>NC_133324.1:836935182-838135182 GCF_042186555.1 Aquarana catesbeiana | reverse complement strand
CTATGTCCCTTTTTCATACACAGGAAAGCCTTGGCCAGGAGGTGGCAGGGGTAAGTGGCAGCCAGGAGGTCGACCATCATCCTCCTCCACCTCCTGCCACAACTCCAACACCAGAGCCACAGCCTGGAAGGAAGACAAGAGTGTGATGGCCTGGGTTCAGTCTGGTCTGGCAAAAGATGCAGACTGTTGTATGACCACAGCCTGGGGACATATATGTCATCTGCTGCTGTTCCTGATCTCTTGGACTCCTAGACCGGATTGTGCTCACTATTATATGGACTCCTCAGGCCACCAATTTTGCCTGTAAAATAGTTTTGATGTGTGCCCTGGGGTACAAAGGCTTCGCAAATGTCACCAGTTTATCCAGCATTGCCTTCCTCTTTATTTTGTTATGACTCATAATAAATGGCTATTTTTAAAAAAAAAATACTTGCCTATGTGTTTTACTTCAAAAAGGACAGTTTGTTTGTGAGTAGGCAGGTACATTTCAAAAATACAATGTCAAATTAACAGGGGACACCAACCAACCTCCTTGAGCATAAAAAATAAAAGATAATAATGGTGTTGTGATAACTTGACACACAAAACGAATTTATTTTTTATGGAGATCACTAGAAAAAATAAATAAAACAGGAGATCTTGATAAAAAAAATCACTATAAAAATAAATACAAAACAGTATGGAAATCTGACAAAAAAAAAAAACCTATTATTATTCAGGAGATCACGAGAAATAATAAAGAAATCATTTTCTCAGAACTCTGTGTGAATATCAGCAGCAAAACAACTTCATTATTCATTATTCTAGCATTATAAAGAAGAAGAGAATACGCTGCATTGAAAGATTTAAAAATTTGCAGCGTGACGAATGTGCTATCTCCATTACGAACGCTAGTTTTACCAGACTGAACACTTCCATCTCATAATTGATTCAGGGCATGTGTGGAACTTTGTGTATCGGAATTGTGTACACACAATCGGAATTTACGAGAACGGATTTTATTGTCGGAAAATTTGAGATCCAGATCTCAAATTTTGTTTGTCGGAAATTCCAACGGAAAATGTCCGATGGAGCCTACACACGGTCGGAATTTCCAACAACAAGCACCCATCGAACATTTGTTGTCGGAAAATCCGACCGTGTGTACGCGGCATTAGTGTGGTCAATGGTTCTTATGCAAATTTTACAGAGGGAGAATTTTTACTGTGTGCACTTTCTGTTTTCATTTATATTCATCCACAAGCTTGCCTTTAACATATTCCAGGGTAAACTCATCATCTGGGAGAGCACAAAGCATAATTCATTCTGCATTCATTTATTCTGAATTTACATGCGTATGCACATGTTTACACACATTTATGCATGTATTGCACATAAATTATGCCAGTAAGCTCCTCTCTGAAACACGGGTTCAGGGTATTTTTTTAGGGCTCTAAATGCCACAATATGCATGGACACATTGGATGAATTAGAGCTGCATTCAGAAGCATGAAAAACAAATAATGCCTCTAAAGGAAATGTATATTCTGCTCATGTGTATGAGCCCATATAATCCTGTCTGTGCTTGTACAGTTTATTTTAATTTTAAGAATTGGTAGTTCTGGATTGTCAAAGTAGCAACTGAAGATTGTGTTGAAGTTAATATCCATAATATGCTTTCTGATGTTTTTCTTTTTCAGAGACTGTTTTGCAGTAACTCTGACTTACAGTGCCGTGCAAAAGTATTGACCCCCCTTGGCACTTTTCGTGTTTTGTTGCCTCACAACCTGGAATTAACATGGATTGTTTGAGGATTTGCATCATTTCATTTACAGAGCATGCCCACAACTTTGAAGTTTTTTTTTTTATTATTATTGTGAAGCAAACAATAAATAGGACAAAATAACAGAAAAAATCAATGTGCATAACTATTCACCCCCCTAAAGTCAATACTTTGTAGAGTCACCTTTAGCGGCTATCACAGCTCCAAGTCGCTTTGGATAAGTCTCTATGAGCTTGCAACATCTTATCACTGGGATTTTTGCCCATTCCTCCTTGCAAACCTGCTCCAGCTCATTCAAGCTGGATGGTTTGCGCTTGTGAACAACAATCTTTAAGTCTGACCCCAGATTTTCTATTGGATTGAGGTCTGGGCTTTGACTAGGTCATTCCAACACATTTACATGTTTCCCCTTAAACCACTCAAGTGTTGCTTTAGCAGTGTGTTTGGGGTCATTGTTCTGCTGGTAGGTGAACCTCCACCCTAGCCTCAAATCACATACAGAGTGGTACAGGTTTTGCTCAAGAATATCCCTGTATTTAGCACCATCCATCTTTCCTTCAACTCTGACCAGTTTCCCAGTCCCGACTACTGAAAAACATTCCCACAGCATGATGCTGCCACCACCATGTTTCACTGTGGGGATGGTGTTCTTTGGGTGATGTGATGTGTTGGGTTTGCGCCAGACATAGCATTTTCTTTGATGGCCAAAAAGTTAAATTTTAGTCTCATCAGACCAGAGCACCTTCCTCCATACATTTTGGGAGTCTCCCACATGCCTTTTTGCAAACTCAAAATGTGCCATTTTGTTTTTTTGCTGAAAGTAATGGCTTTCTTCTGGCCACTCTGCCATAAAGCCCAACTCTATAGAGCGTACGGCTTATTGTCGTCCTATGTACAGATACTCCAGTCTCTGCTGTGGAACTCTGCAGATTTCCAGGGTTACCTTAGGTCTCTGTGCTGCCTCTCTGGTTAATGCCCTCCTTGCCCAGTCCGTGAGTTTTGGTGTGCGGCTGTCTCCTGGCAGGTTTGCTGTTGTGCCATGTTCTTTCCATTTGGTTATGATAGATTTGATGGTGCTCCTAGGGATCATCAAAGATTTAGATATTTTTTTATAACCTAGCCCTGACTTGTACTTCTCAACAACATTGTCCCTTACTTGTTTGGAGAGTTCCTTGGTCTTCATGGCAGTGTTTGTTTAGTGGTGCCTCTTGCTTAGGTGTTGCAGCCTCTGGGGCCTTTCAAAAAGGTGTGTATATGTAATGACAGATCATGTGACACTTAGATTGCACACAGGTGGACAACATTTCACTAATTATGTGACTTCTGAAGGTAATTGGTTGCACCAAAGCTTTTTATGGGCTTCATAACAAAGGGGGTGAATACATACGTACATGCCAATTATCATTTTTTTATTTCTGAAAAATAGTTTTATGTATATGTTTTTCTAATTTTAATTTCTAATTTCACCTATTGTCTATTGACTATTGTGTTCTGATCCATCACATATAATTCAGATTAAAAAAAAACATTGAACTAAAGGCTGTGATGTAACAAAACAGGTAAAAAAAGCCAAGGGTGGGGTGAATACTTTTGCAATGCACTGTATGTCTGTATCTGCAGCAGCATTTAGTGGCTGTAGCTGGGCCCATAACTTGTTGGAAAGCTGTTGCAGATATAATTTGTACCAGTCAGGATGATTCTGGATACATGGTTTAGCCTTTCTTTTTTTATTGAAAAAAGTTTGCTAGTTTAAACCCCCTAATGAAAAATGGCTACCTGGTCTTTTACACTAGTGGCTGCTAGAAAATAAATTACAATCTAATAATTTAATGGAAGAAAATTCCAGTAAAAATTGTATATTACAGTTAAGCTGCATGCATGGAGCACAGGCAACCTGTTCTGGGCTTCAGTTTTTCATCCAGATGGTATGCTCCCTTTTGTTGGTAATTGGGTAATCTAAGAGCTGTAAATATGGAAAATTAAATAAAATTAAATTTATTTAAATAAAAGTTTATATTTTTTACATAATATGCTGTGCCTTAAAAGTCCCATGCCTGTACTTTTAATATAGTTTCAATACATGGGTAATCTAAGAAATGCTAGGAAAGAGCATATTGATTTCAGTGAAATTATTTTTACCAGTGCCAAAATTTTGCTGACACGAAAATGCTCAATTTTGCACACTGAGCAATTTAGGCAAGATTTACGCTTTATATTTATATAAGATTTATATTCTTTATTTAGCGAATGTGACATTTTAGGGTGGTATATTTAGGATATTTTGTTTATTTCATTTATGTTCTATTTGTGCTTCTTTCCCCTTTTTTGAGTATGCCATTGCTATTTGTGTACTGTTGCCTGAAATTTTTTATTTATTTACTTTTTTTCTATGTTATTATTTGTTTCTGTGGAAAAAATAAAATATAAAATAAAAACTCTAGATTTTTGATCAGCAGTTTTCACAAATCCCCATTTGTGGTGCAAAAGAGATATTGGCAAATATGCTCACTACACACTTCTTGCTGTATCTGTCTCATGATCTAGTATAAAAGTTTCAGCCACCAATCAGATTACAGCCTGCCTTGAAAGTAAGGTGACATAGAGGCAGTTACACAGCACAGACTGCAGGAAGTACACTCCCAGTGACACTGTCCTTTCAGTCTTCTTGCAGTGGATTACAGAGAACTCAAATTAATGTGTATGTTAAGGGCATATAAAAAATATGCAGTACATCTTTGCAATATATGCATACTCCCCCATTTTGTAATACCATTAAAGACACTGGATGTTCAGAAAAATACTTTTGAAAAAGAATTTAATCAGCTCTTCACTTCTCCTTGTGGGCTGACGACACAGTGCTAGACTTAAAATGCAGGAATGCTGTCAGTCTTTATGTTTTGGGGTCCCAGATAAGAACTTGTAGGGTTGATTAGACTCCTTGAGATAACAAAGGAAGTGTGCACAAGACACACAACAGCTCTGAATTTCTGACAACATAACAGGTATTTTTTTTTGGTAGTGGTGTTTTTTTGGTGTTAGTTGCCACGGTTCCGTGAACATTGATCCAGCGCCGGGTTTTACCCCCTGTCTGACCTGCCCGGGTTCCTGCCAATCTCCCCTGAATCTAGGTATTATTAAGCGTTTGCACCTGTGGGTTAGTGTGGGTTAGTGTTCGAGCAACGTGTCTCCATGCTGAAGCTGGATCTCCCTGTTCCTCTGGCATTTTCTGTTCCCTCAGTACACTTGTATTCTCTGTGTTTGTTTGATCTTGTTGATGTTCTCGGTGTTTTCCCTCTTGCTGAACTCTTATATTTCCTTTGGTTTCTGTCTGTGTATCCCTCAGTTTTCTGTTGTTGTGGGTGCTCTCCACAGCATTGTTTCTTGTCATTTTGCTTTGCCCCTCATTACTGCTTGTTGTTGTCCATCCTGCTCTGCGCTATTGCCAGCTTCCCCCACTCTCTTGTGTTTCACACTTGTTCCCTGCAACCGCCCCCTAGTATCTCTTCTTGCTAGCTGCTGTAGTCTTTCCTTTGGTCCTTATATCCTGTGTGTACTGAGTCCACCCTGTGTGCTATCTGCATGCACTGTGCCTGCACGGATGTGTTAGAGAGCTGCAACCTGGGGGCTGCCTTGAAGAGCAACATCCACACCTCCAGTGGCTTTGGTGAAGTCCAGGCTGCTCCTTAGATCCTGTGTCTCTGACACACCCTCGTTTGCGTGCGGTGACACTGCTCCTGCACCTTCCAGGATCTATACCATGGCAACCGTTTAGTTGCTCCCACTGCTCTGCTAGGTCCAGAGTTTTAAAGTCCCAGGTGTTCCAGTTCTCAGGAAGTGACAGTTACCTCAAACCATGACAGACGAATCCCCATCACCTGCGGACTTCAACAACCAACTTCTCCAAAGGCTAACTGCTCAGCAATCAAGTCAACTTCAAGTAATTTGTCATCCCCAGACACTATCCACTCGTTTGGATCCACTCCAAGCTTTACTTCTGTTGTCTGCAGATTTACCTTAGGCTGCCCCTGTGCTGCAATCCACTCCGGTGGCAGTGTCCACGCTTCATTTTCCAGCTCCGCCACAATTCTCTGATGATCCTAAGGCCTGCCATGGGTTTGTTAACCAATGTAATATTCACTTTGAGTTACAGCTGCAGAATTTTCCTTCAGATCGGACCAAGGTCATGGGCAGACTCGATGGGATACTCAGTCTTTTTCTGCTGTCATATTTCTATTTTTCTAAGGTGTGGTTTCCCTTCTTTCTGGAGAGGCTTTGGCGTGGGCCTCTCCGCTGTGGGAAAAGGTTGATCCAGTAACCAATGATATCACAGCACTCCTCGCTCTCTTTAAGAGAATATTTAATGAGCCAGGCCATGCATCATCTGCTGCAGGTGCACTTCTTCGCCTCTATCAGGGCACCCTCACTGTTGGACAGGGATGGACATCCAGTTCCGCACCCTAACAGCTGAACTCTCCTGGAACAATGAAGTACTTACGGCAGCCTTCTGGCAAGGGTTGGCAGAACATATTAAAAATTAATTGGCTGGTCGGGAAATTCCTCCCACTCTGGATAACCTAATTTCCTCACCTGGTGAAAATATTCCTTCTTCGCTTTCCCCTTAAAAACCAGGCGCCAGCAGCTGAGGGGGCCCCATAAAAGGGGGGGAGATAATGTCACGTTTAGGTGTACATTGATCTGGTACCAGGTTTTACCCCCTGTCCGAGCTACTCGGGTTCCAGAGTTTTAAAGTCCCAGGTGTTCCAGTTCTCAGATCGTGACAATAGTGATACTGAAATAAAATTTCAATGTTATAATTAACAGACCAAAGGGGTAAAATACAAGCAGTCCATTCTAAGGGTTTATGTAATTTTTAAGGAAAATTGCCTGAAATTTCAGTGTATAAGCTCGTTGTGGTTGGATACTATTAGTAACTCACCAAATGCATTTACTTTTTCATATAGTAAAATGTTTCCATTGTTGTGATTTACAACTGAAAAAGATACAGCACATGCCTTCTATCTGTTTTACAGCTGTCTGGTAAATGCCCAATTATTCATATTTCATTGATGAAAAAAGCCTCTCTAGAAATCTGCCTTTTCGGAAATCCACCTCTAGGCCAGTAATGTAAGCATCCCTTCATTTATATGTATTTTGTTTACAAGCATCAGCAAATTTGACATTATATGGTTATATGTGTAGAAAATGCAGAATTTATTACAAATGTGATTTACATTGGGAACCTCTTATTCACAGCAATGCATGTCTGAACAGTCACAAATGTGTTGAAATTCATTATTTTGATTGGTGTATACAGGTGTGGATCTATTATTTCTAACAGGCTGAACAGGGTCTGCCATATAAGGTGATGATTTATTTCAAATATTCTCCAGGTGTATACATTTGCCTCAAGCTGTATTTTGAGCGACTACAGGTATTTACAGTTGGAAATTAGGGGTATGTGTGACATATTTTACTGTAAATCAGCAACTCATTAATTTTCTCCTTTGTTGCTTTTTAGTAGCGATGATTGAACCAATCAAAATGCTGCTGTGGTTTCAGTTCCAGGTGAGGGTGGCTATTTCCCCTTACTGATTTTGTACACCACTCAGGATTTGCAAGTGTTAACTGAAAAGGTTGAAATAAATACTCCTATTAGAGTCATTTCGAGGGTATTCTATGATATCGGCCAATACTCCTATATTTCAATACCGGAAAGGGTTAAATTCCCCCCATTTATTATGGGACTTTAAAGGCTCAAAAAGATTTTTGTCTTAAAATATATAATTTTTATTACAATTCTTATAAAAGGTTTTGTGCATAAAACATTAAAAAATATTTTATCACATGATAGGGTAAACATAAACTCACATAAAATGCAGTAGTCTGTGTACTTATTTCTAAAAGAAAAAAAAAGACTGGGTTCCAGGCCCTAATCACAGAAAAAACACCAATGTATAGCCAGCTGAACTGTGCTGCTGTCTGGTGGCATGGAATCAAGTGCTGAAGTACTAAAGATAATGGGCATAGGCGTGCGTACATGGGGTGCAAAGTAAGCCTGGGCACACACTAATCACCCTGTACTGTTCCCTGCTGCCTGGCTGCAGAGAAAGGGACTGGGGATCTCTGTCCTCAGTCCCTTTTTCTGTCTCAAAATTGAGACACCAGGGGTCTGTTT
This sequence comes from Aquarana catesbeiana, assembly GCF_042186555.1. Taxonomy (NCBI): domain Eukaryota; kingdom Metazoa; phylum Chordata; class Amphibia; order Anura; family Ranidae; genus Aquarana; species Aquarana catesbeiana. The sequence continues at coordinate 838,127,245 of NC_133324.1, read as the reverse complement.
AAACCACTAATATTTCACCAAAGCCTTAAAACTCCTAAAAAAATAAAAATATATTTAAAAAAAAAATGATTAAAAAAAAATTTGTAAAAATAAATAAATAAAATAATACAAATAAAGATAAACTACTGACGCCAATCTCTGCCCTGCTGACAAAGCACTACTGACTTGTCCACTGCCATATATATTACACACGAATGTGTGTTTGAGCTTTGGGGTGCACACCCTAATGCAATAGGCTGTGCACACCTATAATGGGGTTGACAAAGCTCAGAAGCTGGACCGGGAAGTATTGAATGGTGGCTGCAATAAACCCAATCTACCTTCGAAAGGAACTTGTTGACAGTTTAATAAAAGTAGTAAACGGTACAAAGTTAAAATGGGCAACGTTACCAATCTGGCTATCAGGCTGACTCGGGCAATGATGGATCACTATGCCAGTCCAGGGAAATCTAGACGGGGAGCCGACCATGGATGCCACGATGTATAACAACCTGCAGTGTGTGTGGTGAGCCAGACCCGCCTGGCTTGGATGGATGACGTCACTGTGGCTGTGGAATGGGCAGCATTGTCTACATGATCAGAAGGAAGGGGCTGTGGTGGGCATGGCAGAGGGCGTCACATATAGGCTATTGTGTGCTTACAGATCAAGAGAGATATACAGTATCTCACAAAAGTGAGTACACCCCTCACATAAAAGAATTTTGGATTCCCCTAATTGGGCTTTAAAGCAGCAAAATGTACCATTGCAAAAGGTCATTAATGTAACAATTTATTTGACAAGATGTCGTATATACATGTAGAATCTGGTACAGTGATGAATTCATACTCCATAAAACGGCAAAATGCATATCACATCATTACATTACATGGAGTAATAAAATGTCGAAGCCCCGACGCGTTTCGACCTGTATACGGTCTCTTCAGGGGGCACATCTGAATCTATAAATACAAATATTGAAAATAGTATATGATTTTCTAAAAAAGATCACATTAAATAAAATAAAACATAATGATGGGTTTTACCGTTGAAGTGAAGTAAGCATATCTAATGGGGGCATTGGGGAGCCACTGAGGGGTCCGGGCGGTGCGCGAGCCATCCCCAACCCCCCGCCCGGGGAAAGAGCTAGCCCCCAGGGGCTTACAAGGAGCCACACTAATGCACGTCCTCCCGGGGGAGCGGGAGACCGAACACCTGCAACAGATATCCATAAACAGCCATTAGAGAATTAACATATTTGTGTATAAGTCATCGTAATAAATATTAATTTAAATTATATATATATGGAGACCAAAAAATGTATGTATGTTTTTGGACATGGTAGTTGAATCGCAAAATTAAACAAATGAATAATCAAATTGAATTAGTATTGCTAGCAACCCAAATAGAATGTGCAAGTAGTGTGCTATGAGTGAAAAAGGGAATCCTTGGGAAAGTGCCTAATGAGAATCCTAGTGTGATGGTGTGATAGTGTGATGAGAAAGATCCTAGTGTGATGGTGTGATAAACCTAGTGTGATGGTGTGATGGACCATGTGTTGGCAAAAGTGTGGGATAAAAAACGCAAAACAAACCAAACAAATAAGGTGAGAAAAAGATGAAAAGCCAACAAAATGGCAGTGTGTGAGAACAGAAGAGAGGTGGAATGAGATAACGTGACTATGAAACATATAAGAAAGAAATTTACCTTGTGCTGTGTAAAGTTGTATAAGGTATGTGAGACTGGTTGGCTTGGCAATGACCAAGCTGCAATTACTAAAAAACAAATACTGTTTGTCCAGGCCAGCATGGAAGGACTGTTAGCTGGTAGACATTAGGTCTCCTAATATATGTAGGCTAAGGCTGATGGAATAATCACATGCAGGTGCCCAGCTCCCCCACCCATCAAGGATGACGGCGTGTGGGCCGCCAACTACAGCCCACGTGTGGCTCCCTCGGCGTCCCGGAAGACCGAACGGTCCCGACCACCGTCGTCATCTCCGTCGCAAAACGCGTGACGCCATGACGGCGCGCGCGCGCCGGGCCGCGCACGCGCACACCGCCATAGACACTCCGGAGGTGAACACGGGACGCCGCCGGCAGGGTGAGGCTCACCACGGCGCCTAATGAAAGGCGCCAAGCAGAGCAAACATGGGGGCGTGCGGATGATCCACACGCCCCCACCCTGCCGGGAAGTCTCAAGGAGGCCATGCTCCACCCAGGGGGGGAGGGAGAAAAAAACCGCACCCACCAGGACCCAACAGCGATCCCCCAAGTATGAGAGCCACATATAAATTAGCATTTGGCATAATTATGAGATGTACCGAGAAAACAATAATAAATGTTTGCATATGTTAGACAGGAGCAGTGTGCCAGAGCCCTAACTCCGGACTTCTGCATAAAAACCAATAAAGTTACAGTCATAAACTGTCATGTGAAATATTAAATATCATGCAGTACAGGGGTCAGTTTCTCCCGGTGCATGAAAGGGGAAAGGATTGAATCGCAAACCAATTCCCCCTTGATTAGAACAAACTATGTTCAAAAGTAGTATATATGTTACAATTAAATTGGTAAATGCAGGAATCCGAAGGTGGCATAAGACACACTGCTACCTGTTTTTGTTCTCAGGTATGTCAAAGCGGGGAGGGGTGTTTAACCACCCAAGGAAAATTGTGACTAAAGGGAGACATACATAGAAGAGAAGAGAACAAGGGAGCTGCACACCCCGAAATAGATAAAAGAATTTTGGATTCCCCTAATTGGGCTTTAAAGCAGCAAAATGTACCATTGCAAAAGGTCATTAATGTAACAATTTATTTGACAAGATGTCGTATATACATGTAGAATCTGGTACAGTGATGAATTCATACTCCATAAAACGGCAAAATGCATATCACATCATTACATTACATGGAGTAATAAAATGTCGAAGCCCCGACGCGTTTCGACCTGTATACGGTCTCTTCAGGGGGCACATCTGAATCTATAAATACAAATATTGAAAATAGTATATGATTTTCTAAAAAAGATCACATTAAATAAAATAAAACATAATGATGGGTTTTACCGTTGAAGTGAAGTAAGCATATCTAATGGGGGCATTGGGGAGCCACTGAGGGGTCCGGGCGGTGCGCGGGCCATCCCCAACCCCCCGCCCGGGGAAAGAGCTAGCCCCCAGGGGCTTACAAGGAGCCACACTAATGCACGTCCTCCCGGGGGAGCGGGAGACCGAACACCTGCAACAGATATCCATAAACAGCCATTAGAGAATTAACATATTTGTGTATAAGTCATCGTAATAAATATTAATTTAAATTATATATATATGGAGACCAAAAAATGTATGTATGTTTTTGGACATGGTAGTTGAATCGCAAAATTAAACAAATGAATAATCAAATTGAATTAGTATTGCTAGCAACCCAAATAGAATGTGCAAGTAGTGTGCTATGAGTGAAAAAGGGAATCCTTGGGAAAGTGCCTAATGAGAATCCTAGTGTGATGGTGTGATAGTGTGATGAGAAAGATCCTAGTGTGATGGTGTGATAAACCTAGTGTGATGGTGTGATGGACCATGTGTTGGCAAAAGTGTGGGATAAAAAACGCAAAACAAACCAAACAAATAAGGTGAGAAAAAGATGAAAAGCCAACAAAATGGCAGTGTGTGAGAACAGAAGAGAGGTGGAATGAGATAACGTGACTATGAAACATATAAGAAAGAAATTTACCTTGTGCTGTGTAAAGTTGTATAAGGTATGTGAGACTGGTTGGCTTGGCAATGACCAAGCTGCAATTACTAAAAAACAAATACTGTTTGTCCAGGCCAGCATGGAAGGACTGTTAGCTGGTAGACATTAGGTCTCCTAATATATGTAGGCTAAGGCTGATGGAATAATCACATGCAGGTGCCCAGCTCCCCCACCCATCAAGGATGACGGCGTGTGGGCCGCCAACTACAGCCCACGTGTGGCTCCCTCGGCGTCCCGGAAGACCGAACGGTCCCGACCACCGTCGTCATCTCCGTCGCAAAACGCGTGACGCCATGACGGCGCGCGCGCGCCGGGCCGCGCACGCGCACACCGCCATAGACACTCCGGAGGTGAACACGGGACGCCGCCGGCAGGGTGAGGCTCACCACGGCGCCTAATGAAAGGCGCCAAGCAGAGCAAACATGGGGGCGTGCGGATGATCCACACGCCCCCACCCTGCCGGGAAGTCTCAAGGAGGCCATGCTCCACCCAGGGGGGGAGGGAGAAAAAAAACGCACCCACCGGGACCCAACAGCGATCCCCCAAGTATGAGAGCCACATATAAATTAGCATTTGGCATAATTATGAGATGTACCGAGAAAACAATAATAAATGTTTGCATATGTTAGACAGGAGCAGTGTGCCAGAGCCCTAACTCCGGACTTCTGCATAAAAACCAATAAAGTTACAATCATAAACTGCCATGTGAAATATTAAATATCATGCAGTACAGGGGTCAGTTTCTCCTGGTGCATGAAAGGGGAAAGGATTGAATCGCAAACCAATTCCCCCTTGATTAGAACAAACTATGTTCAAAAGTAGTATATATGTTACAATTAAATTGGTAAATGCAGGAATCCGAAGGTGGCATAAGACATACTGCTACCTGTTTTTGTTCTCAGGTATGTCAAAGCGGGGAGGGGTGTTTAACCACCCAAGGAAAATTGTGACTAAAGGGAGACATACATAGAAGAGAAGAGAACAAGGGAGCTGCACACCCCGAAATAGATAAAAGAATTTTGGATTCCCCTAATTGGGCTTTAAAGCAGCAAAATGTACCATTGCAAAAGGTCATTAATGTAACAATTTATTTGACAAGATGTCGTATATACATGTAGAATCTGGTACAGTGATGAATTCATACTCCATAAAACGGCAAAATGCATATCACATCATTACATTACATGGAGTAATAAAATGTCGAAGCCCCGACGCGTTTCGACCTGTATACGGTCTCTTCAGGGGGCACATCTGAATCTATAAATACAAATATTGAAAATAGTAAATGATTTTCTAAAAAAGATCACATTAAATAAAATAAAACATAATGATGGGTTTTACCGTTGAAGTGAAGTAAGCATATCTAATGGGGGCATTGGGGAGCCACTGAGGGGTCCGGGCGGTGCGCGGGCCATCCCCAACCCCCCGCCCGGGGAAAGAGCTAGCCCCCAGGGGCTTACAAGGAGCCACACTAATGCACGTCCTCCCGGGGGAGCGGGAGACCGAACACCTGCAACAGATATCCATAAACAGCCATTAGAGAATTAACATATTTGTGTATAAGTCATCGTAATAAATATTAATTTAAATTATATATATATGGAGACCAAAAAATGTATGTATGTTTTTGGACATGGTAGTTGAATCGCAAAATTAAACAAATGAATAATCAAATTGAATTAGTATTGCTAGCAACCCAAATAGAATGTGCAAGTAGTGTGCTATGAGTGAAAAAGGGAATCCTTGGGAAAGTGCCTAATGAGAATCCTAGTGTGATGGTGTGATAGTGTGATGAGAAAGATCCTAGTGTGATGGTGTGATAAACCTAGTGTGATGGTGTGATGGACCATGTGTTGGCAAAAGTGTGGGATAAAAAACGCAAAACAAACCAAACAAATAAGGTGAGAAAAAGATGAAAAGCCAACAAAATGGCAGTGTGTGAGAACAGAAGAGAGGTGGAATGAGATAACGTGACTATGAAACATATAAGAAAGAAATTTACCTTGTGCTGTGTAAAGTTGTATAAGGTATGTGAGACTGGTTGGCTTGGCAATGACCAAGCTGCAATTACTAAAAAACAAATACTGTTTGTCCAGGCCAGCATGGAAGGACTGTTAGCTGGTAGACATTAGGTCTCCTAATATATGTAGGCTAAGGCTGATGGAATAATCACATGCAGGTGCCCAGCTCCCCCACCCATCAAGGATGACGGCGTGTGGGCCGCCAACTACAGCCCACGTGTGGCTCCCTCGGCGTCCCGGAAGACCGAACGGTCCCGACCACCGTCGTCATCTCCGTCGCAAAACGCGTGACGCCATGACGGCGCGCGCGCGCCGGGCCGCGCACGCGCACACCGCCATAGACACTCCGGAGGTGAACACGGGACGCCGCCGGCAGGGTGAGGCTCACCACGGCGCCTAATGAAAGGCGCCAAGCAGAGCAAACATGGGGGCGTGCGGATGATCCACACGCCCCCACCCTGCCGGGAAGTCTCAAGGAGGCCATGCTCCACCCAGGGGGGGAGGGAGAAAAAAAACGCACCCACCGGGACCCAACAGCGATCCCCCAAGTATGAGAGCCACATATAAATTAGCATTTGGCATAATTATGAGATGTACCGAGAAAACAATAATAAATGTTTGCATATGTTAGACAGGAGCAGTGTGCCAGAGCCCTAACTCCGGACTTCTGCATAAAAACCAATAAAGTTACAGTCATAAACTGCCATGTGAAATATTAAATATCATGCAGTACAGGGGTCAGTTTCTCCTGGTGCATGAAAGGGGAAAGGATTGAATCGCAAACCAATTCCCCCTTGATTAGAACAAACTATGTTCAAAAGTAGTATATATGTTACAATTAAATTGGTAAATGCAGGAATCCGAAGGTGGCATAAGACATACTGCTACCTGTTTTTGTTCTCAGGTATGTCAAAGCGGGGAGGGGTGTTTAACCACCCAAGGAAAATTGTGACTAAAGGGAGACATACATAGAAGAGAAGAGAACAAGGGAGCTGCACACCCCGAAATAGATAAAAGAATTTTGGATTCCCCTAATTGGGCTTTAAAGCAGCAAAATGTACCATTGCAAAAGGTCATTAATGTAACAATTTATTTGACAAGATGTCGTATATACATGTAGAATCTGGTACAGTGATGAATTCATACTCCATAAAACGGCAAAATGCATATCACATCATTACATTACATGGAGTAATAAAATGTCGAAGCCCCGACGCGTTTCGACCTGTATACGGTCTCTTCAGGGGGCACATCTGAATCTATAAATACAAATATTGAAAATAGTAAATGATTTTCTAAAAAAGATCACATTAAATAAAATAAAACATAATGATGGGTTTTACCGTTGAAGTGAAGTAAGCATATCTAATGGGGGCATTGGGGAGCCACTGAGGGGTCCGGGCGGTGCGCGGGCCATCCCCAACCCCCCGCCCGGGGAAAGAGCTAGCCCCCAGGGGCTTACAAGGAGCCACACTAATGCACGTCCTCCCGGGGGAGCGGGAGACCGAACACCTGCAACAGATATCCATAAACAGCCATTAGAGAATTAACATATTTGTGTATAAGTCATCGTGATAAATATTAATTTAAATTATATATATATGGAGACCAAAAAATGTATGTATGTTTTTGGACATGGTAGTTGAATCGCAAAATTAAACAAATGAATAATCAAATTGAATTAGTATTGCTAGCAACCCAAATAGAATGTGCAAGTAGTGTGCTATGAGTGAAAAAGGGAATCCTTGGGAAAGTGCCTAATGAGAATCCTAGTGTGATGGTGTGATAGTGTGATGAGAAAGATCCTAGTGTGATGGTGTGATAAACCTAGTGTGATGGTGTGATGGACCATGTGTTGGCAAAAGTGTGGGATAAAAAACGCAAAACAAACCAAACAAATAAGGTGAGAAAAAGATGAAAAGCCAACAAAATGGCAGTGTGTGAGAACAGAAGAGAGGTGGAATGAGATAACGTGACTATGAAACATATAAGAAAGAAATTTACCTTGTGCTGTGTAAAGTTGTATAAGGTATGTGAGACTGGTTGGCTTGGCAATGACCAAGCTGCAATTACTAAAAAACAAATACTGTTTGTCCAGGCCAGCATGGAAGGACTGTTAGCTGGTAGACATTAGGTCTCCTAATATATGTAGGCTAAGGCTGATGGAATAATCACATGCAGGTGCCCAGCTCCCCCACCCATCAAGGATGACGGCGTGTGGGCCGCCAACTACAGCCCACGTGTGGCTCCCTCGGCGTCCCGGAAGACCGAACGGTCCCGACCACCGTCGTCATCTCCGTCGCAAAACGCGTGACGCCATGACGGCGCGCGCGCGCCGGGCCGCGCACGCGCACACCGCCATAGACACTCCGGAGGTGAACACGGGACGCCGCCGGCAGGGTGAGGCTCACCACGGCGCCTAATGAAAGGCGCCAAGCAGAGCAAACATGGGGGCGTGCGGATGATCCACACGCCCCCACCCTGCCGGGAAGTCTCAAGGAGGCCATGCTCCACCCAGGGGGGGAGGGAGAAAAAAACCGCACCCACCGGGACCCAACAGCGATCCCCCAAGTATGAGAGCCACATATAAATTAGCATTTGGCATAATTATGAGATGTACCGAGAAAACAATAATAAATGTTTGCATATGTTAGACAGGAGCAGTGTGCCAGAGCCCTAACTCCGGACTTCTGCATAAAAACCAATAAAGTTACAGTCATAAACTGCCATGTGAAATATTAAATATCATGCAGTACAGGGGTCAGTTTCTCCTGGTGCATGAAAGGGGAAAGGATTGAATCGCAAACCAATTCCCCCTTGATTAGAACAAACTATGTTCAAAAGTAGTATATATGTTACAATTAAATTGGTAAATGCAGGAATCCGAAGGTGGCATAAGACACACTGCTACCTGTTTTTGTTCTCAGGTATGTCAAAGCGGGGAGGGGTGTTTAACCACCCAAGGAAAATTGTGACTAAAGGGAGACATACATAGAAGAGAAGAGAACAAGGGAGCTGCACACCCCGAAATAGATAAAAGAATTTTGGATTCCCCTAATTGGGCTTTAAAGCAGCAAAATGTACCATTGCAAAAGGTCATTAATGTAACAATTTATTTGACAAGATGTCGTATATACATGTAGAATCCGGTACAGTGATGAATTCATACTCCATAAAACGGCAAAATGCATATCACATCATTACATTACATGGAGTAATAAAATGTCGAAGCCCCGACGCGTTTCGACCTGTATACGGTCTCTTCAGGGGGCACATCTGAATCTATAAATACAAATATTGAAAATAGTATATGATTTTCTAAAAAAGATCACATTAAATAAAATAAAACATAATGATGGGTTTTACCGTTGAAGTGAAGTAAGCATATCTAATGGGGGCATTGGGGAGCCACTGAGGGGTCCGGGCGGTGCGCGGGCCATCCCCAACCCCCCGCCCGGGGAAAGAGCTAGCCCCCAGGGGCTTACAAGGAGCCACACTAATGCACGTCCTCCCGGGGGAGCGGGAGACCGAACACCTGCAACAGATATCCATAAACAGCCATTAGAGAATTAACATATTTGTGTATAAGTCATCGTAATAAATATTAATTTAAATTATATATATATGGAGACCAAAAAATGTATGTATGTTTTTGGACATGGTAGTTGAATCGCAAAATTAAACAAATGAATAATCAAATTGAATTAGTATTGCTAGCAACCCAAATAGAATGTGCAAGTAGTGTGCTATGAGTGAAAAAGGGAATCCTTGGGAAAGTGCCTAATGAGAATCCTAGTGTGATGGTGTGATAGTGTGATGAGAAAGATCCTAGTGTGATGGTGTGATAAACCTAGTGTGATGGTGTGATGGACCATGTGTTGGCAAAAAAACGTCATGGCGTCACGCGTTTTGCGACGGAGATGACGACGGTGGTCGGGACCGTTCGGTCTTCCGGGACGCCGAGGGAGCCACACGTGGGCTGTAGTTGGCGGCCCACACGCCGTCATCCTTGATGGGTGGGGGAGCTGGGCACCTGCATGTGATTATTCCATCAGCCTTAGCCTACATATATTAGGAGACCTAATGTCTACCAGCTAACAGTCCTTCCATGCTGGCCTGGACAAACAGTATTTGTTTTTTAGTAATTGCAGCTTGGTCATTGCCAAGCCAACCAGTCTCACATACCTTATACAACTTTACACAGCACAAGGTAAATTTCTTTCTTATATGTTTCATAGTCACGTTATCTCATTCCACCTCTCTTCTGTTCTCACACACTGCCATTTTGTTGGCTTTTCATCTTTTTCTCACCTTATTTGTTTGGTTTGTTTTGCGTTTTTTATCCCACACTTTTGCCAACACATGGTCCATCACACCATCACACTAGGTTTATCACACCATCACACTAGGATCTTTCTCATCACACTATCACACCATCACACTAGGATTCTCATTAGGCACTTTCCCAAGGATTCCCTTTTTCACTCATAGCACACTACTTGCACATTCTATTTGGGTTGCTAGCAATACTAATTCAATTTGATTATTCATTTGTTTAATTTTGCGATTCAACTACCATGTCCAAAAACATACATACATTTTTTGGTCTCCATATATATATAATTTAAATTAATATTTATTACGATGACTTATACACAAATATGTTAATTCTCTAATGGCTGTTTATGGATATCTGTTGCAGGTGTTCGGTCTCCCGCTCCCCCGGGAGGACGTGCATTAGTGTGGCTCCTTGTAAGCCCCTGGGGGCTAGCTCTTTCCCCGGGCGGGGGGTTGGGGATGGCCCGCGCACCGCCCGGACCCCTCAGTGGCTCCCCAATGCCCCCATTAGATATGCTTACTTCACTTCAACGGTAAAACCCATCATTATGTTTTATTTTATTTAATGTGATCTTTTTTAGAAAATCATATACTATTTTCAATATTTGTATTTATAGATTCAGATGTGCCCCCTGAAGAGACCGTATACAGGTCGAAACGCGTCGGGGCTTCGACATTTTATTACTCCATGTAATGTAATGATGTGATATGCATTTTGCCGTTTTATGGAGTATGAATTCATCACTGTACCGGATTCTACATGTATATACGACATCTTGTCAAATAAATTGTTACATTAATGACCTTTTGCAATGGTACATTTTGCTGCTTTAAAGCCCAATTAGGGGAATCCAAAATTCTTTTATCTATTTCGGGGTGTGCAGCTCCCTTGTTCTCTTCTCTTCTATGTATGTCTCCCTTTAGTCACAATTTTCCTTGGGTGGTTAAACACCCCTCCCCGCTTTGACATACCTGAGAACAAAAACAGGTAGCAGTGTGTCTTATGCCACCTTCGGATTCCTGCATTTACCAATTTAATTGTAACATATATACTACTTTTGAACATAGTTTGTTCTAATCAAGGGGGAATTGGTTTGCGATTCAATCCTTTCCCCTTTCATGCACCAGGAGAAACTGACCCCTGTACTGCATGATATTTAATATTTCACATGGCAGTTTATGACTGTAACTTTATTGGTTTTTATGCAGAAGTCCGGAGTTAGGGCTCTGGCACACTGCTCCTGTCTAACATATGCAAACATTTATTATTGTTTTCTCGGTACATCTCATAATTATGCCAAATGCTAATTTATATGTGGCTCTCATACTTGGGGGATCGCTGTTGGGTCCCGGTGGGTGCGGTTTTTTTCTCCCTCCCCCCCTGGGTGGAGCATGGCCTCCTTGAGACTTCCCGGCAGGGTGGGGGCGTGTGGATCATCCGCAGGCCCCCATGTTTGCTCTGCTTGGCGCCTTTCATTAGGCGCCGTGGTGAGCCTCACCCTGCCGGCGGCGTCCCGTGTTCACCTCCGGAGTGTCTATGGCGGTGTGCGCGGCCCGGCGCGCGCGCGCCGTCATGGCGTCACGCGTTTTGCGACGGAGATGACGACGGTGGTCGGGACCGTTCGGTCTTCCGGGACGCCGAGGGAGCCACACGTGGGCTGTAGTTGGCGGCCCACACGCCGTCATCCTTGATGGGTGGGGGAGCTGGGCACCTGCATGTGATTATTCCATCAGCCTTAGCCTACATATATTAGGAGACCTAATGTCTACCAGCTAACAGTCCTTCCATGCTGGCCTGGACAAACAGTATTTGTTTTTTAGTAATTGCAGCTTGGTCATTGCCAAGCCAACCAGTCTCACATACCTTATACAACTTTACACAGCACAAGGTAAATTTCTTTCTTATATGTTTCATAGTCACGTTATCTCATTCCACCTCTCTTCTGTTCTCACACACTGCCATTTTGTTGGCTTTTCATCTTTTTCTCACCTTATTTGTTTGGTTTGTTTTGCGTTTTTTATCCCACACTTTTGCCAACACATGGTCCATCACACCATCACACTAGGTTTATCACACCATCACACTAGGATCTTTCTCATCACACTATCACACCATCACACTAGGATTCTCATTAGGCACTTTCCCAAGGATTCCCTTTTTCACTCATAGCACACTACTTGCACATTCTATTTGGGTTGCTAGCAATACTAATTCAATTTGATTATTCATTTGTTTAATTTTGCGATTCAACTACCATGTCCAAAAACATACATACATTTTTTGGTCTCCATATATATATAATTTAAATTAATATTTATCACGATGACTTATACACAAATATGTTAATTCTCTAATGGCTGTTTATGGATATCTGTTGCAGGTGTTCGGTCTCCCGCTCCCCCGGGAGGACGTGCATTAGTGTGGCTCCTTGTAAGCCCCTGGGGGCTAGCTCTTTCCCCGGGCGGGGGGTTGGGGATGGCCCGCGCACCGCCCGGACCCCTCAGTGGCTCCCCAATGCCCCCATTAGATATGCTTACTTCACTTCAACGGTAAAACCCATCATTATGTTTTATTTTATTTAATGTGATCTTTTTTAGAAAATCATTTACTATTTTCAATATTTGTATTTATAGATTCAGATGTGCCCCCTGAAGAGACCGTATACAGGTCGAAACGCGTCGGGGCTTCGACATTTTATTACTCCATGTAATGTAATGATGTGATATGCATTTTGCCGTTTTATGGAGTATGAATTCATCACTGTACCAGATTCTACATGTATATACGACATCTTGTCAAATAAATTGTTACATTAATGACCTTTTGCAATGGTACATTTTGCTGCTTTAAAGCCCAATTAGGGGAATCCAAAATTCTTTTATCTATTTCGGGGTGTGCAGCTCCCTTGTTCTCTTCTCTTCTATGTATGTCTCCCTTTAGTCACACCCCTCACATTATTGTAAATATTTTATTATATCTTTTCATGTGATAACACTGAAGAAATGACACTTTGCTACAATGGAAAGTAGTGAGTGTACAGCTTGTATAACAGTGTACATTTACTGTCCCCTCATAATAACTCAACACACAGCCATTAATGTCTAAACCACTGGCAACAAAAGTGAGTACACCCCTAAGTGAAAATGTCCAAATTGGGCCCAAAGTGTCAATATTTTGTGTGACCACCAATATTTTCCAGCACTGCCTTAACCCTCTTGGGCATGGAGTTCATCAGAGCTTCACAGGTTGCTACTGGAGTCCTCTTCCACTCCTCCATGACGACGTCACGGAGCTGGTGGATGTTAGAGACCTTGCGCTCCTCCACCTTCCATTTGAGTTTGCCCCACAGATGCTCAATAGGGTTTAGGTCTGGAGACATGCTTGGCCAGTCCATCACCTTTACCCTCAGATTCTTTAGCAAGGCAGTGGTCATCTTGGAGGTGTATTTGGGGTCGTTATCATGTTGGAATACTGCCCTGCGGCCCAGTCTCCAAAGGAAGGGGATCATGCTCTGCTTCAGTATGTCACAGTACATGTTGGCGTTCAATGAACTGTAGCTCCTCAGTGCCGGCAGCACTCATGCAGCCCCAGACCATGACACTCCCACCACCATGCTTGACTGTAGGCAAGACACACTTATCTTTGTACTCCTCACCTGTTTGTCACCACACACGCTTGACATCATCTTAACCAAATAAATTTATCTTGGTCTCAACAGACCATGGGACATGGTTCCAGTAATCCATGTCCTTAGTCTGCTTGTCTTCAGCAAACTGTTTGTGGGCTTTCTTGTGCATCATCTTTAGAAGAGGCTTCCTTCTGGGACAACAGCCATGCAGACCAATTTGATGCAGCATGCGGCATATGGTCTGAGCACTGACAGGCTGACCCCCCACCCCTTCAACCTCTGCAGCAATGCTGGCAGCACTCATATGTCTATTTCCCAAAGACAACCTCTGGATATGACGCTGAGCACGTGCACTCAACTTCTTTGGTCGACCATGGCAACGTCTGTTCTGAGTGGAACCTGTCCTGTTATATCACTGTATGGTCTTGGCCACCGTGCTTCAGCTCAGTTTCAGGGTCTTGCCAATCTTCTTATAGCCTAGGCCATCTTTATGTAAAGCAACAATTCTTTTTTCGAGAGCCTCAGAGAGTTCTTTGCCATCAGGTGCCATGTTGGACTTCCAGTGACCAGTATGAGAGAATGAGAGCGATAACACCAAATTTAACACACCTGCTCCCCATTCACACCTGAGACCTTGTAACACTAATGAGTCTCATGACACCGGGAAGGGAAAATGGCTATTTGGGCCCAATTTGGACATTTTCACTTAGGGGTGTACTCACTTTGGTTGCTAGCGGTTTAGACATTAATGGCTGTGTGTTGAGTTATTTTGAGGGGACAGCAAATATACACTGCTATACAAGCTGTACACTCACTACTTTACATTGTAGCAAAGTGCAATTTCTTGTTGTCACAAAAGATATAATAAAATATTTACAAAAATGTGAGGGGTGTACTCACTTTTGTGAGATACTATAAGTTGTCTATGCATCTTTACATATGTGTTACACACACATGTGTACATATACACATGTATATAATGTGTTATTTAGGGATCAACATATGCATACATACTAGTGAAAATTTTATAATAAAAACAAAGTAACAGTAAAGTGTGGACATGTTGGTTAGATGATGACACCACAGCAAGTGAAGAAGTAATAAAGACTTAGCTTAAAACTATATTTTCAGTGAATGAGCCCAGATAATCTTTCATTTAAGTATCCTGCTAACACCAGTTTGATCACAGAACTCCCCTGAGCTGGAGCCTCTCCCCACCTTGGGGTAGTAGTTTTAGATGTTTGTGTTAAGTTGAACATAGTATCAATGTTAAGGCATGTTACTGTGAAAGTTTGGCCCCTGCGTGGGATAGTTCTGTTTTGAATGAAATGAAAATTCAATTAAAAAAATATTTTTCAAAAAACAAAGTAACAGTAATAAAGAAATATACATGAAAATAATAATAATTACCATTAAATAAAATAACATAAATATAGAAAAATAAAATAAAATAACTATAAACATAAAGGAAAAAAGGAAAATGACCAAACTGGATCCTTAGAAAAAAGGTTTATGTCATGGGTATATTTATGTTGCAGGCCAATGTACAGCAAAAATACACTAACATCATATGACATTGTGTACTTCTAGGCTTCTCATTCAACCCTTTGGGTGACAATGAACCAAAATAATAAATCCAAAATACTTCTCTCCTGCAAAGAAGAGAAAACCTTTCATCGTCAGTGAGGGTACCTTTAGGAATAGCCTTGATCGCCATTACTTCCATTTATCTGAAGTTTTTGCTGTGCGCCTGGAGGAAATGGCGTGGGACACTATGTTTATCACGCCCTTATGCATGAATCTTCAGGGCTCACCTATGCGCTTGCGCAAGGTGCGCATAGTGCGTCCTACATAAAGTCAGGGGTACCGCAGAACATAAATAACAAACTTGGAGGAGCATGTGAGGAATTGTTTGATCTGAGATTTTATACCTGTATTATTACTAATTTCAGCCCGACCATGGGGGACAAGTTGGCATGTGAGACAACCCCTCTTCCTACATTGAAAAATCCCTACTCTAATATCAAAATAAGATCTAATATCATAATGGGGTTTTCTATTTGTCGTAGATAATTTGCTGGGGGCTAGAATGTTCTTCAATGTATGTGCCCTCCTAAACGTAACTTGAGGGACCGGAGGTAATATAAGAGCTAATATCTGATCTAACTTTAAGATCCTGTAATGTTTGTTTAAGATTTTTGAAATGGACCTGTGTTTGTCATTGAACATGGTTATAAATCTTATTCCATTTGTATTAATATCTGACAAACCATTCCTATCCTTTTTATCTTTATTCTGCAAGGGGTTTAGATTTGTATCAAAGGCTTCCTTGACAAGTGCGGGGGGATATCCTTTGTCTTCAAATTTTTTGGACATCAATGCTACCTGTGTAACATAATCCTCTGTTCTAGAGCAATTCCTACGTAACCTGTTGAATTGGCCTCCGGGAATGTTCTGTATACAAGCTGGATGATGACAGCTGGAATAATGGAGGTAGGAATTGCCACAGGTAGGTTTGGTATAGTTCTTGCTTATGCTGGTGTTCCCCTCATGTGAGAGAACTGGGTCCAAAAAAACGATTTCACCGGGGTCCATCACATGAGTGAAGGACAACCCTAAGGGATTCTGATTACAATCAGCCACAAAGGAGGAGAGCACATCTAGGCTCCCATCGCAGATGAGAAGGATGTCATCGATATATCCCCTGTAGAACACGATGTGTTCGGCAAAGGGGTTGTTGGCCCAGATGTGCGTCTCCCAGTAACCCATAGTGAGATTGGCACATTTGCTTTCCAAGCAGGCCGCGGCTGCTTCCCATCTCGGACACGTCAGTTCTGTCCAGGAGCCCAGCGTCGCCCTCTGCCACCACGGCCCCTTCCTTCTGATCATGTGGACAATGCTGCCCAGTCCGCAGCCGCAGTGACGTCATCCATGCAAAGCCAGCGGGCCCAGCTTACCACACACACTGCAGGTTGTTATACATCGCGGCATCCATGGTTGGTGTCCCCGTCTGGATTTTCCTGGACTGGCATAGTGATCCATCAGAGTCCGAGTCAGCCTGATAGCCAGATTGGTAACGTTGCCCATTTTAACTTTGTACTGTTTATTACTTTTATTAAACTGTCAACAAGTTCTTTTCGAAGGTAGATGTGGTTTATTGCAGCCACCATTCAATACTTCCCAGTCCAGCTTCTGAGCGCTGTCAACCCCATTATCTTGTGTACTTATTTTTGATTATACATGCACAGATCACATAGGTATTTGACGCATTTCTACCCGCTGCACAGGTAAGCAAACAGAGATCACATTATTCACGGCTACTTTAATTGACACACTATAGAGGGGCAAAAATATCATGATGCCCAACTATTGTCTTTTAACAGACAGTAAAGTGTGCATTTAATTATTTGATCTATCTGATTATGTATAGCCAATAATGGACTATCCTGTGTACCATCCTTGTGCTATATATTTTTATGTATCTCAAGTACAAAGATCCTAGCTTGTTGAATGTAAACAATTACTATATTTTAGTATACTGCCCATATTTTCTTTTATTTATTACTTTCTATAGACCTATACATATCCTCTGATACATCCAGGACACCTACTTAAATTGTTTGTTGCCTTGGAGGTTTTTTATCTGGAGGTATGTGATCTAAATGCAATGAAAAATGAACAAAGCATATCCCTCTCTAGCGTGTACTTGCCTTGATCCAAAGCACCTAGTGTGATTTCTGTGTGCTCTGTCATTCCTCTGCTATCTGCATGAGTCACTTCTGATAATCTATGCCGACACCAGACAATGCTGGGAGACGACCATGCCCCCCCCTTCCAGCACACAAGAGGTGATTGACATCCTAAGCTGTTTTATGTTTACCTATGAATCTCTATGAGACTGTGGGGTTGATTTACTGAAGGCAAATCCACTGTGCACTACAAGTGCACTTGGAAGTGCAGTCGCTGTAGATCTGAGGGAAAGATCTCAAATGAGGGGAAGCTCTGCTGATTTTATCATCCAATCACGTGCAAGCAAAAATGCTGTTTTTTTATTCTCCTTGCATGTCCCCCTCAGATCTACAGCGACTGCACTTCCAAAAGCACTTGCAGTGCACTTGTAGTGCACAGTGGGTTTGCTTTTAGTAAATAACCTCTCAGTGTGTGTGTGGGGGGGGAGGTGTCCTTTCCCTCCACTCAGGTCTTAAATTACTCTCAGCTCTCTACTCAATGCTGTGCAGTGTGTGACATCAGTTCCCAGCGTCCTGTTTTCTGAAGCTAAGCAGTGCTGTGTAAAATGTGTGCTGTAGGAAAAATGGCTGCAGATAAACAGGTATAACCTATGTAGGAGTATGTCTTTCATCTTTGTGTATCACCTGAGGTTAGTCGTTCCAGTGGGTATATGTAAGGGTTTACGACCACTTTAAGTCATCGAAAATTGCTAAAAAAGGTATTGGGCTGGGCTACAATTGAACTCTTTTATAAAACTGACATAAAAGATCAAAACAGATACAGTATGCCTGCTTTAAACCATTTACTGGATAATTAAATGATACATTTTACAACATATAAACTGGTGTAATCATGAGATAATGAAGTATAAACCCAAATCCGCTTTAAAACGCCAAGTAAAAAGAAATGTTAAGCAAGAAAGATTTGGCAGATCAGCTCAGTAATTTAGAGACACAGGAGAATGGCCTTTAGATCCCTCACTGCTTGTCTGCTTCAGAGTAATGGCTGTCTGCCAGCTGTGATCTGGTTTTCACATACCAAAACCACCATTTACTCTGATGTAGAGTAAAATTATATCTGCAAAAGTCTTCACAATTTGCACAGCTCTCTGTATTTTTTTTTTCATCTTAAAACTCACACTATAGTCTTGGCACAGAGTCACTTTTTCAAAATAACAACTTTTTTTTCAGACTGTTTTTCGGTCATGTCTTGTAAAATGCAGGTGCAGACTGCAGATGGAAGTTCTAGTCCTGGGAAAAAGCCAAGACTGTAACAAAAATCAATTGAATAAAGTCAGTTTTGAGACCATAATCGGGGTTAGCTAAACACAGCATTTCCACAACTGTGTGTTTAGGAGAGATCCAAGTCACATACAGCCCATTTATATTTTTAGGGGAAAATGCAGGAATATAATCAGGTACCACATTCTGGGATGTTTAGCTGATTTATGACATCAGCACGTAGACCACACCTCAACCTGTTTCATCTTGATAGGACGTCTTCAGGAAGTTGATTTGTACTCAGTGTTTTGATTATATAGCACTTGTTTTAATCCACAGCAACCAAATTCACAGGAATGATTGATTTACACATTTTATGCACTTTAACTTATTTCTTGGGTGCAAGATCTTTTAGTTTGACTTAGCTGCTTTATAGTAGCTCTGCGTTTTCCTACAACAGGCTGCAGTGGTAGCAGAAGACCTACCAAGATGTGTAACCTATTAGCTAAAAAAGCTGAAACCAAAAAGAAACCTGTCATGGGAAAAATGTGTAGAAGAAATTTGTTTGTCTGGTTAGTGTGTGAAAGAGACTGGGTTCTCTGATGTCCTGTAAATGTAACACAAAGGTAAAGGAGATTTATTCCAGTTACAAAATGTCACAGAATTTGCACATGTGTATTGGACATATAAGTTGTTTTTTTGTATTTCTGACCCTACAATTGTTTCAAATAAACTAAGAATAAACAAAAAAGAAGAAAAAGAACAATAATACCAGAATAAAATTAGACTTAATTTCCCTAATTAAGAAGGCAGAGAGCAGCAGTCTAGCAACCAAAATGCTGTGCAGCTGACAGTGTCCTAGCAACCAAAGACACTGTATCTGACAGCATCCTAACAACCAATGATACTGAGGTCAACAGTGAAGGAAAGATGGAGTAAATAACTGGAGGTAAATAGGGCTTATTACTTATTATTTGGTCTTATTACCTGCAGTTTTCCTAACTTCAGTGTAGCAATATGAATTATTTGCATCCATAGCGACATTTAGAAAAGTTTGCAAGTAAGCATTGTGATTGTGTCCCATTTGCCAGGACTATCTACAAAAGTGTTGTGAGGGTTGCAGGAATACAATTCTAGATTCCCTAATACAACAACACTGCAAAATTGATCTCACAAAGCTTTTATTGAATCTCCCAAATGTCTATATTTTATAATATGACTTACATGAGGATCAAATTCTGGACATATACAGTACTTACTGCTGTCAAACACTGGCTCTTACATTTAAACGCAGTGCAGTTCAAATGCATGTGTACAAACACAGGAAGCTGCATTTGACCTGCTTTTGCTTGTGATGCATTTGCATCTTTAGGACAGCTTAAATCCAGAAAAACATAACATGATCCAAAGCAGGTCAAACATATCCTCAGAACTGTTATCTGGGAATTTCACGGCCTTGCAATTATATAGAGGGGTGAAAGGTACAAATGACAGATATAAATAAGGCTGTCATATTTCATAGATAGACATACTGGCTCTGTTTTCACCATGAAAAAAATAAGGGGTTGTGTTTTTGTCATGGCATACAGCTTTAAGAAAAAAGGTGTGACTTGTCAAGTTTGTATGAGCATCAAATAGCGGCTTGAGGCAGGCTTTGGGTTCATTTTCATCTATGCTGTATGATATAACTAAATGTACATATTATCTTATGTGTATAAACAAAATACAAACTCTCATTCCTGCAATTATCTATATTAATGGCAATGTCCAGGGAAATTTTTTATTAGAAGTTAGGTATATGGCTGCAAATAATCTCTTTTTCTGTTAACTATATTTCATAATTATAAGTAATACATGCAACAAAAGAATTCATTATATAAATTCCTTTTTTTTATTTTGCATTCTTTATTATTTTCTCCAAATTTACACACAAATCATTTTGACCAGCAGCTGTGATACCAACAAGGATTGGGACCCTGCTTGGGGAGTTTACAAAGTTTTCCTGCACCAAACATGCACCAACCCCCCTGCCACCGGGCAGCGCAGCACTTACCCGCTGTGTGGCGGGGGTCTCTTCCTCTCCTGCAGTGGCGGGGCTGTCCTCCTCTCCTGCAGTGGCAGGGCTGTCCTCCTCCTCTCCTGCAGTGGTGAGGCTGTCCTCCTCCTCTCCTGCAGTGGCAGGGCTGTCCTCCTCCTCTCCACAGGTAGCTGTGGCTCTGGTGTCCACTCCTCAGGCTTCCTCCCCTGTGAGTCTCCTCTTCCGCCAAAGTGCTAGACATCCAATAGAATGGCCTGGCGCTATGGCCAATTGAGAAAAAGGCCTCCCTCCTGATTGGGGGGGAGGAACTGTAGTTGACCAAAGCGAAAATTAATTCGCTATCATCACACAACAGGGTAGGATCAGGACGCAGTGCTCTGCGCCTCAAGCCCACAATATTTGGAAGCCTATTCGAGCCTCCGGCTCTAATCACTTTCTTCAAAATACACACTCCCCGCCATAGTAATTCATGTGTCCCGTATCTTGAAAGGGGTTGGGCACATGAATAGGGAGGGCTGCGAAGGTGTTGGGGGGCGGTGCTGTGTGCTCACAATGCATGGGCCGCCACTGGTCCAGCCAAACTTTTATTTTATTTTATTTCTTGGATAAAGTGGGGAATGTTTAGAACCCTTATCGGGTTTTTCTTCTATCCAGGCATCAGTTAGAGAGATTCCCCCTAAATAAGCCCCCATTCACACGGGCGATTCCCACGGTACAACAACACTCAAGATGAAGAATTCCATTATGCCCCCTTGCACACGGGCTTAATAATTTACTGATGTTTACTCAGGAACTTGTTGACAGAAATTTAATGTGTAAAAAAACTGTGTGTAAAGACCTGAGTAATGTTGAGCACAGACAAGTAAGGGTGCGTATAGGCAAGTAAAATTGTTCTTCATTGCCAGTGTTGTAATATAATCATTTATATTTGCATAAATATTGTATGTTTATAGATGAGTAAACACGTGTATTTAAGCAAATTACTGCACTCAAGTGTAAAATTTTCTATTTTTGTTTTACTGCTCTGTACTCAACACTATATTCTTTACTCAGCAGTAAAACGAACAGTGCCAGTCATCACACACACAGACACAGCCAAGGAAGAGGAGAGGACAGGCAAGTCACTCAGTCCTCCTGTGTCATGCCCACAGCCTCTGTCCACCTCCTGTGTCATGCCTGCAGCCTCTGTCCACCTCCTGTAGTATGTCCGCAGCTTCTGTCCACCTCCTGTAGTATGTCCGCAGCCTCTGTCCACCTCCTGTAGTATGTCCGCAGCCTATGTCCACCTCCTGTAGTATATCCACAGCCTCTGTCCACCTCCAGTAGTATGTCCACAGCCTCTGTCCACCTCCTGTAGTATGTCCGCAGCCTCTGTCCACCTCCTGTAGTATGTTTGCAGCCTCTGTCCACTTCCTGTAACATGTTCACAGCCTCTGTCCACCTCCTGTAACATGTCTGCAGCCTCTGTCCACCTCCTGTAGTATGTCCGCAGCCTCTGTCCACCTCCTGTATCATGTCCGCAGCCTCTGGCTATCTCTTGTCTTTTATCATGTCTGCAGTCTCTGAGGGAATCCTAGAAAGGAGTCAAGAGTGGGAGCGCCTCCGGGATGGGGATTACGGGAAGAGACAGACATGTGTGGACTGTGGAGAGGAGACTGTAGAATAAAACCAGAGCCGACAAGCTGGAGCCGTCTGACTAGCCCTGCACGGTGCACCTGAGAGGAGGTCAGTGACAGCGCCGCCAGGCCAGTCTGAGGGGGGTCACTGATGTAAGGGGGGAGTGAATACAATAATGCAAGGGGGCACTGATATAAAGGTTCCCCCCTATATTAGTAATCCCCCCTTACCTTAGTGTATTCACTCTGCGGAAGGTGGTCTCTGGTCACCATCCTGTAGACTCTGATATAAGGGAGAACTCTGTGCTGGCTGGGTTATAGTATCCTGACCTTCATGTATATTGAGAAATATGTTTTTTGACTTTTGTTTAACTTAAACACATTGTTAATAGCACTAGCTAAGTTTTTTTATAGTTCAAATATTGATATTTGCACTGTTTATCACTAAAAACAGTAATTTTAGGTACTTTTTGCAGTGCCAGTAAAGAATGTGGATCAGTCAGTAAATTTCATGATTTTTTGGCAGTAAAAAATTTGTGCCATTTGTAAATTTTGGCGTTCTGCCAGTAAATTTCACTTCAGGGGGTTAGCAACACTGAATAAAGCACCTCACGATAAGTGTGAATGGGAGCTTAGCGGTCTATCGCATAGCTATTCTACCAAAGAAACTGCAGGTACAGTCATTCATTTTTCAGTTTTTTTTGAGATTTCAAGTTCAGTTCAAGTCCAGTGAATAACCTGAAATGGTACAAAGGTAAGCAGTAAACTGCCAGAGGTGAAAAAGAAGTTTAGGATAACGAAGGTCTTTTTCAGGGAAGAAGTAATGGGTTAACAACTCATGGCTGTTCTGCAGCAGTGTAAGTAAACTCATTTTTGAAAGTTTATGCTAACAGATCCTACAGGTGTCCCAACTTTTGTTCCTTATTTACATGCTCACTGTCTGTAAAAAATCAGTGTTGAAACAGACTTTGTTAGTACACTATCTTAAGCAACATTTGAACAGTATTGTAATTGCGGTAAGTAGTATATTGCTCTCAAAATGGTGAGAAAAGGGTAATTAACTAAGGATGACAGACAGACCTTTATAACCCTTAAAAGGGTAGGTTTTTCCTTTAGAGAAATGGCAGAGAAAGCCAATGGGACAGCGAGTATGGTTTCCTACACCATCAAAAGGCACTTATAAACTGGAGCAGGAGGTCTGGGAGACCCAAATCCACAACAGAATGAGAAAACAAGATTTTGAGAGTCAAAAGCTTGCATTACAGGCAGCTCACAGCTTGACAACAGCTTCAAACACAGCTTAACACTGATCAAAGAAAGTCTCAGTTTCAACTGTAGAGAGTAAACATCGAGCTGCAGGTTAGATAGGTCGAGTGGCTGTAAGAAAGTCATTGCTAAGATGGCAAAATAAGAAAAAGAGGCTTGCCTGGCCATGAAGCACCAGCAGTGGACTACTGAAGACTGGAAGAAGGTCTACTCTTATGGATCAATTAATCAAAATTTTAGATCTTCGGTTCATCGCACAGGGTTTTTGTATGCTGTTGAGTTGGTCAAAGGATCGTTCCTTGGTGTGTCACACCAAATGTCAAACATGGAGGAGGAAGCGTGATGGTCTGGGGCTCTTTTACTGGATCCAGAGTTAGCGACTTGCACAGAGTGAGCAGTACCCTGAACAAAAATTACAACCATAGCATTTTGCAGCAGCATTTGATAACGTCTGGAATATGCTTAGTTGCTCAGGGGTTCATCCTAATGTAAGATAATGACCCAAAACATACCTCCAGGCTGTGTCAGAACTACCTTAGAAGAAAAGAACAAGATGGTAGGCTTCAAATCTTGAAGTACGGTCTGTAGACTTAAAGCCCATAGAGTTAGTTTGGGATGAACTGGACAGAGGGATGAAAGCAAAGCAACCTACAAGTGCAACACATTTGTAGGAATTTCTGCAACAGTGTTGGGAAGAAATTGTTAACCTTCCAATGCTTCTTACCGCGATAGCCAGCTATAGATGGGGGGCAATTGGCGTCTTTTTTGTATCACTGTCGTGTTTTTTTGGTCAGGCAACGCACTGACACCTTTGCAGGCATTGTGCTATATGCTGGGTGTTCAGTGCACCCCTCTATCTTTAAGAAGGGGTGGCTCCCCTTCAGTCCACCTGCTCTCACCTATCCATCAGAATGCATGTGCCTCCACTGTGGGGACACTTATATGTAAGTGTTAGGTACCACAGATACCAGGGTGCCTTGATGAGGCTCTGTGGCTTACGCATGCATTTGCAAATGTGTGCAGACTAAACCCCTGCTTTTAACGCATACTGTTAGACAGGTTAATTGGTTGTCTGCTGGCTGGTGGTAAGTTAAGCTTGGTTTTTCCCTTGGATTTATCCTTGGTCTTGTTTATGCCTGTTGTTAGCCTTCCAATGCTTCTTACTGCGATAGCCAGCTATAGATGGGGGCAAGTGGTGTCTTTTTTGTATCATTGGGAAGAACATTCTAACAATATTTGATTTCCATTGTAGAAAGAATGGCACGAGTGTGTTAAGCTTGTAAAGGTAGGGGATTTAGGATGACAGCGTGGGTTCTTCTGGGCTACTGTCAGAAACCCTGAATCAAACTGAGACAGAAGTACAGTTAAATCACACTTGTTTAATAATAATAGAAAAAGTAAACAGAGTAAACGTAGTCAAAACATAGCCAGAGTTCAGGAACCGGAACAGATAATCAGACAAGCCAAAACGTCAGGGAGCCAGAGATGAGTGTAGTAGAACAGCAAGCAGGATCTGGAGCCAGAAGGAATGTCAGCCAAGCAAGTCTTTAACAGGAACACAGAAGAGCGTCTTTAGAGATGTGACCAAGGCAAAGGCAGAGATCATCTGGACTGGACAGCTTAAGTAGGCAGGACTGACAAGCAGGATATCATCAACAGGTGAGTCACTGTGGAGAGATAGGAGCTGGCAATTAGCTGACAGCTGAGCAGCCAGCTTTGAGAGGGAAGGGCTAAGCCCAGCCCTGACAGTACCCCCTCCTCAATGACCCCTCCTCTTGAGGGGAAAACGTCTATGAAAATCATGGAGGAGGACAGGGGCATGTACATCCAAGGATGAGACCCAAGACTGTTCATCCGGACCGTACCCTTTCCAATGCACCAGGTATTGTATGCGCCTACGAGAGTCAACAATGGACTGTACTTCATACTCCCCATGGTTCTTAACCTGTACAGGGTGAGGATGAGGCACCGAGGTGGTAAAGCGATTGTAGACCAAAGTTTTTAATAAGGAAACATGAAATACATTCAAAATACGCATATTAGAAGAAAGTTTAATGCGAAAGCCACTGGGTTAATCTTGCGAAGAATACGGAAAGGCCCAATAAACCAAGGTGTGAACTTCAGAGAGGGAACACGAAGTCGTTGGTTGCGAGATGACAGCCAGACCCTGTCCCCAACCCATGTACTGTAAGCGAAAGATCTCCCGAGCAAAAATGGAAGCCAGTTATCCTAGAAGTGGGCAACTTCGCAAGTGTGAAGTGCATTGAGCTCTTTTACTGGCCCAGCAGCAGAGAAAGGAGGAGGGGGTAGGAGGGGGGCCGAACTTCTGAAGTACCTCATCACGGCGAGGTCCGACGGAAGTGGGGACAGGGTACCCGTCAAAAACTGGTACCCGATCCCCCAGTTAAGCGGAAGTTCCACTTTTGGGTGGATAGTGTTTTAAGGAGGAAAGGACAATTACAGTAAGTATTTGATAAGTTTTCTTTTTTTACTGTGTCCTGTTGGATTTTTTTCACTTTTTGTCTGGTGAAACCCTTGCCACAGAGTAAGGGAAAGTAAGGGAAGCGCAGGGGATCTAATCTTTACCCACCGTATCAAAAAATAACTATTGCTGCAACTACACAAGCCCCCCTACAGTGATCTAGTTCGTTCCCCTGACACTGTCATTCTTGATGGACAGCTTAACTGCATATAGTTATTAGAATATAAGAGTTTTTGTGATAGTGGCCCTTTAAGTAGTAGTAGTAGAGTCCAATTACTTAAATCCTCTACCAGTTCATGTAGAGGATGAAAAGTGTAAAATAGACAAAGCCATAAAACATGCAGAAGCGCAAATAACAACTATAAAATGTAAACTGTAATTCATGAATGCAGAATAAAACTCATTCCCAGTTAATCTGGTTGGAAAATGTCTGTACAAAGTTGTACAAAGCTGCAACATGAACAGTATGAAAAAGACGGTCCTTGTGCAGCTGTGGACCCCTGAAGAGGAAGAGAGAAGAAAGATGGTTAACCCCGTGATTACCAGAGATGGTATGTGGACGCTTCACACAGTGCAAGAATGCACTCTTGAATCTTTGGAGAAAATGTAAGAAATTTCCGCTTTGGCACTAACTAGATAGTGTTTATTTGCTTACAACAGGAATCATTTACTTCAGATGACCTTGGGGCCCCTTAAGGCTTGGGGGCCTGGACAATTGCCAGTAATAGATCTTTAGAGTTTCCTGCAATTTGCAATTTTATTTTGTCTGTGTAACAGGAAAACTTTACAGGATGTTAAGGAATGATTCTAAAGGCAGTTATACATCATACAGAATTGCCATATTTTTAGTATGTTCAGGTTGTCGCAGTTATCATTGCTTATATACGCTATATTACCAAAAGTATTGGGACACCTGCCTTTACACGCATATTAACTTTAATGGCATCCCAGTCTTTGTACGTAGGGTTCAATATTGACCTTTGCAGCTATAACATCCTCAACTCTTCTGGGAAGACTGTCCACAAGGGTTAGGAGTGTATCCATCGGAATATTTGACCATTCTTCCAGAAGTGCATTTGTGAGGTCAGGCACTGATGTTGGACGAGAAGGCCTGGCTCGCAGTCTCCGCTCTAAAGCCTTGTACACACGATCAAATTATCGGACAAATTTTCGTCCGTTTTTTGTTGCATGCTAGTCTGATGTTGAAAGTGAAGAGGTTACTTTCATACGAAAATTCTCATACAACAGAATTCAACTTCAGAAGTGATGTAATGTGTTGAATTGTTTTGTATGTATTTTTTCGTTTCTGAGCATGTATATGTCCTGCTCTTATGATTTTTTTCAGAGGAAACTGTATTAATTATACGAAAATCGGACATTGTGTTCACGTACGATAAAAATTTTATAGCCTGCACATACAGTTTTTGTCATCCGAAAATTTGTAATGGGCTGTCAAAAGCACCATACTAACAATCCAGAAAATTAGCAGATCGTTCGTCGGGCGAAATGTTACTTTTTTCGCATCCTGTGTACGGGCCTTTATTCATCAGGTTGAGGTACAGTATTTCACAAAAGTGAGTACCCCCCTCACATTTTTGTAATTATTTTATTATATCTTTTCATGTGACAACACTGAAGAAATTACACTTTGCTACAATGTAAAGTAGTGAGTGTACAGCTTGTATAACAGTGTAAATTTGCTGTCCCCTCAAAATAACTCAACACACAGCAATTAATGTCTAAACCGCTGGCAACAAAAGTCAGTACACCCCCAAGTGAAAATGTCCACATTGGGCCCAAAGTGTCAATATTTTGTGTGGCCATCATTATTTTCCAACACTACCTTAACCCTCTTGGGCATGGAGATTACCAGAGCTTTACAGGTTGCTAATGGAGTCCTCTTTCACTCCTCCATGAGGACATCACAGAGCTGGTGGATGTTAGAGACCTTGCGCTCCTCCACCTTCCATTTGAGGATGCCCCACAGTAGCTCAATATGGTTTAGGTCTGGAGACATGCTTGGCCAGTCCATCACCTTTACCCTCAACTTCTTTAGCAAGGCAGTAGTCGTCTTGGAGGTGTGTTTGGGGTCGTTATCATGTTGGAATACTGCCCTGCGGCCCAGTCTCCAAAGGGAGGGGATCATACTCTGCTTCAGTATGTCACAGTACATGTTGGCATTCATGGTTCCCTCAATGAACTGTAGCTCCCGAATCCCGAAAGCACTCATGCGGCCCCAGACCATGACACTCCCACCACCATGCTTGACTGTAGGCAAGACACACTTGTCTTTGTACTCCTCACCTGGTTGTCACCACACACGCCTGCCACCATCTGAACCAAATAAGTTTATCTTGGTCTCATCAGACTACGGGACATGGTTCCAGTAGTCCATGTCCTTAGTCTGCTTGTTTTCGGCAAACTGTTTGCGGGCTTTCTTGTGCATCATCTTTAGAAGAGGCTTCCTTCTGGGATGACAGCCATGCAGACCAATTTGATGCAGTGTGCGGCGTATGGTCTGAGCACTGACAGGCTGACCCCCCACCCCTTCAACCTCTGCAGCAATGCTGGCAGCACTCATACGTCTATTTCCCAAAGACAACCTCTGGATATGACGCTGAGCACATACACTCAACTTCTTTGGTCGACCATGGTGAGGCCTGTTCTGAGTGGAACCTGTCCTGTTAAACCACTGTATGGTCTTGGCCACCATGCTGCAGTTTCAGGGTCTTGGCAATCTTCTTATAGCCTAGGCTATGTTTATGTAGAGCAACAATTCTTTTTTTTCAAATCCTCAGAGAGTTCTTTGCCATGAGGTGTCATGTTGAATTTCCAATGACCAATATGAGTCAGCACTGTAAACAGCGCTCCTACACCGCCCCAAAGATGCTGCTTGCAGGACTTTTTTTCCAGTCCAACAAGTGCCCCGCCCTGGTGTGAAAGCACTCAGGCTTTCACACTGGGGAGGCATGAGAGGCAGGTTTCAGGCGCTTTACAGTCGCTATTTTTAGCGCTAAAACGGCTGAAAACTGCCTTAGTGTGAAAGGGGTCTTAGGGGTGTACTCACTTTTGTTGTCAGGGGTTTAGACATTAATGGCTGTGTGTTGAGTTATTTTGAGGGGACAGCAAATTTACACTGTTATACAAGCTGTACACTCACTACTTTACATTGTAGCAAAGTGTCATTTCTTCAGTGTTGTCACATGAAAAGATAGAATAAAATATTTACAAAAATGTGAGGGATGTACTTACTTTTGTGAGATACTGTATATCAGAGGAGGGTCACAGTCACATGGTGCCTCTAGCTAGTTAAAGGGTACGTCCGTTACGAGTATATTCAGTTTTTAGGTCCCATTCACACTTTGCGTAATGGGAATGTGCATTCCTGCTCTGATTTTTTTGGGGCGATTCAACTCTTTGTCACGCAAAAGAAGCTCCTGCTCCTTTTTGGGTGACAAGCTTTGCACGTTTTTTTTTTCACATTTTTCGCCGTGATTTTCAGGCAGTTTTGACATGCAACAATCAGGGCTTCAGAAGCTATTAAGAATGAATGGCACACAAACGCACGCTGCACATTTTGCTGAGATTTTAGCATGATTTGGAATAGCGGGCAAAAACATGCCAATTTTGCCCATAATTACAAATCTCAAAGTGTAAATAGGGCCTTATACCCCGTACACACGGTCGGACTTTGTTCGGACATTCCGACAACAAAATCCTAGGATTTTTTCCGACGGATGTTGGCTCAAACTTGTCTTGCATACACACGGTCACACAAAGTTGTCGGAAAATCCGATCGTTCTAAACGCGGTGACGTAAAACACGTATGTCGGGACTATAAATGGGGCAGTGGCCAATAGCTTTCATCTCTTTATTTATTCTGAGCATGCGTGGCACTTTGTCCGTCGGATTTGTGTACACACGATCGGAATTTCCGACAACGGATTTTGTTGTCGGAAAATTTTATCTCCTGCTCTCCAACTTTGTGTGTCGGAAAATCCGATGGAAAATGTCCGATGGAGCCCACACACGGTCGGAATTTCTGACAACACGCTCCGATCGGACATTTTCCATCGGAAAATCTGACCGTGTGTATGGGGCATTAGAGTGTGGAAGGATTAGAAAGCCATTTTGGATTTTTACTGCTTCAATTTTTGGCCATTTTCTGAAAAAACAAGGAAATTCTGAGCAGTGGGTGACTTTGTCGGCACCTTGCCTGACAAACTCTGATCCAAAAATCAAAGGTGCTTGATGGATAATTCTCTGCTGAACAGTGACTGCAGCCAAATAACATCAGCCACTGATTGACAGCACCCACTGTATTCTGACAGCTGCCAGTGCAAAACCCTCTCCTGTTTAGTGTGATTGGAAAAATCTGATAGATTTTTTTGTTCTGCCTGCAGGCTGAAAGAAAAAATATATTACTGTATGACCAATGTAATACAGGGCTGATGCATACAACACATAAGGTGATTGCAGGTCATCTGACCAGAGACCAAGGGTAGATGCAAGGTAGATTCATGCAAACTGTGCAGCTGTACTAGGACTCTCTGAAATGTAACCACTTCTGGACCACCGAACGCCGATATACGTCCTAAATTTGAAGAGGAATATCGTTGTTATGGCAGCAGCTAGCTGCCATAGCTCCGATATCATCTTCTTCGGCCGGCGAGAGCGGCCCCCCCTCCCGCTGCGCTCCAGTGCCCTCCACTGCTTAAAAAAAGAACAGTGTAACAGTGTCAGTAGAACGTGAGTAGCGCCCGCATAGGAAAATGGTGCTCAAACCACACATGTGAGGTATCACCGTGATCAGCAGAGCGAGAGCAATAATTCTAGCCCTAGACCTCCTCTGTAACTCAGAACATGCAACCTGTACAATTTTTTAAACGTCACCTATGGAGATTTTTAAGGGTAAAAGTTTGTCGCCATTCCACGAGCGGGCGCAATTTTGAAGCGTGACATGTTGGGTATCAATTTACTCAGCGTAACATTGTCTTTCACAACAACAAAAATTGGGCTAACTTTTTCTGTTGTTTTATTTTTTAATTCAAAAAATTGTATTTTTAAAAAAAAAGTGCGCTTGTAAGACCGCTCCGCAAATACGGTGTGACAGAAAGTTTTGCATTGACCGCCATTTTATTCTCTAGGGTGTTAGAAAAAAAATGTATAATGTTTGGGGGTCCTAAGTAATTTTCTATAACAAAAACCTGTTTTTAACTTGTAAACAACAAATATCAAAAAGAGGCTTGGTCCCTAAGTGGTTAAAGTCATTGTAAAGCTATTTTTTTTTAAATAAGAAACATGTCATACTTACCTGTGTAATGGTTTTGCACAGAGCAGCCTTGATCCTCCTCTTTTCAGGGGTCCCCCGTTGGCTCCTCCCCCCTGCCGAGTGTACCCCATAGCAAGCCGCTTGCTAGGGGGGCACTCATGCGGGCTTGATCCCAGCCAAACTCTGTGTGTCCATTAACACACAGCGTGGCTCAGCCCCACCCCCTCCTCGCTGCTCACTGGCTGTGATTGACAGCAACAGGAGGCTATGGCTTCCACTGCTTACTCTCTATCCAGTGAGGGGAGAGAGAGCAGATAGAGCTGCCGCTCTTGTGCACAGCACTGGATCGAGATCAGGCTCAAGTAAGTATAAGGGGGGGGGGGGCTGGGAGGTATCTGCATACAGAAAGCTTTTTACCCTAATGCATCGAATTGCATTAAGGTAAAAAAACCTTCTACCTTTAGAACCACTTTATGCTAGCCATAGATGGATTGAAATTTGACCGGTTCAAAAAGGACCAGCTGAATTTTGATCAATGTGTGGCCATCCCTATTGGACAAAAGTTAATCATTAGATTGACTTCTGTTAAACAGAAATGTTGGAAAACTTTTGTCGATCAGTGTCTGCAGCTGAGAATACAATGTGTTTGGATGGAGGAATTTATTAATCTTTTTTTTCATTCAGCCCGCTGGCTGAATGGAGAAAAACAAAACAAATCATCTATGGCCAGTAGGGATGAGCCGAACACCCCCCCCGGTTCGGTTCGCACCAGAACCTGCGAACGGACCAAAAATTCGCACGAACGTTAGAACCCCATTGACGTCTATGGGACTCGAACGTTCAAAATCAAAAGTGCTCATTTTAAATGCTAATTTGCATGGTATTGTCCTAAAAAGGGTTTGGGGACCCGGGTCCTGCCCCAGGGGACATGTATCAATGCAAAAAAAACTTTTAAAAACGGCCGTTTTTTTCGGGAGCAGTGATTTTAATCATGCCTAAAGTTAAATTTAAAAAAGTGAAATATTCCTTTAAATATCGTACCTGGGGGGTTTCTATAGTATGCCTGTAAAGTGGCACGTGTTTCCCGTGCTTAGAACAGTCCCTGCACAAAATGTCATTTTTAAAGGAAAAAAAGTCATTAAAAACTGCTTGCGGCTTTAATGTAATGTCGGGTCCTGGCAATATGGATGAAGATCAGTGAGACAAACGGCATGGGTACCCCCCGTCCATTACCAGGCCCTTTGGGTCTTGTATGGATATTAAGGGGAACCCCGCACCTAAATTTAAAAAAGGAAAGGCATGGGGCCACCAGGCCCTATATACTCTGAACAGCAGTATACAAGCGGTGCAAACAAGACAGGGACTGTAGGTTTGTTGTTAAGTAGAATCTGTTTGTAATTTTGAACTGGTACATTTTTAACGTGTTTAGCTCCAGCCAAAAAATCTATTTTAAGCTTTTTGGAAAACATAGGGAAGGATTATCACCCCTGTGACATTTGTTTTGCTGTCTGTGCTCCTCTTCAGAAGATTTCACCTCATTTTTTGTCCCAACGACAAATGTTTTTTGAAAATTTGGGGTTTTTTGTGAAACAAGGATTGGTGATAAAGCATCAGTGGAAAGGAGAAATGTTTTTCCCATATTAACTCTTACAGGAGAGAATTTCCCTTCCTAGGGGTAGATTTCATCTTACTTCCTGTTGTCTCCTTCCGTTTGCAAGTAGGAGTCGTTTGTAAGTTGGATGTTTGAAAGTAGGGGCCTGCTCTATATACTCAGCAGAAATTTGGGCCTTAGGTATTGTTGTGGTTACAACACTGTAAGCCCTCACAATATTAGATCAAGAATTGTAATTACATGCCCCTGTTGAACAGGGGCAGAAAAATTGGGCCTTTGGTGGTGGTGGTGCTAGTGCCACAACACTGTAAGTCCTCACTCGCTCTTGGTGGGCGCAGAAATGGGCCCTGCTGTGAAATATTAGATCAAGAATTGTAATTACATGCCCCTGTTGAACAGGGGCTGAAAAATTGGGCCTTAGGCACTGGTGCTGGTGCCACAACACTGCAACCCCTCACAGATACTCTAGTTGGAACGCAGAAACTAGCCCTGCTGCAAAGTATTGCATCAAAAATTGTAATTACACGCCCCTGTTAAACAGGGGCTGAAAAATTGGACCTTAGGCACTGGTGCTGGTGCCACAACACTGCAACCCCTCACAGATACTCTAGTTGGAACGCAGAAACGAGCCCTGCTGCAAAGTATTGCATCAAAAATTGTAATTACATGCCCCTGTTAAACAGGGGCTGAAAAATTGGGCCTTAGGCACTGGTGCTGGTGCCACAACACTGCAACCCCTCACAGATACTCTAGTTGAAACGCAGGAACGAGCCCTGCTGCAAAGTATTGCATCAAAAATTGTAATTACACGCCCCTGTTAAACAGGGGCTGAAAAATTGGGTCTTAGGCACTGGTGCTGGTGCCACAACACTGCAACCCCTCACAGATACTCAAGTTGGAACGCAGAAACGAGCCCTGCTGCAAAGTATTGCATCAAAAATTGTAATTACATGCCCCTGTTAAACAGGGGCTGAAAAATTGGGCCTTAGGCACTGGTGGTGGCGCCCAGAACCAAAAATGTTCTTACAAGCTATCAGCGTGATCATTGAGGAGGAAGAGGATAATAACTCAGGATAGTCACTCGGCATCAGCATAGGCAGTCTTTGAAGGGATCTGAGATTTCAAAAAAAATTATTCGGTTACATCAGCATCAGGTGCTTGGTAGCTGGTGGTGATCCAAGACTGATTCATTTTTATGAAGGTCAGTCGATCGACCTAGTCGGTGGACAGACGCACCCTGTGATCGGTTACAAAGCCTCCAGAAGCACTGAATGTGCGTTCCGAAAGAACGCTGGATGCAGGACAGGCCAGTAGCTCAATTGCATACTGTGCAAGCTCTGGCCAGTGATCCATCCTCAAGACCCAGTAACAAAGAGGATTTTCGGTGGGAAAGGTGTCCAAGTCAGATCTTGCCCCTAGGTATTCCTGCACCATGTAAAACAGACGCTGGCGATGGTTGCTAGAACCGATCATACCCTGGGGCTGCGGACCAAAAAATTGTCTGAACACATCGGTCAGACAGCCACCTTCTCCACCGCTCCTTCTTTGACTGACCGAAGCCTCAGCAACACGTTGTCCAGAAACAGGAGTTTGTAACGTCCCAGTCTCTGGGAACGCATTGCACAGACCTTTCTGCAAGGCCTCCCGAAGATGTTTCATCCTCTGTTCCCTCTGCCATGGCAAGATAAGGTCCGCAACCTTACCCTTATAACGTGGATCAAGGAGGGTTGCCAGCCAGTATTGGTCCTTCTCCTTGATACCATGAATACGAGGATCCTTACACAGGCTTTGCAGGATCAGGGAGGCCATGCAGCGTAGGTTTGCTGAGGCATTCGGTCCGGAGTCCTCTGGGTCACTAAGGACGACATGGTCCGCAGCCACCTCCTCCCATCCACGTACAAGTCCATGTGTTTCTTGGGACTGATCCCTTAAAGACTGCTGCTGATGCCAGGCTCCACCTCCATACTGACACAATCCTCCTCCTCCTCCTCCTCCTCCTCTTCCTGTGTGATCGGCGGGCACGCAGGAACACTGTCTGGATAAAGGGGGCCTTGAGAGCTAAGGAAGTCCTCCTCTTCCTGCCTCTGTTCTGCCTCAAGTGCCATGTCCATTCCACACAGCGTGTGCTCCAACAGGTGGACAAGGGGGACAGTGTCACTGATGCATGCACTGTCACTGCTCACCATCCTCGTGGCCTCCTCAAATGGTGACAGGACAGTGCATGCATCCCTGATCATGGCCCACTGGCGTGGGGAAAAAAAAACAAGCTCCCCTGACCCTGTCCTGGTGCCATAGTCGCACAGGTACTCATTGATGGCCCTCTGCTGCATGTGCAGCCGCTGCAGCATGGCCAACATTGAGTTCCACCTGGTGGGCATGTCACAGATTAGGCAGTTCTTGGGCAGGTTAAACTCCTTTTGGAGGTCTGCCAGCCGAGCACTGGCATTATATGACCGGCGGAAATGCACATGGACTTTCCTGGCCTGCCTCAGGACATCCTGTAAGCCCGGGTACCTGCCCAAGAACCGCTGCACCACCAAGTTAAGGACGTGTGCCAAACAGGGCACATGGATCATTTGTCCCTGTCGGAGGGCAGAGAGGAGGTTGGTGCCATTGTCGCAAACCACCATTCCTGCCTTAAGTTGGCGTGGCATCAACCACCTCTGAACCTGCCCCTGCAGAGCTGACAGAACCTCTGCCCCAGTGTGGCTCCTGTCCCCCAAGCACACCAGCTCAAGCACTGCATGGCATCTTTTGGCCTGCATACTTGCGTAGCCCCTGGGGGTAGCTGCTGCCACCCCCACCCCACAGTCTTCTAATTTTTGTCGTTTTATTCTTTTCGTTTTTTTATTTTCTTTGATTTCATGTCTATCCAAATTGTTTTGTTTTCTGCTAGGTTAAAAAATGGGTTGAGGTTTAGTGTTTCCTAGTTTGTTTGTTTTTTAGGACAGAGGCATATTTTGTTAGATTTTGGGTGATTTTATCCATCTGACTGAAGGGAGCAGCCGTCCTAGTCTATTTGGCAAGACTGCCCACAGGTACAGGTCACTGCTATCCCCAAGGTTGGTCCACAGAGTTCTGTAGTGTGGGTATTTTTAACGTATTTGCTGCCAACAGTATTGCTGTGGTCTGCAGCCACTGCCTGCAGCATATCAGCCATCGTAAGAGTACCAGCCATATGGGTACTACATGAATGGGGAAACACATGACTCTGGTGGAAACAGCACCTCATGTAAGAAAAGTCAGCAACATAAGGCCTGCACTCCACCTCCTCTTAACTTTCCACATCTCACCCCTACAACATTATGATGCTTCATTCATTGTGGTCTCTAGTGACAGAAAGGAAGTCTCATAAGCGGTTTCAGATGCTTAGGATATGCCACATCAAGTAGAGAAGAGTATCATGGAGGGACCATCGGAGGCTGGGACCTTTGCAAAATTCTCCTATGTCCACTTCTCTGTCTCCAGCAGCAGGTATCTCTTCTGCAACTGATGAAGCAGGAGAAAAAATGCCCTCAATAAACCCCTATCCCTGGCATCTTCATGTAAGCTTGGCAAAGCTGCATGCTTTTTAGCTGCTGCCATTCCAACCTTTGAGATCATCTCCCTTCTTTGAGTTTATTGCTTGGCCTACACCACAGTGGCAGTTACCCAGTCACAATTATTTTGCCCTGAAGGCCATCAATCCCTGCCCTACACCTGCATGTTTAATGTAATTTGTCTGTGCTGCTGGACCATGTCCTCCACCTGGTAGTGCAGTAGTTCATCATGAAGTATCCTGGCTTCCTAGAGGATCTTTGTCAGACCAGAAGAGTTTGTGGCACTTGAGGCAGTCATACCCCACCTTGATTTGCCTGGCAAACATTTAGAACCAGAATGAGCTGTCTGCCAATTACAGCACCTTCAACCGTGACTAAGCTGGAACTCAACACTGAGACATCAATGAGTACCTGCATGAATATGGTACAAGGACAGGCCAGGGTAGTTTAAATCATGTCAATTTCTCATTATTCAGGACACATGCCACATTTTGGCATCTTTTGAAGAGGCAAATAACATGATGAGCTGCAACAAGACAGGGATTATTAATCCAACTCCTCTCATGATCCTCCTGAAGCACAGATTTCATGACTTCATAGACTGAGCGCTGGAGGCTCAGTAGCAGGAGGAAGAAGAGGACCTGCTGCAATCTTGGGGTCATGCAGGATTCTTTTCCTATTGTCTCTATCTCTTTGAGGCAAAGGCAGCAGGAGGCATAGGAGAAATATGAGTAGGATGATTGAAGTGCTGGTAGTGAGAAGGAAGAAATAGTCCTGCATTGTACGTTGAAGTTTGTGGGCTGTTCTGGTGCTCTGACACAATTTTTTACAATAGACCTTAGATGCCAAATTTGTATAGACTGCTGCAAGGGAATCCTGCTTTGTGTCTCAAAGTTTGCAGCCTATTCCAGTGTCCAGGCATTGTAAAGGTACCACAAAATGTTTCTGCAGCTGGACCTCTACTGACTTATTTCCAGTGTTTGCTGCAGGAAAAATCATGCATTACACCTCAAAGTTTGCAGTATATTCCAATGTTCCTGCACTCACACTCACAATATTTGTGGCCAATAGAACACTCTAATTTCTATTGCAAGAAAAAAACCTGCCTTGTCTCTGCCTCTTACTTTGCAGCCTAACCACGCTGTTCTAGCCACTGAACAATATTTGTGGCTATTGTTTCCCACATAATACACTCTAATATTTATTGCAAGATAAAACTTGCCTCATCTTTCCCTCTTATATTATGGCTTAACAAAACTGCTTACATACTGTCCATTGTACATCTATTTCAAGAGAAAGCCTGTCTGCCTTCAGCCTAACAAGCATGCTTCTGGCTGTTTTTTTTTTTTTTTTTTTTTATTGTCAAGCTGAAACCTGCTTTATTCCTTCCTTTTATATTGCAGCCTACCCAAGCTGGTTATATTGGTTATGGGCTCCCCCATACATACAGTGGAGTGAGTGAGCATAGCCCCCCCAGGGACAAGAACGGTGTTATTCACAAGATATAAGTAATATATATATAATATACATTTTAGTTTTAAATATAATTTAAAGGATAAGTTCACCTTTACAAAAAAATAATAAATGCACATTTTTTTGCAGGTAAAAAAATATGCATTTATTATTTTTTTTTACTAGGGACCTGTAAAGCATTGCGCCCACAATCAGCAGATCATGGGTGTAATGCCACACTCCTGCAGACTGTCTATAAAACTGTCTGTCCATACCTCCGATATGGGCAGGTAGTTACACTGTGACAGGAAACTCAATGATCTACCATAGCGCTCAACAGCACCCTGTTAGTTCATTGAGAACTTCAAGCTGACAGACGCAAAGGCCGTCGGACTTTGCAGTTTTCCCATTCACAGCACACTGTGAATGGATGACGCGGCCAGGTGGCCGTATTTTTTTTCAGATTGCGACAGCTAGCAGGGGGAGAAGATCCCCCACTAGCTGTCAAAACGGGGGATGGGGGGGGCAGTACATATGTAACATGTTATATGTTGAACCATGAATATGGGTGTAACATGTTACAAAAGGTGAACTTATCCTTTAAGTTATGCAACATAACTTATACTCAGTTATATATTATTCTGAGTTGAAAAGACCTTGTAATATTCTACCTGCACCTGTCTGCAAGCAGTGTTTGCATGAGACAAGTACAGCCAACGTACTTCATGCTATACCTAGGAACTGGAGAAAAATATGAGGAAATAACCCGAGTAAAAGCAGAAACCCAGCTAGGGGAGTGTTTAGACACTACACACTTGAAATTAAACTAGTTATTACTTGTATTTCTCTTGTGCTTGATGTTATTCCCTCAGCAGGTTGGAAATTGGTAACATAGCTAATGTCTCCATTGCAGCAAAGTTCAAGAACAAAATGTGACATGTTTGTTGTGACAGTCGGAGAGACTGTGTGGGCTGCACATCATTCTGTGACATGTGCCGACCCAATGTAATAATGAAAAAAGGAACACCAGATGTATTAGAAAAGCAATACTGTGAAATTCTTTCTCCTTTGATGTGTTGATTCTTGCAGCCTGGATTTCCAGCAGGAAATCTTTGATATACAGCACCCTGTTATGGGACAGTGTGACACTTCAGACAAGTTTCACATGATGAGACCAACAGGAGTGGTTTATGCTTACAGTAGACCTGTGGCTTGTGAAAATAAACAAAATAACAGCTAAATTCCACATTTATTCTGTACAAAGATTGCAGGCACGAACAAACAGATATTACAGTAGACAAATTGTTACATGACTCAAGTGTCATGGCAAATCATCTACAATCTAATATAAAACAATGAATAATAATACAATGCTCCTACCTTACAGCAGGTTTATATTTGTGGCTTACATTTTTTGGTGCAGTGTGTTTTATGCTGTGTACACACGATCGGACTTTACGGCAGACTTTGTCCGGCGTACTTTACGACGGACTTTCCGAATGAACGGACTTGCCTACACCCAATCAACCAAAGTCCGACGGATTCGTACGTGATGACGTGATGACTAAAACAAGGAAGTTCGTAGCCAGTAGCCAATAGCTGCCCTAGTGTCGGTTTTTGTCCGTCGGACTAGCATACAGACGAGCGGACTTTTCAACCGGACTCAAGTCCGTCGGATAGATTTGAAACATTTTTCCAATCTAAGTCCGTCAAACTTTTGAGAAAAAAAAAGTCAGCCGGAGCCCACACATGATCGAATTGTCCGACAGACTCCGGTACGCCGGACCAAGTATGCCAGAAAGTCCGCTCGTGTGTACGCGGCATTAGGTGCACTTTACATGTGTTTTAGGAGCATGACCATTAAACTCTATAGAACTTGAGTTTTAATGAAAACGCATTCAGTGGCGTCGGGGGGGGGGGGCTGACCCGGGCTATAGCCTCCAAGTGGGCCCCCAAAAAGCCCTGGGTGTCATATTGCTCTTTGAGAATTATTATCCCCTAGTCCCAAGGCCTGGGGTTGCACAGGAACTTGGGGCTATAGTATGCAGTTTGCACACATCCATGACCGGACTGGCCTACAGGGATAGTGGGAAAACTCCCAGCAGGCTGCCTACCCTGGGGCCGCTTTGAGCTGTGGTTGCAGCAGGGCCGATCCCGGGTGGCTCGGGTGCCAAAGCTCAAGAGTCCTCTCCTCCCTCTTCCTCTCCTTGTTTTACGTCACACACAATGGGAATCTCCCGCTGTGTCACGGAGCTTAGGTCTGAAATGTTCTGCGGCTGCTGTAACAAAGTCCCGCCTCCTAGACCGCGGCTCCTGTGATAGAAGGAACACTGATCCAATTAAATCAGTGTGACGTGTATCATAGGATCCAGTCTAGGGGCGGGACATTGTTACAGATATTTAAATCCAAGCTCTGACCATGAAACAATGGCAGATCGCTGTTCTGTGTGTGATCCATCCAGGCACTGGTAGGCTGCATTGATGGGCACTGGTAGGCTGCATTGATGGGCACTGGTAGGCTGCATTGGTGGGCACTGGTAGGCTGCATTGGTGGGCACTGGTAGACTGCATTGGTGAGCACTGGTAGGCTGCATTAATGGACACTGGTAGGCTGCATTGGTGGGCACTGGCAGACTGCATTGGTGGGCACTGGTAGGCTGCATTGATGGGCACTGGTAGGCTGCATTGGTGGGCACTAGTAGGCTGCATTGATGGACACTGGTAGGCTGCATTGGTGGGCACTGGTAGACTGCATTGGTGGGCACTGGTAGGCTGCATTGATGGACACTGGTAGGCTGCATTGATGGACACTGGTAGGCTGCATTGGTGGGCAATGGTAGACTGCATTGGTGGGCACTGGTAGGCTGCATTGATGGGCACTGGTAGGCTGCATTGGTGGGCACCAGTAGGCTGCATTGGGGGTCACTAGTAGGCTGCATTGATGGGCACTGATGAGGCTGCATTGATGGGGACTGGTAAACTGCATTTGATGGGCACTGATGAGGCTGCATTTGATGGGCACTGGTGAGGCTGCATTGATGCAGTGATCTCTTGTATCATGTCTGCAGTCTCTGACCATCTCTTGTATCATGTTCGAAGTCTCTGACCATCTCCTGTATCATGTTTGCAGCCTCTGACCATCTCCTGTATAATATCTCAGCCCTCAAATTTTCCACTCGCCTACTCGCATTTTACAAAAGGAAAATGAGGTCTGGCGAGCGCGGGCTGCCTCAGAGTGGGGGGTGAACCCCGCCAGCAGGCGGGGTTGAATGGGAGCTGTTCTCCCAGCGATCGCTCCATGGAAGAGAGAGGATAGCAGGCAGCCGGTTCATAAGAGCCCAGAGGAACATCGCTGTAACAGCTTTCATTAGAATTGCCGAGTGTTCCCCGCACTCACTGTCACACACAGCCCTGCCTCCTGGCCCGAGTACTTTCATAGACAGATCACCCATCCAATGCCAGGTCGTTTGATGTGTATCAAAGTACCAGGGCCAGGAGGCGGGGCTGTATGTGATGGCGAGTTGCGGAACACACGGCAATTTAAATGAAAACTGTTACAGCAATGTTCCTCGGCTCTCGGATGATCCAGCTGGCAATCCTCTTCCTCTTCTTTCTTCCCCTGCTCAGGTAGGCTGCATTGATGGACACAGGTAGGCTGCATTGATGGGCACAGGTAGGCTGCATTGATGGGCACAGGTAGGCTCCATTGATGGACACAGGTAGGCTCCATTGATGGACACAGGTAGGCTCCATTGATGGACACAGGTAGGCTCCATTGATAGACACAGGTAGGCTCCATTGATGGACACAGGTATGCTCCATTGATGGACACAGGTAGGCTCCATTGATGGACACAGATGGGATGCATTGATGGACACAGGTAGGCTGCATTGATGGACACAGGTAGGCTGCATTGATGGACACAGGTAGGCTGCATTAATGGGCACTGGTAGGCTACATTGATGGGCACAGGTAGGCTGCATTGATGGACACAGGTAGGCTGCATTGTTAGGCACAGGTAGGCTGCATTGTTGGGCACAGGTGAAGCGGCATTGATGGATACAAGTAGGTTGCATTGTTGGGCACAGGTAGGCTGCATTGTTGGGCATAGGTGAAGCGGCATTGATGGACACAGGTAGGCTGCATTGTTGGGCACAGGTGAGGCTGCATTGATGAGCACAGGTGAGGCTGCATTGATGAGCACAGGTGAGGCTGCACTGATGGGCACTGATAAAGTTGTTGTTAATATTTATTTTTGTAACTCAATTCTGCATAAAACATTTAAGTGTAATTTCATGAGATAATTTATGAGGGCGTATTTAGGGGCGGAATTAGGGGTGGGGTAGGGGTTGGGTGGGGCAACTGGAGACGAGTAACCCTTAAGGCCTGGCTAGTAGCTCAGGACTTGAAATTTTAAGCCCTGTCATATCTGCAGCCTTTCCCCTTTATATCAGTAACCACCCCCCCACCTTAGTGTTTTCTTTCTGTGGAAGGTGGTCTCTGATCACCAGAGTCCCCCCCCCCCCAAATTCGCAGAGTTCCTGGGGTCCCCCTTGATGATTGCTCCACTTTTACCACTTTTAACCGGAATTTGCGCATTGCGATTTGCTATATATGGCCTCAGACATTCTGCTAGAGTGGGAGAGTCAGAGTATGGGTCAGATGTCAGACAGTTTGTGGACAAGGATTTCTATGTAGACGATTGCTTGAAATCACTACCCACAAATGAAGCCGCAATCAGTCTCCTCAAAAGAACTCAGGCAATGCTTGCATGTTCCAACTTAAGACTCCACAAGATTGCTTCCAACAGTAGAGAGGTTTTAGAAGCTTTTCCTGTCCAAGATCATTCTAATGAGTTAAAGGATTTAGATCTAGGTACAGACTCACTTCCCATGCAACTTAGCCTTGGTTTGCTTTGGGACTTAAGATCTGACACGTTTACTTTCCAAGTAAACACAAAAGAAAACCCCTTTACCTGTAGAGGTGTCCTGTCTGCCATAAACAGCCTGTATGATCCCTTAGGCTTTGCAGCACCTGTCACCATCCAGGGTAAGGCACTACTTAGAGACTTAACTTGTGAGTCACTAGAGTGGGACCACCCTCTCCCCACCGACAAGAAGAACCTATGGCTAGAGTGGAAGGACTCACTAACAGCTCTATCCAACCTTAAAATTCCACGACCATATGCTCCTCTGTCATCTGCTGATGTTCAGATGCAAAGACTTTGTGTGTTTTCGGATGCTTCTGTTAAAGCAATTGCTGCTCTAGCTTACCTGAAAACCATAGACACTAAAGGACAATGCCACATAGGGTTTGTAATGGGCAAATCAAAACTTGCACCACCTCCCGAACACACCATACCCAGGCTGGAACTTTGTTGCTGCAGTATTGGCTACAGAGCTAGCTGAACTAATTACAACAGAGACAAACCTAGAAATTCAAAAGGCTGAGTTCTACACAGACAGTAAAGTAGTTCTGGATTACATCCATAATGAAACAAGGCGTTTCTGCATCTATGTCAATAACAGAGTGTTGAGGATAAGGAGATCCACCTGCCCAGAGCAATGGCATTTTGTGCCTACAGATTGTAATCCTGCAGACCTAGCTACCAGAACTGTAGCAGCCAGCCATCTTGAAAGTACTTTGTGGTTCACAGGTCCCACCTTTCTATGCAATCTAGACTGTAACGCTAAGGACCTCTCCA
This sequence comes from Aquarana catesbeiana, assembly GCF_042186555.1. NCBI lineage: Eukaryota > Metazoa > Chordata > Amphibia > Anura > Ranidae > Aquarana > Aquarana catesbeiana. The sequence continues at coordinate 838,083,599 of NC_133324.1, read as the reverse complement.
TATTTTATCTAATAGATGCAGATAAGGATCAGGAAATTCGCCCTCAGGTTTCTACCGCAGTCACAACAACTTCTCTTAACCAGTTTAAAACCCACCGTTTCAGCAGGTTCTCCACCTGGAGGTCACTAGTTAGAGCTATCACTTGCTTAATCCACATAGCTCAGTCCTACAAAAAACAACCATCAACTCATGACAATTGCAGAGGTTGGCACCACTGTAGGAAAGTCTACTCAGCAACTGACCTAGAACTATCTAAAAATTGGTTAATATCTGTTGTACAGAGAGAAGTCTTTGCCAAAGAGATCGATTGTATTCTCAACCAGAAACCTGTTCCTAAAGACAGTGTTTTAAAGAAGCTTGATCCAATTCTTGATGAAAATGGCATGTTGAGAGTAGGAGGTCGTTTAAAAGAAGGCAAGTTAGAGTTTTCAGAGAAACATCCTTTAGTGATCCCTGGTCACCATCATGTTGCCTACTTACTCATTCAACACTACCATGACCAAACTAAACACCAGGGTCGACTGTTTACTGAAGGAGCCTTACGAGCTGCTGGACTGTGGATAGTCGGAGCCAAGAGCTGTGTGAGTAGGCTCCTCTTCAAGTGCGTTATCTGCCAAAAACTTTGTGGAATGTCACAGACACAAAAGATGGCCAATTTACCATCTGACAGACTAAGCATGGATCCGCCTTTCACTAATGTTGAACTTGATGTTTTTAGTCCCTGGTCTGTCGCCACCCGGTACACAAAAAGGGGATACTCAAACAGTAAACGCTGGGCAGTCATATTTGTCTGCATGTCCATCCGAGCTGTCCACATCTAAGTGATTGAGTCAATGGACACTTCAAGTTTCATTAATGCTCTTAGACGTTTCATTGCAATCAGAGGCCCAGTGAAACTCATTCGCTCTGACAGAGGGTCTAACTTTGTAGGAGCAGTAAAAGAACTTCAAATTCCTTCTAATTTCTAAGATCTTCAACCCACCTCACTCTTCTCACATGGGAGGTGTTTGGGAGAGGATGATAGGCATAGTACAAAATATTTTACAGCGCACACATACAATAATGACATTTCCTGCAGGGCTAGTTAAAAACACCTGAACATATTCAAAAAATACGGGGGTTTGGTCACACTATATGGTCATATAGTGCTAAGCCCACTTGATGCGACAAAGTACCCCAAATTAGTGGGTCCTACACTAGTAATAGAATGGAAGATCCTTTGTCTCAACCATGGGAGCTAAACTCCTCTATGTGGGAGAACTGAAGGGGATACATCCTTTACACTGGTGGCCACTAATAAGAGGTAATGAGGAGGGGGAGGGGTGCTCCAGCCCAAAAAACCTGGTCAGGGCCTATTACAATATACAAGAACATATTTGGGGGGCACACCATACAATGCGTTTAAATTCAAAATGGTGCTGCTATAAGACTTTCAAACAGTACAAAATATTTTACAGCGCACACATACAAGAATGACATTTCCTGCAGGGCTAGTTAAAAACACCTGAACATATTCAAAAAATACAGGGGTTTGGTCACACTATATGGTCATATAGTACTAAGCCCACTTACTGCGACAAAGTACCCCGAATTAGTTGGTCCTACACTAGTAATAGAATGGAAGATCCTTTGTCTCAACCATGGGAGCTGAACTCCTCTATGTGGGAGAACTGAAGGGGATACATCCTAAACACTGGTGGCCACTAATAAGAGGTAATGAGGAGGGGGGGGGGGGTGCTCCAGCCCAAAAAACCTGGTCAGGGTCTATTACAATATACAAGAACATATTTGGGGGGCACACCATACAATGCGTTTAAATTCAAGATGGTGCTGCTATAAGACCTACAAACAGTACAAAATATTTTACAGTGCACACATACAAGAATGACATTTCCTGCAGGGCTAGTTAAAAACACCTGAACATATTCAAAAAATACGGGGGTTTGGTCACACTATATGGTCATATAGTGCTAAGCCCACTTACTGCGACAAAGTACCCCGAATTAGTGGGTCCTACACTAGTAATAGGATGGACCATATAGTGTGACCAAACCCCCATATTTTTTGAATATGTTCAGGTGTTTTTAACTATCCCTGCAGGAAATGTCAAACTTGTATGTGTGCGCTGTAAAATATTTTGTACTGTTTGTAGGTCTTATAGCAGCACCATCTTGAATTTAAACGCATTGTATGGTGTGCCCCCCAAATATGTTCTTGTTGATGATAGGCATAGCCCGCAGAATTCTTGACTCTATCTTCCTACAAGTAGGAACTGCAAGGCTTACTCACAAATGTTTAGTGACATTTATGGCAGAGGTTACAGCTATCATTAACGCTAGACCTTTGACCTCCATTTCAAATGACTCTGAAGATCCAGTAGTCCTCACACCTGCCATGTTACTCACGCAAAAGACTAGTCTTGCCGGTGCTCCAGCTGGAGAGTTTTGTGAGAAAGACCTTTACAAACGTCAATGGAGACAAGTACAAACCCTTGCCAATACCTTCTGGAACCGGTGGAGGGAACAATATATATCTACTCTACAAGTAAGGAGAAAGTGGCACACTGAAAAGCCTAATCTTAAACCTGGTGGTGTTGTGCTCATTAAAGATTGCCAGGCACTAAGGAATATGTGGCCTTTAGGTTTGATCATCAAAGTACTGCCAAGCAAGGATAATCGTGTCCGTAGGGTCGAGGTCAAGATCTTTTAATGAGAATGAGGTTAAAGTATTCTTGAGACCAGTGACCGAAGTTATTCTGTTGCTTTCTACAGAGGACTCTGTTAGTGACATCACTTGATGTCAGGCAGGGAGTGTTCTGTCCACCAGATGTTTTATACTGGCTATTTGTATCTTAGTTGTTAAATTTACATGCAAAATGTGTCATTTACTTAAGGCAATCATATGTGGTGTGCAGGCTCCATCTAGCGTTCCTTTTTGGTATTGCTGCAGTTCTGTTTATTTGTTTAATGTATGTGTAATTAAGGAAGTTGTCAGCAAGCAGGGAATTCTGGGTAGAATCTTAACAGGAAGTGAACCAGCCACCATTCTTTTCAACACATTGCAGGAAGCAAGTCATGTCTTTCTAAATCTATTGTCATCACCCCTTAGAGAACTTAAAAAGTAAGTTTTTATTATCTCATCTTATACTGTATATCGCTGTTTATGCAATGTATGCTGTATTGTATGTGATATTATACTTATTGAGGTCTATTTCTGTTATTTTGTCGTTTCACCTGGCTTGTTCTAATAAAACTAAGATCAAAGAAATATGGTATCTGAAGTTATTGAGATAAGAGGGTTTAGCTATCTGTCCCAGAGACAGAACTTCTAGTGCTGGCAATACTATACTGCATGCATCAAGCTCTCATCCTGCCCCACTAATTAGGAGTATACCTTATACATAGTACCTGCATCTGAGCAGAAATTGCTCCTCGGAGGAAGACTTTATCCACCATTTAGATCTACTGTTCAATAGACTATCAGCCAGAGGGTACTCTAGGTCCTTGTTGAGGAAAGCTTTTAACAAAGCGAAATCACGATCTAGGTCAGAACTCCACTTTAGGAGTGCCCCTAAAAACTACTGCCAACACTGTAAAATTTATTACCCATTATTCGGCCCATGAGCAGTCTCCACACTCACTAATCTCCCGTCACTGGCATCTACTAGCAGAGGATCACACAATATACAAATACTTACATCATACACCTGAATTCCTTTTTAGACGGGCTACGTCTCTACGTGACACATTAACATCCAGTCACTATCAGAATAGATCCAGCCTGCCTTTCCACCTTTTCACTGGGACATATCGCTGCGGTGACTGCAGTCGTTGCACCTGTTTTACAGAAGGTAGGGGTATCTGCCTGGCCAATGGCATCAATTACATTATGCTGATTGTAAAATCAGGGGTGTAATCTACCTAATGACATGCCAATGCATGCTTTTTATATTGGAAAAACTATCCGGGAATTTGGCCAGAGGATTAGGGATCATATATATTACTCCGGAAACGATTAGGTTATTACTCCTGTCACTAGGCACACAGGCCTTCATCACAAAATTTGATAACACCGCAGTGTCCTTTATTGTATTGGAGGTAATTCCTCCAAATTCATGAGGAGGTGGTTAGGATAACCAAATTTTGAGATCTGAAACATTATGGATTGAAAAATTATCAGCTACTATCCCTCCTGGGATCAACGAAATCAGTTCATACAAACCATTTTTGTAGAGCATCCTTATATGAAATGATGATCTAGACTCTATAGTCTGTCCCTTACTGATATTGGGGAATATATTGGCAACTGCATATGCCCCCCAGCCCCCCCCCCCCCCCCAAATGCTGCTATTGTCTCTGCTTATTGGGTTACTGAAGAACCTTATGAACTAATGCCTTTGATGTTAACTTTCGATTATTATTATTATTATTATTATTTTTAAATCTTCTTATATTTGGAATTGCACTATGTAGTTGGTTTTTGTATGATTTCTTTATAAAACATATCCAGTGTTATGATCTAGTACAGTGATGGCGAACCTTGGCATCCCAGATGTTTTTGAACTACATTTCCCATGATGCTCCACTACACTACATAATGCATGTGCATCATGGGAAATGTAGTTCCAGAACATCTCAGGTGCCAAGGTTCGCCATCACTAATCTAGTATAATTGTTGGTGAGCTCTGTTACTAATACTTTAGTGAGGCTGTATGTTTACTTAGGGGGACTGTTCTTGCCATTCACTATAGTTATATTCATTGTGGAGCAATCTATTTGTTTTTCTAGATATATTTGGATGGTTATCTGTTCTTCCAGGCTGGATTTAGATATATTGGCTTACCTTGATTGCTGTGCGTTATCCATTGATGCCATCTATGATTAATTCTGTCTCTATAGACTCTGATGTTCCTTTCGGTGCTCAGCTCAATGGGAGAGTCTTTCAATGAAACTAGCCTGTATGCCTCTCTATGTCTTCAATGATCAATATCAGGTTAGTGTATGTACTCTATATGTAAGGCTTATGTATGTGTATTTGTATGTGTATATATATATATATGTATATATATATATATATATATATATATATATATATATATATATATATATATATATATATGCATAGCTTTCGATGGGCAAATTCTGGTATGATTCTGGAATGAGTCATTGTGTGTTTTTCTTTTTAAATGTTTGTTTTAGTTGTTCACCAATGAGCTCAGTGCCTTCCTGTTATGGACTACGCCCCTGCTCTTTCCATCAGCCCTACACCGCCCCGTTTAATATTGTCAAGACTACTTTGGGTACGTTATATACTCGTTATGTAGTTATGCTATGCGGTTGACTCTTCCTACATACATATAGATATAGGGTGTGGGTTTTTTGGGAGGAGTCGTCTATCTTTGCTATGGACCACATTAGAAATATTAATTATGAATTGTAATCTTCTTTGTCTGATAGTTCTTTATCTTGCACGTCTTCACCTGGCTCCCGCACTCTCCCAGGGGACTGCCATTGTGGCCTCAAGGCACCTCGAGGGGCTGTGGTGGTTGTATGGGTGAGTACAGATGCTTCCTTGTTTTTCATGGCCATTTGGTGGATAGGCAGAAATGGTTCTAGTTAATTATAAAATCTCTCTAATGAAGCAGGATGTGGGGGGCCCCACCCAATGGCCCTAGGTTATTATTATGATGTATTGATGTATGAATATCTCTTATGTCATGTATATATTCTCTTTAGAGAATACGTTTTCCTCTGAATTATACTCCTGAAGAAGCGGTTCCCTGCGAAACATGTTGAGATCATGACTGGAAGGACGTAAATTAAATCCCCTTGTCATCGGGTTGATTCAATACATAATTCCTTCTTAGTCCTTATAAGAGGAATTTATTTTCCATTTCTTATTCTTTATTTGTTCTGCATTTGATTTATGTTTGCCCATATGGGTAACTTTTTAATTAATTTATTTAATACATTTGTATTTTTATAATATGTCTAAGTATTGTAAGTTCATACCGTACCCCTAAAGTCCATTTCTTGCATCTTATTTGATTGCTAGTTTTTTTTAGGTCAATGCTAGGGTTAGTGTTTGGGCCAAGGTTAGGGTCAAAGGTCAAGGTCAAAGGACAATGTCAGGGTCAAAGGTCAGGCCCAGTATTTTTTTTTTCAACAGGATTTTTCTTTCTTTTCTTTATTAGTCAGTGTGTTTTAAAATAAAAAAAAAACAAAATGCACACTAGTGTTTCTGGGCTGTACTACGGGTACATACAACAACTACCATAAACATATGTGGTATTGCTGCAATCGTTAGAGGTTAGAGAATTCATTTTGGGTTGTTCTTTGGTGGTAGGTTACCGTAGTAGCAAAAAATATACAGCTACATTTAAAAAAAAAAAATTTTACTATTTTGGGCCAGTTTTTCTTAGATAATAATAAAAAAATAGGAGAAATCCATTGCCATTTACCAACAAATGAAAGCCCAATTTTGCAAATTTGCAAAATTGGGCTTAGGCATTAAGATTTGTTTTACTCTTAGGCGCAAAGGTGTTAAAATATAAAAAGCAAAACAAAAAAAAACTGTAAGCTCTATTGGCTATAATGCCATTGCACATATTAGCAGAATATATTACCAACATTAAATATTAAGAAAAAAAATAGGAATAGCCTTTTTTTCTTTCAGCAGCTTGGTAGATATTCCCTACTTCTTCTTATGCGGTATTGCAGTGTTAATTTTGATATCAAAATTTCGATTTCGTTTTAGTCATAGTCTTTTGACTAAAATGCCATTTTAGTTTTAGTTGTATTTTAGTCATTGAAGTGTTTTAGTTTTAGTCTTATTTTAGTCGACGAAAATAGTGTTGATTTAGTCGACTATAATATATTAGCCAACAAAATTAACACTGCTCCTCACCACCTCAATCAATCAAACACAGATCACTCATCAGAGGGTGCGGCAAGTGAAAATGAGCCCCTAATCAGTCATGATTCAAAGGGGTGGATTTACTAATGGCATATGGGCTGTTTACTTTGCAAGCAAAGTTTTAATTTGCAAGCAAATCTTCTGCAGAACATAGTGAATGAGGTGAAAAAATCTGCTTACCTCCGTTATCCAATTATGTGCATGCAAAAAAACGCTGTTTCACATGATTGGCTGTTCTTTGCAATGTGAAATTTCACCACATTCACTAAGATTTGGGGCAAATGTGTGTGCAAACTGCAACTTCCCTTGCAAAGTGAACAGGAAAATTAAAAAAAAGATCTACAATATATAATAATTTAATCATACTTCAACATAACATTACAGCTTGTTTTGCTGTAATACAAAAACATACACTATATTGCCAAAAGTATTGGGACTCCTGCCGGTACACACACATGAACTCTAATGGCATCCCAGTCTTATGCCCCGTACACATGATCGGACTTTCCGACAATAAAACCATGGATTTTTGTTCGTAGGTTGTTGGCTCCAACTTGTCTTGCATGCACACACGAGAAAAAGGAAGTTCAATAGCCAGTGCAACTCCTTCTGCTTGATTCTGAGCATGAGTGAAATTTTGTGTGACCGACTTGTGTACACACGATCAGACTTTCCGACAACAAAGTTTTGTTGGCGGAAAATTGAGAACCTGCTAGCCAACATTTGTTGGCGGAAAGTCTGACAACAAATGTTCGATGGAGCATACACACAGTCGGATTTTCAGCCAACAAACTCACATCCAACATTTCCCATTGGTAAATACTACCGTGTGTACGTGACATTAGTCCGTAGGGTTCAATATTGCAACTATAAAAGCTTCAACTCTTCTTTGAAGGCTGTTCACAAGGTTTAGGAGTGCATCTATGGAAATGTTTGACCATTCTTACAGAATCGCATTTGTGAGGCCAGGCACTGATGTTGGACGAGATGGCCTGGCTCGCAGTCTCTGCTCTAATTCATCCCAAAGGTGTTCTATCAGGTTGAGGTGCAGGCCAGTCAAGTTCCTCCACCCCAAACTTGCTCATTCGTGTATTTATGGACCTTGCTTTGTGCACTGGTGCACAGTCATGTTGGAACAGGAAGGGGCCATCAGCAAACTGTTCCTACAAAGTTGGGAGCATGAAAATGTCCAAAATGTCTTAGTATGCTGATGCCTTAAGAGTTCCCTTCACTGGAACTAAGGGGCCAAGCCCAACCCCTGAAAAATAACCGCACACCATAATCCTCACTCCACCAATATATTTGGACCAGTGCACAAAGCAAGGTCCATAAAGACATGGATGAGTGAGTTTGGGGTGGAGGAACTTAACTGTCCTGCACAGAGTCTTGACCTCAACCCGATAGAACACCTTTAGGATGAATTAGAGTGGAGACTTCGAGCCAGGCCTTCTCGTCCACAACAGTGCCTGACCTCACAAATTCGCTTTTGGAAGAAAGGTCAAACATTCCCATTGACACACTCCTAAACCTTGTGGACGACCTTCCCAGAAGAGTTGAAGCTGTTATAGCTGCAAAGGGTGGGCCAACTCAATATTGAGCCCTACGGACTAAGACTGGGATGCCATTAAAGTTCATGTGCGTGTAAAGGCAGGCGTCTCAATACTTTTGGTAATATAGTGTAGCTTCTAACTGTCCCTGATTTGGATGGTCTGTCCCTCTTTTCGGACAAAATCTCTGTCCAGAGCAGTGGCATTGTGGGTGCACTGGCGCTGCCCCCCCATCCCTGCCGCCGCCCCCCCCATCCCTGCCGCCACCCCCTATGCATGCACCCGACCCCTTTCAGCATAATGGATGCATGGACTCCTATGGCTAGGGTGGACGGGGGTGTTTTTTTTTTTTAAGCACCTGATTAGAGCCAGAGGCTCTAATAGGCTTCAAAATAGGGTGGGCACTGGGGGCGCAGAGAGTGCGCCCCGATCCCACCCTATTGTGTGACGATAGTGTGAAAATTGTGAATATTAATTCGCTAACGTTCCTTCCCGCCAATAGGGAGGCAATAGGGACCTGTTCCTCGATTGGCCAAAGCGCCTATTGGATGCCTGGCGCTTAGGAAGAGGAGGCACGAACAGAGGAGACACACACTGGACTCTAGGAAGCACACCTCCTCGACTCTGCCGCTGCTGCTCTGGAGGAGACAGGAGCACTCGGAGAGGACACTAAGTAAGTGCTGGACCTCCCGGGGGTTGCGTGGTGCTGTCATTGCCCCTTGGGGGGTTTGGGGGGTGCTGTCAGTGCCATTGGTGATGGTCTGTGAGGCTGAGCTGTATTCACTTATCTGTGATGCTGTATACCATGATCTGTGATGCTGTATACCATGATCTGTGATGCTATATTCCCTGATCTGTGATGCTATATTCCCTGATCTGTGATGCTATATACTCGGACCTGTGATGCTATATTCCCTGATCTGTGATGCTATATTCCCTAATCTGTGTTGTTATATATCCGGATCTGTGATGCTATATTCCCTGATCTGTAATGCTATATACCCGGATCTGTGAGGCTAAGCCATATACCCTGATTTGTGAGGCTGAGCTATATACTCTGTCCTGTGATGCTGAGCTGTATACTCCTGACACTATGGGTGGAAGCAAGTGGAATACAGGTGGACGAAGTCGGTGGATTTTATAAGGGGTGGGGCTTGTGAGAAGTGTGAGGGGTCAAAAAGGAAGGCCGGGTCTGGCACCCCCCATCCTAAAAATTCACCAGCCACCACAGGTCCAGAGGCATAACTAGAACCTTCAGGGCCTTGGTGCAAGAAACCATGAAGGGCCTCCCTGACCAACGGGCCCTTCCATCAGTCCCGGTACCCTTCCCTCTGAGCCTGGGGCCCTTCCCACTGATCTTGGGGCCAGTCACAGGACCTTTACATTTCTGTGACTTTGAGTGCCATAAATTGCAATGTTAAAACAGAAAGGAAATTGCAAACAAATTGCATGACTTTGTGGTAGCAGCAGTGTGAACCAAGCCCATGTTCTGCAGTGGGCCTACTTCCTGCTGTCTTGGGTCACCCCCGGCAGCGGAATGCCAGGGCCTGGTCGCAGGTGCGACCTTTGCGAACCTGGTAGTACCACCACTGCCTCTGTCCTTCTTTCCTTCTAATTTGTCCCTCATTTTGGTCAGATGTAGCTATCAAAAAATGTTCACAGTTCAAAAGCTTTCATCCAATTTTTGAATTGTTGCATTTGTTAATTTCATACGCCAGTATAAAAAAATAGAAGCGGTTAAAAAAAAGCACTGGTGGTTTTAGCCAATCATTTTTTGGGTATTAATTATCCTTATGTGTCCTGTGCCTACTTACGTTTTGCTAAAAGGTGTCCTTCTTTCCCATCTCAGAAAGTCGGGAGGTACAAGAAAAATATGGTGTTTTGTTATGGGACACTCATACAGATAGTAGAGGCACAACCTCCATTGGAAAACCTTGGCGTCAGTCAGCGTGTGTGTAAACTGTCTTCTTCACACGTTGCCTGTTGATCAGGTATGCGATAATGACATAAATCACACTCTACCTGCAGTCCCTGTAGCTCCTGATCTGTGTTTATCTAAACTTCATCTGTCATTTTTTTTTTTTTTATGCGTCTTCAGCACTTTGTCAATCAGGATGGAATAGTAAGTGTAAAATGTATGCTATTTCTCTAAAATATAAAATCTGCTCTGTAATTAGCTTGACAGCGTTCTCTATTTGCCAAGCATAGTGTAATACCATGATTAGGCAGATGTACGTTCTAAAGCATTGCCTATCACAAAAGAGGAGCAAAAAAAGAAAAAAAGGAAAAACTGGCAGCTTGCCAAAACCAAACTGCATCCACCCAGCATAATGTGCTCCATTGAAAGCTCAGTAGCCTCTTGGTGAACCTGCCGGCTCAGTGCCTGCTAGAACAGGATTCTTCACTACAAAAGAAAGACTCTCAGATAATTTGGCCTACTGTTTATCTGCAGGAGTCACGCTAAGATTTCACATTTAATTACATTAAAACCACTAATATTAGAGAATGATTTTCTAGAGGAATGAATGAATGAATGAATACAGAAATCAAATTTTATGTCTGGGCCTAGAAGTCATTTATCATGATTACAGACCACAGGAACAGTACAGGGTTGTTGACATAACCAGCGCTGAGCTATCACAGAGCAAGGTCAGGCCAAATACCATTGTTTGCAGTGGTGCTAGTTCACACCAATGCCCTGTGCTGATATGCGCTGAAAGAAAGGACAGGTTGTATTTTATGCTACATTCTGCTGCAGCACATGTTGGAAAGATAGAAGTCATAAAAGCAAAAAAAATAAAAATGTAAACACTGCAACACGTGGTTTAAAGCAGAGGTTTCCAAACTTTCCAAAGAAAGGGCCAGTTTACTGTCCTTCACGGCGGGGGGGAATCACTGTGCCAAACAGGAGTAACAAATGCCCGATCTTTGGTATTAGGGTGAAAAATTGTTGATGTTAGTGGGACGAATAGTGCCCCATTATTGCTATTTTGTTGTCAGTGGAAAGAATTATTCCCCATCGTTGGTATCAGTGGAAGGAATAGTGCCCCATTATTGCTGGTGTCAGTGACCGGAATTATGCCCCATTGTTAGTGTCAGTGGCAGGAATAATGCCTCAACGGCCGTATAAAGGTAAGCAAAGAGCCGCATTTGGCCCCAGGGCCGCAGTTTGGAGACCACTGGTTTAACATTTTGCAAAATTGCATGCCAGTGCATGTCTATAAGTCAGGGGAAGTTGCATAATCAGGTTTAAAAAGACACATGTCCATCTAGTTCAACCAATAGAAAATAATTAAAAAAGAATAATACAATTAAGTAAATAAATAGAAAACCCCCATATACTATACAGAATCCTATATCCAGTTGATCCAGAGGAACACAAAAAAAAAAAAAAAACAACTACAGTAGTTAAAATATATAAGGATGTCAGGGTCTACTAAAGACCTTTCTTTAGGACATCATACATATTTTCTTAAGTAATGTCTTTTTGTAACAACTGCATGATTAGCATGAACTATTCAACTGGGCAAATTATGTGATTAAGGTAGAAAATAAAAATTACCTTTACAACCACTTTAAACCCCACATTTTAAGAGTCATGTCTTTAGCTGATTCCTCTCTTCTAAGATCTCTTTAGACTGCACCCACTTTACCCATCAGGGTTGGAGGAAGTGAGAAGCGTGCAGAAAAAAAATAGTTCATGGCCTTATATTGCAAAATATTTTGTACCAGACACTGTGGTGAATGGTCACATAGTGGTAAACATATAGTGCCACACAGCTAGGTGCAATCCACTTGTGTTTCCCATGTTAAAAACAAGAAGTGGTTGTGGGTTATGTGCACATGGGTGTCTTAGTTGTCTCAGTTTTCAATCCATTTTTAATGCTTCTTTACATTTAAAAATCAGAAGGAAAGCTGAAGCACCATGCAGGTCCTCATTTATACCATTGAAATTTCTTTCCTATGCATGTCTTCAGTATTAATTTTTATCCTGTTTTGTTTGAGATTTACCCAAGGACCAAGGCAAAGCAAAGAAGGAAAAAAGTACTAATGACTGAATGGAGAATGAAAATGCAAGCAGTGTTTAACCACTTCAGCCCCGGAAGATTTTACCCCCTACTGCGTCGCTTTAACTGACAACTGAGCGGTCGTGCGACATTGTTCCCTTAACAAAATTGACGTCCTTTTTTCCTACAAACAGAGCTTTCTTTTGGTGGTATTTGATCACCTCTGCGGTTTTTATTTTTTGTGCTATAAACAAGAAAAAAGCGACAATTTTGAAAAAACAGCAATATTTTTTACTTTTTGCTATAATAAATATCCCCCAAAAATATATCAAAAAACTAATTTCTTTCTCAGTTTAGGCCGATATGTATTCGATATGTATATGTATTGGTAAAAAAAATCATAAAAAGTGTATATTGATTGGTTTGCGCAAAAGTTATAGTGTCTACAAAATAGGGGATAGATTTATGGCATTTTTATTATTCATTTTTTTTATTAGTAATGGCGGTGATCTGTGATTTTTATCGGAACTGCAACATTGCACGCCCACTAGCCCGGGATTACAAAGGGACGTATGGGTATGCCCTTTTGCGCACCTGTGCCATTCTGCTGACGTACATCGGCGTGCAACGGTCAGGAAGCGGGGGATTTGTAACTGCACCTTTGGTTTGGTAACACTTATATTGAATCATTTCTTCCCCTAGCCCCATGTTCCCAATCCAACAAAATAACACCAACAAAGATAATGAAAAGGCCAGCATTGTTCGAATTTGGGGAAATGCATAACTGCACCTTCTTACAGTAGCACCTATATTGGAACTTTCCTTGCCCCTAGCCCCCATGCCAGTCTTATTTTTACCCATCCCCAATCCAATGAGATATATCCAATGAAGCCACAAAACCATTTACAGGCTGGGGGCAGTGAAGCTTTAATGTAAGTTTTTTTGAGGGAGGGTATATGAAATGGCCCTCCCCAAACAGGATATTTTGCTAAACCTGTAGATAAATAGGAGAACCAAAACCTTCGCTATGTGAAACCATGGGTTTGATAACAAAGTTGGCAGTGCCTCCACCCAGGACAGGGCCTCTGTTAGGGGATTTCATTCCTGGGAATATAATCAGTAATCTAAACAAAGTAATTGGAAGCAGAGGAACTACTGCAATCAGCCTATAACATTAACCATAAGTTAAGATGCACACCAATATGGAAATAATAGACGTTTTTTATAAGAACAGATTAATAACAGTACATACATCCAATGTACAAACAGATATTAACAGTAAAGGGCCCAACAAGAGTCCTTGTGGAATTGTGGACATCTATAGTTATACAGCTATAAAGTTATAGGGTTTATATACTGAAGTTATTAATAAAGATTTCTCCAGATGAATCTTGTAGCAAAGCTCAGTTGCAAGGGCCCCTGAGGATGATCGTGGTGCGGTATCTGTCTCAGTATCAGAGACCTGAAGACAAGATCAGCAGTGATGGGGTAATCCTCCAACTGTTGCCCAACCAGCCTGGAAAGCAGCTTCTTACCAGCAGAAACTGTTGTGTGGCACTGGAATTCAGAATCAGCCTATTTACTCTGTGTCTTAGGCCCTAACTTCTGTCATGCAAGCCAACCTCTAACCAGGGCTTTTTTTCTCATAAAATAGGTGCAGGAACTCAATCACGACCCCCCCAAAACCACCATTTCCGCACACACACACTCTCCATACTGCATCAAATAGTGGGTGTTGTCAAATTTCACTAACAGTGGGAGGGTCTTAAAGGGGCATTAACCACTTGCCTACTGGACGCTCTTACCCCCTTCCTGCCCGGCCAATTTTCAGCTTTCAGCGCTGTCACATTTTGAATGACAATTGCGTGGTCATGCTACACTGTACCCATATGACATTTTTATCATTTCTTTCACACAAATAGAGCTCTTTTGGTGGTATTTAATGGGTTTTAAGTTTTTAAATAAGTGAAAAAAGACAGAAAATTTTTTTCATAGTTTGTTATAAAATTTTGCAAACAGATAATTTTTCTCCTTCACTGATGAGGCGGAACTGATGGGCAGTTATAGGTGGCACTGATGGGCACTGATAGGTGGCACTGATGGGCACTGGTAGGTGGCACCGAAGGGTACTGATAGGCGGCACTGATAGGCGACACTGATGGGCACTGATAGGCAGCACTGATAGGTGACACTGATGAGGAGGCACTGATTGGCAGCACTGATGTGCACTGATTGGCAGCACTGGTGGGCACTGATAGGCAGCACAGGTGGGCACTGTTGGGACACTGATGTAGATTTCCCTTTAACAGAAGCCGATTATTATCGGCTCTCTTCTCCCCTACTCACGCTGCAAGCGTGAGGGAAGAAATGCCGATAGCCGGCTTGTGTTTAAATCATGATCAGCTGTCATTGGACACAGCTGATCATGTGGTAAAGGGCCGCTGTCATTGGCCCTTTACCCCGGTCTGTGATCAGTTGAGTCCGAAGGACTCAGCAATCACAGAGCACGCCACCCACGTGTCGTAGGGGGCGCGTGTGCTGCGTAATCACGGGAAGATGTCATATGAAGCCCCCTCAGCAAAAGTAAGCCCGCACTGTAGCCGTCTTTCGGCTATAGCGCAGGCGGGAAGTGGTTAAATGCTAGGAGTGCATAGTACAATACATAGTACATAATACAGGGTGCAGAGTTGGGGGGGATACACACAAAGTTCAGAGTTACCCTACATGCAGCGTTGAGAAGTGTTCTGCATACAGTGTGCAGAGTTTAGGGGTGCGCTGCATACAGAGTGCAGAATTCAGGAGTGCATTACACATAGAGTGCAAAGTTTACCCTTCTTCCACGGCTGCTTACCTCTGCAGCTCCTCCACATCTCACTTTCACCCATGTTCTTCGCAAGTACCTTACCACACAATGTAGGTGGTTCCGCCTCTCTCACTTGCAGGGAGATCATACAGGGCGGGTATCAGCACCCTGGGCACCTGTATCTCCCTTGTCCCTGTAAGAGAAGTCCAGTAACAGACACGTATTGGCGCGCATGTGAGAGCACACTAGCGTGTGCACGAGAAGGAGTATGCATATGTGCATGCGTGCGCACACACACGTGCACACACTGGCGCCAAACCGCCTATTTAAACCAAGCAATGACATGAACACATTGCTGAGTGGTCTTTCAGCTTGTTCCTGTTTGCCTGTGTCCTGATCTGTTTCCTGTTTACCTGTGTTTGACGCGGCTTTACCTGAACTCTCCTCTGGACTTCCGCCTGCCTACCTGTGACCTCGGCCTGTGCTTGACCCTGCTCTTGTCTCATGCTCTTGTACCTTGCTGCCCGATTGTGTACCAAACCTGGCTTGTATCCTGTTCTTGCTTCAATCTTATGTTCCGGCTACACTCCTACTTACTGATCAAGCGTCACGGAGTTCCAGTTCTGGGTGCTTGTCTGGTGATCTAAGGCCATCGAGGTCCTGTCAAGCCTCAGCTGGTGCCACCTGCTATACCAGCCCTCGTGCCACTCTGTGTCCTACACTCCCTGTCATCTCTATCAGGGGTGTTGGACAGGAGGTGCAAGAGAAGCCCCCTCTACAGCTTGATCTCCACCAGGTACGTGACAGTACCACTCAGCCAGTTGTCAGATATCGAGAGGGGGGCTTCGCCTCTGGATACGCTGTGCCAGCAACTTGCCTCTCTTACCCAGGCAGTCAGCACCCTGCAAAAAAGCTACTTCCAGCTAGATGGTCGCATCCAATCCATGGCCTCCACCTCAGTAACCTCCACACCTGCTGCTGCTCCTGGTCCTTCCACGTCTGAACGAACCTCATCTGCACCTACAGTGGTTATACCACCACCATAACCCCGGGTACCTGCCCCGGGCGCGATTCTCTGGTGTGATTGGCACAAGTTCTGGGCGTTTAGGAACTCTTGTGAACTTTACTTTGCCCTGCAACAAGGGACTTTTTCGCTTGAAACCACCAAGGTGGGATTTTGTCATCTCTCTGCTTCTCGGAGAGCCACAGTCATGGGCCCATCATCTTCTGGAACAGAACAGTGCAGTCCTGGACTCTATCACATCATTCTTTGAAGCAATGGCTCAGCTCTATGATGACCCCCCACTATCTGCCACTGCTGAAACTACCCTACATACTGTTACCCGTTTACTATATTTGAGATTTAATATCTTTCAGATATGATTTGGGTTAAATGAGAGGTCTTTGTCTATGAGTGAAAGCTTTAACACAATAACAAAAATCTATTTGTAAATAGTAAAGAGGCCTAGGCTAATACACACAATCTATCTATTTGTACAGGGAAGGGGTAAAAATCATGGATTACATTAAGGAATACAGAGTATATTCCTTAAAACATTAATCTTCAAACAGTAGGACATAAAAAACATAAGACAAACATATTTAATTACAAGTACAAAGCAGACCTTTTCCCATAGTTATCATTTCCACCAAGGTTCCATTCTGATGGCTGCTCTACCATAGAGTGTGTGTTTCCCTCCCATCTAGTCTGTGTATATCATTACAGGCTGATGCTTCATTGGTTGGCATGGCGTGGCTCTGATTGGTGGGCCTCCCTATTAAGGATTGGCTAAGGCCCCTTTCACACTTATACGACTTCAAAGTCGCACGATTTTACCGCGATTTCGCGGCCGCGATTTTGCCGCGATTTTACCGCGATTTGCCGCGATTTTACCGCGATTTGGGAGCAGTACTACTTTGCCACGTTTTTGGCATTAACAAATGAAAACATGCAGTAATTGGTATGAATCATAAGGGGGAACTCCATGCCAAGTTTTAAATGAAAAAACCGGCGTGGGTTCCCCCCCCCCCCATACCAGGCCCTTAGGTCTGGTATGGATTGTAAGGGGAACCCTCTACGCCGAAAAATCGGCGTGGGGGTCCCCCCAAAATCCATACCAGACCCTTATCCGAGCACGCAGCCCGGCCGGTCAGGAATGGGGGTGGGGACGAGCTAGCGGCCCCACCCCCTCCTGGACCGTACCAGGCCGCATGCCCTCAACATGGGGGGTGGGTGCTTTGGGGCATGGGGGGCGCAGTGCGGCCCCCCCACCCCAAAGCACCTTGTCCCCATGTTGATGAGGACAAGGGCCTCTTCCCGACAACCCTGGCCGTTGGTTGTCGGGGTCTGCGGGCGGGGGGCTTATCGGAATCTGGGAGCCCCCTTTAATAAGGGGGCCCCCAGATCCCAGCCCCCCACCCTATGTGAATGAGTATGGGGTACATGGTACCCCTACCCATTCACCTAGGGAAAAAAGCGTCAATAAAAAACACAGTACACAGGTTTTTAAAATAATTTATTAGGCAGTCTCCTCCCGGTGTCCACATCTTCTGCCGGCTCCTCCGCTATCTTCTGCAGCTCAATTGCTAGCGGTGGTCCGGACTTCTGCCTTCTTCTTTTCTTCCAGAGATGTTGACACGACGCTCTCTCCAGCCAGAATGGTCTCTGTGCGCTCCACAAGGGGCTTATATAGGCGGTGACCCCGCCCCCTTATGCCGTCACAGTCCCTGGGCATGCTGGGTCTGTGACGTTTTAGGAGGCGTGGTCACCGGGTGATGACCACGCCCCCTTATGACGGCACAGTCCCAGCATGCCCCGGGACAGTGACCTCATAAGGGGGCAGGGCCACCGCCTATATAAGTCCCTTGCGGAGCGCACAGAGACCATTCTGGCTGGAGAGAGCGTCGTGTCAACATCTCTGGAAGAAAAGAAGAAGGCAGAAGTCTGGACCACCGCTAGCAATTGAGCTGCAGAAGATAGCGGAGGAGCCGGCAGAAGATGTGGACACCGGGAGGAGACGGCAGAGAGACCCCCGAAGTCGGAACAGGACCCCCGAAGTCGGAAGAAGATCCCGGAGCTGCCTAATAAATTATTTTAAAAACCTGTGTACTGTGTTTTTTATTGACGCTTTTTTCCCTAGGTGAATGGGTAGGGGTACCATGTACCCCATACTCATTCACATAGGGTGGGGGGCCGGGATCTGGGGGCCAGATTCCGATAAGCCCCCCGCCCGCAGACCCCGACAACCAACGGCCAGGGTTGTCGGGAAGAGGCCCTTGTCCTCATCAACATGGGGACAAGGTGCTTTGGGGTGCACTGCGCCCCCCATGCCCCAAAGCACCCACCCCCCATGTTGAGGGCATGCGGCCTGGTACGGTCCAGGAGGGGGTGGGGCCGCATGCTCGTCCCCACCCCCATTCCTGACCGGCCGGGCTGCGTGCTCGGATAAGGGTCTGGTATGGATTTTGGGGGGACCCCCATGCCGATTTTTCGGCGTAGGGGGTTCCCCTTACAATCCATACCAGACCTAAGGGCCTGGTATGCCGGGAGGGGGAACCCACGCCGGCTTTTTCATTTAAAACTTGGCGCGGCGTTCCCCCTCTGGATTAATACCAGACAGCTGTCAGCACTGCCTGTCGCTCATCGGGAAAGGAAAGAAAAGTTTTCCTTTCCCGAATAGCGAGGCCAGGCTTGTGCTTACAAAGTCGTACTGAAGTCGTGTCTATATTATTCAGGCACGACTTGCATGCTACTTCAGGGTTTAACATTGAGGTCTATGGAGTACAACTCGCATAGAAGTTGGACCAAAGTAGTGCAGGGACTACTTTCAAGTCGGCACGACTTAAAGTCGTGCCAATATGAATGGTAGTCATTGAAAATCATGGAGAATGACTTGTCATACGATTTTGCAGTACAAAATCGTGGGACAAGTCGTATAAGTATGAAAGGGGCCTAAATCTCCAATCCCTAGAGTTAGAATAGCTCAGCCCCTTTTAATGTAAATCCTTGACCCAGACTATTTTGAGCAGGAAACTTAACCTTGTAAGTAGATTACATTTTCAGGGAAATTAAGTATTCATGATGGGCTGGCCACGGCCCTCATTGCATATCTAAACAAGGGATCCTTTGAAGTGAATATTTGTAGAACAAAGAGGTTTGGGTCCCACTGTTTAGATACACAAGCTTAGGCACCGACGCGTCTGTATAACAGAGATTTCTGCTAACGCACCCACATTGTTACAAGTTTAAGTTAAATATATTCATATATACAATTACTTTACAACTATTAATGGAGATTTCAAATAGACTCATAAGGCAACAATACACTACAGCAAGGTCACTGACCTGTTGAAGACTATGTTGCAGAATTCTGCCAGTGGGCCTCTGATACGGGCTGGAATGGTGCAGCCCTACAGCATCAATTCCACCTTGGCCTGTCTGAAGGCCTCAAAGACGAACTTGCTAGAGTGGGTGTTTTTCCGGTTCCCTCTGATAGCCTCATTTGTCTTGCTATTCAGCTTGATCTGAGATTCAGGGAGAGGAGAACTGAAAGAGCAAGTAGTACCATACCTACTTGGACATTGCCTCGAGTACCAATAACTCCTGCACCTCTTCCATCTACCCCTATTCCCACGAACTCCGTCATAGAGCCCATGCAACTGGGACTCTTGCGCTCTCCACTCACTATTGAAGAAAGACTGCGGAGACACCGGAATAACTTGTGTCTGTATTGTGGAGAAACGGGACATTACCTTCAAAACTGCCCTGTAAGGCCCACTAAGTCCAAAGCGGCTCCTCTTACTTACCTTGCCAACTGTTCTGTGGGAAATAGATCTGCCCATATCACCTTGTCCCTTTCACTCAAGACCCCTGGAAGGAACATCCAAGTGCCAGCTATTATTGATTCCGGAGCTTGCAGCTGCTTCATGGATAAAGACTGCTCAGTATCATCAGATTCCTCTGCAAGCCAAGACTCACCAGTTATCTATCCATCTGGCAGATGGATCCCGTCTTAAATCTGGGCCCATAACTCAAGAAACTTGACCGCAACTTGATACTGGCCATCGGGAATACTTACGTTTGGACAATATTCCATCTCCTCTGTTTCCTGTTATTCTGGGCATCCCCTGGTTACAAGCATACAATCCTCAGATAAACTGGGGATCCAGAGGAAATTACATTTCCATCCACCTATTGCCAACAGTCCTGCCTCCATTCTATTCCTGTGGAACCTGCATCCCTTCTAGGCGTACATTCTGACTCTCCTGTATCACAGCTCGTGCCTTCAGTTTACCATGAATTCTTGGAGGTTTTTGATAAAAAGAAAGGGGACATCTTGCTACCCCATCGCTCATATGACTGCCCAATTAAAGTTTTGGCAGGCATTGACATACCTTTTGGGTGCATCTTCCCTCCTTCTGAACTGGAACTTGAAACACTACACCACTATATTGAGGAAAATCTGGAGATAGGCTTCATCTGACCTTCCACGTCCCCCGTCGGTGATGCAATATTCTTTGTAGTGAAGAAGGATTACTCCCTGCGTCCCTGTGTTGATTACTGGGAATTAAATAAAATCACTGTCAAGAACAGATATCCTTTGCCCCTGGTTCCTGAACTTTTTCAATGCTTCGGGGCAGCCACTGTATTCACGAAACTTGACTTATGAGGAGCATACAATTTAGTGCAGATCCGCGAAGGGGACGAAAGGAAAACAGCCTTTCGCACTAGATTTGGACACTTGGAATACCTCGTCATGCTCTTTGGATTGTGCAATGCTCCAGCAACTTTTCAGCATTTCGTCAATAACATTTTCAGAGACTTTCTTGATCTTTTTATGATTGTATATCTTGATGACATCCTTATTTTTTTTAACATCCATCAAAGTACACCGTGAACATGTTTAAAAAAGTTCTTGGCTGACTAAGTGACCATGGACTGTACGCAAAGGCCGAGAAGTGCGAATTAAAAAAATAAATGATCCAATTCTTGGGACTTATCATTTCCACTTCAGGCATCTCCATGAACCCTCAGAAAGTCAAATCTATCCTCGAATGACCCACTCCAACAGGCAGGAAGAGCACGCAAAGGTTTATAGGATTTGCCAACTTTTACCACAAGTTCATTAAGAATTTCTCTGCTATCATCTCTCCTGTTACCCAGCTGACAATGCAGAATACCCATTTTCAGTGGACATTCACAGCACAAGCAGCATTTGACCAGTTAAAACATTTTGTTTACTACAGCACCTATACTGCAACATCCAGATCCTGCATCACCATATGTCCTTGAGGTGGATGCTTCAGAGTAGGGATGAGCCAAACACCCCCCGGTTCGGTTCACATCCAGTTCGCGCGAACATTCGAACACCGTTAAAGTCTATGGGACTCGAACGTGAGAAATCAAAAGTGCGAATTTTAAAGGCTAATATACAAGTTATTGTCCTACAAAGGGTTTGGGGACCCGGTCCTGCCCCAGGGGACATGTATCAATGCAGAAGAAACTTTCAAAAACTGCCTTTTTTTCAGGAGCAGTTATTTTAATGATGCTTAAAGTGAAAAAATAAAAGTGAACTATTCCTTTAAATATCGTACCTGGGGGGTGTCTATAGTATGCCTGTAAAGTGGCGTGTGTCTCCCATGTTTAGAACAGTCCCTGCACAAAATGACATTTCTAAAGGAATAAAAGTCATTTAAAACTGCTTGCGGCTGTAATGTAATGTCGGGTCCTGGCAATATGGATGAAAATTATTGAGAAAAACGGCATGGGTAACCTCCCAGCCCATTACCAGGCCCTTTGGGTCTTGTATGGATATTAAGGGGAACCCCACACCCAAATTAAAAAAAGAAAAGGCATGGGGCCCCCAGGCTCTATATACTCTGAACATCAGTATAAAGGCGGTCCAAATAAGACAGGGACTGTAGGTTTGTTCTTAAGTTGAATCTGTTTGTAATTTGGAACAGGTACATTTTTTAAGTGTAGCCCCAGCCAAAAAATCTATTTTTAAGCTTTTTGGATAACATAGGGAAGGGCTATCATCACCCCTGTAACATTTGTTTTGCTGTCTGTGCCCCTGTTCAGCAGATTTCATCTCACTTTCTGTCCCAATGACAATTGGATTTTGAAAATTTGGGATTTTTAGGGAAACAAGGATTGGTGATAATAAAGCATCAGTGGAGACACCTTTTTCCCATATTAACTCTTACGGAAGAAAATTTCCTTTCCTAGGGGTAGATTTCCTCTCACTTTCTGTTGTCTCCCTCCGTTTGTAAGCAGGAGTCGTTTGTAAGTTGGATGTTTGAAAGTAGGGGACCGCCTGTATATACTATACGGCCTGCCCTATATACTCTGCAGAAATTTGGGCCTTAGGTGTTGGTGGTACCAGAACACTGTAAGCCCTCACAGTTACGCCTGGTGGGCACTGGAACGGGCCCTGCTGTGAAATATTATATCAAGAATTGTAATTACATGCCCCTGTTGAACAGGGTCAGAAAAATTGGGCCTTTGGTGGTGGTATGGTGGTGTTGCCACAACACTGTAAGCCCTCACAGTTACTCTTGGTGGGCGCAGGAACGGGCCCTGCTGTGAAATATTAGATCAAAAATTGTAATTACACGCCCCTGTTAAACAGGGGCAAAAAAATTGGGCTTTAGGCACTGGTGCCACAACACTGCAACCCCTCACAGATACTTTAGTTGAGCGCAGGAACAAGCCCTGCTGCAAAATATTACAGCAAAAATTGTAATTACACACCCCTGTTAAACAGGGACAGAAACATTGGGATTTAGGCACTGGTGCTGGTGCTAAAACACTACAACCCCTCATAGATACTATAGTTGAGCGCAGGAACGAGCCCTGCTGCAAAATATTACAGCAAAAATTGTAATTACACGCCCCTGTTAAACAGGGGCAGAAACATTGGGCTTTAGGCACTGGTGCCACAACACTGCAACCCCTCAGAGATACTCTAGTTGAGCGCAGGAACAAGCCCTGCTGCAAAATATTACAGCAAACATTGTAATTACTTGCCCCTGTTAAACAGGGGCAGAAAAATTGGGCTTTAGGCACTGGTTGTGGTGCTCAGAACCAAAAATGTTCTTAGAAGCTATCAACATGAACATTGAGGAGGAATAGGATAGTCACTCAGCATAACAGGATAGTCACTCAGCATCAGCATAGGCAGTCTTCATGGGATCTCACATTCATAAAAAAATAATCGGTTATATCAGCATCAGGTGTTTGATAGATGGTGATCCAAGACTTATTCATTTTTATGAAGGTGAGCCGATCAACCGAGTCTGTGGACAGGCACACTTTGTGATTGGTTACAAAGCCTCCAGCAGCACTGAATGTGCGTTCAGATAGAATGCTGGATGCAGGACAGACCAGTAGCTCAATTGCATAGTGTGCAAGCTCTGGCCAGTGATCCATCCTCAAGACCCAGTAACCCAGTGGATTTTCGGTTCTCCAAGTCTGATCTTGCCCCAGGGTATTCCTGCACCATGTAAATCAGATGCTGGCGATGGTTGCTGGTACCGATCAGACCTTGGGGCTGAGGACTAAAAAATTGTCTGAATGCACCGCTCCTTCTGTGACTGACCGAAGCGTCAGCAACACGTTGTCCAGGAGGACCAGGAAATTGCAACCTCCCAGGCTCTGGAAACGCACAAACCTTTCTGCAAGGCCTCCCAAAGATGTTTCATCCTTTGCTCCCTCTGCGAAGACTGGATAAGTTCCGCAACCTTACCCTTGTAACGTGGATCAAGAAGGTTTGCCAGCCAATACTGATCCCTCTCCTTGATACTACGGTCCAGAGTCCTCTGGGTCACTAAGGACGACATGATCCACAGCCACCCCCCTCCCAGCCACGTACAAGTCCATGGGACCGTGGAACCCAGAAGATGCTATCAGTGCTGGGCAGAGGTTAGCAGAGCTCTGCCCTGTTGTCAGCACTTCAGCTCTGGGGATAGCGATCTCCACATTTTCCACTGCCGATTCTCTGGCATTCTGCTGGACAAGCACATTCCTCCATCCAAGATCATCCAATGCAGAAACAGGTTCACCAAGGTCAGTCAGCACTTGCTCCATCCGCCATAAGACCTCCGCGTCCATAGCTGCGGGGGCAGGTTGGCAAAGCACACTGTTACTCTGCCACATTGTTGACTCTTCAGCCAGGATTTCAGAGTTGTCCACTGGTATTTCCTGATAGTCCCAGGCAAAGGAAGCCCCACCCTGCTGCTGAGCAGAGTCTAGCAGTTGTCTGTAGGCGATCTCCAGCTCCCATTCCTGAACGGCCAGAAACTCCAAATCTTCCTGTGCCCAGTGTACTTCCGAGACATTCAGTCTTCGCTCTCTGTGCTCCATTATTTCCTCCAAACGCCACTCCCGAACACTCCCAAAGTCAGGGTCCCTGGACAGCCTCCAGTACAACAATCCCAGGCCATCGTAGTCAAAGCCTTCCATGGGGCTGTCATCCGCTGTCCATGGGCACACTTGGGCTACATACCACTGGAGGGCTCTATAGCTCTTGTCCAACCGCATTTCTGCCCGGATCAGCCTGCTTAACTCAGCTGTCCACTCCTGGTTCGGCTGTTCCCCCAATAACAGCAATCGCACTTCATACTGCGACCAGTACCTTACATGGATGGAGGGGAGAACTTTTCCCTGGTTTCGCTGCTCACGGGCTAGCACTTCCTTCCAAAGTTTGCAGTGGATAGAATCCAACCATCCCAGCAGGACCTGCTCTGATACTGGTCCTCTATGCTGTATCTGCATCTCTCGCAACCTCCTTCTGAATTCCTCTTCCATGGTGGCTGGTATCTGTACCTCTCCTCTCCTGCTATCTGGACCTTGGATCCAGGTGATGGTTTGGATGTGTTCACGGCAAGGAAGCACGATCCCACCGGTCCCTCCTGGCTCTCAAGTAAGTCTTTCAGTGTGGCTCTCCTGCAGGCTGGTTTGGAGTGTCCCAGTAACTGGAGAGCAAATTCCACTGCTGCCACCAATGTAACAAGCCCCTGCTCGCTCAATTCCACTCTCCCGACACTCCTCTGCAGCTATTGAATCAGATTGCAGATCGCAACGTCTGATGGTTCGGTCATCCGATGCTCCGTGATTTGAACTACAGCTATGTGCCATTTGAATCCAGTTGTGATAGCTCAGAACAAACACCCGACAGGCTGTATGTAAGTTCAAACAGGAATATCACTTTTATTGGATGCACACAACACAATTTTATACACAGCAGTTTGAACACCCCGCCCCCAACAACCACTTTCCTATTGGTCAATTGTAAAGTACACTTTAGTCTTCAGTTAAGGTCCTCTTGGCCATGCAAATGAGGACTTGAAACAGGGTCAGCAGGGATTGGTCCGATAGCTTGAATAGGAGAACTGATATGTGTAATGACACAGAGAAGCCCCAGGGGGTAATTAAAGTACATAAACAAACAGTCAAACACAGAACAATGCCTTCCTTCTAGACCATGGAGCTGTCTGGAGGGGTTAGCCTTAAAACAGGGCAGAAGACCCCCCCACTGTATAATAGAATCAAAGGAGAAATACTTCAATATTCCAAGCTTCATGACAATAATATTGCCCTAGAATTCATCCTGCTGCTTTTGTCAGCAGAACCAGTTCCATTGGCAGCCATACATGCTCATGCCATGACACTACCACCACCATGCTTCACTCCATACTCTTCTCTTCCCATCACTCTGGTATAAGTTGATCTTGGTCTCATCTGTCCATGAGATGTTGTTCCAGAACTGTGAAGGCTTTTTTAGATGTTGTTTGGCAAACTCTAATCTGGCCTTCCTGTTTTTGAGGCTCACCAATGGTTTACATCTTGTGGTGAACCCTCTGTATTCACTCTGGTGAAGTTTTCTCTTGATTGTTGACTGTGACACACATAGACCTACCTCCTGGAGAGTGTTCTTGATCTGGCCAGCTGTTGTGAAGGGTGTTTTCTTCACCAGGGAAAGAATTCTTCGGTCATCCACCACAGTTGTTTTCCGTAGTCTTCCGGGTCTTTTGGTGTTGCTGAGCTCACCGGTGCGTTCTTTCTTTTTAAGGATATTCCAAACAGTTTATTTGGCCACACCTAATGTTTTTGCTATCTCTCTGATGGGTTTGTTTTGTTTTTTCAGCCTAATGATGGCTTGCTTCACTGATAGTGACAGCTCTTTGGATCCCATATTGAGAGTTGACAGTAACAGATTCCAAATGCAAATAGCACACTTGAAATGAACTCTGGACCTTTTATCTGCTCCTTGTAAATGGGATAATGAGGGAATAACACACACCTGGCCATGGAACAGCTGAGCAGTCAATTGTCCCATTACATTTGGTCCCTTAAAAAGTGGGAGGCACATATACAAACTGTTGTAATTCCTACACCGTTCACCTGATTTGGATGTAAATACCCTCAAATTAAAGCTGAAAGTCTGCAGTTCAAGCACATCTTGTTTGTTTCATTTCAAATCCATTGTGGTGGTGTATAGAGCCAAAAATATTAGAATTGTGTCAATGTCCCAATATTTATGGACCTGACTGTATGTGGTGCCCAAGCGGCTGCTGTCTTGACCATGCTTGATACGCTTCAGACATATGTTTCAAACAGCAACGGTGCGATCTGCTGCACACGTCTCAAAAAAGGCCCACACCAAAGAAATTTTGAAAAAACACGCGGAGTCAGCAGCGCCCTGCACACGTGGAGCTCTGCGTTGTGATGCAGTCGGTTGGCTGTCCTTAAGCTAGCCCCTGGAGGGCATCCTGCATCGTTGGAGATGTGCCTCCTCCTCCTCTCTTCTATCAGGCACCCACGTAGAGTCAGTGACCTCATCATCTCTTCTTTCCTCGCCACTGGAGCAAACCTGGCAGTATGCTGCAGCTGTAGACACAGAGCCTGTTTGCCCTCTTTTAGTGGCCTGTAAGCATCTGCCTTTCCTTGGTGGCCTTCCAGACATGCTGTAAAATTGGATTAGCAAAACACCGCCCGAAGTTTACTAGAAAAATTACACCAGGAATGGCTTGCATTCAGGTATAGGCTTGGCTAGATGAGAATGCAGTGGATATATATGTAGGAGACAGTATATATATTTTCTGCACTGCAGATCACTGAATCACCTGCCTACCTGCCTGAAAGTGTACTTGGAAAAGTACACCAGGAACTACCTGCAGTCAGATATAGGCTTGGCTAGACTAGAATGCAGTGGATATATATATGTTGGAGACTGTATATATATTTAATGCACTGTAGATCACTGAATCACTTGCCTGCCTGCCTGAAAGTGTATTTGAAAACGTACACCAGCAATGGCCTGCAGTCAGATATAGGCTTGGCTAGACTAGAACGCAGTAGATATATATATGTAGGAGACTGTATATATATTTAATGCACTGCAGATCACTGAATCACTTGCCTGCCTGCCTGCCTGAAAGTGTATTTAAAAACGTACACCAGCAATGGCCTGCAGTCAGATATAGGCTTGGCTAGACTAGAATGCAGTGGATATATATATATGTAGGGGACTGTATATATATTTAATGCACTGCAGATCACTGAATCACTTGCCTGCCTGCCTGAAAGTTTATTTGAAAACGTACACCAGCAATGGCCTGCAGTCAGACATAGGCTTGGCTAGACTAGAATGCAGTGGATATATATATGTAGGAGACTGTATATATATTTTATGCACTGCAGATCACTGAATCACCTGCCTGCCTGCCTGAAAGTGTATTTGAAAACATACACCAGGAACTACCTGCAGTCAGATATAGGCTTGGCTAGACTAGAATGCAGTGGATATATATATGTAGGAGACTGTCTATATATTTTATGCACTGCAGATCACTGAATCACCTGCCTGCCTGCCTGAAAGTGTATTTGAAAATGTACACCAGGAACTACCTGCAGTCAGATATAGGCTTGGCTAGACTAGAATGCAGTGGATATATATATGTAGGAGACTGTATACAGTATATATTTTATGCACTGCAGGTCACTGAATCACCTGCCTGCCTGCCTGCCTGAAAGTGTATTTGAAAACGTACACCAGGAACATCTGCAGTCAGATATAGGCTTGGCTAGACTAGAATGCAGTGGATATATATATGTTGGAGACTGTATATATATATTTAATGCACTGCAGATCACTGAATCACTTGCCTGCCTGCCTGAAAGTGTATTTGAAAATGTACACCAGCAATGGCCTGCAGTCAGATATAGGCTTGGCTAGACTGGAATGCAGTAGACATATATATATATATATATATATATATATATATATATATATATGAGACTGTATAAATATTTTATGCACTGCAGATCACTGAATCACCTGCCTGCCTGCCTGAAAGTGTATTTGAAAACATACACCAGGAACTACCTGCAGTCAGATATAGGCTTGGCTAGACTAGAATGCAGTGGATATATATATGTAGCAGACTGTATATATATTTTATGCACTGCAGACCACTGAATCACCTGCCTGCCTGAAAGTGTATTTGAATACATACACCAGGAACGGTCTGCAGTGAGATCTAGCTAAACTGGATACAGTGAATATATATATATATATATATATATATATATATATATATATATATATATATATTTATATATATATATATATATATATATATATATATATATATATATATACATATACCAGTCTGTATATATATATTAAATACACTGCAGCTAACTGAATCACCTGCCTGCCTGAAGTAGATTAGAAACAGTACACCAGGAATTCACTGCAGTGAGATCTAGCTAGACTGTGTACAGTGGATATATATATATATATATATATATATATATATATATATATATATATATATACCAGTCTGACTGTATATGTGCAGTGAGATCTAGCTAACTGAATAAATTGCTCAAAGTAAATTAAATGACACTCTCTCTCTGCCAGCAACACACTACACAAGGCCGATGTGCAGGCGGCCTTATATAGTGTGGGGCGTGGACTTAACCCCCTGAGCCATAATAGGCCAAAGGCACCCTGCCTTTGGCCAATTATGGCTCTCTTTGCTGACGGCACTGTGATTGGCCAAAGCATGCGGGTCATAGTGCATGCTTGGCCAGTCATCAGCCAGCAATGCACTGCGATGATGCAGTGCATTATGGGGTGTGACGCGCCATTTGAATTTGGCTACCTGAAATAGATTAGAAACAGTACACCAAGAACGGACTGCAGTGAGATTTAACTAAACTGTATGCAGTGGATTTATATATATATATATATATATATATATATATATATATATATATATATACCAGTCTGACTGTATATATATATATATATATATTAAATACACTGCAGCTAACTGAACCACCTGCCTGCTTAAAGTAGATTAGAAACAGTACACCAGGAACGGACTGCAGTGAGATCTAGCTAAACTGGATACAGTGTATATATATATATATATATATATACAGTGGGGACGGAAAGTATTCAGACCCCCTTAAATTTTTCACTCTTTGTTATATTGCAGCAATTTGCTAAAATCATTTAAGTTCATTTTTTTTCCTCATTAATGTACACACAGCACCCCATATTGACAGAAAAACACAGAATTGTTGACATTTTTGCAGATTTATTAAAAAATAAAAACAGAAATATCACATGGTCCTAAGTATTCAGACCCTTTGCTCAGTATTTAGTAGAAGCATATTTTTGATCTAATACAGCCATGAGTCTTTTTGGGAAAGATGCAACAAGTTTTTCACACCTGGATTTGGGGATCCTCTGCCATTCCTCCTTACAGATCCTCTCCAATTCTGTCAGGTTGGATTGTAAACGTTGGTGGACAGCCATTTTTAGGTCTCTCCAGAGATGCTCAATTGGGTTTAAGTCAGGGCTCTGGCTGGGCCATTTAAGAACAGTCACGGAGTTGTTGTGAAGCCATTCCTTCGTTATTAGCTGTGTGCTCAGGGTCATTGTCTTGTTGGAAGGTAAACCTTTGGCTCAGTCTGAGATCCTGAGCACTGAGGAGTAGGTTTTCGTCCAGGATATCCCTGTACTTGGCCGCATTATCTTTCCCTCGATTGCAACCAGTCGTCCTGTCCCTGCAGCTGAAAAACACCCCCACAGCATGATGCTGACACCACCATGCTTTACTGTTGGGACTGTATTGGACAGGTGATGAGCAGTGCCTGGTTTTCTCCACACATACCGCTGAGAATTAAGGCCAAAAAGTTATATCTTGGTCTCAGCAGACCAAAGAATCTTATATCTCACCATCTTGGAGTCCTTCAGGTGTTTTTTTAGCAAACTCCATGCGGGCTTTCATGTGTCTTGCACTGGGGAGAGGCTTCCGTCGGGCCACTCTGCCATAAAGCCCCAACTGGTGGAGGGCTGCAGTGATGGTTGACTTTCTACAACTTTCTCCCATCTCCCGACTGCATCTCTGGAGCTCAGCCAGTGATCTTTGGGTTCTTCTTTACCTCTCTCACCAAGGCTCTTCTCCCCCGATAGCTCAGTATGGCCGGACGGCCAGCTCTAGGAAGGGTTCTGGTCGTCCCAAACGTCTTCCATTTAAGGATTATGGAGGCCACTGTGCTCTTAGGAACCTTAAGTGCAGCAGAAATTTTTTTGTAACATTGGCCAGATCTGTGCCTTGCCACAATTCTGTCTCTGAGCTCTTCAGGCAGTTCCTTTGACTTAATGATTCTCATTTGCTCTGACATGCACTGTGAGCTGTAAGGTCTCATATAGACAGGTGTGTGGCTTTCATAATCAAATCCAATCAGTATAATCAAACACAGCTGGACTCAAATGAAGGTGTAGAACCATCTTAAGGATGATCAGAAGAAATGGACAGCACCTGAGTTAAATATGAGTGTCACAGCAAAGGGTCCATGTGATATTTCAGTTTTGTTTTTTTTTTCAGTTTTTCTTTTTTAATAAATCTGCAAAAATGTCAACAATTCTGTGTTTTTCTGTCAATATGGGGTGCTGTGTGTACATTAATGAGGAAAAAAAATGAACTTAAATGATTTTAGCAAATGGCTGCAATATAACAAAGAGTGAAAAATGTAAGGGGGTCTGAATACTTTCCGTCCCCACTGTATATATACAAAGCCTGGATGTGTATATATACTAAATACACTGCAGCTAATTGAATCAACTGCCTGCCTGAAGTATATTAGAAACAGTACAGCAGGAATGGACTGCAGTGAGATCTAGCTAAACTGGATACGGTGTGTATATATACATATATATATATATATATGTATATATACACACCGTATCCAGCAACGATCCTTTTGGTGGCCTGGTTTTAAGGTCTGATTGCAAAGATTATGTCGGTACCTGTGGAGTCTACATCCGAAATAAGAGCGACAAGACCAAATCTTGGGGTTTGCTAAGGCCTCTACCCACCCGCAAGAGACCTTGGGAGATGATCAATATGGACTTGGAGTACCCCGTGGAGTGGTCAGGCTCCACGGGGTACCCAACAGCATCAAGACAAATGAGTCCAGCAGCTTATGAACTTTCATTCCCATGACATACAAGATCCACCCTGTCTTTCATGTGTCCTTGCTAAAGCCCACAAGGATAGACCCATTCCCTGGTCGTGAGGCAGGTCCACCAGCACCTGCAATAATGAACGGCAATGAGGAATATGAGGTTGAGACAATTATGGATTGTAGGAAAAGAAGAGACACTATCCAGTATTTAATTAAATTGAAAGGCTATGGGCCAGAAGAAAACTCATGGCAACCAGAAAGCAATCTTCATGCCAAAAGACTGATACAGGCATTCTTTCAAGCTCACCCTGAAAAGATGTTACAAATGGGCAGCCTGAGGCTGCCCATTGGGTGGGCAATGTAAGAGAAGTCTAGTAAACATACGCGCATTAGCATGCATGCACGGGCACACTAGCGTGTGCACAAGAAGGAAAATGCATATGCGCATGCTCGAGCGAGTGCGTGGGTGAGCATGCGTGCGCACACACACACATGTGCACGCACTGGCGCCAAACCGCCTATTTAAACCAATCAATGACATGAACACATTGCTGAGTGGTCTTTCAGCTTGTTCCTGTTTGCCTGTGTCCTAATCCGTTTCCTGCTTACCTGTGTTTGACCCCGGCTTTACCTGAGCTCTCCTCTGGACTTCCGTCTGCCTACCTGTGACCTCGGCCTGTGCTTGACCCTGCTCCTGTCTCATGCTCTTGTACCTTGCTGCCCGATTGTGTACCAAACCCGGCTTGTATCCTGTTCCCGCTTCAGTCTCATGTTCCTGTACCTGCATTGCCCGGCTGTTGATGATCCCCTGGCTTATGTTCCAGCTTCGCTCCTACCTACTGATCAAGCGTCACAGAGTTCCAGTTCCGGGTGCCTGTCTGGTGATCTACGGCAATCGGGTTTCTGTCAAGCCTCAGCTGGTGCCACCTGCTATACCAGCCTTCGTGCCACTCTGTGTCCTACACTCCGTGTCATCTCTACCAGGGGTGTTGGGCAGGAGGTGCAAGAGAAGCCCCCTCTACAGCTCGATCTCCACCAGGTACGTGACAGTCCCCATCCTGGCATTCCGTGGAAGCTGCTCAGGAGATCAGATCTGTAGAAGCCATTGGGAGACAAGCTATCACTTGTAAATACTAAAGCCAAGCTTCTGTGTTTACAAGTTACAGTGGTAAGCAGGGAGCAGAGGGCCTTAGCCAGAGGTGGTGAAACTGAGTTCAACCAAGTTCCAGCTGAAAAAAAGCCCTGCCTTTAAAGGATCACTAAAGATTTATATATATATTTTTTAAAATAACAAACATGTTATACTTACCTCCACTGTGCAGCTCGTTTTGCAGAGTGGCCCCGAACCTGGTCTTCTGGGGTCCCTCGGCGACTGTCTCGGCTCCCCCCCCCGCAAGGACTCAACAGCTTCATGCGAGCTCCCTCGCATAGTGTTGAGTGCTTGCGGGCGCGCTTCCGTGATACAGCTGCCGGCCATAGCCGCTCACTGTATCACTCGGCCCCTCCCCCCGGCACGCTGTGTCATTGGATGTGATTGACAGCAGCGCGAGCCAATGGCTGCGCTGCTTTCAATCCATCCACTGTAACCAATCAGCGGCCAGGCTGAGCAGCGAAGAGGATGTCGGGGGCGAGCGCGGGACTTTCGAGGGGTCAGGTAAGTAAACGGGGGGCTGGTATTGTCGGATGTTTTTTCACCTTAATGCATAGAATGCATTAAGGTGAAAAAACTTTTACCTTTACAACCCCTTTAACTACCAAGTGGCCGTGGGATGCATAACCTGGCTCTAGCCTATGCTTGTTATTGAACTCTGAGCTAAAACTACCTATATAATCCCAGACCAGGAGGGACATAATTACCTAAACTAACAGCAGCTGCTTATAAACTATTGCAATAAACAGGTTCACCTACTAATATACTAGGTGACCATTACACACATACAGTAGCACAGACCTAGCTATCTGGCACTGTGCATGTGAGATAATAACAATGGATTAGAGATACACGTAGCTCCCAACTGTCCCTGATTTCGAGGGACTGTCCCTGGTTTGGAACAATGTCTCTCTGTCCCTCATTCCTCCTCATTTGTCCCTCATTTTGGTCTGATCCATACAGATGTATATAAAATGCACTTTTTATCTATCAAAAAGTGTTTTCCAGCGCTAAACCTTTCATCTGATTTCTAAATTGCTGCATTTGTAAATTCCAAAAGCCAATATAAAGGAATAGGTAGAAAAAGGTAAAAAAGGAAAAGGTAAAAAAGCACTTGTGGGTTTAACCAATCTTGTTTTTTTGTACAATTTTCCTTTAAGGGGACGTAGCAAGGGGTATGTCCTATGCCTGCATACTTTTGCTGATAGTTGTCCCTTATTCCCATCTCAAAAAGTTGGGAGGTATGGATACCTCTGTCACAAGGATTCAGACAGACACTCAAGAAGCTATGGGCAGCTGCAGTTAAACTGTTAGAACATAGGAATACTTGTATAATAGTATTTGTATCTTAACTGGGTGACATACAGCAGCTCCTGTGTGTCTGTGTCTGTGTGTGTGTGTGTGTGTAAGATCGTGTGCCTCAGTTCCTCTTTCTCTTCACTTCCTTCTTTTGGGGTTTCTGATCCAGCTAGCAGGGACAGGAAGTACCTGTCTATAATCAACTAAACTCTATGATAATTAATAATCCACAGCTATTTACAAATACAGACAGTAAAGGGCAGCAGATCCCTACAGGTGCGAATGCATTTAAAGAAAACCTGCAGGATATCCATTGTTAAAGTGGTTGTAACCCCCCCCGTGTTTTTTCACCTTAATGCATCCTATGCATTAAGGTGAAAAAACTTCTGACGCTGACCAGCCCCTCAGTGGAGACGCACTCTAGCTCTCTGCCCGGGGTTCTCGGCTCTTGATTGGATAGATTGATAGCAGCACAGCCATTGGCTCCCACTGCTATAAATTAAATCCAATGACCATGGGCAGGGCCTAGTCCAGCATTCTGTGTCTATATACGCAAATGCCGGACTCGAGAGCATGCCCGCAAGGTAACCTCCTGGGAGAGCGCTTCTCCCAGGGGGTTTACCGATGCAAGGAGGAGCCTCGAGAGCCACTGGGGGACCCCAGAAGACGAGGTTCGGGGGTCATACTGTGCAAAACTAACTGCACAGTGGAGGTAAGTATGATATGTTTATTATTTTAAAAAAAACAAAAAAACAAAGGTTTACAATCACTTTAATTTCTTCTGACTTAGCTAGGTGGCTCATCTAATGGCTACTTTATAAATGACTAACCTTGGAAAATTATGCATAGTAGTTCTTTCTTCACTTGCTGCATGCTTATTTAGGGCCCGTGATTCAGAATGTATTGAAGCCACAGGATTTACATGACGGTGCAACCCAAATTGTATTTTGTAAAAGTAAGTTAATAATGGTAGTTTTCCATAATGTTCTTGGTAAAGGTTGAAAAAAACTGAATTAAAGCGGTAATGGTTTATAAATAGTCTTTATGCCTGCTTTTTATTTACTGATTAAATATGTATTCTGTTTGAACATACATAAGTTTAAATATTCAGTACATTAGTGTTTTAGTAAGAGCAACAATAAGTCTATAGACTAATGATCAGGCAGTGACACAGTTGCTGTGGTTCCTAATATAAGATACTTGCCTACATATGTTACATGTGTTGTAAGTTCCTTGTACAACTATACTGAAATACAGTCTTTAAAAGTGGGCATTTGAAGACTAACTTCCTCTTAGCACTCCTATACATCACAAACTGTAACAGATGTTTATCCCTCAGTAAATGTAAACTTCCATATTCTGTGTTATACAGTTCCAGAATGATGGTATAGCTTTGCTCAATGCAATTATGACATCTAATCACCTAAAATGGACCTAAATGCCATCTCTCTCTTGCGACTTCCCCTGTCACTATTCAATCATCTGATTATCTGATTAAAGCTTTCTGATACAAATACTTACCCACGCTCCCACCAGCTTCCCAGAAATGAATAGTGGTGGAGGGTTGAAGGCCAATAGACAGGAAATGTGTACAAGCGGAACCAAAGGTTGGACATGTTTGAGCAATATGCCCTTTGTCCTAGCAGCCTGCTATGTGCAGAATGCAGATAATCAATTTAAAATACCATGTCATAAAGGAAATCGCACTATAGAATATGTCCACCTAAGTCCAAAACAATGGACATTTCTGTCTTTTGTAAGGGTTATCAACATAGGTCCACTAGCATTTAGGACCATAAGTATGACGATGACGTTTTTTGCACCAGTGCCAACAGTAACAATTTCAAACCACCAAGTCAATAAGCAATACAACATGTTTCTTGAGACCTGTACTGAATTGTGAATGTTACTATATGTAACTAATTCTTGGCTTGGACTCTTGCCTTTGCTATGGACTCTCTGGTAGGAGTTTCCTGACATAGGGTGTGACCACACATAAATAAAGATGGCACTCTCTTGTAACTGCATCAGGTATTTGTCTATTCTACATTCTAGAGGAAAATGTGGCACCTTATTTGGCTCTGTGGGCAGACCTGGAAATTCTGGTGGAAATACTTGGACTGTTTTGTTGCTGAGAGATGCAATAAGCCTTCGTGTCCTTTCTGCAGCAAGAATTAAAAAACTGTTCTGTCGAGGAAACTAAGATGAGAGAATTATGGAAGCTGATCATTTAGGCCTCTTACACATTGGACGTTTGCTCAGCTCTTCTGAATGACTTTTCTCCTGGCAGGAGAAAAGCAGTGTTAAAAACACGCCGAAAGCCACGTTTTGCAGATGTGTTTAGGCGTATTTAGGCACGTTCAGGCGCAAAAGGCATTTGGGCATTTGTTCATTTCATTGGTCAAAATATCAATTTATTATGGCCATTGAAATGAATGGGGGCTGAAATGTTAAATGCGCCCAGTGCTTAGGCGTGTGTACACACATTTATGTGCATTCGGCATTTTTTTCTGCCGGTGCTTAGGTGTGTGTACACACATTTATGCACTTTCAGCATTTTTTTTCCGCCAGAACGCTCCTCTCCTGAAAGCTCAAGTGATGGTTTTTTTCTGCCTCTTAAACGCACCTGACTCTAAACACTTTTGTGGGCAATTTGAGGGGCATTTAGGGGCAGGAAAATTGTCAAACGCCCTTAAAGTGTTACTAAATCCACAACAGTAAAATCAGTCTGTATATGCAGTAAAGCATGCTTGTTATACTCACTGTGGAACCTAAGGAGTTAATCCTCTGCATTGTATAAAAAGGCTGCTTGATGTATGTAAAGATCCTCCCCTCCCTGCACTGTCCCCCTGGACAAGTCCAGATAAGACAGACAGACATTTGGAGTCAGGCTGCACATGCTCAGTTTGGTGTGTATTGCTAGAGAGGTTTTTTTCTTGGGAGAGTGCATGTGATCAGCACAGGGCCGATCAGCACTGTCCAGACAGAGGGTCAAGAGCCATGCAGCCTCGTAGGACAGCTCAGTGCAGTATGAAAACTCCTCCTACAAGCTTCACCAGGAACTGATAGAAATCACAAGACTGCTATATACTGCTGATGAGAAAAGGTATTTAGCAGTTTATATTTACTAAAACAATTGCATTTCCATGTTCTGTGTACTGTGGGAGACAGGATATAGTGAATGCAGGGTCCTGGGTTTAGTAATACTTTAAAGGCTACAAGTCAAATCGTCAAACATTTCTGCACTTGAAGTGCCCCTAAAGGAAAAAAAATATAGGGAACTGTTCAGTATATTATTTTTTTTTCCTTTATGTACACCTTAAAAATGGTAAGGGCTTATTTACATGTGCAGAGGTATTTATTGCCTATCTGAAAAGTGTTCCACGTCAAGCTTTTACTGTGTACTACTGAAACTGCAGTGATGTGAACTAACACTGGCCGTTTTAACTTGCAGCCCAGCGGTTGGGTGAAGGCAGTAAAACCACAGCTTAACCACCTGTTTTTACCACCCCTCACCCACATGTGTGCATGAGTCTTTAGCATACAGCTATCCTTAAAATATAGTTCTCCTTCCCTTAGCAAACCCTTCTAGTCTGCTATTTACCTGTCCATGACCGTTGGAGATCTTTGCTGTTGGAATACTGTGTGCCAAAACTCTCCTGGTCAGACCAGGCATGTGCAGTAGATCTGTTTCTATACTGTAGGAAGGTAATCGGATTGTTGGCTTCAACTATATAGCCAAATCCTGCCCGGCCAATAGCAAAATGACAGCCGGGCGGTGGATCAGTTATCCTGACCAGGCGCCATATGACGTCCTTTATGCTAGTGCGCGGTGTGACAACACTGAAGAAATTACACTTTGCTACAATCTAAAGTAGTGAGTGTACAGTTTGTATAACAGTGTAAATTTGCTGTCCCCTCAAAATAACTCAACACACAGCCATTAATGTCTAAACTGCTGGCAACAAAAGTGAGTACACCCCTAAGTGAAAATGTCCAAATTGGGCTCAAAGTTTCAATAATTTGTGTGGCCACTAGGGATGAGCTTCGAGTTCGAGTCGAACTCATGTTCGACTCGAACATCGGCTGTTCGCAGGTTCGATGAAACAGTGAAGAATTTGGGGTGTTCGCGGCAAATTCGAAAGCCGCGGAACACCCTTTAAAAGTCTATGGGAGAAATCAAAAGTGCTAATTTTAAAGGCTTATATGCAAGTTATTATCATAAAAAGTGTTTGGGGACCTGGGTCCTGCTCCAGGGGACATGGATCAATGCAAACATTTTTTTTAAAAACGGCCATTTTTTCGGGAGCAGTGATTTTAATAATGCTTAAAGTGAAACAATAAAAGTGTAATATTCCTTTAAATTTCGTACCTGGGTGGTGTCTATAGTATGCCTGTAAAGGGGCGCATGTTTCCCATGTTTAGAACAGTCTGACAGCAAAATGACATTTCAAAGGAAAAAAAGTAATTTAAAAGTACGCGGCTATATGAATTGTCGGTCCAACAATACACATAAAAGTTCATTGATAAAAACGGCATGGGATTTCCCCACAGGGGAACCCCAAACCAAAATTTAAAAAAAAATGGCATGGGGGTCCCCCTAAATTCCATACCAGGCCCTTCAGGTCTGGTATGGGTATTAAGGGGAACCCCGCGCCAAAATTAAAAAAAAAAAAAAAGGCGTGGGGGTCCCCCTCAAAATCCATACCAGAACCTTATCTGAGCACGCAACCTGGCAGGCCGCAGGAAAAGAGGGGGGGACGAGAGAGCGCCCCCCCCTCCTGAATCATACCAGGCCACATGCCCTCAACATTGGGAGGGTGCTTTGGGGTCCCCCCCAAAGCACCTTGTCCCCGTGTTGATGAGGACAAGGGCCTCATCCCCACAACCCTTTCCGGTGGTTGTGGGGGTCTGCGGGCGGGGGGCTTATCAGAATCTGGAAGCCCCCTTTAACAAGAGGACCCCCAGATCCCCCCCCCGTGTGAAATGGTAAGGGGGTACAAAAGTAACCCTACCATTTTACAAAAAAAGTGTAAAAAATGTTAAAAATGACAAGACAGTTTTTGACAATTTCTTTATTTAAATGCTTCTTCTTTCCATCTTCTTTCTTCTATCTTCTTTCTTCTATCTTCCTTCTGTTTCTTCCTCTATCTTCTTCTTCTTCTTCCTCTGATCCTCTGCTTCTTGCTCCGGTGTTCTTTTCCAACATCTTCCTCCGTGGCATCTTCTTCCCTTCTTCGTTCTCGGGCCGCTCCGCATCCATGATGGGAGACTCCCAGTGTGATGCTTCTCGTCTTCTGACAGTTCTTAAATAACGGAGGGCGGGGCCACCCGGCGACCCCATCCCCCTCTGACGCACGAGGACTTCCCCGAGGCTTTCCCCGTGATGTCAGAGGAGGCGGACAGGGAAGTCCCCATGCGTCAGAGGGGGCGGTGTCACCGAGTGGCCCTGCCCTCCGTTATTTAAGAACCGTCAGAAGACGAGAAGCATCACACAGCGGGAGCCTCCCATCATGGATGCGGAGCAGCCCGAGAACGAAGAGGGGAAGAAGACGCCGCGGAGGAAGAGAACACCAGAGCAAGAAGCAGAGGATCAGAGGAAGAAGAAGAAGAAGAAGAAGATGGAGGAAGAAACCGAAGGAAGATGGAAGATGGAAGATGGAAGAAGCATTTAAATAAAGGAATTGTCAAAAACTGTCTCTTGTCATTTTTCACATTTTTGACACTTTTTTTGTGAAATGGTAGGGGTACTTTTGTACCCCCTTACCATTTCACACGGGGGGGCCCGGATCTGGGGGTCCCCTTGTTAAAGGGGGCTTCCAGATTCCGATAAGCCTCCCGCCCGCAGCCCCCCACAACCACCAGGCAAGGGTTATGGGGATGAGGCCCTTGTCCTCATCAACATGGGGACAAGGTGCTTTGGGGGGGACCCCAAAGCCCAATGTTGAGGGCATGGTACGGTTCGGGGGGGCGCTCTCTCGTCCCCCCCCCTATTTTCCTGCGGCCTGCCAGGTTGCGTGCTCAGATAAGGGTCTGGTATGGATTTTTGAGGGGACCCCAGACCATTTTTTTTTTTTTTTTTTTTGGCGCGGGGTTCCCCTTAAAATCCATACCAGACCTGAACGGCCTGGTATGGAATTTAGGGGGACCCCCACGCCATTTTTAAAAAAAATTTGGTTCAGGCTTCCCCTGTGGGAAATCCCATGCCGTTTTTATCAATGAACTTTTATGTGTATTGTCGGACCGACAATTCATATAGCCGCGAGTACTTTTAAATGACTTTTTTTCCTTTGAAATGTCATTTTGCTGTCAGACGGTTCTAAATACGGGAAACATGCGCCCCTTTACAGGCATACTATAGACACCCCCCAGGTACGAAATTTAAAGGAATATTACACTTTTATTGTTTCACTTTAAGCATTATTAAAATCACTGCTCCCGAAAAAATGGCCGTTTTTAAAACTTTTTTTTGCATTGATCCATGTCCCCCGGGGCAGGACCCAGGCCCCCAAACACTTTTTATGACAATAACTTGCATATAAGCCTTTAAAATTAGCACTTTTGATTATTCATGTTCGAATCCCATAGACTTTAACGGTGTTCGAACAAATTTTTTTCCTGTTCGTATGTTCTGGTGCGAACCGAACAGGGGGGTGTTCGGCTCATCCCTGGTGGCCACCATTATTTTCCAGCACTGCCTTAACCCTCTTGGGCATGGAGTTCACCAGAGCTTCACAGGTTGCCACTGGAGTCCTCTTCCACTCCTCCATGATGACATCACAGAGCTGGTGGATGTTAGAGACCTTGCGCTCCTCCACCTTTCATTTGAGGAGTCCCCACAGATGCTCAATAGGGTTTAGGTCTGGAGACATGCTTGGCCAGTCCATCAAATTTACCCTCAGCTTCATTAGCAAGGCAGTGGTCATCTTGGAGGTGTGTTTGGGGTCGTTATCATGTTGGAATACTTCCCTGCGGCCCAGTCTCCGAAGGGAGGGGATAGTGCTCTGCTTCAGTATGTCACAGTACATGTTGGCG
The DNA here is from genome assembly GCF_042186555.1 of Aquarana catesbeiana. Taxonomy (NCBI): domain Eukaryota; kingdom Metazoa; phylum Chordata; class Amphibia; order Anura; family Ranidae; genus Aquarana; species Aquarana catesbeiana. The sequence goes on along the minus strand of NC_133324.1, from coordinate 838,042,354 downwards.
TTCATGGTTCCCTAAATAAACTGTAGCTCCCCAGTGCCGCCAGCACTCATGCAGCCCCACACCATGACACTCCCACTACTATACTCAAAATATAAAAGATATGCGCTGTCTCATGTGAATCAATAAAATGAAGTATTGTGAACAAACACAAAACTTACCACCATGTGATTAAACGAACATAATATGAAACCAAAATCATCAAAAAATTATTCATCAAAAAAATATTAAATTCATCAAAAAATAAAAAGTCCTCAAAAAAAATAAAAATTTTATAAAATTATATTTTTTCATCAAAAAAATATACATATAAAGTGTCCTGGTGTTTTCATTTCAATCCATGTTCAAATCTTTTTAAAAAAATCAAGTGAACCACTTCCAGTGAGAAAATATTTCAATCCGTTTTTCCATATATAATTAAATGTGCTGCTTACCAGATCTCAATGATCTCCAAGTTAAAAGAGATCATATATCGCATGAGGACCTCTGCACCGTTTATTCACCTCCTCATATTCAAGGAGTAGTAAAAGTGCAGCAGTCTTACCTATATTTAGCGCAAGGTTTTTCTATACTCCCACCACCATGCTTGACTGTAAGACACACTTGTCTTTGTACTCCTCACCTACAAAAAAAAGAGAGTCGCCCTGGGACTTTAAATGAGGTGGTCACAGTTAGCCACTGAATAACAAGAGTAATAGCAGTAGAAATGTTTATTAAAATTAATGTACATACATGGATAATATAGCATATTAGCTCAGCCAATGGATTTGCACATAATAAAGAGAATAATTAAAGTTGATACAAATGTTATAAAATGCAGTATATACAAATGCACGCATCAGAAAACCTGACGCACGTTTCGCGAGATCATTGCTCGCTCATCAGGGGTGGATGCGGATGAGATGTATCTAAATAAACAAAAAGATGTGTCACAGTGGTGTAAGAACAATGGCAGAATGGGCCAGAGCAAAACGGCCCAATACTTACCAATGAGCGAAACCAGAGTCTCCAACGCTGAACCCCCAAATGGACGGCAGCAGCCAGAGTATGGCACGGGAGCTGAGGGGGAGAAGACGGACACGGGTACCCCCAGGGGGACGCCAGGAGGCAGACATGGCATAAGTAAAGGTGAATGGTCCTATTGTCTCAGTATGTAGCTTGATAGATATAAGCTGTAAACAAAGATGTATATGTCTCAATCATTTGCAAAAATTTTGTAAAATGAACATCAAGTTATATAATGTAATAGTATTTTTGTATGAGAGCACTTTACTAAACAAGCAGAGTAGACAAAAGTTGTACAATTATTTGTATAGAAACATAAATGGACTAACCTGATCCAATAATGGAGCAGACATAGAGACCATGGGTAAAAAAGTAAATCCTGAAAAAATGTTTGTCTGGGAAAGAAAAAAGAAAAAGGGTTGTGTGAAAAGCAGTGTTTCCGGGTGGAAGACACCCATTTAGCCCAAAAACTGGCCTGCTGTCACCACCAGCCACTGTTCACTGTGTGAAGTATAAATACCATTGTTGTTTTTTCTTTTTTTTTATAAGTGCTCACATACTCTCTGTTATCAGGTGCATAAGCAGCTCAGAGAGCTGGGGAGGAGAAGTAGCAGCACATTGGTCTTCCCAGTGAATGGCTATGCAGGGAGGTCAGGACAAGTCTGATTATTGAAGGAGAATAGGCTGAGTTATCAGCACAGCTAGAGAATTGACCACGCTGTTCTCTCATGACTAGTGTGGTCAGTTTATGATAGGAAAGCAGAAGGACTGGCAGGAACACCAGGGATTTCACACAAAGGAAGCAATACAAAGAGAAGAGGTTACTTTTTCATACAAGTTTATGGTACAGTAGGCACATATCAGCAAAATGAAACATTGAGTTTACATCAGGGGCGGCTCGTGCATTGTGGGCGCAAGGGTTACGCCCCCCCCCCCAATTCCCTGCCGCCACCTCCCGATCCATGCGCCCATCCCTTTTCAGGACGCCAGACGCATGGACTCCTATGGCAGCGTGGGCGGGGGTGTTTTTTTTTTTTTTTTAAGCACCTGATTAGAGCCTGAGGCTCTAATAGGCTTCAATAAAAAGGGTGGGCTTGGGGCGCAGAGAGTGTGTCCTGATCCCACCCTGTTGTGTGACCATAGCAAATTAATTTTCGCTATTTTTACACCACAGTGCCTCCCTGCCAATCAGGAGGAAGGTCAGTGAGACCTGTTTCCCGATTGGCCAAAGCGCCGGGCATCCTATTGGACGCCTGGCGCTTTGGCAGAAGAGACACACTCACAGGGGAGGAAGCATGAGGAGTGGACTCCTCCGCCGTTGCTGACACAGGAGGAGAGGACGAGGAGTCGGGGACACAACAGCCCAGGGCCGGAATGAAGGAGGAGACGCACGGGATGCAGGAGCCGTCGCCTGCCCATCCCCCAGCTCGCTGCCATCACCCGGATGGGGTAAGTGCCGGCCTGATGGCAGGCGAGTGGGGGGGCTTGTCACAGTGGCTGCATATGTTGGGCAGGAGCTACATATGATGGGCACATGCTGCATAATATGGGCACAGAAGCTGCATATGATGGGCACAGGCTACATAATAGGGGCACAGAAGCTGCATAAGATGGGCACAGGCTGCATATGATGGGCACATGCTGAATAATATGGGCACAGAAGCTGCATAAGATGGGCACAGGCTGCATATGATGGGCACAGGCTGCATATGATGGGCACTGAAGCTGCATATGATGGGCACAGGCTGCATATGATGGGCACAGAAGCTGCATATGATGGGAACAGGCTGCATATTATGGGCACAGAGGCTGTATAATGGGCACAGGCTACATATGATGGGTATAGGCTGCATATGATGGGCACAGAGGCTGTATATGAGGGGCACATGCTGCATACGATGGGCACATGCTTCAGATGATGGGCACAGAGGCTGTATATGATGGGCGCAGGCTGCATATGAGGGGCACAGAAGCTGCATATGATGAGCACAGGCTGCATATGATGGGCACAGAAGCTGCATATGATGGGCACAGGCTGCATATGACAGGCACATGCTGCATATAATGGGCACAGAAGCTGCATATGATGGGAACAGGCTGCATATTATAGGCACAGAGGCTGTATAATGGGCAAGGCTACATATGATGGGCACAGGCTGCATATGATGGGCAAAGAGGCTGTATATGAGGGGCACATGCTGCATATGACGGGCACATGCTTCAGATGATGGGCACAGAGGCTGTATATGATGGGTGCAGGCTGCATATGATGGGCACAGAAGCTGCATATGATGGGCATAGGCTGCATATGATGGGCACAGAAGCTGTATATGATGGGAACAAGCTGCATATGACAGGCACATGCTGCATATAATGGGCACAGAAGCAGCATATGACGGGCACAGGCTGCATATGACGGGCACATGCTGCATATGATGGGCACAGAAGCTGCAAATTATGGGCACAGGCTGCATATTATGGACACAGTGGCTGTATGATGGGCACAGGCTGAATATGATGGGCACAGGCTGCATATGATGGGCACATAGGCTGCATATGATGGGCACAGAGGCTGCATAAGATGAGCACAGGGTGCATATGATGAGCAGAAGCTGCATATGATGGGCACAGAGGCTGCATATGTTAGGCACAGGCTGCATAAGATGGGCACAGAAGCTGCATATGATGGGCACAGGCTGCATATGATGGGCACAGAGGCTGCATAAGATGGGCACAGGCTGCATATGAAGGGCACAGGCTGCATATCACGGGCACAGACTGCATAAGATGTGCACAGAGGCTGCATATGATGGGCACAGGCTGCAAATGATGGCCACAGAGGTTGTATGATGGGCACAGGCTACATATGATGGGCACAGAGGCTGCAACTGATGTTTTTTTTTCAGAATTTTTCAGTTTGCTTGCCCCTCCAAAGTACCAGCCGCCACTGGTTTACATATTATTTAAGTCCATACAATTACACGTAGGATTCAGGCACCCATGCCACACAGTATAGCATGTACAATGTAGGGGCCCCAGTATAAGGAAGGGGCCCCAGTACATTTATGGGTCCATCATTATATTTGTCTGCTCTCCATGTATGACACTGACAGCACTGTGCAATGCAGTAGAAACTAATTGGCTTACATTGCTGCCTCTCCTTCTCTCAATATGAATTCTACTGTGCAAATAATTATGGTGAACTAATAAAGATTTAGGTAATTATAGTAGTTATATTTATTAATAAATGTTGTTTTTTTTATATAAATTCATAGCTGTTTAAGTAATAATGTTTTATATTAGCCATCAGTTTCGTTTTAAGCAATATCACAATAAAACTCGAGTCTAAAATAACGCTATCATTAAGCAGTTTTGTAAAACAATCTGATAACATTACTTCCCTCTACTTATCAAATAAGCCATTTTTCCCATGACAACAAAAACATTATTGCAGTCTTCCAAAACACACTTGTTTTAACCTACCGCAGAATAAAGACGGCCTCCTGTTCTTTCCGGGAAGATGAAGATTATTCTGTACATACCAAATTCCTACTCAAGTACACATGCATGATACAGTGTTTACTACAGGAGTATCCCTTGAGATATGTCAATAAAATAGATCCTTTGTTAAAGGTATATTTAATCATACCAAATGTGAGCTAATCTGCTGGTGACGTAAGCAGGAAAATGTATAACGTGAAGGGCCTTGGTTGTATGTACAAGATTTACATAAGGACACCGGGCCAAATGTGTCAACAAAAATAAGAAACCTCAAGCCACGCCAAAGGCTGTAATCATTTCTGCCATGCAATGTAGAGCAAGTTTAAACTGTAACATCTGCATATTCCACAACATATTGCAGCTGTGGTAAAGTCAGAAATTTCATGGACTTGGAATTTTGTTGTGGGACGATCATGGAGTGGAAGCATTTTGACTTTCAGATTGTTATGTAAGTTATCTAGATGTCCTAATAGATTTAATGTGAATACCAGGACCCAAGAGAGACCTATAGGGTAAATATAAGGTGTACTGTTGCCCACATGTACATACATAAGCAAAAACTATACAAAGAAAAAAGTCGTTCTAATCATTAACACAATTTCATAACATGCAGTTGATTTTTATATGCATAATATAAAGGGGAAAAGCAAAACTAATTTTGGAAAGACCAGGGTCAACTTTAATACTGATTGGACCCTGGGCAAACATTTTCTTGCCCCCCCCCCCCCAATCCACATATCAACTATTTACAGGCAGCACAAGCTCAAGGGGCAGCTGCTTTGGGCATCACAACAATGACTGGGCTCGAGGAAGCTGCACCTTTTGCCCTGTGTTAAAGACGGCCCTGGGCAAGACAGGGACACACAGGTACAGTCCAGGCAGGTTTGTCCTACACTTTTAGTAAGGCATCAAACAAACACAGTTCAACACAGGAGCAGGGGCGGACTGATAACTCATGGGGCCCCCGGGCAACAGGAGATTATGGAGCCCCCAGACAATTAGAGATTATGGGGCCACACAGTATACACACACACAGTATACAATCACACAGTATACACATACATGTACACACAGTATACACAGACAGATGTAAAAAAAAAAACACAGATTTATACATACTGTCCCTGGTTTTACTGAGGTTGGCAACCCTGATGGGGCCCCCTAGCGGCCCAGGGCCCTCGGGCAGTGCCCGAGTGGCTCAATGGTCAGTCCACCCCCTGCACAGGAGGGCTTTGTACAGCAAGTCCATAGCATAAAATAAATGTCTGCTTATCTGAGCCACTAACTAAACTTAGTTCAGTTCCTGACTAACAGGGTGCCTCTAATGCGTTGCACCCATCACAAAGAAATGTAAGACTTTATATGTGCTAAATAAAGTCCTAAACTCCTAATTTTTTTGTGCTGGGTATATATTGTCTTGGAAGGTGCTTCCAGGGAAAGTAAATATAAGATAATAGCATAGAGAGACCCCCCCCCCCCATCGCTACATACCCCCTAATGGATTGCCCTGTAACAAACAGGCAGTACTTCTATGTGTTTTAGTTAGCACTCAGCCTTTTCACCTAGAAGCAGGTTCTCACAAGAGAAACAGCCAGAGAGAGGACCTTGAGTATCAGCTAGCTCACATACACTATATTATCAAAAGTATTGGGATGCCTGTCTTTACACACACATGAACTTTAATGGCATGCCAGTCTTAGTCTGTAAGGTTCAATATTGAGTTGGCCCACCCTTTGCAGCTATAACAGCTTCTACTCATCTGGGAAGGCCGTCCAAAAGGTTTAGCAGTGTGTCTTTGGGAATGTTTGAGCATTCTTCCAGAAGAGCATTTGTGAGGTCAGGCAATGATGTTGGACGAGAAGGCCTGGATCGCAGTCTCTGCTCTCAAGTTTCTCCACCCCAAACTCGCTCATCCGTGTCTTTATGGACCTTGCTTTGTGCGCTGGTCCAAATCATTTGGTGGAGGGGTTATTATGATGTGGGGTTGTTTTTCCAGGGGTTGGGCTTGTCCCCTTAGTTCCAGTAAAGGGAACTCTTAAGGCGTCAGCATACCAAGACATTTTGGACAATTTCATGCTCCAGACTTTGTTGGAACAGTTTGGGGATGGCCCCTTCCTGTTCGAACATGACAGGCGCACTAGTATACAAAGCAAGGTCCATAAAGACATGGATGAGTGAGTTTGGGGAGGAGGAACTTGACTGGTCTGCACAGAGTCCTGGCCTCAACCCGATAGACTTCTTTTGGGGTGAATTAGAGCCCCGACTGCAAGCCAGGCCTTCTTGTCCAACATCAGTGCCTGACCTCACAAATGTGCATCTGGAAGAATGGTCAAACATCTAAAAAGTATTGACTCACGGGGGCTGAATATAAATGCACGCCATACTTTTTACATATTTATTTGTAAAAAATTTGAAAACCGTTTATTATTTTCCTCCCACTTAACAATTATGTGCCACTTTGTGTTGGTCTATCACATAAAATCCCAACAAAATATGTTTACGCTTTTCGGTGTAACATGACAAAATGTGGACAATTTCAAGGGGTGTGAATACTTTTTCAAGGCACTGTAATGGCAGCTATAACACACAAACTACACATATACTGCATATATGTGTGTGTTTGTTAGTGTTACCTTTAAGCTTCCTTTATCAACTTTTACAAGGTACAAGTCCCTACTGATCTAGTCCAAGATGGAAACTATATACATGGACATCTCCTTAGTAATAACTGTTCCTGCACTGTTACATCACACACAACAATAAACCGGTGATCAGAAAATCATACCCTAGTAAATAAACATTTCAAGATGATTTTTAGATGGAGTTAGGCCTAGTAGCTTTTTATGTTTGTGCTCCTCACTGAGATTTGATATTATTTTCTCTTCCCAAAGCACTTGCACAAATCCAGCCTCCAACCTAGATATTCACCAGTTTTAGCAATAAATGTATGTAACCCAATTTTGATTGTCCTGCAGCACTAAGTTTGGGATCATGCAGTGAACAAAGGAACAGTTTGTACCATGACCATCCGTATTAGTAGAATTTACATCTGTTTGCTTGATATGAGTGGTTTACTCTAGTCTAAGCAAATCCTAAACACCCCAGTATGACGTATATTAAAAGATGTGGCCATCACTTTGTACAGCACTGATGTAGATATAATCAGAATATATAATAACAAAGTATTAGGTTTAACTAACATCTTGAAATAGGTCAGACTGTAGGCAGTCTTTGTACTAATTAATTATGGCAGAGGTCATTCGTTTTCATAGCATATTTCATACACATACATTTCTAAAAAAAAAAAAAGACGTGGTTGTAAAGGTAGTAGGCTTTTTTTTACCTTAATGTATTCTAGGCACTAAGGTGAAAAACCTGTGTGCAGCTCTCCGTAAACCCCTCCCCCCCCCTTATATATACCTGAACCTAATCTCAATCCAGCGCTGTGTCGCAGTGGCTCTCTCTGCTCCCTCCCTCCTCACTGGGCAGACTGATAGCAAGGGTAGCCATAGGCTCCTGCTGCCATCAATCAAATCCTGTGGCAAGGGAGCAGGGGGTGAGCTGAGCCCCACTGTCTGTGTCAATGGACACAGGTAGCGTGGCTCGGGATCGGGCCCGCTGGTATGCCACAACAGGGAGCATCTTCCCATGGTGGCAGACCAAGAAAAGGATAAACCAGGAGCACCAGCGGGGGCTCCAAGAAGAGGAGAATTGGGGTTGCTCTGTGCAAAACTATTGCACAGAACAGGTAAGTATAACATGTTTGCTATTTAAAAAAAAAATAGGTTTACAATCACTTGAATGTGTCCATCAAAATCTATTGCTTTCAGTAATTGTAGGTGCTACCTTATCTTAAAGATCCACCTATGTTGTTAAAGAGCATCAGGATCACTCCTACTATTGTCATTCCATAAAATGTATGACAAAATATGAGATGAGTCAAGATCTAGATAGCTCTCCAGCGTACTTGAAAGTCCATATTACCACCACAGATTATAGGTATGTGAAAAGTCATAATCTGTGTGAGGCATATGAGCAGTCACACTGTTACATTAATGCTGCAATATACCAATAAGATTAAAAATAATCAAATCTACCTTTACAGCTGCAAAAGTGGGGACCTTTTATATTCAGAGAGGTCAGGGCTTAATGTCCTCCCGGTGAGTGTAAAGTACCAGTGAAAATAAGATAACATCAATGTACATATCTGAATAAATTAGTAGACCAGGGTTTCTCAACCAAGGTTCTGTGGAACCCTAGGGTTCCTCCACAGGTTGCTAGGGGTTCCTTGACCAATGAGAAATTGCTGACTCTCAGATAAGTTCCCACTAACACCATTGATCCTTTTAGCTATCTGTAAGGGAGGAATTCTTCCCGATGACCACGAATGTAAGGAGCATTCTTCCCACTGACCATTACACTAATGTATCATGAGTTGTACAGGTAGTAATTTTTAGCAGGGGTTCCCTAAAGAACCTAACTGGTAATAGGCACTTTCAGTTGACAGCCTATATTAGGCAGCACATTAGGTTTTTATAGTGTTAATTTATTCACTATAATTCTGTCGTTTATCAATACAATGTATCCTGAGAAAGTCTCCCTGTCATTATTTTGGCTGTGGTTAAATCATAATATAAGACATTTTAAATGAGGTTAACTTAGGTGGCCTAAAATGAAGTAGAAATAATTGTGTTGTAGATTACAGTTCCATTTGAATAAAAAAAAAGTGAAATGGGCTCTTTAGATATCGATGTGAAGGTCTGGGATGGCTTCCTCTATTCCGTGACAATCCATTAAAGTTTGAGACTGGCAATGGAAGAATCATGAGAAAGAGAAATGACACTGCAGACCCTCTGGAAGACAAGGTGTAGTTATGAAGGTATAGCCTTGGGAATCCAATCTTTGCTCCCTCACAGCAAAATACAAAAAAATAAGGGCTAAAAGCCATACAAACCTTTCCTGTCAATGTTTTATTGTAATCTCTACAGCAAGTTGGCAGAGGAATAATGCATTGTATGCCTTAGCTCATAATCATAAAGCATTATTCTGATTTTGCTGTGAGATAATCTCATAAGTATTGAGCTTGGGTCTAAGCAAGGGATATTAAGATGAGAGAGAGTCTCAAATGTTGATACTTGCTACTCATTAAGAGCGTGTTTGATTTATAAGGGAAGCTTATTTCTCTTAGGTGGAATTGAAAGAAATGTATGCAACATAGAATGAAACTGGCTGTGGGAGCTGAACTGTTACTAGATCCTAGAAACAGAGACTATAGTGTGTTCATACAGAAGAATCAGTTATGAAAGCATCACCAATAAGATTGAAAAATCATCTCAGTCTAAATTGTTATAGCTTATGTCAGAGTGGTTTCAGCAACAAATATAGATTCAAGTAGAACTAAAGGCAAAACTTTTTTCAGGTCAGGTTTTTTTGCCATCTGTGTCCCACTGGGGACTTAGTGTCCCATAGGCAAAACAGGAAATGAGAGAAAAGCCCTCTAGAGTGGGGGGATCCCTGGTTGTCACCAGGGTCACTAAAACTAGTGTCCCCACTGGAAGATTCTTCTTTGAGAAGGGGACAACCCAACATTTTAAATTTCCGTCTGTCCTGGAAACAACTCCAAATTCATTTTCTATTACTTTCTCTTTCAATATTAATGGTAAACATGACAAATTGAGAGGATGAATCTCCCTAATGGGGACACAGACAGCAATAAAAACCTGACAGATACTCTAATCCCTCTCCACACTATCCAAAATTAAACTTAACTTTGTCTTTTGTTTTACTTTCAGACATAGTCAGCTGACTTATCAGCTATGACTTACTGAACAGTAAGTTACATAGTTACATAGTAGGTGAAGTTGAAAAAAGAGACACAAGTCCAACCTATGTGTGTGATTATATGTCAGTATTACATTATATATCCCTGTATGTTGCGGTCTTTCAGGTGCTTATCTAATAGTTTTTTGAAACTATCGATGCTCCCCACTGAGACCACCTCCTGTGGAAGGGAATTCCACATCCTTGCCGCTCTTACAGTAAAGAACCCTCTACGTAGTTTAAGGTTAAATCTCTTTTCTTCAAATTTTAATGAGTGGCCACGTGTCTTGTTAAACTCCCTTCCGCAAAAAAGTTTCATCCCTATTGTGGGGTCACCAGTACGGTATATATAAATTGAAATCATATCCCCTCTCAACGTCTCTTCTCCAGAGAGAATAAGTTCAGTGCTCGCAACCTTTCCTCATAACTAATATTCTCCAGACCCTTTATTAGCTTTGTTGCCCTTCTTTGTACTTGTTCCATTTCCAGTACATCCTTCCTGAGGACTGGTGCCCAGAATTGGACAGCATACTCTAGGTGCGGCCGGATCAGAGTCTTGTAGAGCGGCAGAATTATCATTTTATCTCTGGAGTTGATCCCCTTTTAATGCATGCCAATATTCTGTTTGCGTTGTTAGCGGCAGCTTGGCATTGCATGTCATTGCTGAGCCTATCATCTACTAGGACCCCCAGGTCCTTTTCCATCCTAGATTCCCCCAGAGGTTCTCCCCCCAATGTATAGATTGCATTCATATTATTGTCACCCAAATGCATTATTTTACATTTTTCTACATTAAAACTCATTTGCCATGTAGTTGCCCACCCCATTAATTTGTTCAGATCTTTTTGCCAGGTTTCCACATCCTGCGGAGAAGTTATTGCCCTGCTTAGCTTAGTATCGTCTGCAAATACAGAGATTGAACTGTTTATCCCATCCTCCAAGTCGTTTATGAACAAAATAAATAGGATTGGTCCTATTTATTTATATATATATAGCACAGAACCCTGGGGGACCCCACTACCCACCTCTGACCACATCCGAGTACTCCCCATTTATCACCACCCTCTGAACTCACCCTTGTAGCCAGTTTTCAATCCATGTACTCACTCTATGGTCCATGCCAACGGACTTTATTTTGTACAGTAAACATTTATAGGGAACTGTGTCAAACGCTTTTGCAAAATACAGATACATCACGTCTACGGGCCTTCCTTTATCTAGATGGCAACTCACCTCCTCATAGAAGCTTAATAGATTGATTTGGCAAGAACGATTCTTTATGAATCCATGCTGATTACTGCTGATGATACCGTTTCCGTTACTAAAGTCTTTTATATAATCCCTTATCATCCCCTTCAAGAGCTTGCATACTATTGATGTTAGGCTAACTGGTCTGTAATTCCCAGGGATGTATTTTGGGCCCTTTTTAAATATTGGTTCTACATTGGCTTTTCTCTAATCAGCTGGTACCATTCCAGTCAGTAGACTGTCAGTAAAAATTAGAAACAATGGTCTGGCAATTACTTGACTGAGTTCCCTAAGTACCCTCGGATGCAAGCCATCTGTTCCGGTGATTTATTAATGTCAAGTTTCCCAAGTCTAATTTTAACCAATACTGGGCACTTATACACCTTCTGCCCAGACCAATTTTCAGCTTTCAGCGCTGTTGCACTCCAAATGACAATTACATGGTCATGCTACACTGTACCCAAACTAAATTTTTATCATTTTGTGCCCACAAATTGAGCTTTCTTTTGGTGGTATTTGATCACCTCTGGGATTTTTATTTTCTGCTAAACCAATAAAAAAAAATTTGGAAAAAACATTTTTTTTGTTTCGGTTACAAAACTTTGTAAATAAGTACGTTTTCTCCTTAACTGATGGGGCTGCACTGACGGGCACTGATAAGGTGGCACTGATGGGCACTGATGAGGTGGCACCAATAAGATGACACTGATGAGGTGGCATTGATAGACACTGATAGGCGGCACTGATAGGTGGCACGGATGGGCTTGGATGGGCACTGATAGGTGACACTGATGTACTGTAATGTATGGTACTGATGGATGCCAATCAGTGCCAAAGATTAATGCCTGATTGCAGTGATGCCCATTGTGGTCACTGATTAGCATCCATTGTGGGCACTGATTGGCATCCCTGGTGGTCTAGGGTGGCATACCTGGTGGTGACATCCCTGGTGGTCCTAGTGTTGTCCCTGGTAGTCCAGTGTGGGCATCCATGGGGGCTGCACTGATAATCGATCAGCACAGACCCCCCTGTCAGAGGAGCAGCCGGTCGGCTCTCCTCTACTCGCGTCTGACAGACGCGAGTGAGAAAAAGCCGATCAACGGCTCTTCCTGTCTACATCGTGATCAGCTGTGATTGGACACGGCTGATCACGTGGTAAAGAGTCTCAGGCAGAGACTCTTTACCTAGATCGGAGTTGCGGTGTGTCATACTGACACACCGCAACAAAGATCGCCGTGATGCGCGCCCCAGGGGGCGCACATCGGCGTAATATCCTGGCGGTGTCATATGATGTCTGGTCAGGATACTGAAACCACTTTGCCGCAGTCATTTTGCTATATGGAGCTCAGCAAGTGGTTAATTCTATCCTCTGTTAACCATGTAGGTGCTTCCTGTGATGTGTCATAAGGATAAACACTGCAGTTTTGGTTACTGAAGCCCCCTGATTCCCTCGTGAAGTCATTTTTCAATGAACAGCTTGTTTTTAGAGGTCAGTATAGATTGAAATTGTATGTAGCAGATTTCTTCTTTAACTCTGAAATCTTACTTAGTGGTGGCCAGAGTGATTTTGGTAAAATTACTGATTTTGTGAAAAATTGCAGCAAACAGGAAATTCTCTCTTTCTCTGAGTGCCGGTTCACACAGGGGCGACTTGTCAGGCAAGTCGCTCCGACTTAGAAAAAGGTTCCTGTAGTATTTTTTGGGCGACTTCAGGCGACTTGCATTGACTTCTATACAGAAGTCGTTTTGCAAGTCGCCGCTGAGGTGAGGCAACCTGCAAGTCGTGCCACCCCTGTGTGAACCGGCACTCAGTAGCATAGGCGTGCGCAGCCTATTGCATTAGGGTGTGCACCCCAAAGCTCAAACACACATGCGTATATATATATATATATATATATATATATATATATATATATATATATATATATACACTGTATTACCAGAAGTATTGGGATGCCTGCATTTACACGCACATGAACTTTAATGGCATCCCAGTCTTAGTCCGTATGGTTCAATATTGAGTTGGCCCACCCTTTGCAGGTATAACAGTTTGAACTCTTCGGGGAAGACTGTCCACAAGGTTTAGGAGTGTGTCTATGGGAGTGTTTGACCATTCTTCCAAAAGAGCATTTGTGAGGCCAGGCACTGATGTTGGATGAGAATGCTTGACTCGCAGTCTCCACTTTAATGTGAAGGTTTTTTTCAGTTTGATGTGTATTATATGTGACATTACATATCACCGGTATTGTGGTAATATTGACGTTTATTGAGAAGTTTTTTCCATACATTGGAGGGTTCCACATTTATTGTTAAGTTATTAATTAGTAAGTTAGCGCTGCCCTTTTTTTTGTGGTGTGGGAACACATAACAGTGCTTAGTGGCAGGCCTTTTACTGACACTTTTTTAATTTACTTCCAGTAGTTTATTGTAAATAGTAGTGTGGTGATTACGTATTATATTAAAGATCGGCATGTGGCATTAATAAACATCTACATACTTCAGTTGTGCCCCACCAGGCCGGCCCCTATAGACAATGTGCCTAGCTGCTGAGTTCAAGGCCCATCCGTGCACTCAGTCCACAGATGGGCACTGATAGGAAGCACTCATAGGCAGCACTCATAGGCACTGATAGCCAGCACTGATTGGCACTGATAGGTGACACTGATTGGCAGCATTTATGGGCACTGATAGGCATCACTGATTGGCAGCACTGATGGGCACTGATAGGTGGTGCTGGTTGGCAGCACTGATAGGCACTGCATGGTGGCACTGATAGGTGGCACTGATTGGCACTAACTGGCAGCACTGATTGGCACTAACTGGCAGCACTGATGGGCGGCACTGATATGCAGCACTGATAGGTGGCACTGATGGGCATTGATAGGCAGCATTAATGGGCACTGATAGGCAGCACTGATAGGTGGCGGCACTGATTGGAAGCACTGTTGGGCACTGATTGGCACTGATAGGTGGCATTGGTTGGCACTGACTGGCAGCACTGATTGGCACTGACAGGTGGCACAGATTGTCTCTGATAGGTGGCATTGGTTGGCACTGACATGTGGAATTGATGGGCACTGACAGGTGGCACTGGTGGGCATTGATTGCCACTGACAGGTGGCACTGATGAGCAATGATTGGCACTGACAGGTGGCACTGGTGGGCACTGACATGTGGTACTGGTGGGCACTGATTGGCACTGACAAGTGGCACCGATGGGCACTGATTGACACTGACAGATGGCACTGGTGGTCACTGATTGGCACTGACATGTGGCACTGATGGGCACTGATAGGTGACATTGGTTGGCAATGGTAGGTGGCACTGATGGGCATTGATAGGCGGCACCGATTGGCACTGATCTAGGAGAGGGGAAATTTCCCATTGAGCAGTCAGCTAGGCATGTAAGAGCCTCTCAGTGTGTGAAACTAATGTAATGTAATGTCACTGCTTGCAGAGATGAGCTGTCAGAACTCGGAGCTTATGTCGGGGGTGGGTGGGGCTGAACAGCTAGCCTATCAAACGCAGCCCAACCATTGGCTGGTGTTTAATAGCTGATAGAAAGGGGGCGGAGCGAAACAACACGGAGCAGCCTGCCCAGCCCTCGACATCAGCGTGTTTGATAGGCTAGCTGTTTGGTCCCGCCCACCCCCGACATCACCCCCGAGTTTTGACAGCTCCTATCTGCATGCAGTGGCATTACATTACAGTTTAAAGCACTAAGCGGCTCTTACATGCTTCCCTGACTGCTCAGTGGGAAACTGTCTCACAGGCAGCTCTCTATACAGTCTCTTGCACCATCTTACAGTAGATGTCTGGGCACACATTAGGGTGTGCCCAGGCACACCGGGCACACCCTAATGTGCATCTGCACACGCCTATGCTTAGTAGTATGCTTTGGCAAAATTGAAAAAAAAAAATTTTTATTTTATTTTTTTTAATTAAAGGTTGTGGCTTTTTGGGTGTGCTTATGCTAATTTTGTTTGCTTCGTTTGGTTTTCTTTGTATGTTTGTTTTTTGGGGTTTTTTTGTGCATTTGTTCATTATTTGTGTGCTGTTTATTTTACCTTTTTCACAGTTTTTTTTGTTTTGTTTTTGTTACCTTGGAAAAAGTGTAGAGTAATGAATCTAAGGAGGGATCATTTTTTTTTTTTTGGTACAAGAACAGATCCAGGGTGGTTGGATTAAACCCCAAACCAAAAATTCATTAAATTGCAGTTCACCTATTGTAAAATGTGGTGGCTGCATCCGTTTTCTTTTTTAAGCTTTCTACCTTTATTTTGCCTGGTGATCCTGTCAGTACATCTATTATTTTTTTCAACATACTTCAAGAGATCAAGCTCTCCAGAAAAAGTGACAATAACAGGGTTGAGACAAATCATTTACCTTTGACAGGGGTGCTTGCAATGATCAGCTTTTATTCATTCATGTAAAACAGCCACGTCCAAAGTCCGGCCCGCGGTCCGGTTTTCAACGGCCCGCCTGGTTATCTAGGCATGTATACGATCTCCCAGCGCCGGGGCCACAAAAGATATAGACTGGCTGCCTCGGAGGGAGGAGGCGGGACAAGCGCCGTGCACACAGGATTAGTATTTCCTGTTTACACGGCAGCCTCTGTAATAGGAAGTCCCTTCTCCGGCGCTGCCATTGGACGACTGTTCTGTCCATCAAAGGAGACGGGACTTTCTTTTAAAGAGGCTGCTGTGTAAACAAGAGATTCTCCTGTAGGATATCTTTGGCGCTCGTCCTGCCCCCTCCATGTGCCCTTCAAGGCTGCACTGATGGTAATGGTGGGTGCATTCCTGGCAATGGTCGGTGCTGCATTCCTGGTGATGGTGGGTGCATTCCTGGCAATGGTGGGTGCATTCCTGGCAATGGTGGGTGCATTCCTAGCAATGGTGGGAACATTCCTAGCAATGGTGGTTGCATTCATGGCAATGGTAGGTGCATTCTTAGCAATGGTGGGTGCATTCCTGGTAATTGTGGATGCATTCCTGGCAATGGTGGGTGCATTACTAGCAATGGTGGGTGCATTCCTAGCAATAGTGGGTGCATTCCTGGCAATGGTGGGTGCATTCCTGGCAATGGTGAGTGAATTCCTGGTAATGGTGGGTGCATTCCTGGCAATGGTGGGTGCATTCCTGGCAATGGTGAGTTAATTCCTGGTAAAGGTGGGCGCATACCTGGCAATTGTTGGGTGCATTCCTGGCAATGGTGGGTGTATTCCTGGCAATGGTGAGTGCATTCCTGGCAATGGTGAGTGAATTCCTGGTAATGGTGGGTGCATTCCTGGCAATGGTGGGTGCATTCCTGGCAATGGTGGGTACATTCCTGCCAATGGTGAGTGAATTCCTGGTAATGGTGGGTGCATTCCTGGCAATGGTGGGTGCATTCCTAACAATGGTGGGTGCATTCCTGGCAATGGTGAGTGAATTCCTGGTAATGGTGGGTGCATTCCTGGCAATGGTGGGTGCATTCCTGGCAATGGTGAGTCAATTCCTGGTAATGGTGGGTGCATTCCTGGCAATTGTTGGGTGCATTCCCGGCAATGGTGGGTGCATTCCTGGCAAGGGTGAGTGCATTCCTGGCAATGGTGAGTGAATTCCTAGTAATGGTGAGTGCATTCCTGGCAATGGTGGGTGCATTCATGGCAATGGCGGGTGCATTCCTAGCAATGGTGGGTGCAGTCCTGGCAATGGTGAGTGAATTCCTGGCAATGGTGGGTGCATTCCTGGCAATGGTGAGTTGATTCCTGGTAATGGTGGGTGCATTCCTGGCAATTGTTGGTGCATTCCTGGCAATGGTGGATGCATTCCTGGCAATGGTGAGTGCATTCCTGGCAATGGTGGGTGCATTCCTGGCAATGGTGAGTTAATTCCTGGTAATGGTGGGTGCATTCCTGGCAATTATTGGTGCATTCCTGGCAATGGTGAGTGAATTCCTGGTAATGGTGGGTGCATTCCTGGCAATGGTGGGTGCATTCCTGGCAATGGTGAGTTAATTCCTGGTAATGGTGGGTGCATTCCTGGCAATGGTGAGTGAATTCCTGGTAATGGTGGGTGCATTCCTGGCAATTATTGGTGCATTCCCGGCAATGGTGAGTGAATTCCTGGCAATGGTGAGTTAATTCCTGGTAATGGTGGGTGCATTCCTGGCAATGGTGAGTGAATTCCTGGTAATGGTGGGTGCATTCCTGGCAATGGTGGGTGCATTCCTGGCAATGGCGGGTGCATTCCTAGCAATGGTGGGTGCATTCCTGGCAATGGTGGGTGCATTCCTGGCAATGGCGGGTGCATTCCTAGCAATGGTGGGTGCATTCCTGGCAATGGAGAGTGAATTCCTGGCAATGGTGGGTGCATTCCTGGCAATGGTGAGTTAATTCCTGGTAATGGTGGGTGCATTCCTGGCAATTGTTCGTGCATTCCTGGCAATGGTGGGTGCATTCCTGGCAATGGTAAAAGCATTCCTGGCAATTGTGAGTGAATTCCTGGCAATGGTGGGTGCATTCCTGGCAATGGTGGGTGCATTCCTAGCAATGGTCAGTGCTGCATTCCTGGCAATGGTGAGTGAATTCCTGGCAATGGTCAGTGCTGCATTCCTGGCAATGGTGGGTGCATTCCTGGCAATGGTGTGTGCTGCATTCATGGTAATGGTGGGTACATTCCTAGCAATGGTGGGTGCTGCCGTCCTGGCAATGGTGGGTGCATTCCTAGCAATGGTGGGTGCATTCCTGGCAATGGTGGGTGCTGCCTTCCTGGCAATGGTGGGTGCATTCCTGGCAATGGTGGGTGCATTCCTGGCAATGGTGGGTGCATTCCTAGCAATGGTGGGTGCATTCCTAGCAATGGTGGGTGCATTCCTGGCAATGGTGGGTGCATTCCTAGCAATGGTGGGTGCATTCCTGGCAATGGTGGGTGCTGCCTTCCTGGCAATGGTGGGTGCATTCCTGGCAATGGTGGGTGCATTCCTAGCAATGGTGGGTGCTGCCTTCCTGGCAATGGTGGGTGCATTCCTAGCAATGGTGGGTGCATTCCTGGCAATGGTGGGTGCTACCTTCCTGGCAATGGTGGGTGCATTCCTGGCAATGGTGGGTGCATTCCTGGCAATGGTGGGTGCTGCATTCATGGTAATTGAGGGTCTGCAGATGGGCACTGACCCTTATTTTGCTTCACAGTTCTTTTATTTAAAATTTTAAGGTTTTTTTTTTCCTGAAACTTCCCTCTTAAAGTGCAGGTGCGTGTTATGCGCTGATAAATACGGTCTATCCAAATAATACGCCTGAGCTAATCTCTTCACAACACAGCCACAAAGGCAGGAGAATTCTTGTTGAGCAGTGTATTAGTGCTCGAACTAACACACTAATGCCCCGTACACACGGTCGGACATTGATCGGACATTCCGGCAACAAAATCCTAGGATTTTTTCCGACGGATGTTGGCTCAAACTTGCCTTGCATACACACGGTCACACAAAGTTGTCGGAAAATCCGATCATTCTGAACGCGGTGACGTAAAACACATACGTCGGGACTATAAACGGGGCAGTAGCCAATAGCTTTCATCTCTTTATTTATTCTGAGCATGCGTGGCACTTTGTGCGTCGGATTTGTGTACACACGATCGGAAATTCCGACAACGGATTTTGTTGTTGGAAAATTTTATAGCCTGCTCTCAAACTTTGTGTGTGTCGGAAAATCCGATGGAAAATGTGTGATGGAGCCTACACACAGTTGGAATTTCCCACAACAAGGTCCTATCACACATTTTCCGTCAGAAAATCCGACTGTGTGTACGGGGCATTAGACCGAATTTTAATGGTTCAAAGAAAGTCAGGCACAATGGTTGGCCCTCACGCATGTTCACTTCATCAAAACTGGCCCTCTTTGAAAAAAGTTTGGACACCCCTGATGTAAAACCTTTATCCCAAAAGAAATATCCCAAAAGAAAAAAACATTTTTTTATTTGCTGTAACTTTTTATACAGTGGTAGCTGGAATTCGACTTCAACTTGTTAGTCAAGTCCATCTAAATCTGCTTGTCTAACACTCCCCCAGACAGACAATGCTGCTGTCTAAAGGAGTCTGATTTACGTTTTTGTTTTTGGGTTTAATACTACTTTAATTTCTCCCTCCCTAAAATTATAAAATTTCACTGAAATGTGACAGCTTTCACAGAAATTTCAGGAAAGAACATTTTCAGGTTTAATTCATCCCTACTAAAAAAAGTAATTCATACTGGAGTAAACTTGAGCTACAACTTGACTGCACTAAACCTTCCTTCAGCTGTATAATTTTTTTTTTTTTTACACGGGCCTTTGTTTAAAAATAGGAAATCAGCAAGTCATCAAAAACATGGATTATTTCATAACATAATGATGACTAGCAGGTAGCCAGAAGTGCTGTCATGTGAGTTTGTTCATGTAAAGAGATCCTGTCAATCATACAAACACTGTGTAATGTAGAAGCCATTCCCTAAATATCTGTCATTTCCTTTCTGCCTGTGATGTCACCTTAATAAGCTGACTTTGCCCATAGTGAATGCATGCTATCTTCAGAACAATGGCATATTTCCTTAAATACAACCACCGGCTATGCATGCAGGCGCTGAATGAATATAGTTTTTAATCAGATCGCTATATAACTTGTTTTTCCACTACAGCCTATTTTGTACTAAATAAACACTCAAACAACTAAAAATGCAATGCTCTTCTTTTTTATAATTTATTAATATATTATGTGTCTGGTTCATGTAGTGCATTGGCAAAGTGTAGTTAACTGATTTTCTATTTTTAAATAAAGTAAAACTGCATGATAGGTTTATATACAATATGACCCAAATGCATAGTTGCCAACAGTCCCGATTTTCCCGGGACAATCCCGATTTTGGGACCCTCGTCCCGATTGGAGGCTGTCCCGAATCGGGATTTTCGGGAATGTTGTTTTTTTTTATTTTTGGAGCAGCTGGCTCCAGCAAAATGGCGGCCGGCGCCGCCGCCGCCGCCGCTCGATCTTCCCCCTAGTGTTCAGTCAGTGGAGAGAGGAAGGGGGCTCGATCCGTGCAGCCAAAGAATTGGCTTCTTTAGCTGCACGGCCCCTCCCCTCTCCACTGAAGACACGGCGCCACCGTGTCTTGCCGAAAAGTTCCCCAGCTCAGCTATTTCCGCCGGCTCGTACTGCGCAAGCGCTGCGCCTGTGCAGTAAAGGGGGTCCTTAATTGCAGAGGGGAACTTTCTCGGCAGAACACCGGCCACTCCTGGAGGAGGGGAGGGTCTGCACTGAGGGGGGGCTGCATTGAGGGGGGGCTGCACTAATTGAGGGGGTCTGCACTAATAGAGGGGGGGTCTGCACTAATAGAGGAGGGGCTGCACTAATTAAGGGGGGTCTTCACTAATAGAGGGGGGGCTGCACTGAGGGGGGGTCTGCACTAATAGAGGGGGGGCTGCACTGAGGGGGGGCTGCACTAATAGAGGGGGGCTGCACTGAGGGGGGCTGCACTAATTGAGGGGGGTATGCACTAATAGAGGGGGGGCTGCACTGAGGGGGGTCTGCACTAATAGAGGGGGGGCTGCACTAATAGAGGGGGGACTGCATTAATAGAGGGGGGGCTGCACTGAGGGGGGGCTGCACTGATAGAGGGGGGCTGCACTGAGGGGGGGCTGCACTAATTGAGAGGGGTGTGCACTAATAGAGGGGGGGCTGCACTGAGGGGGGGCTGCACTGAGGGGGGTCTGCACTAATAGAGGGGGGCTGCACTGAGGGGGGTCTGCACTAATAGAGGGGGGCTGCACTGAGGGGAGTCTGCACTAATAGAGGGGGGCTGCACTAATAGAGGGGGGGCTGCACTGAGGGGAGTCTGCACTAATAGAGGGGGGGCTGCACTAATTGAGGGGGGTCTGCACTAATAGAGGGGGGGCTGCACTGAGGGGAGTCTGCACTAATAGAGGGGGGGCTGCACTGAGGGGGTCTGCACTAATAGAGGAGGGGTGCACTGAGGGGGGTCTGCACTAATAGAGAGGGGGCTGCACTGAGGGGAGTCTGCACTAATAGAGGGGGGGCTGCACTAATTGAGGGGGGTCTGCACTAATAGAGGGGGGGCTGCACTGAGGGGAGTCTGCACTAATAGAGGGGGGGCTGCACTGAGGGGGTCTGCACTAATAGAGGAGGGGTGCACTGAGGGGGGTCTGCACTAATAGAGGGGGGGCTGCACTAATAGAGGGAGGCTGCACTGAGGGGGTCTGCACTAATAGAGGGGGGTCTGCACTAATAGAGGGGGGGTCTGCACTGATGTAGGGGGTCTGCACTGATGGAGGGGGCCTGCACTGATGGAGGGGGTCTGCACTGATGGAGGGGGGTCTGCACTGAGGGGGTCTATACTGACTCTGCTGGGGGCACCTGATGCGAGGACAGACTCTGCCGGGGGCACCTGATGCAAGGACAGACTCTGCCGGGAGCACCTGATGCAAGGACAGACTCTGCTGGTGGTAGGCAACGTGGCTAGTGACACGCTCAGGGATCCCACTGATTCGGCATTATGGTGAGTTGAATGATTTAATCTTATATTATAATGCAGTGTTTCTCAACTCCAGTCCTCAAGGCACACCAACAGGTCATGTTTTCAGGATTTCCCTTTGATGAAATGGCTGTGGTAATTACTAAGGCAAAGAAACTGATCAAATCACCTGTGCAAAATAGTGGAAATCCTGAAAACATGACCTGTTGGTGCGCCTTGAGGACTGGAGTTGAGAAACACTGTTATAATGTAATAATAGAAATAATGCGCTTCAATCATCCTGACACCATAACAACCATGGTGCCGGGATGATTGAAGAGTTAACACCAGGTGTTTGGAGTATCTTTATCTGCTGATTGTTAAACTTTCTAGAATACACATATTTTTATTGTGTAGGATCTGGGGCTGCTGTCCTGTCATTCCCCTCTCCCCCTTTCTCTCTCCCCCTTTCCCTCTCCATCCCTCATTCATCTCAGACTCTAACCACACCCTCTTGAGCCATGCCCATTTAAGCCACGCCCACTATTTCACGTAAGCCATGCCCATTTTTCGCAGCTGGTAATTTTTTGCTAAGCCACGCCTACAGACGAATGCCCCGCCCCCTAATTTTTGTACGGCTCCGCCTACAGCCAAAAAAGTGTCCCACATTTTTTTTTGCAATGTTGGCAAATATGCAAATGAGCTAGCTGGACATCATTTTCTAAAACTTTAGGCTTTGTCATGGAATCTCCCACCATACACTCCCCCAATTGCAGCTATAACAGCCTTCACTCTATTGGAAAGGCTTCCTCAAGTGTTTGTCTGTTGGGATTTGTGCCCATTCAACCAAAAGGACATTTGTGATGTTTGGTAGTGATGTTGGGCAAGACCTGGCTCACCATCAGCGTTCTAATTCATCCAAAATGTGTTCAGTAGGGTTGAGGTCAGGGCTCTATGCAGTTCTTACGCACCTAACTCAACAAATAATTTATTATGGACCTGGCTTAGTGCACTGGGGCACAGTTAACCTGGAACAGAAAAAGACCTTTCCCAAACTGTTGCCACATGGTTGGAAGTGCAAAATTGTCTAAAAAGCAAATTCAGTGTCGGCTGGTGCTCCAAATTTTTTTGGGGGCGCAAACAAACTGAAAATTACTGAAAAAAAACATCAATTGCAGCCACTGTGCCATCACACGCAGCCACTGTGCCATCAAACGCAGCCACTGTGCCCATCAAATTCCACCACTGTGCCCATCAAATGCTGCCACCGTGCCCATCAAATGCTGCCACCGTGCCCATCAAATGCAGCCACTGTGCCATCAAATGCAGCCACCGTGCCATCAAATGCTGCCACCGTGCCCATCAAATGCAGCCACTGTGCTCATCAAATGCTGCCACTGTGCCCATCAAATGCAGCCACGGTGCCCATCAAACTCTGCCACTGTGCCCATCAAATGCTGCCACTGTGCCCATCGAATGCAGCCACTCTGCCCATCGAATGCTGCCACTCTGCCCATTGAATGCTGCCACTGTGCCCATCCAATGGTGCCACTGTGCCATCGAATCCTGCCACTGTGCCATCCAATTCCACCACTGTGACCCCCCCACACGCTCGCCGTCTGCCCGGCACTTACCCTGTCTCGGTGGGGCAGCCGGTGACGGCGGTAAGTGGTGTCCTCCGAGCAGTGTCTTCCATGTGTCTCCTCCCATCCTTTCCTCTCGTCAGGCGTCCAATCACAGCGCCTGTCATTTCAGCCAATCAGGTGATGTGTAACAGACCCAAGCACCTGATTGGCAGGGAGGCGGTTCAGTGTTAGGACAGCAAATATTCATTCGCTGTTCTAACACACCTGGGTGAACTTTTTTGACGCCTTTTTTTGACACCTTTTTTTGATGCCTATTAGAGCCTATGGCTCCAATCAGGTGCAAAAACACCCCCTGCCGCTGTAATTCAGGTGCCCAGCGCCCAAAAGGGGCGGGGCGCCTGAATAGGGGGTGGCAGCGGTGGCTGTAGCTAGATTCATGCAATGCATGAATCTATCCATTGGTCATAGAGGGGGTGGCTGGAGAGAGGGGACAGCCACCCGTGCGCCCTTATGGACGCACCGCCACTGGCTACCTTGTTATATATGGCAAGCATAAACTAGTCACTAGTTTCCCTACATCATGATCAAAATAATACTACATGCCTAAGCAAAGTCATAAAAAAGTTAATTCTATGCTGATAGTAATAATTAACATTGCTTTGCTATGAATGAGAATGCTGATCATTGGTTATGCTGAACATTCGTTATTATGATGAGTGTAAATGGCTGATACATTGATATCATAAACGGCTCAACTATCAACCTGTCCCCGCACGCCAAAGTTCTAGGTGTGATCCTGGGCTCTGAACTATCCTTTCAGCCCAACATCCATTCACTGCCCAAAGCTTGCAGCCTCAACCTCCGCCACATCTCCAAGATACACCCCTTCCTAAGCAATGACACCACAAAGCTTCTAATTCACTCCATGGTCATCTCCCACTTGGACTACTGAAACTCTTTCCTTATTGACTTACCTTAACATAGGCTATCTCCCCTTCAGTCCATCATGAATAGAGGAGAGAGAGAAGCACCATCTAAGCATAGCAGTTTGGTATTTTATTGGCAATCAAAGGGTTAACAATTCACAAGGAGTAGGCAGATCATGTTCATCAGAAGTGATAGTCCCCGCTGAACCTGGCTGGATGGCCAGATGGTGGATTCTCCCACTGGGTAGGAGGCAGGACAAGACTGTGGAGCCTCAGCGCTCTAGAGATGACAGTCCAGGAATCCTCGGCGGGCATTGTAATTCAAGATACTAACAAGTTACAAAGCCATCCACAACTCTGCCCCTAGCTACATCACTAACCTCTTCTCAAAATACCAACCAAATCGTTCTCTCCGTTCCTCCCAAGGCCTCCTGTGCTCTAGTTCCCTCATCCCATGCTCACCTTCAGGACTTCTCCAGAGCCTCTTTTATCCTCTGGAGCTTCCTATTCCAATCTGTCCAACTATCTCCTACACTGTCCAATTTCAGACAATACCTGAAAACTCAACTCTTCAGAGAGGCCTATCAGGCCCCACCTAACAACTGTACATTTATTTTCTGCATCAGCCCATCCCCCACAGTTATTATCTTTTGTATCTCCTGACCCTCCTGCTTGGATTGTAAGCTCCAACGAGCAGGGCCCTCTGATTCCTACTGTATTAAACTGTATTGTAATTGTACTGTCCACCTGTGGAAATTTTTCTTTTGGGGGAGTATGCTTGAATCTATGCATTGCATGTAGGGGTGGCTTGGAGAGAGAGGGTGGCGCCCGGGCGCCCCTAATGGATGGGCCGCCACTGCTGTCTGCCCTTATGTTGTAAAGAGCTGCGTAAACAGTCAGCAGCTATATAAACCCTGTGTAATAAAAATAATAAAAATTAAAAATTAACAAGGTATGAGAAATACAGACTTGTTCACTAAAGCAAAAGTAAACAACCAATTGGCATATCAATTTTTTTTGTTGCATCATTGATCTCTAAACAAAGCAGAATGTCCACTTCACAAACCCAATAACAGAAATCTGATATAAATCATTAGCTAAAGAGGTGCACACTTTATTGAAGATCCCATTATTGAAAATATTGTTATAATTTATAGACGACTATGGGAAATAATTCATTTTCTCAACTATATGTTGACAATGCATATAGTGATATGCCTGTATATCTTATAATAGCCATATCTACAAACCAAACCAAGCTGTCCAGAATAAGTCGCAGTATTGGGGCTATCTGGCTGCAAGGTTATGTCTCCTGATAATTTTTTGTATGCCAGCTAATACAGAAGGAGAGCAAAATAAATTCCAAGTGCAAGTGTGAAGGGGACTCAATGTGGTATTCTACTCCACTGGGCTAACAGAGATGGAGGGACACAAGAGACATAAGTACAGTATATGTACTGCTGCTGCTGCTGCCATGCAGTGCATGCATCACTTCCCTTACCCCTGGTTGATACTTAAATATGTAGCTTACAAGGGAAACACACAGGACCCTCTGCAAAAGAGTAACAAAGGATAATACCAACTATATGCACAGTGCACAACTGCCCCTGTCTTGTAAAGAGTGCTCTAACATTTTTCAATATTTAACCCATCTCAGTGATAGGTGTGTCTAAAAGGAAATCCCTAGACTTTCTAGATTCGTCGAAATCACTGCCATTTTTTATTCTAGACAGCTTTTATTGGTGTGTCAATGGGGCAATAAACAATGCTTAACTCATGACAAATAAATATACTTGTAGGCAGGTGCAGTCTACTTTCACCACTACAGGTGGCGCTATTTCACAGCCGCACTGCATTTGGAGAAGAGGAATATGGCTTCTCTATGATTTCCTGAGTCACTGGGGAAGCTATTCTATTGGATGCTGCTGCCCCATGTGACTCTAGCAGCCATCTTGGGTCAGGCAAAGCCTTTTTAGGACCCTGGCTCTCAGGTTTGGCATGCATTTTGGGAGTTGGTAGAAAAGGTACAGGTACCCCACCTGGTTTGAGACAGAATTAGAGGCAGGGAAAGGTTCTTGACGAGAAGGGAAAATATAGGGCTTGCCACATCCTTTGGACGTCTTCCTGCTTAGGCACAAGACAGCCAGGCCACATTCTGCCCCTTTTAACAGGCACTGTCAGTTCGGATGAATCCTTCTCTCTCCAAACGCTGTTGGAACTGTTTGGCCCCTTTCACACTGGGGCGGTGGGGGCGTCGGCGGTACAACAGCGCAGCTGTACCGTCGTTCTTGTAGCGGTATTCGGCCGCTAGCGGTTTGGTTTTAACCCCCGCTGGCGGCCAAAAAAGGGTTAAATCTGCTTGTACAGCGCGGCTATAGCCGCGGTATTACAGCGGTATAGCCGCGCTGTCCCATTGATTTCAATGGGCAGGAGCGGTTTAGGAGCGGGGAATACACCGCTCCTTCCCCGCTCCAAAGAAGCGGCTCGCAGGACCTTTTTTACCGTCCTGCGAGCGCACCGCTTCAGTGTGAAAGCCCTCGGGCTTTCACACTGAACAAACAGCGGAGGCTGTTTAGGGGCGGTTTTCAGGCGGTATTTTTAGCGCAATACCACCTGACAACCGCTCCAGTGTGAAAGGGGCCTTAATGTCCCCGGCTGGGCTGTCTTCCCACCGGGTCATTTGTGAACTGTCTTTGCATTATTTCAGTACAAGTTCTTTCGTCGCATTGGCACTGAGTGCGTTATTGCTGCTGCACCGCGGTGCACCCCACCTACACACTAAATAATATCAATATAAAAATAGTCAATGTTTAGTTATTTGAACCTTTTTTGTGATAGTGGTTTGAATAGGTGGAAGACCAATGCAGAGTCTTCAATAAAGTGTGCTCCCTTTCTTTAGTGATTGACCTGATGTGCTGATCTTCTTTATTATACAGATCAAATGCTAGCATTCCATTTATACAGAAATAGGTGCAACAACTGTTCTCATATACACTCACCTGCCACTTTAATAGGTAAACCTTGCTAGTACCAGGTTAGACCCCGTTTTGCCTTCAGAACTGCCTTAATTCCTTGTGGCATAGATTCGACAAGGTGTTGGAAACATTCCTTAGAGATGTTGGTCCATAATGACATGATAGCATCAAGCAGTTGCTGCAGATTTGTCGGCTGCACATCCATGATGTGAATGTCCAGTTCTACCACACCCCAAAGGTGCTCTATTGGATAGAGATCTGGTGACTGTGGAGGCCATTGGAGTACAGTGACCTCATTGTCATGTTCAAGAAACCAGTGGTGAGATGATTTGATCTTTGTGACATTGTGCATTATAATGCTAAAAGTAGCCATCAGAAGATGGGTTAACTGTAGTCATAAAGGGATGGACATGGTCAGCAACAATACTTAGGTAGGCCGTGGCATTTAAACAATGCTCAATTGCTTAGTACCAATCAACAGTTCAGGCTGGTGGGGGTAGTGAAATGGTGTGGGGGATATTTTCTTGGCACGCTTTGGGCCCTTTAGTAGGGATCCAAAGCGTGCCAAGAAAATATCCCACCACACCATTTCACTACCACCACCAGCCTAAACCGTTAATACAAGGCAGGATGGATCCATGCTTTCATGTTCTTTACACAAAAATTCTGACCCTACCATCTGAATGCCGCAGCTAAAATCGAGACTCATCAGAGCAGGCAACGTTTTTCCAATCTTCTAAGGTTCAATTTTGGTGAGCCTGTGCGAATTGTAGCCTCAGTTTCCTGTTCCTGACAGGAGTGGCACCCGGTGTGGTCTTCTGCTGCTGTAGCCCATCTGCTTCAACATTCGATGTGTTGTGCATTCAGAGATGGTATTCTGCAGACCTTGGTTGTAACAAGTGGTTATTTGAGTTACTGTTGCCCTTCTATCATCTTGAACCAGTCTCCCATTCTCCACTGACCTCTGACATCAACAAGGCTATTTTCGTCCACACAATTGCCGCTCACTGGATATTTTTTTTTTCTCGTTCTCTGTAAACCCTAGAGATGGTTGTGTGTGAAAATCCCTGTAGATCAGCAATTTTTGAAATAATCAGGCCAGCCCGTCTGGCACCAACAACCATGCCACGTTTAAGGTCACCTTTCTTCCCCATTCTGATGCTGGGTTTGTACAGCAAGTCATCTTCACCACATTAGATACCTAGATGCATTGAGTTGCTGCCATGTAATTGGTTGATTAGCAATCTGTGTTACCCAGCAATTTAACAAGGGTACCTAATAAAGTGGCCGATGAGTGTGTTATATTGTAATTATTAATTCCACCAATAGGTGATATTGTTATGTTTACAATGTATCATTTTTCCAAGCGGACCTACATGGTTAAGATGTATTTTCCCATTTATGTGTTCCTGTTGTTTTCCACTAAAACAAGAAGGGTTGAGCCATGTGTCCAGCACCATCTGACTGGTAGGAGTGATATCCGAAGCAGCTTTCCATCAACAAGAAGCAATGATCATCTGCCCACTATGGTAATCCATACAAACAAATCTGCATTTAGGAATCAGATATGTGATTTCTAACTTCTGACTGGTTAATAAAATGTAATATCCTAATCAGATTGCACTTTTGCTTGCTTTTTGATATAAAAAACAAAGGAAAAGCCACAAAACCAATGAAATCTTGTAATCAGATTACTAGTGTTATATTTTTAGCTCCATCTAGAGAATGTAAGCAATATGTGATTTCACTTTACTGTCAATACCTTTGTTTTTGCTCTTTGAAATACATGCAGTCCATTTCATGTGAATCAATGGCTATTATTTTCATTGAAGACTAATATGATTTGAAATGTTATTGTTATCCAAAGGGAAATAATGCATACCTCCCAACTTTCTGAGATGGGAATGAGGGACACCTATTAGCAAAAGTATGTAGGCATAGGACACACCCCCTGCCACACCCCCTTAAAGGAGAATTTTTTTTTAAGTGATTGTAAAGTCAGGGTTTTTTTATCTTAATGCATTCTGTGCATTAAGATAAAAAGCCTCCTGTGTGCAGCAGCCCCCCTAATACTCACCTGAGCCCCATCTCTGTCCAGCGATGTCCATGAGTGTCTCAGCCGTCCGGGACTCACCCTACTGATTGGCTGAGACACAGCAGCTGCACCATTGGCTTCCGCTGCTGTCAATCAAAGTCAGTTAGCCAATCAGGAGAGAGAGAGGGCGGGCCGAATCGTAGCTGAATGGACACACAGAGCTGTGACTCGGCTCGGGTGCCCCCATAGCAAGCTGCTTGCTGTGGGGACACTCAACAGGAGGGAGGTGCCAGGAGCACTGAAGAGGGAACTGAGAAGAGGAGGATCTGGGCTGCTCTGTGCAAATCCTGCAACCGAGCAGGTCAGTATAATATGTTTGTTATTTTTATGGAAATAAAAACGAGACTAAAGCTATGTACACACGATAGGATTTTCCGACAACAAAACCGTGGATTTTTTTTCCGAAGGATGTTGGCTCAAACTTGTCTTGCATACACACGGTCGCACAAATGTCAGAAATTCCAAACGTCAAGAACGCGGTGACGTACAACACGTGCGACAAGCCGAGAAAAATGAAGTTCAGTAGCCAGTGTGGCTCTTCTGCTTGATTCCGAGCATGTGTGGACTTTTGTGTGTTGGACTTGTGCACACACGCTCGGAATTTCCGACAACAATTCGGAAAATTTGAGAACCTGCTCTCAAACATTTGTTGGCAAAAATTCCGCCAACAAATGTTCTATGGAGCATACACACGGTCGGACTTTCCGACCACAAGCTCACATCCAACATTTGTTGTCGGAAAATCCTATCATGTTTACGGCCCATTTACAATCACTTTAAACCCACAAGTGCTCTTTTTTTACCATTACTATTCCTTTATACTGGCTTTTGACACTTAAAAATGCAACAATTTAGAAATTGGAGGAAAAGTTTAGCACTGGGAATACTTTTTGAAAGATAAAAAGTGCATTTTATATACAACTATATAGATCAGACCAAAATGAGGGACAAATCAGGAGGAAAGAGGGACAGAGGGACTTTGTTCCAAATCAAGGACAGTCCCTCGAAATCAGGGACAGTTGGGAGCTATGAATAATGGCTAACTTAATACAAAGCTGTGGAATTTTAATCAAGCATATATATAGTATGTGGGATCTTCTGTAAATTGTCGTGCAAACAAAATATCTCTAGTACAGAAAAATAGCAGATAACAGATCATCTGCTAGAAATCCAGTGTGCTCC
The DNA here is from genome assembly GCF_042186555.1 of Aquarana catesbeiana. Taxonomy (NCBI): domain Eukaryota; kingdom Metazoa; phylum Chordata; class Amphibia; order Anura; family Ranidae; genus Aquarana; species Aquarana catesbeiana. Next base: position 838,011,533 of record NC_133324.1, on the reverse strand, counting down.
TGCCTTCCTGGTGGGTTGACAGCGCATTGCCTTTTCCGAACTGAAATCCTGACCAGTATTGTCAGCCCTCTTTGATGGACTAAAAAACTCCACCATTCCTCTGTCCTATTTGTACAAAAGATTTATTCTTGCCCAGAAAAACTGCTGCTGCTTTGACTCTCAAGTGCCTGACCACAAGCTGTCTCTGTGGAGATATAGATCTGGGGGTGTGCCTGCATCAGTAGGAACTGAGCTCCCATCACCTGCCCCACCAAAAATATTGGTGTCACAGGGAGTAGTAAAATGTTTCTTGCTGAAGGAACATTGTAAAAGAAAGAAAAAAATAATGCACTGACATACTGTAGAGGGGAAAAGATGACTGGGGGTTAGAGGGTTACTCCACTTTTGTGGAAAAAAAATAGCAAATAAAAAAATTATAATACAGCATAGTAAAGAAATGCTACATAAGCCATACTGTAATTAATGGTATTAAAAAATTACATTTTCTTTTTAAATTGCAGCGTTGTAATTTTCTGTAAAATGCAATATGACAACCTTGAGGTGTTCTGTGTATAGATCGCCCCCAGAAATGCATTTTCCTGCTTGTTTGTTTGGCTCACTGATTTTCCAAGAACACTGCACTAAGACACAAGTTCAATTTTAAGCACCCCCTTCCTCCTCCTTGCAATAGAAATGTCATTTTGGTTAGATACTGCCTAATGCCGCGTACACACGACCGGACTTTCCATCAGAATAGACTTTTTTTTCGACTGAGTTCCGCTGAAATGGACTTGCCTACATACGATCACACCAAAGTCCGATTGTTTAGAACGCGATTACGTACGACGGGACTAGAAAAAGGAAGTTCAATAGCTAGTAGCCAATAGCTGCCCTTGCGTCGTTTTTGGTCCGTCGGAACAGCATACAGACGAACGGTTTTCCCGATAGGAAATAATTCCGACGGAAAGATTTGAAACATGTTCTATTTCTTGGTCCGTCAGAATTTTCGAAACAAAAAGTCAGATGAAGCCCACACACAATTGGAATGTCCGACGGAATGATTCCGTCAGACTTTTCTGCCGAAAAGTCTGGTCGTGTGTACGCGGCATAAGGTTTGGCTACTTCTGAAGGGATGCAGACACCACAACATTTTTCATCGTAAAAGTAAAAGTGCATCAACTGATTATAATGAACCGATCACTACCATTCAGAATCAGTATCCAAAGGACATAGTGGAACAAACAGCTTTTTCTTCAGAGCAGAAAAACGTAGGAATCTGCAACAAAGTTTGTTAACCACTTTAATACAGGGCACTTTCATTCCCTTCCTGCCCAGGCCAATCTTCAGCTTTCAGCGCTGTCGCACTATGAGTGACAATTACACTGTCATGCAACGCTGTACCCAAATTAAATTTTTATAATTTTTTTGAGACAGATAGAGATTTCTTTTGGGGGTATTTAATCACCACTGGGTTTTTTTTGTTAAAAAAAGAAAAAAGACTGAAAATGTTTTTCTTCGTTTCTGTTTGAAAATTTTGTAAATTAGTAATTTTTCTCCTTCACTGATGTGTGCTGATGAAGCACCACTGATGGGCACTGAGGAGGCAGCACTGATGGGCACTGATGAGGAGGCACTAATATGCAGCACTAAGCACTGATAGGCAGCACTGATGAGCACTGATAGGTGCCACTAATGGGCACTGATAGGTGGCCCTTATGGGCACTGATAGGTGGCATTGATGAGAACTGATAGGCGGCACTTATGGGCTCTGATAGGCAGCACAGATAGGTGGCATTGAAAGGCAGCACTGACTGGCATCATTGATAGTCATTGATTAGCATGCACGGCGAGACTGGGACAACATCATATGATGCTGTCCCAGAGCGAGAGAACCACCCTGCCGCCATCATTATACAATATGTATATAAAGTGGGCGGGCGGTGGTTAAAATGATATTAAAAGCTTTTTTGATTTAAAAAAAAAACAAACGTGTTATACCTACCTGCTCTGTGCAGTGGTTTTGCATACAGCAGCCCCAATCCTCCTCTTCTCGGGTCCCTCGCCGATGCTCCTGGCCGCTCCCTCCTGTCAAGTGCCCCCAGAGCAAGCAGCTTGCAAAGGGGGCATCCAAGCAGGCTGGCTCCCAAGCTAATTCTCTGAGTGTCCATTCACGCACAGAGCTGTGGCTAGGCCCCACCCCCTCTCGCTCTTCATTGGCTCACTGGCTGTGCTTGACAGCAGCGGGAGCTAATGGCTAAGGTAGGTATTAGGGAGGCTGGGGGGGATGCTGCACAGAGAAGGTTTTTTACCTTCATGCATAGAATGCATGAAGGTAAAAAACCTTGAGCCTTTAGAACCACTTTAAAATATTTGAAATGTACATTGATCACCCAGAGGGGATTGTTTTTTTCTCTACAAAAATGGAGTTACTCTTTAAAGCGGAGGTCCGCTGAAAAAAAATATTAAAAGCCGGCAGCTACAAATACTGCAGCTGCTGACTTTTAATATATGGACACTTACTTGTCCAGGCAAGCGCAGGCAAGCGCCGCGGTGATCTATGCCAGGAAGTGGGAGCAAATACCTGTATTAGACAGGTATCTGCTCCCTCCTCCCCCCTGAAAGGTGCCAAATGTGACACCAGAGGGGGGGAGGAATCCAAAAAGTGGAAGTTCCATTTTTGGGTGGAACTCCACTTTAATTTAGATTGAACATACTATGCTAATTGGACACTTGATAAAACACAGTGGGTGAGATTTACTAAAACTGGAGTACACAGAATCTGGTGCAGCTGTGCATGATAGCCAATCAGCTTCTAAATTCAGTTTGTTCAATTAAAGTATAACTAAAGGCAAAACTTTATTTTTAGTTTTGGATACAATAGAGAGGGATTAGAACCCCTGTCGGTTTTAATTGCTGTCTGTGTCCCTGTTAAGGAGGTTCACCCTTTCTATTTGTCCTATTTACCATTATCAGTGAAAGTAAATGAAAACCCCACTTTATGAGTTGTCCCCAGAAAATTAATAAAGGGGAAATTTTCCAATGGGGACACTAGTTGGTGAGCTGGGGGTCCCCAAGGAATTCCCTTAATTTGCAGGGATTTTCTCTCACTTCCTGTCTGGCTATGGGACAGGAAGTGAAGTGAAATCTCTGCAATGGGACACAGATGGCAAACAAAAATCTGACGGGGATTATAACCCTCCCTTACTCATCCAAAATGAAAAAAAAAGTTTTGCATATAGTTCTACCTTAACCACTTCTGTCCAGCAATGCCTACAAGTGCCTCAGGCATTCGGGAATCTCTCTCCTGATTGGCTGAGACACAGCAGCGGCGCCATTGGCTCCCGCTGCTGTCAATCAAACTCAGTTAGCCAATTAGGAGAGAGAACGGCAGTCAAAAAGAAGCTGCATTTCTTGTTTGACTAACTTTATAAAAATATAATTTATTACTACATTTCATTTTTTACTTCCAAAGAGTGCATACCCACACAAATAGCATACATAGATAAAAAGCTTTGCATTTTGTATGAATAAGTTAGGTCTTTTTCCTATGTGTTATGCAATATTTGCTGTGGATAAGCTATCCTTTGATATCAAGTTAAGTTGGAGACTGGGAGTGCCTGCTGTGGCTGCTGAATTGGTAAGAGAGGGTAGAAGTTGATGACAAGGATTGGAATATTCAGCCTCTCCTATCTACAGATTTATTCAGTGTCATATTTATTTCCTTGGAAATGGGTGGAGTGGTGTTTCTGCAGCCTGCGGGGTCACACATAAACCAGCATGTTATAAGCAGCAGATAGATTGAGAGTAGACTTTTCTATATCCTGAATTCTCCCATTGCCCATATTATTTAAGAAAAAATAAACAAAAGTCTGAACTTGCCCATACCGATCAATCCAATCAGATCCTGAACTCTGGGCAGATATAACAGGCACAAAGTAATGCAATTCTCTATTAAATAATATATCATTAAATGTATATGTAGCACTGGCCTTGTGGGGTTGCTACGTGTTACAGCATCCACACATTTCACCCTGCTGCCCAGACATCCATTATAAGCACACTTCCTCAGACAATGAACAGTCTCTTGCTTGTTCTTGTTGTTTTTATTAGGGGATTGAACTTGGTTGTGGAAAAGGGACATGGGATGCCCATAGGATGAATACTTAGTAGAATAAAAGTAGCTGCGTCAACACTTCTCAGCAGAACAAAAGTAGCTGCACATATACTTCTTAGTAGAACAGAAGATGGTTGACTCTAAACTTGACAGTCCTTTCCTCAGCACACTTCCTCCAGCATACTACTTTAGAGCACTAACTTCACCTCTCCTCCAGCACATTACTTTGGAGCACTTGTTTCACTGTCCAAATGTATCCTCCCGTCACACCATCAGCACATGACTAGGCCTCACTCTTAATAAGTGCAGACCAGGGTCTGCAGTACCCCTTTTGTGCTAGCAACTGATTTGATTGAGAATAAATGTACTCGATGGACTACTGATCCCAGCAAGTCCGTTTGCAAATCCTGCCCACTCTCCTGGCTGCAGCGACTTAACACATAACTCCCACAGTCTCTCCCACCGGCTCTACATCCAGCTCCCCTGGCATGTCTCTTCCACAGCTTTCCACTGTGCTTTCCACTCACCAACACCTGGCCTGGATCCCTCCTGGATGACTTTCTCCAGACATGCTCCCAACTGTCACTTCCAGCTCCTTTCCAGGACACCTCTCTATGACTGTGTAAAGAGAGGCTCCCTCCCAGCTCCTGAGCTCCCCGCCTGAGGTACACCCCCCCCAGAAGGTTCCCTCAGACACGACAGTCTAACACTCCATCATCCAGTTCACCCAGCCGACAACTCCTCCCCCAGCAGGCTGACCATGGGTCATGTGGGAGCCCTGACCAATCCTAGTAGGGGATTGGTCAGGGCTCCCACATGCACCCCATGTCACTCCTGCTCTCTGCCCTGCCCCTTTTCCAGAACCTTCTCCCTGGAAACAGAGAAGGCGCCCAAGAGGTGAGGCCCATTTCAGTCACCTAATGCTATACTAAACCACTCCCCTGCCCCCAGATCAAAACAAACAGGCCTAGCTAACAGCATAGGCCTACCTAAATTTACCTGCGCTGGCAGCTTACAAAAAACCTACACCTAGCATCTACCTACCTAAGGTAGAGGGTGCTACATATATTTTTTAATGCAAGACATTTAATTACTGGAATGTGCTAGCCTCTTGCAACTCCTGTGGATGGAGGTGTCTATTAACCGGCGCAGTTTTACTGGTACGGGTGTGCAAAACGATGTTACCTTACGTCGGGCGTGCGGCCTCGACGATCGGATTTCTGGCCTGGACCTGCTGGTTCTAATGAATGAAATGCTTCCCCTGCCTGTAAGTGTAAACACAGACAGGGGAAGTGGAATTATTTTCCGTTCCAGAGAGAGGAGAAAGGACATCCAAACGTGAGTTGCACCAACACTACACTGACACAGTACAAGTAGGCACACATTTCACCCCCCGATCACCCACCCACCCCAAGTAAACCCCTTCACTCCCTGTCACTGTGTCACTCAGTGCAGTGTTCATATTTTTCTTTGATCACTGTACTGGTGTCATTTGTGACACTAATCAGCATTAGGGTACTTAGTAGTAGGCCCAGATAGGTCTAGGGACCCCACTAAACCCCCTAATAAAGGATTAACCCCTTGATCACCCCCTGTCACCAGTGATCACCGTATTAGTGTCACGGGTGATGCTGGTTAGTTAGTTATTTTTTATAGCGTCAGGGCACCTGCTGTACATTACTTAATAAAAGGTTTAACCCCCTGATCACCCGGCGGGTGATATCAGTTAGGTTTTAGCGTCAGTTAGGGTCTGCGTCGACCCAGGCAGCATCAGATTAGTGCCAGTAGCGATAACATCCACGCACGCACCATACACCTCCCTTAGTAGTATAGTGTCTGAACAGATCGATATCTTTGATCCGATCAGAACTATATTAGCATCCTCAGTAGTTTAGGGTTCCCAAAAACGCAGCATTAGCGGGATCAGCCCAGATACCTGCTAGCACCTGCGTTTAGCCCCTTCTACCAGCCCAACCCAGCCCACCCAAGAGCAGTATCAATCAATCACTGGCACTTACAAAACACTAAACACATCACTGCAGCATTCGCAGAGTCAGGCCTGATCCCTGGGATCGCTAACAGTTTTTTTGGTAGCGTTTGAAGCAGTTGCTGACAGTCAGGTGCTCTTTTTTACTCTGAGTCTCACTAGTTGTACCAGTAAATTTAGAGGCCAAAATGTCCAATCGAAGGTACACTAGTGAAGAGGTCTACACATTTCTGAGCATTACTGATGAGAGTGAAGAGGAACTTACCCATCTGTCAGATTCAGGTTCAGAATACAAACCTGTAGACAGCAGCGGCACCCTGACAGATAGATCTGATGACGGAGTCAGGTGTACCCAACCCTGTTCTTCTGCTGAGAGACAGTACTAGTGCTGCTCATACTTCTGGTGAACTGGCAAGCACCAGCGGCCTAGTACATCCTGGTCATACATCCAGCACTGCAGTAACACTTGGTGACGTGGCAAGTCCCATAAGTGCAGTTCAAGCTGGTGAGATGGCTAGCACAACTAGTGTCCCGCAGCCACCAAGAAGACAAAGACAGGCCCATCAAGCTCATAGGACCCTTCCTGCTGCATTTGCCAATACAAATTGGGAGCCCACCACTTCTGCAGCACCCGTACTTCCCCCATTCACTTGATTTTTATTCGCTGTTTTTCATGGAAGACCTCTATAGATCTATTGTGGACCAAAGCAATTTGTATGCTGGTCAATTCATCGCCGCTAATCCTCAGTTGACCCTTGCCAGAGATTGGAGACCTTTTACGGTCTCCGAATTTAAGACCTTCCTGGGCCTATCCCTCCTCATGGGCATAACTAAAAAAAGTGAGTTGCGGTCATATTGGTCCACTGACCCAATTCACCATATGCCCTTGTTCTCTGACTCCATGACCAGGTCACGATATGAGCAAATCTTGCAGTTCATGCATTTCAATTGTCCTCGGGGTGAGCCTGAATATGATCGGCTCTACAAGTCACTTTTTTGATCCTGAAATTGGTGCATGTGGCACCGTGTGATCTAATCACCGGGGCTTTCCCCAGCGGCTTATAGATTCCCATCTTAGGCTGGGGAAGAGAGCCAGCTTGAAATGTAATAATTTGCTTGCTGTGAAGTGGAGGGATAATAAGAATGTTTTCGTTCTGTACTCCCTTCACGCAGACACGACGGTCCAAATTCAAACAGCGACTGGTGTTGTGGAGAAACCCCTCTGTGTCCACGAATACAACCTTAACATGGGAGGGGTGGTTCTCAACGACCAGTTTTTGGTGTCGTACCAGTTGTTGGCGTCTGGCCCTTAAGGCCAGATGCTGGTATAAAAAAGTGTCTGTATATTTATTCCAATTGGCTTTGCTGAATGCTTATGTGCTATACAAAGCTTCAGGAGGAACTGGATCCTTCCTTAAATTCCAGACGGTGCCGTGACCCAACTTCCCAATCCAAATGCAGTGAGCCGGCAGCATGAGAGGCATTTTCCGTATGTCCTCCCTGGTACCCCTTCTCAAAGAAATCCCCAAAGAAGATGTGTCTGCAGAAAATGCGGATATAGGCGTTACACTCGCTTTTATTATCACTCCTGTCCTGACCAACCTGGTCTTTGCATTGGTGAATGCGCAAATACTATGTGAAAAAAAAATTGCAACACCCACCATTTTAATCTGTAGGGCCTTTGCTTTAAAAAAATATATAATGTTTGGGGGTTCAAAGTAATTTTCTATTTTCTAAAAAAATAATATTTTTTCATGTAAACAAAAAGTGTCAGAAAGGGCTTTGTTTTCAAGTGAAGAGTGGGTGATGTGTGACATAAGCTTCTAATGTTGTGCATAAAATGCCAGGACAGTTCAAACCCCCCCAAATGACCCCCTTTTGGAAAGTAGACACCCCAAGCTATTTGCTGATAGGCATGTTGAGTCTATGAAATATTTTATATTTTGCCACAAGTTTCGGGAAAAGGACAAACTTTTTTTTGTCACTAAATGATATATTGCTCACACAGGCCATGGGAATATGTGAAATTACACCCCAAAATACATTCTGCTGCTTCTCCTGAGTACGGGGATACCACATGTGTGAGACTTTTTGGGAGCCTAGCCGTGTACAGGACCCTGAAAACCAATCACCACCTTCAGGCTTTCTAAGGGCGTAAAATGGTGATTTCATTTCCTCACTACCTATCACAGTTTCAGAGGCCATGAAATGTCAAGATATTTGCTTGGTATTTGCTAAGAGGCATGGTGAGGATTTTGCAGCTCTCATTTGTTTTTGAAAATGAAGAAAAAAAAAAAGATTATTTTTTTTTTCTTTTTTAAATTTTCTAAACTTTGTGACAAAAAGCGAGATCTGCAAAATACTCAACATGCCTCTCAGCAAATAGCTTGGGGTTTCTAATTTCCAAAATGGGGTCATTTGGGGGGGGGGGGGTTGTGCTATCTGGGCATTCCATGGCCTCCGAAACTGTGATAGGCAGCGAGGAGTGAAATCAAAAATTTACGCCCTTAGAAAGCCTGAAGGCGGAGCTTGGTTTTTGGGGGTCCTGTACGCAGTTAAACTCCCAAAAAGTCTCACACATGTAGTATCCCCGTACATTTTTTTTTTGAAACTTGTGACAAAATATAAAATATTCCATGGACTCAAAATGCCTCTCAGCAAATAGCTTGAAGTGTCTTCTTTCCAAAATGGGGTCATTGGGTTGGGAGGGGGGGGGTTGTGCTATCTTGACATTTCATGGCCTTCGAAACTGTGATAGGTAGTGATGAAGTAAAATCACCATTTACCGCCCTCAGAAAGCCTGAAGGCGGTGATTGGTTTTCTGGGTCCTGTACACGGCTAGGCTCCCAAAAAGTCTCACACATGTGGTATCCCCGTCCTCAGTAGAAGCAGCAGAATGTATTTTGGGGTGCAATTCCACATAGGCCCATGGCATGTTTGAGTAATATATCATTTAGTGACAACTTTGTGCAAAAAAAAAAAAAAAAGTTTGTCCTATTCCCGCAACTTGTGGCAAAATATAAAATATTCCATGAACTCAAAATGCCTCTCAGCAAATAGCTTGGGGTTTCTAATTTCCAAAATGGGGTCATTTGGGGGGGTTTTGTGCCCTCTTGGCATTTTATGGGCTTCGAAACTGTGATAGGTAGTGAAAAGTGAAATAAAAAATGTACGCCCTTAGAAATCCTGAAGTCGGTGATTGGTTTTCGGGGGGCCCCGTACGCGGCTAGGCTCCCAAAGAGTCTCACACATGAGGTATCCCCGTACTCAGGAGAAGCAGCAGAATGTATTTTGGGGTGTAATTCCACATATAACCATGGCCTGTGTGAGCAATATATCAGTTAGTGACAACTTTGGGTATTTTTTTTTTTTTTTGTAATTTTTCAATCACTTGTGACAAAAAAATAAAATATTCAATGTGCTCAACATGCTTCTCATCAATTTCCTTGGGGTGTCTACTTTCCAAAACGGGGTCATTGGGGGGGAGGGGTTGTACTGCCCTGCCATTTTAGCACCTCAAGAAATGATATAGGCAGTCATAAACTAAAAGCTGTGTAAATTCCAGAAAATGTACCCTAGTTTGTAGACACTATAACTTTTGCGCAAACCAATAAATATACGCTTATTGCCATTTTTTTACCAAAGACATGCAGCTGAATACATTTTGGCCTAAATGTATGACTAAAATTGAGTTTATTGGATTTTTTTTTTATAACAAAAAGTAGAAAATATCATTTTTTTTTCCAAATTTTCGGTCTTTTTCCGTTTATATCGCGAAAAATAAAAATCGCAGAGGCAATCAAGTACCATCAAAAGAAAGCTCTATTTATGGAAAAAAAAGACGCAAATTTTGTTACAGCATTGCATGACCGCGCAGTTAAAGCCAAATTGTAAAAAGTGCTCCGGTGATTGAGCAGCCAAATCTTCCGAGGCTGAAGTGGTTAAATTTCTTTGTTCAGCCAATATGTGGTTAGCTTAAATGTAAATTAACTAAAGCAAAGAAAAATCAGACCTCCTGCACTGCCAGACAGGGTTATGCTGTGTGTCAAATCTGTGTGAATCACAGGATTGGATGGACAAAATTACAAATGCTTTGGCATATGTATTTTGTATGTGTAGTTAGTTGATTACCTGGAGTGCAGCTTTAAAGATGAACTCCAGAAAATATGAGGATTCTCCCTTGCAGTGGGGCTGCACCCGCACTACAAGGGGTACCTACTTGTTTAGAAAAGTAGATTTACACACCAGATCCTTCCCCTCCATGCTCACAGCAATCTAAAGTACTCACGTCATCCAGACCAATGCAGGGTCCATAGCCTTGCATTGGATGTGATGATGCCAAAGGACAGACCTCCCTCCGAGAATGGGGGAGTGCCATCTGCCAGGGGAGAGGAGGATCCGGTAAGTTAAAATGATCTTATAGTGGTACTAAACCCACAACCGTAAAACCAGTCTGTATATGCAGTAAAGCATGCTTGTTGTACTCACTGTGGAACCTAAGGGGTTAATCCTCTGCATTGTGAAAAAAGGCTGTTTGATCCTGTCTTCTCAGATCCTGTCTCCAAAACATGTCCAGGTAAGATAGAGTTAGTGGAGTCAGGTTGCACATGCTCAATTTGGTGTATATTGCTAGAGAGGTTTTTTTTTCTTGGGAGAGTGCATGTGATCAGCACAGGGCCAATCAGCACTGTCCAGACAGAGGGTCAGGGGTCCTGCATCCTGATAGGACAGCCAGTGCAGTATGAAAACTCCTCCTACAAGCTTTAATCAGCCACTGATAGAAGTCACAAGACTGCTATATACTGCTGATGAGAAAAGGTATTTAGACCTTTATATTTACTAACATAATTGCATTTCCATGTTCTGTGTACTGTCGAAGATATAGTGAATGCAGGGTCATGGGTTTAGTAACACTTTAGGTAAGTAAAGTAACCAAAAGTGATCTAGAACTAAATGAGCAGTCAGTCCTTGCAGTGTGTGTGCACCCCCACTGCAACGGAGAAACGATTTCTGGGAGATGGGCTTTAGTTATCACTGTAATTAAAAAATGAAGATGGACTGGTCAGTATAGGCATAACATTTTTTTTTGGAGAACATTATTTTCTACATTCCTTTGTAATCTTCTGTATATAGTAGCCATGTTGCAGAGGACACATACATCATCTAGGACAGGCATCTCTGAAACAGACAGGTAAGCTGTAGTCACTACAACCACCTGAAACTAGGATTCTCCTTTCTGTGTGAAGTGTCTCTTCAAGAACGTACATTATAACACACATTATTATATTTAGATCATTAAACCCTTATAAATATAAATATATATTCTCTCAAAATATGGATCAGGTGATAAATAATTACGTGCTCAGAAAAAAAAGTCCCACACTTTAGAATAAAGCTTATCAGCAGTATGTAGGACACTGCTAAGGTGTGGCTGTACAGAACAATAAAGATTTTGCAGGTTGTCACTGATCATTATAACTATCCTCCTTTATACTATTGTTCATTGAGGTGGCTCTAATTAACCTTAAAGTGGAACTACACCCTCCTATCCTTTAAAGCCAAGGAAGCTGCCATCTTAGCCTTTGTTTGATCTGCAATTGCCACGATGCTCCACATTTGATCAGTTATGACACCACCCATTTGATGGCTTGACAGTTCGGACGAGAGCAAAAACAACAGTGATAATTATCATTCATGACATGTATCATTCCTGAATGTAACAGTGTTGGGAAACAGTTGAAGTAATGGGTTTGTTGAGAAGTTTAGTCTGCTTTCTCCACTGCAAGTTGTGATCTTCCTTTGCGGCACTGTAGTTAGAGAGGACGTCAGAAGGAACAGGGTTTCTCTATGGTTTCCTTGGTCACTGGGGAAGTTATCCCATTGGATGCTGCCTCACCATTTGACTCTGTTGGCCATCTTGGATCAGGCAGAGCCTTTTTAAGGCCTTGGCTCCCAGGTTTGGTACGTATTTGCAAGTTAGTAGAGTAGGGACAGGTACCCCGCCTTGTAGGGACAGAACTAGTGGCAGGGAGAGAAAGCACAGGGCTGGTAACATATCTGGGCACCTGCCTGTTTGGGCACAAGACAGCCAGGCTGCATTATTGCAATCTCTACAAGCACTCTCAGATTAGCTGCATCCTGCTCTCTACACACTGTTGGACCTGTGAGTATTCCCGGTTGTGGGCTGCCTTCCCAACCTACAGGATGATGCCCACCACGTGGTGATGGCGCTGCCAGAACGCAAGTGAGCTACCTTGGAACAGATCATATCACACCTAGAGGGCCTGTTTGGGGAGAAGATACTTGGCGACGTTGAAGTATCTATCCACTCTATCCACTCTATCCAGCACCACTGACTGTACTGACATGTCTGAGGATTCAACCTTGGGCTAGGGTGAGGAATAAATATAAGACCCGCATGATCCTTTGCTACTTGAGACTCCGGAGTCACTGTCTGCAGCTGAACCTTTACCAAGTGACTCTACAGAGAATCAAGAGAATCGGCGCCCTTGGAGGTGTAACCAGGGGCAGCTCCCTGCAAAATATTCTATGTTTTAATTGTTTATTGCTCTGCCTTAATTATACTTTGATTGTGCTTTTATTGCCAGCATTATTGTTGTTTCCATGTTGTTGTGATGCAGAGGACAGCATCTGTCAAAGAGGGGGGATTGTAGGCAGGTGCCGTCCGCTTTCTCCACTGCAGGTGGAACTCCCTTACAGAGGCACTGTAGTTGGAGAGGAAGTCAGGAGGAACAGGGGTCCTTTATGATTTCCACGGTCACTGGGGAAGCTATCCCATTGGATGCTGCTGCCCCATGTGACTCTGGCAGCCATCCTTGGTCAGGCAGAGTCTTTTCAATGCCCTGGCTCCCAGGTTTGGCATGCATTTGTGAGTTGGTAGAGTAGGGACAGGTACCCCGCCTGGTAGGGACAGAACTAGTGGCAGGGAAAGGTTCCTGACGAGGAGGGAAAGCGAAGGGCTTGCAACTTCTCTGGACACCTGCCTGTTTGGGCACAAGATGGCCAGGCTGCATTTTCCCATCTCTGGAGGCGCTGTCAGTTCGGTTGCATCCTGCTCTCTACATGCTGTTGGATTTGTTAGTGTTCCCAGTTGGGCTGCCTTCCCACCGGGTTTTTTGTGAACTGTCTCTGCATTATTTCAATACAAGTTCTTTCATTGCACGGGGACTGTGTTATTCCTACCATGCTGCACTGTACCCCACCTACAGGTTTCTCAAAACAGTTACATTTAAAGTGCGACTAAACCCATTGATTTGAACCCATTTATTAGGTTTAGTGACACTAAACTCAACTGTTTTTTTTTTACATCAATTGTTCTAAAATGTCAAATATACAATTTTTTAAAGTCTCTTACCATTGTTTTCAGGCTTATTTTTTGTCCTGTGCACACTCCCTATCCTCCACTGATGCATGTCACTGCTACTTGGTCCAAAAAACACAAGGAAGGCATGGAGAACAAACATAGCCACCCTAGACAAGGAAGCCTGAGAACAACAGAAAAAAACTTGCATTTGAGTAATGAAATAAAGGAAAAGAGTTGGAAAAAGTTTTGGCCGCGGCACATTTATTGGTGTAAATTATCCATAAATAACAACATCATATTGAAGATAATTTATTAATCATTAGACTTTATAACTTTATTAACTGCAAAATACAACTTTGCTCAGTCATAAAGGACTCGAGCACCAATATCATAAATCATAACTACCAGTCCTCCCTTTCAATAAAAAGGGTGACGAACCACAAAAATGTGCCTTGCGACAAGGGGTGGGGGGGGGGGGGGAGCTTGTCGTGCTGTTGTAGATCCACTGGCAAGTACCTCATAGCGGGGCTCCTTTATATAATGAGCCCCATTTTTCAGAACTTTCCAAAGTATCACGTGACCTTTCAGAATATGCCCGAGGGTCACATGATACCTCTCCTTCCCGCTTAAATCCCGCTTTTCCCGCCTAAACCCCTTTTTAAATATTTAAAGGAGTAGCCCCTTTTAAATCTTGAGAATTTTTTAATATTTTTTTTAAATTATGGAGGGGCAGTCGCATGCCCTTGCTGTCTTGCCCAAATGCTTGTGCCCTCCTTCTCATTTTACTTATGATTTGACATATTGAATTTATTTTATATTGTAAAAAAATGACTTTAACTTTTCCCCAAAACAGTTACATTCAAGACATGCTAACTATCATAGTTGCTTGGCCCTCAACTGAACTATCAAACCATCAAAGAGACATAACTGATCACATGTGCAGCACCATGGCAAATGCTGATCAAACTGATGCTGGCCATATACTATACGAAAAATTGGCCAAACCCATTTTCGAAAAACGAACATTCGGCCGTGAGAGCAAACGATAGTGGCATCGTGTAATGACCAATAAATCGTTCAGTGGACATAAATGAATGCATTTTTTGTTTGTTTTTTTACATATACCTGGTGCAGACAGTTCGGACGGGAAAAACATTAACCTTTCAAATTTCAAATTATTGTTCGGCAGAAAATTTCCAAACTTGTCCTTTGTTTTTTTGGCTCAAAAATGTCCCAACGATTATCGATTTTGTGCCCATTAACTGGCCGAAAAATGAACGAACTGTCTAAATGACCGAATTTCGGCCAATTTTTCATATGGTGTATGGCCAGCATTAGACTAAAATGGCAGGTTCATCAGCTGTAAAGGATAGGAGGGCGTAGCTTCGCTATAAAGAGTTGAGTTTAGTTCTGCTTTAGTCATTACATATTTATTCTCTTCCAAAATGCCCTTTTTTTTAGTTGTTTATTTTAAAAAGATATGGCACGGGGAGATACGAAACGGCAAATACTCTCTTTGACAAAAGAGTTCCAGCAATATAAGGATGAGATGCATTAGAGATGGTGAGCTTCAGTTCAGACGCATATATTTCAAAAGACCCTGTTTGCAAAGAAAGAAAACTGCTGTAGGTATAAAATGCTTCACATACTTACAGCATGCCTCCCAACTTTTTGAGATGGGAGTGAGGGACACCTACTAGTAAGAGCATGTTGGCATACGACACCCCTCCTGCCACGCCCCCTTAAAGGATTATTAACCTAAATAAATAATTAGTTAAAACCACAAGGAATTTTTTTTTTACCACTACTATTACTTTATATTGGCTTTTGAAATTTACAAATGCAGCAATTTAGATTTTGAATAAAGGTTTTAGCACTGGGAAACACTTTTTGAAAGACAAAAAGTGCATTTTTTATACAACTATATAAATCACACCAAAATGAGGAGGAAAGAGGGACAGAGGGACATTGCTCCAAATCAGGGACAGTCCCTTGAAACCAGGGACAGTTGGGAGCTATGCCTACAGCAGCCTCCAAAAACCTGGGATTTAGGGAATCTATTTGTTCAGCGAGCAGGCTGAATGAAAAAAAAAACTAACCTTGTTTCCCCAGGCTAAGCCTGTGTCCTGTACTGTACTCCAAGAAATGGATTTTACAAGTAAGTAAAAGTTATTTTACTTGTTATTTTTTTTTACTTTTATGGAAGCAGTTTGTGGCTTTATAATACATGTGTAGGCAGGAATAAGTGATTTTATACCAATTTTCCTCATTCATTGGGCAGAAGCTTCCTGAATGTCTTCCCTGTGCAGGACTACCACCTATTATATCATATTTCTTTATGCTGGGGAGTCTAGATCTACTGCAACTACTAGGGGCTGCCACAGAGGTGCAGTACATGGGCACTGCCACGTACAGTATAAAGAATAACACAATGCTGCAAGAGACAGAAGGGGTGACACATTTCTGTCTTTTGCAACACATACACTAACTAGCCACTTTATTAGGTACAAGTGTTCAATTGCTTGGTAACACAAATTGCTAATCAGCCAATCACATGGCAGCAACTCAATGCATTTAGGTATCTACACGTGGCGAAGACGACTTGCTGAAGTCCAAACCAAGCATCAGAATGGGGAAGAAAGGGGAATAAAGTGACTTTGAATGTGGCAAGTTGTTGGTGCCAGACACAGGCTTGTCTGAGTATTTCAAAAACTGCTGATCTACTGGGATTTTCACACACAACCATCTCTAGGGTTTACAGAGAATGGTCTGGCCAAGAGAAAATATCCAGTGAACGGCTTTTGTTTGGACGAAAATGCCTTGTTGATGTCAGACTGGGCAGACTGGTTCGAGATGATAGAAAGGCAACAGTAACTTAAATAACTATGCCTTACAAACAAGGTGAGAGGAATACCATTTTTGAACACACAAAAGATCGAACCTTGAAGCAGATGGGCTGCAGCAGCAGAAGACCACACCGGGTGCCTCTCCTGTCAGAAAAGAACAGGAAACTGAGGCTACAATTCGCACAGACTCACCAAAATTGGACAATGGAAGATTGGAAAATGGTTGCTTGATCTGATGAGTCTTGATTTCAGCTGCAACATTCAGATGGTAGGGTCAGTATTTGACGTAAACAACATAAAATCATGGATCCATCATGCCTTGAATCAACAGTTCAGGCTGGTAGTGTAATGGTGTGGGGGATATTTCCTTGGCATACTTTGGGCCCCTTAGTACCAACTGAGCATCGTTTAAACGCCACGGCCTACCTGAATATTGTTGCTGACCATGTCTATTCCTTTATGACTACAGTGTACGCATCTTCTGATGACTTCTTCCAGCAGGATAATGCACCATGTCACAAAGCTCAAATCATCTCACCACTGGTTTCTTGAACACTGTACTCCAGTGGCCTCCACAGTCACCAGATCTCAATCCAATAGAGCACCTTTGGGATGTGGTGGAATGGGAGAGTCGCATCATGGATGTGCAGTGACATATGTTTTTGGCGATATTGTTGTGTTGGGGAGTCTAGCACCAAATTCTTGTACTGTAACCCATGCAACACTTTCAGAGATATAATAAAATCATAAATATACAGTGTATTATACATAACATAATAGTGCTACAAAAATGAAAGTTCCCATTGCAAAATGTTCCCAATAAATTCACAAAGTGACTACTGCTGCACAAATTAATAACACTGGAAGTGTTTCATCTCAGTTCTATTTAAAGTGCTCAGCACTGCACTTCACAGAAAGAATAGTCAATTGCATTGCCAGTGTCTCACTTATGAGTGATCCTCTTCAAATTGGGCCAACCAATTTACCATCTGTGAATCCACCTCCAACCTCACATAAAACTGGAAACCAGATATTCTTACCCTACAATATGGGTCTATTCACCCAAGGGGTTTCCACTACACCTCCACTGTTCCTCATACTATGCAGACAAAAGGAAAAAAACAAAAGGGCGCCATGGTATAAAGTCCTTTTTAAATGTAAAAAATGTTTATAAACAATTGCACACTCAAATAAATACATGCTGACGCCCCCCCCCCCCCCCCCCCAGCACCCATGTGTAGCACTTAGTAATTATGTGACTGCTGACTCCACCTTCTAGCTCAGTGCAAATGCGGCCTGCGTGCGGGATGACGTCACTGTCCTTAGCTTCATCCTGACGTATTTCGCCACTCAACGTCTTCAGGGAGCAATACTTCTCAGGGATGTTACTGATGAGTGCCACAGATTCAAATAGTTCTTATTGTGACACTTTTCTAATGTGTCTGTATGGCAGCAACAAATTTAATAGGAAATACCACCATTTAGGAGTTAGGGAAACTGTCAGTAATTTGTGCCGATTCTGGTGCATCTATGAGCCAAATTCCTTTTTCAGGTACATGAATCTGTTGCGCAGAGGTATGACGCTCTTCCAAAGTGTACCTTTACCACTCTTTATGAATTCCAGGGTGAGTGTATTGAATACCAGGTTCGACACCTTTATACAGGAGGTATTTATTATCTTGTAGCATTCCATGTTGCTCTAATTAAAGATTGGGTGTGGGACACTTATACATGAATTTGCACCAGCCCCATATGTATGTGTACGTGTGTGTTTATGTGTTTTTAAATCACTATATACAGAGGAAAACACAGGGCAATGTCAGGAAAAAAAGAAGAAAAAGAGAAGATTTCCTCACCCTCTAATCCTGTAGCTGAATCACAAGTCTCTGGGCCTGGACGATAAACAATAATGGTTGATATTGGGTAACACTCTCCTCCCAATCCTCTGGGAGCTCTTATAATTTTGCTGAAGCGAAACAAGGCATATCATAGCTTTGAACCTCGTACATGATTTGTTCCCAGGGTGATCTGCAGTTCAAGGGGGTTAAATGAGTCTCTGGCTGGGCTCTCAGATAGAAAAGTATGTAATTCTTCAACCACACTCTTTCTGATCTTATGACATAAAATGAGAGTTTTCTTACCAAATGTGTCAGCAGAGATATATCCCATATGCTGGAGCCAATCTCACAGGAATATAAATCAAGGGAGTAACTGCTACAAGCCGTATCAGGAATGGAAGGCATTGTTCATCCAGAATATGAACTAATGCAATTTGGTCAGGCACCATAACTAATGTCAGCAGGACCAAACATGCATTTTGGGAGTCTGTAGGCACAGAGAATCGAGCGTCCCCAATCACTCCAACACCTTTAAGATGTTGCAGGGTAAACAGAAGGTGCTGGCTACAAAACAAAAGAACAAAATATAATAACTGAAAAAATGTTATAATCCCATTAAACATATTTAGCAAACACATTCCATGATAAGAAAAAAAAGTATTAAGATATTCCGGAAAAAAATAATCAGAATTAGAAAATATATTATAATTTTATAACTGAAAATGTAAAATTTACAATCATTTACATTTATCATTTACAATTTTAAAATTAACACTTTACAAAAAAAAAACATAAAATGAAACTCAGATATAGCCCCCTCACAAAGAATATCACATACCACATATGAAATTACAACCTACTGTAACCCTCTTTGGGGGGTTATGAGATATGGTCCTCCCCAAACAGGATATTGCGCTAAACCTGTAGGTAAATAGGAGAACCAGAACCTTCGCTATGTGAAAGTGGGTTTTATAATAAAGTTAAACAAAACCAATAAAAATTTCCAGTTTACCGACTAGCTAGCAACCAACCAAATTATCCTGTCTTACAGTATGCGTTAAAAACAGAGGTTTATTTTGCACACATTTGCAAATGCATGCATAAGCTGCAGAGCCACTTCATGGCACCCCAGTTTTATCTGCAGTCCTAACTATGCTGGGTGTCCAGTGCGCCCCTGTGCCTTTAGGGAGGGGTGGGCTCCCTCCAGGCTCACCTGCCCTCTGCCTATCCATTCTAACAGGGCTTAAAATTTCAAGTCCTGAGCTACTAACCAGGCCTTAAGGGTTACTTGCCACCAGTTGCCTCACCCAACCCTTAACATGCCCGCCCCTTATCCTGCCCCTAATCACTACCTCATAACTTATCTCATGAAATGACACTTTAATGTTTTATGCAAAATTAAGTTACAAAAATAAATATTAACAACAACTTTATTAGCGCCCATCAGTGCAGTCTAACCAGTGCCCATCAGTGCAGTCTCACCAGTGCCCATCAATGCAGCGTGACCAGTGCCCATCAATGCAGCCTGACCTGTGCCCATCAATGCAGCCTCACTAGTGCCCATCAATGCAGTCTCACCAGTGCCCATCAATGCAGCCTCACTAGTGCCCATCAATGCAGTCTCACCAGTGCCCATCAATGCAGCCTCACCAGTGCCCATCAATGCAGCCTCACCTGTGCCCATCAATGCAGCCTCACCTTTGCCCATCAATCCAGCCTCACCAGTGCCCATCAATGCAGAATAACCAGTGCCCATCAATGCAGCATAACCAGTGCCCATCAATGCAGTCTCACCAGTGCCCATCAATGCAGCCTCACCAGTGCCCATCAATGCAGCCTCACCTGTGCCCATCAATGCAGCCTCACCTGTGCCCATCAATCCAGCCTCACCAGTGCCCATCAATGCAGAATAACCAGTGCCCATCAATGCAGAATAACCAGTGCCCATCAATGCAGCATAACCAGTGCCCATCAATGCAGCGTAACCAGTGCCCATCAATGCAGCCTGACCTGTGCCCATCAATGCAGCATGACATGTGTCCATCAATACAGCGTGACCTGTGCCCATCAATACAGCTTGACCTGTGCCCATCAATGCAGCGTGACCAGTGGCCATCAATGCAGCATGACCTGTGCCCATCAATACAGCGTGACCAGTGGCCATCAATACAGCACGACCAGTGCTTATCAATACAGCATGACCAGTGCCTGTCAATGCAGCGTAACCTGTGCCCATCAATACAGCGTGACCTGTGCCCATCAATACAGCGTGACCTGTGCCCATCAATACAGCATGACCTGTGCCCATCAGCACAGCGTGATCTGTGTCCATCAATGCAGCCTCCCCTGTGGAGAGGAAGAGGCGAGCCAGCCGAGCCGGATCATCAGAGAGTGGGGATTGCCCGTGGTAACAGCTTTCTTTTGAATTGCTGGGTGTTCCTTGCACTCACCATCACACAGTCCCGCCTCCTGGCCCGGCACCTTTGATGATGTCATATGACCCAGCATTGGACCGGTGTTCTGTCTATCAAATGCGCTGGGCCAGGAGGAGGGACTCTGTGAGGGTGAGTGCCGGAAACACCCAACAATTCAAAAGAAAGCTGTTACAGCAGGCAATCCGTGATGATCCGGCCAGCTTGCCTCTTCCTCTACTCTCTCTTCCCCTGGCTGGGAGAATGGCTCCCATTCAGCACCCCCCCCCCCCCTCCCGAGGCAGCCCACACTCACTAGTAATCATTTTCTACTTGCAAAATGTGAGTAGGCAAGTGGAAAATTTAAGGGCTGCATTATAATGCATGTGCTTCTACTATGGAGGCACTCAAAATTTAGAGTTAGGACTGCAGATAATACTGGAGTGCCGTGAAGTGGCTCTGCAGCTTATGCATGTATTTGCAAATGTGTGCAAACTAAAGCCCTGTTTTTAACGCATGCGGTTAGACAGGATAATTTAATTGGTTGCAGGCTGGTCGGTAAGTTGAGCTGAGAATTTTTCTTTGGTCCTTTCATGTGCTCCTTGCTGTAAAGGCCAGTTATAGGTATGGGCAGTGGCAGTATAGAAATAATACAAGCTTTATACAAGAAGAGATTGATAACAGTACATACATTCAATGTACAAACAGGTATTATCAGCAAAGGGCCTGATAGGGGTCTTGGTGGAATTGTCACATATACAGTATTACCTTGGTTTGCAAGTAACGCGGTATACAAGCATTTTGAAAGACGAGTAACATTTTTTTTGACTTGATATACGAGCGCTGTCTTGATATGCGAGCATAGTTTTAATGTAAAAAAAAAAGAATTACACTCACAATGTTAAGGAGTCTGGTGCTCATCTATGTAAAGCCGCTGTGTATATGTACAGTAAAGCCACTGGTGTACATTATACAGTACAGCGTTGTATGTGGCTAGAGGTTCGGGGGAGATGGTGGCTCCCAGCACTTCCTGGAGACACACTGTGATACTCAGAGACACTCCCAGCTGGGTGGGGTGGGTGTAACTTGCGTTCGGAGCACCCAGAAATTATGGCAACAGTTCCCCAGTGTCTCTGAGTTCTCAAGAGGGCGCTGGGAGCCACCATCGCCCCGAACCTCTGGCCACATACAGCGCTGTATACTGTACACCCGCAGCTTTACTGTATGTAGCGGTACCCCCGTGAGGACTTCTGATTGACCTTGGGTTCCATTCTGCAATGTGACATTAGCAGTAAGAAACTCATACAATATCACTGAACCACTCAGAAAAGTTTACTCAAATAAGTAATGGAACACAATGAAGAGCATGAATAAACACAAATTATAATTGACAATTGTTATCACTTAATGCACATATGCAGAACTTATAACCTTATAATCGCTCTAAGGAGAATATCTTCAAAACATATATTAAATACCTTCCCACTGAGGCCTCAACACACAGACCAAAATGCAGTATGTATTCTTTACATTCAAGAACACAGTGTAAAGTCTAGCATATACTCAATGGCTCCCCCTAGGCTATATTTCAGAGTTCAACTTATAAGTAGAGCAGCAATGCTTGGTAAAAGAGGAAGATGATGAATGTTCTTTCAACTCAGGATATCTTCAGCTAGCCTGTTTAAACTGCAGTATTTGTAATCCACAAAGACAAAGGAAAAGAAATGACTGTAGAACAAAAGATATGCTGATGACTGCTTAACTGAAGAAATATCACCACTTGTACATTCCTCCTTACATGTGAGTGCAATACAGTACTGACCTTACTGCGCGGGGGAGAAAGACAGGGCCCCAAAGTCCAACTGTATGATGCCTGTGAAGAAGTAGATTCACCTCCGTGGAGCTACAATTCTCACCAGCAGTCTGTAGAAAGAACTCACTCAGCAATACTGTACTCTCTACTGGAATGGGCAGGTGCCCTCTCACTACAATGGACTCCAATGGCTGTGAGGCTCCCTCCAGAATCTCCTCCTGGTGTCTCCTCTGGTAAAGATGACACTTCCGCGCCATGCTGCAACTCCCGATGGGCTGAAGTGCAGGGGCTTTTAGTTGCTCTGAAGCGCAGGCCGGTCCACTTCCTAGGATAGCAAGGCTGTACTCCGAGATCCCCCAGAGGCGGGCAATCCGGCTCTGCACTGTATAGGTCACAGTCTCTCACTCCTGGTCACACACAGACCTCCTGCTGGCAAGTGTTGAATGGCGTCCAGAGAGACTGAAAGCAAGCTGCGCCTGTCCTTTTATCACTCCTCCCAGCAGGCAGTTCTGCGTGCTTTGCATTGTCTGTCATGTAGTTCAGAGCTGATCCAGCTAACAGAGTCACTTCCTCCTCCAAACTACATCTCCCACAATACTTTGCTGCATCCCTCCTTCAGTGTAAGGGAAAAATTCCTAACAGAGTTCAGCAGACACTAGAGGGAGCCAAACTCATTTGAAACAACAAACAAACTGTTCAACAATAATAACTATTTATTGTTATTGTAACCCTTATTGTAACCCTTGGCTACATGTAGGTATACACTGTGGCTTTAGAGCCGGTTCACACGGGGGCGACTTGTCAGGCGACCTAGCCGCCTGACAAGTCGCCTCCCGTTCTGTACAATGGAACCGTTCTAATCGGAGCGACGCAAGTCGCTCCGACTTAGAAGAAAGGTTCCTGTACTACTTTGGGGGCGACTTGCATAGACTTCTATACAGAAGTCGTCTTGCAAGTCGCCCCGGCAGTCGTGTGCAGGTCGCCTCGGTGAGGCGACTTGCAAGTCGTGCCGCGTCTAGTGTGAACCGGCACTTAGATGGATGAGCTCCAGACTCCTTAACATTGTGAGTGTAATTTTTTTTTTTTACATTAAAACTGTGATCCTTCTTTTTTTTTTTTCAACACAAAGGTACAGTACAGTACAGTATTCCTACTACAGTACTGTACAGTATTAATATGAGCTTTTGCTCATAGTCTGATCATTTTTATATGAATAAATGGTTGTGGAACAAATCATCTGAGTTTCCATTATTTCTTATCAGAAAATTTGCTTTAAAATAAGAGTGCTTTGGATTACAAGCATGTTTCTGGAACGAATTATGCTCGCAAACCAAGGTATTACTGTGCCTGGGTATATTTAGATATTAATAGATGCCTCCAGATGAATGTTGCAGCAAAGTCCAGTTGCAGGGGCTCCTGAGGACGACAAAACATCTGTCTTTTGTCAGAGAACTGAGGACAAGATTTGCGGTCATGGGGAGATCCTCAAACTATTGTTCAATCAGCCTGCAATGGAGCTTCTCACTGGTAGGAACTGTGGTGTGACACTGGAAGTGTGGCACTGGAACTCCGAAACAGCTACTCTACTCTAAATCTACTCTGCACTTTAATCTGTCCCTTATAGTTTCTAATCTGACAGGCAACACGTCCTCTGAGCTAATGATCCCAATGCCTAACCTGGCTCTAGCCTATGCTGGCTGTCGGGCCCTATGCCAAAACTAGCTATCGAATCTCAGATCAGAAGGGTAAACTATAATAGCATACATTATAATGCAATAAACAGGTTCACTTATCAATATACTGGAAAGTGACCACTACACATACAGTAGCACAGACCGAGTTATCTGGCTCTGCATGTGAGATAATAATAACCGCTTCAGTCCTGGAAGATTTTACCCGCTTCCTGACCAGAGCGTTTTTTGCGATTCGGCACTGCGCTGCTTTAACTGACAATTGCGCGGTCGTGCGACGTGCCTCCCAAACAAAATTGACGTCCTTTTTTTCCCACAAATAGAGCTTTCTTTTGGTGGTATTTGATTGCCTCTGCGATTTTTATTTTGCGCTATAAACAAAATAAGAGCGACAATTTTGAAAAAAACGCATTATTTTTTACATTTTGCTATAATAAATATCCCCCAAAAATATATAAAAAAACATTTTTTTTCCTCAGTTTAGGCCGATCGTATTCTTCTACATATTTTTGCTAAAAAAAAATTGTAATAAGCATTTATTGATTGGTTTGCGCAAAAGTTATAGAGGTTACTAAATAGGGGATAGTTTTATGGCATTTTTATTATTAATTAATTAATTATTAATTAATTTATTTTTTACTAGTAATGGCGGCGATCACCGATTTTTATTGTGACTGCGATGTTATGGTGGACATGCCGGACATTTTGACACATTTTTGGGACCATTGTCATTTATACAGCGATCAGTGCGATTAAAAATGCACTGATTACTATGTAAATGACACTGGCAGTGAAGGGGTTAACCACTAGGGGGCGGGGAGGGGTTAAGTATGTCCTAGGGGAGTGATTCTAACTGTAGGGGGATGGGCTGTGTGTGTGACGTCACTGATCTCTGCTCCGATGACGGGGAGCAGAGATCCAGTGACACTGTCACTAGGCAGAACGGGGAGATGCTGTTTACATTAGCATCTCCCCGTTCATCCTCTTCGTGAGTCGATTGTGGGTACCCCCACGGCGATCGAGTCCGCGGGACCCGCGACCCGACTCACGGAGCTCCCGGCCGGCGCGCGCGCACTGCCGGCGGCGCCAACGCAATGGCATGGCGGGGAATTCAAATGGACGTACCTGTAAGTCCATTTGCCCAGCCGTGCCATTCTGCCGACGTACATCGGCGTGCGCCGGTCGGGAACCGGATAAGGACAGGTTAGAAATACTATGTCTGTCACGAGGATTTAGATATATACTCAGCATCTGCAGTTTAACTATTAGTTATTAGGAATACTTGTATAATGGTCCCTTCTGGCTTGTGGTTTAGTAGCATGGACAGGACATGTGGCTGAGACTTTCTGTCTCTCGACTTCCTCCTTCCAGGATTTCAAAGCCAACAACCCAGGGACAGGGTGTGAGCTATCCTTCAACATATTGGCAGCTCTCCAGAGACACCTCCCTTCCCCCAGTTCTTCAACACCCAGTAAAACTACCCCTGTATAAATCTTTTAAAGACAGATAAAATTTTAAAATACACTATAGCTTCTGTACCCATTCATCTTTAAAGGCATTAAAACCTTCCTACCTTGTGTTTTTTACCTGCATGAGATGTGCATTTGTGAGCGGGGCTTAGGTGCCTGTATGGATACAAATGAAACTGCACTCGCTAATGCCTGAACTCAGGCTGGGAGCTGCAGTAATATGACAGTCAACATTAGGGCAGGTCTCCTGGGCTTAGAAGCAAGCTGCAATGACACTGTAACTCCTTGCTCTCTGTGTTGACTACATCACACTGAAGTCACTTGAACACTTTTATGCATAGAGGACACTACTTCCCAGGTGTGCAGAATTTGGCCAGTACTGCTGGGGCCTGTACAGGGCTTCACCTGTTTCCCAGTGACACCTCCCATGGTTGCAATGGGATACAGGAAACACTTTCTCTCTCCTTCTCCAACCTCCGTGCTTGCTCTCTTCTCCCAGGGCCCCTCTACACACTGTCTCCTGTGACTCCAGGCTGGGTCCCTAGGCACTCTGTGCTGCGGGACTGGTCCAAGAAAGTTGGGGAACTGACTGCTAGTGGAGGTGCTAAGCATCTCCCCCCCCTCCACTACCAGAAGAACCATCACCCCTGCCAGTCATCCGTCTCCTGGCTAAATGGCTGCCCTAAGCAATGACACATACACTGTAGTAATTAGCAATGACACATTAACTTCCACACAGTGCTCTGTGTGTTAGACCCATGTGTTGCATCTTCCTCTAGCTCAGTCCCCTTGTTGTGCTGCAAGTCCTGTTCTTTTGATACTGCACACACCCCTTTGAGAGACTTCAGACCATGCAATTAACAGTTAACGGTAACTTTACTGAAGAAAGGCAAGCATGCAGGGACAGTTCATGCAAAGCAGCTTCTCACACAAAATCCTGTACAGAGGTGTTCTAGTGTCCATAAAGTAATCATACCTGAATAACAGCAGAGTCCATAGAGACAGAGTCCATTAAGGTAGTAAGTCCATAAGGGCAATAAGTCCACAGCTTTCAGCTAGGAGTCCATAAAGTTTTCAGGTTCCCAGCCCCATGGAACCTTGACTGCCCCCCCTCCCCCCATGGGGGCACAGACCAACAGAGTAACAGCCTACATCTTGGCAGTGTTACCCAGCAGCTCCCGCAGGGAATTTCAGTGAGCCCTTTTTTTTTAACCTCCCTGGAAGTTTTCCCGAGTGTGGCTCAGGATTAAATTTCAGCACCATTAGCGGTAACCCCGAGCCACACTCGTTATTGCATTGCAGGATCCTGGTGCGGTATACTTACCTTGTCCCCAGGATCCTGCGATGTCTCCCCTGCTGTGTCCGTGGGCTCTGTCCTCCGCCCGAAGCCTCTCTGTGCCAGGCTCCGTTCCCTGCGAGTGTCGCGACGCACGGGGGTGGAGCCCAGCGGCAAATTTGAAAAAGTGAAAAATCATAATACATACAGTACTGTAATCTTACATATTACATTACTGTATGAAATTATTTCACATCCCTTTTATCACCAGTGCTTTGTCCAATGCCCTGCATGCAGTTTTATATTATATATACTGTTCTTTCTGCCTGGAAACTTGAGATTGTCCATAGCAACCAAAACCGTCCCTTTACATCAAAAGTGGTTTTAGACCAGCTAGAAAACAGCGATAGTAAATTAGAACACTTGCAGAATTGAGTGATAGTGAATCGTGGGGAAATTAAATTTATTATTATTATATTATAAAATTTTTTATAAATATTTATATTTATTTATTATATTATAATTTATGATTTTGTGTTTCAAACTTCATCATACCCGGGATGTCTATTAGACTCTTGGTGGACAGATTTAAGTGTGTTATTGCTAAGAATTACAGGCCTACGATATAAAACGCCAAATTTCTATGCAAAATAATTGTACCGCTTTGAGACGCAAAAATCTGACATAATCATACCGCCAGGGAGGCTACCAAGTAGTAGTAAGTCCTTTTTGTGTAGTTCTCTGGAAAATTGGTGGGAAAATCTAGCCCATCTATTGCTCAGATCCACCACACATCTACATTGTAACAATCTGGGACATGACTTATCTTGTGATGTGCTTTTTGTGTTTCTTTCTTCTACTTCAGTAGAAATCCTCCTCCATCGATTCCCCCCCATCCCCAACTGCTGTAATCTTCCAGAGTGGTGGGGGTAAATAGAACTGAAGATATCTTACAGGCTCTCAAGAGTCCTTGACTATGCCCATCCTTTTGGCCCAACTCCTCCATTTATAGAAAATACAGCTTCTATAAATAATAACGTGATCCATAAATGGAGGGGACTATTAAACATCTAACTGTCCTCCATTCATAGAACGCATTCATTTATAGAAGCTGTAGTACAGCTTCCATGAATGGAAAAGCTGAACAAGAAGGCTCTCAGTTCTATCACTAGAGGATTGAAGATTTCTTTTGAACCAGAAGTCAGAAGCATTAATGCCCCTTGTGTTTATTTTGTATAATTTATAGGCAAGCTTAGGCTTAAAAACAATTGAAAGTGTACAATGGCTTTTATGAATCCTAGAAAATCACAGGTTTGCCCAATTTCAGCCCATTTTTTTCCGTCAAAGGATTTGGATAGAGTGCAGAAGGTTTAGGTCCTTATTGTGGCCCAGGGGACACGTATAGCTTTTTGGCACTTGGTGTGTGGCCCTCAGGGCCCCTGCAGACACTAATCTGTTTTTCCCTATTGTCCTGTTATAGCAATGATTTCTATCAGTCTCATGTGTTAGTTCTTCAATCTATGATTGTCTCCTGAAGCATGTCCCCAGTCTTCAACAACACCTATAGCATATTCAAAGTCTCTGAAGGTCTTCTGCAGCAATGTTCACAGTCACTGACCATCATATTAAGCCTTCAGTCTCTGACTATGTCATATACCATGTCCGCATCTCTTCTGTTATCATTAGTCTATAACTATCTTTTTGATCATGTCTATAGTAACTGACCCTCTCTTGTATTATGTCCACAGTCTCTGACCAACTCTTGTATCATCTAGATTGTAAGCTCTATCAAGCAGAGCCCTCTGATTCATCCAGTATTGAATTGTTTGTAACTGTACTGTCTGCCCTCATGTTGTAAATTGCTGTGCAAACTGTTGGCGCTATATAAATCCTGTATAATAATAATAAAAATAATGTCCGCAGTCTTAGACCATCTCCTGTATTATGTCCACAGTCTTTAACCATCTCTTGAATCATGTCTAAAGACCATCTCCTGTATTATATCTGCAGTCTCTGACAATCATTTGTTTAACGCCTGTAGCCTTTGACCATATCCTGTTGTGTGTCTGCTGTCTCTGAAACTGAGTTTTATGTACAGCCCTTTGGTGATGTCGAGGGCTGCACTTAACTACCACTGGTTTAGAGCCTCTTTCAACTTTCTATTGTTTTGTGACAGAATAAGAAGTGAGGGAAAAATCCCCCCATCAGGTACACAGACAGCAATATCACATTTTTTACTGCACTATAAAAAGTTTAGAAGCACCGCCAGGATTGTACTGCTAAGATAGGTAGGCGTTTCAAAGGTATGTCCTTCTTCATCAGAGCCATCAGTTGGCTCTGATGAAAAGGACATAGCTTCGAAACACAGCAGCCAGCACGTACCTTGGTGAGGTCCCCCTTGAGTTTGAGTCTTTGGCCAACCTGGGAGGTTGGAGCCACGAGCACTGGCCAGATGAGTGTTTTAATTACATATGTTTGTGAGTAGATATTTATTATGCTTTACTTTCAATAAAAATTGTGTTGGATAATGCAATAGGCCAGTGCGCCCTCTGTTTTTATGTATCTTTACAGTGTTTCTGAGGACAACCCCAGTCCTAGAGGGCAGCAAGGCTTCAAGGGGATTATTCATTTCTGCAACTTTTCCTGTTGGGCTATCACATTTATGCACAGGGGATTATCATTGTAGGATTGTACTGCTGTCAGTATCGCAATAAGTGCGATTTACCTTCACTTCTTGTAGAGGTATTCTCTCCATCGGTGACAGAGGCAGCATTTAGCATCTGATTATCATAAAGAGCTGCATTGATTTGTGTATTTTATATCTGCCTGGGGTGGGCCTTCAGTTACCCTGTAATCAAAATTACATCACGTAACCCACACAAAATGTTGAGCAACAGTAAGAAAGTGAGCAAAGAACATAACATCATATCGATATCCTTCACTGACTTTGCTGACATGGAGGATCCATTCACTTTACAACGGCAATAAAATAGTTACTTGATAAATTTGCCATTCCTTTTTTAGCTCAGCCTGGAACTCCTCTGATTTGTGTTGTCTTCATGAAGCTGCATCTTCCCTCTTCATGTGAGACTCCAAGCAAGAAATTCATCTTTTGGTGATGACATCACCTGGCAATCCACACTGTGACCAGACGCATCCTCCCAACTTTCTATTTTTTACCATGTTCTCTCCTATGTTTTCCAACCCCACCCACACCCACTCGCCTTATTTCTATGAATCTCTGTTACTATTTTAAAATTAATGGCTTCAATCCTATAATTCTTTCATTGTGCGTTGAAAATAATATAATATATATTTTGCTATCAGAACAAAGCACAAACAAATATAGACACGGCTTTATATTAAAAAAAACATTTGACTTATCTCCTCTCGTACCAAATCTTTCCACTGTGTCCTCATTTTATACAATTTTACTGGAACAAGACTTGGCAGACATTACAACCCATCTTTGAAATATATAGCGGTACATAGTGGCAAAACAATACAGCCGAGTCCTTTGGGTTGGATTTCAAATAGCATTCAGAAACCAAAGCAGTGCAGTGGAATGACACAATACTGTACACTAGAAGAGCACTTCAGGATGCACTTGCAGTGCACAGACTATTTACCTTTAGTAAATCAACCCCTATATTTGTCTTTAGTAAATCAACCCCATAATGTTACTTTTTTTTCCTCACTTTTAGCAATGTGTTACTCCCAATAATGTTACTTTTTTTTCCTCACTTTTAGCAATGGTTGCTCTTTAGCCCTCTTTCAAATTGGAGCAACTTGTCACGCGATTTGAGGTCAAATCACATGACAAGTCGCACCCTATTGCCAACACTGTTTAAATCGGTGCAAAGCCGACTTTGTGGTGCTGCATCGATTTGAAAAAGTAGTTCCTGCACTACTTTTGGGAATATTTTTGGGGATTTTGGGTGCGACTTGCATAGAAATCTGTGCATGAAGCCGCACAGATGTCTTCCAAGTTGCACCTGAAGTGGCACTGACATGCGGCTTTAAAATTGTGCGATTTCAGATGAAGTCACACAATTTCAAAGGAACTGTCAATGTGAAAGAGGGCTAAGCCATCTTTATGTTTAATAAAATACTATATACAAATTGGGATGTGGACACTGTTTTCTAACTAAAGTGTCCTATACAGTATGTAATAATGTCACCCATAATCTTGAAATGGTAATTGTCTCTAAGCATTACCCGGCCTTTTGTGCTAAATTCTTCCTGAGAAGTACCAGTGCACTTCCTGGCACCCCTGGTCTGTAGCTTCATAGCTGTATATCTAGAGCAGTGATGGCAAACCTTGGCACCCCAGATGTTTTGGAACTACATTTCCCATGATGCTCATGCACTTTGCAGTGTAGTTGAGCATCATGGGAAACGTAGTTCCAAAACATCTGGGGTGCCAAGGTTCGCCATCACTGATCAAGAGTATGAGATCATCTAAGGCCCTGCTGCCTCTGATTGCTGGTCTAAGGAGATTTAAGTGATGTTTGGTGATGTCACTATTGTGCTACCCACTGTTCTCCTTGCTGGAGAATAAGCTATACCTAAAACCCTGCAGTGCAAGGATCCCCCTGCTTTTGCTTTATTAATTTTATGGATCTCTGATTCCTCCATGTTTCCTGGTGCTTCTTGAATATTTCCTCCACCATTTATCAGCTCACCCATCATCAGGAGAACAGCTCTGACATTAAGAGGAAAAGCCTCAAACAAGATGGCTACCTCCACGTAAGGACACAGAGCATAACACAGCATGGTAAATCAGCAGTGGGAAAATGATCATCTGTAGGGAGACCACAAGCAATCATGCTGACTCAGGGCAAAGGACAACTTCCACAATAAAGGTCCTCTTTAAGCACCATAATATCACTTTTATCCATAATCACTGGTCATAACTAGGTCACCTCCTACTTGAATTCCTCTCTCCCCTTTTACACTGTTGTCAGTCATTTCATAAACATGTTCTTTATGTCTTATTAGAATGCAGTATATGATGGTGTGTGCACTTGCAATCGTAAAGATGGGCACCATAATAATGTTTTTACAGAAGCCAGTTCTAAACATAGAATTATTCAAAATTAAACTATGCAAATGATGCCTTTATTTTTTTTCCCAATCTGCAATGGAAAATTATTAGCTTTGATATCATCTTTGTTAAAGATACACTCTAGTCAAAAATGGAAAACAGAAGCTTGAAATACATACGGGAACAGATCCTACCTACTTAGAAGTTCAGTATTTTATCCATGTATAGTTCACTAGTCCACCTTACTGGCAATTTGAGAACCCCGCTTATGTAGCAGAATAGCTAAACCCCATACTGCTTAACATTCTTAATTCTTAATTTCTTAAAATGAATGACTGACCATCAGGGGCGGACTGACCATTCGGGCACTTGGGCACTGCCCGAGGGCCCCATGCCACTAAGGGGCCCCATCAGGGTTGCCAGCCTCAATAAAACCAGGGACAGTATGTAAAAATCTGTGTTTTTTAAAAATCCCAAGATTATAGCTGCCCCGCCTCTCCAGTACCTTTTCAGTGTGTGTATATACTATATGTGTATATTATGTGTCTGTATGTGTATACTGTGTGGCCCCATAATCTATTGCCGGGGGGCCCCATAAGCTCCTATTGCCTGGGGGCCCCATAATCTCCTATTGCCCGGGTGCCCCATAATCTTCTCCTATTGCCCGGGGGCCCCATAATCTCCTATTGCCCGGGGGCCCCGTGAGTTGTCAGTCCCCCCCTGCTGACCATTGACCTCTCTTTGCTGATGCCTGAGCCAGAGCAACATTTATTTGCAGTAGCCAAAACCTTTGAAAAGGGTATCACCAGGCACAGCCATAATGGCCATCTCTGGCACATACCCCATACTGCGGAAAGACATTAGCAATATTTTTTATTGCCATACCAGTCCGATTTGCACTGTATAAAAATGCTGTTCTGGCCAAGAGGAGACCAGACAGATAAAAGGCAATTCTCCATTATATTTAGGAAAGGTTGGGGGTGCAGATAAATTACATTTTTATCATATTTAAAAAAATCACATAATTCAGCCGTTCTTAACCAGGACTCCATGGAACCCAAAGGTTCCTCCAAGGGTTGTTGGGTATTCCTTAAGCTGTGAGCAATGGCAAATTGATCTCCTACCTACAATGACCACCAATGCAAGTAGACACTACATTGCATGTATGTTAGGGGACATCACATTTCCTTTTATTGTTTTTTGTTTAATTTACATATTTTTATTGTTCATTATTATTATTATTCATTTAATTTCAAGATTACTGAAAATTTTATTGTACGAAGCAATATGGTGCCCAGGGTGTCGAATAGGCTAGGTAGGCCATATTATTTATTAGTATATTACTACAATTTACTGATCACACTAATGTTCCGTGAACTGTGGGCCACATCTGGACAGTAGCATTGTCATCCTGGGAGGAGGGAGTGTTATGCATCATGTACACTGCTGCTGGTAAACGGACTAGGAGCAGATGGGTGTTTTTTTCAGCTGCCCCTGAACTCTCCTCTATGTTATCTTATCAGTACATGTACACTGGGTTGTTTCTAGTCGTTTCTAGGCAGTTGAGTTTAGAAGCATTTTTTGGAAAGCAAAAAATGCGTTCAGGACCGATGTGCTGAGGCATTTGAAATGCCAAATGCCTGTAACAGCTTGTAAACGTGTGTAAACGCGGTAACTTGCATTTAGCCGCATTTTGTTTGCAGGTGTTTTTACATTTTTTACTATTTGAAAAAAAAAACAAAAAAAGCTTCTAAATGCAAACGTGGCTAAACGCGGCTAAACGCAGCATGTAAACGCAGCACAACAAACGTTTTTAAACGTCGGTTACTATCTGTCAAGTTAAATTGTTCAGGAGAGGTTGTAAAATGTCCTGTGTACAGTAAGCCTTAGATGTATTAGCAGATTTAACTATTGTAACAAATTGAAGCCAAACTCCAGATAAGCAGTTACAGCAAAAAAATTTTTTTTTTCTCCTTTTGGGATAAAGGTTTTTACATAAAAAAATCAAAGCTGGTCTTAAATGGATTTGTCTCAACACTCTAACTACGAGAGAGCTTGCTATGTTAAAACAACAGACTTACTGGTTGGATCACCAGATGGAAATAGAAGAAAGAAAGCCTATGAGATGGAATAAGCCTAATGGTGACTTATTACAAAACTAAACAATACCAAGGTGGGCATTTTATTTAGTAATAATCTGACACACATGTTAAAAAAAAAAAAACTTGATAGACATTGATAAAGATAGATTGACTGATTGATTGTCCAAAATCAATAATAGGGAGTCTGCTTAGTACTGGATTACTGACTTCATGCATGGCAATCCCAATATTACAGATAGACAGCTGGATAGATAGATAGATAGATAGATAGATAGATAGATAGATAGATAGATAGATAGATAGATAGATAGATAGATAGATAGATAGATAGATAGATAGATAGATAGATAGATCAAAATGCTTTAATGAACTAATAACTAAATCAATAGTAGGTGTTTAATATTTTTATTTCTATTTTATTATATTTCTTATCAAATTAGCAGAAAATGATTTACCATATAAAAAAAATTGCTTTTAGAATGCTGGTTCCTAAATTAATTATACCATTAAAGAAAACTAATAACATCAGTTTTCAGAGGTTAGTCCTGGACTTATTAAAATGGTAGATATTAATAGACAAAGATAGACAGACTAAATGAGATAGATAGATAGATAGATAGATAGATAGATAGATAGATAGATAGATAGATAGATAGATAGATAGATAGATAGATACTGTAGATAGATAATGGCTTTCATTACTAATAATTATATTAGTAATTATTATTTTTTTTATTAATTATTAGGTGTTTTTATTTTTTTATATTGTTCCATCTAATTTGTAATATTTCATAATAAATTAGTGGAAAAATGATTTAGCAAGGCCACCAAGGTCGAGTTGTTTCGTACTATTTATTGTATCGTGTGTGCTGCAAAAATGCCCTGAGCCTTATCTGTGTTTAGTAAGAAAACACACCTGACACCAGTGCTTTAATAATCATTAACTAAACAAGAAAATGACACAATCACCCTGAAATATGATGCAAACGGTACTGAAAGTAACGATCCGGCCTCTTTTACCCACAGAGCTAATAGTCATTTCATTTGATTAGGAGTACAACCAAATGGACAATTCTCCAGAACTGTTACATCATGTTTGGAATGATGAAATATTCAGTGTATGGCAGAGCACGTTGCATTATGAATACCCAGGGAACATGTATAACCGGACGGACGGGGACGATGGACAGTAGTAATTAAGGGGTTAAGAGGCCAGTGATGCGAGTGTGTTAGAGATGTATTTGAAGACTCGCAATGCTGGGTTTCAGAGCACCTCCCTTCCTTCCCCTTCAGCCCTGGGTGTTGCTGCGTGTTGTTTTTGTTGCATTTTTGAAGGTGGAGTACTTTATAGCAGCTGTGCCAGATGCACACCTCTCCCTCCCTCCCAGAAACCCCAAAACAAGAATGTGGTCCCTCCCTGCCCTCCTCTCTCCTGTGGTTAGCTTGTATCTGTGCCCATCTGTGTGCTCAGGACGTAGGAGAACCGCTCTACACACTGGAGAGCACAAATAACTTCTTCATGCCCAAAATCAATGATGGGAAGTCTGCTTACTACTGGAGTACTGACTTCATTCATGGCAATCCCAATGTGACAGATAGACAGCTACATGGATAGATAGATAGATAGATAGATAGATAGATAGATAGATAGATAGATAGATAGATAGATAGATAGATAGATAGATAGATAGATAGATAGATAGATAGATAGATAGATAGATAGATATACAGTGAGAGAAAATAGACATATATTTACGTGTGATACATTAACACGAATAAATATAAATGTAATATAGAAATAAGTATTTCCACATTACATTTCTATTTATTTGTGTTAATGTATCACACGTAAATATATGTCTATCTTTCTCTTCCTATATATCATATATATATATATATATATATATATATATATATATATATATATATATATATATATATAAAACGCCTATATATATACATATATCTATATGGATAGATAGATAGATAGATAGATAGATAGATAGATAGATAGATAGATAGATAGATAGATAGATAGATAGATCATTTTAATTTTTTGTGGTAACACATGGATTTTATATAGTACAAAATACAGTTCAACATTCAATTCTCCACTTCTTTATTAAAGCTGCAGTCACACTTGAGCGTAGCGGAAATGCAGGCAGAAACGCAAATTATTTTAAATATTTTTTCCTAGTAGCACCCCAAAAGCTGGCAGCAGCCCCGTGTTTTTTTCACAAAAATGCAAAATGCGCTTGGCCCAATGCCAAAAAAATAGTACTTGAGCTACTTTGGCGCATTTCTCCTGCGTAGGGCAGCCTATTCAAGTGAAGCAGGAGAAACGCCCCAAAAAAGCGGCAGAAACCACACAATGCACCAGGTCGCTCAGGTGCGAATGCATTCCTCAGTGTGTAATCCATCTGTTATTTACTGTACACTGAGCTGCTCAAAAGAATTATTCATTGCAAGGCTTTATGCACAAGGATGCAT
Source organism: Aquarana catesbeiana (assembly GCF_042186555.1). Taxonomy (NCBI): domain Eukaryota; kingdom Metazoa; phylum Chordata; class Amphibia; order Anura; family Ranidae; genus Aquarana; species Aquarana catesbeiana. The sequence goes on along the minus strand of NC_133324.1, from coordinate 837,975,146 downwards.
TCTGGACATTACATCTGTGCGCATGCACTACTTTATGCTAATGGAAGCGCATAGCTGTGTACAGCCGCCTTCACCCATTCAGCACCTGGACATCCCGGGCATCAGAAAATACACGGTGTATTTACAGGTATGGGCAAATGCCCCCATGTACATGTAGCCTAAGGCAGATGCGACAGAGCGTGCACGCTTTTTGGCGCATTCTCATTCGTAGCATTTAGGGCAACCAATTAATTATAATGGGCTTTGCTATGTGTGAGAAACATGCTAAATAGGTCCCTGACACATTTTAAAATGTGTGCGTATCAGTAAGATACGTGGGAGTGCTACTAAGAATAAAGGGCACCGCCGCACATCAGCAAAGGTGCAGCCTGTTTTTGTGCATTGTGGGAAAGCATAAGATTTTGCACACATTCCCACAATGCACAGGTATGAATGAAGACTGAGGTTCTATTGACTCCTATGCAGATGTAGCAGTGTGTGCACATTTTTGCACTTTTTGGTGCATCGCATTTACATGTGAAAATTGCACAAAAGAAGTGCAAGCACCTTTTTGTAAATTGCACAACACTTTATGTGTGAAGGAGGATTGTTCTCTTGCACATGATTAGTAGTGACTATAGCTTTACCCTATATGTTAGGTTCAGTGAACACTTAAGGCATGTTCACATCAGCCAGCTGCACTGTAGGCACGGCCGCTGCTGTGCGCTGATACAACAGTGTCAATGTGCCAATCCTGATGACACTTTTTTTGTGTTCACCAAGCTTTACTGGAGTCCTATTTACTGCAGCAGTATTGCAAAATGCTGGTTTGCATCTCAACCCACCATGCTGAAAAAAAAAGAACTGCATACACTACAGCAACACTGTGGAAATAGGGCATTTTGCCTTGTCTATGTGTTGGGGCTGCGCTGGAAATAGCTGCCAATCAGACACAGATCTTGTGTAAATGGTACTAAATAAATTGACCCACTATTACCCACACACATATATACTGATACCCCTCCACCACCACCCACACGCTCACAGTGATAATTCCACCACCCAAATACATACTGATAGAAGCACCACCACCCAGACACATGCACTATATGCACTAAAAGTAATGGGACACCTGCCTTTATACGCCCATTAACTTTAATGGCATCCCAGTCTGTTAACAAGGAGGTCTGGCTCGCCGTCCACGCTCTAATTTATCCCAAAGGTGTTCTATCGGGTTGAGGTCAGGACTCTGTGCAGGCCAGTCAAGTTCCTCCACCCCAAACTCGCTCATCCATGTCTTCGCTTTGTACACTGGTCCAAATTATTTGATGGAGGGGGTATTATTGTGTGGGGTTGTTTTTCAGGGGTTGGGCTTGACCCCTTTGTTCCAGTGAAGGGAACGCTTAAGGCATCAACATACAAAGACATCTTGGACAATTTCATGCTCCCAACTTTGTGGGAACAGTTTGGGGATGACCCCTTCCTTTTCCAACATGACTGCGCATCCTCATAACTAAGCTCCGGGGGGGGGGGGGGCAGAGTGAAATGAGTTGGGGGCGTGGCCTGGCAGGAGCCCAAGCTGAGGTTGTCTATCTCATACCACTATAGGATTCCATGGATGTGCGGCACCAGGGATCTTTACTCTCTTCCTTCCAGTTACTACAGGAGCTGGGACAAGCTCCATCCCTACAACCACCACTCCTGCAGTGGTTGTAGCATTACCCACACTATTCTCCATAGTGATCGAGCCTGTGCGGCACACTAAACAAACCGTGGGTCACATTTATAGTGGAGGAGCCTGTATGTCAGAATGCAGAGGACTGGGGTGTTCAATGCACAGAGTGCAAGGGTCAGGAGTATGTAAGACGCTGCAGTCAGTGTCAGGTTTAGAAGTACATAACACGCAGAGAGCAGGGTCAGGAGTATGTAATGAATGGTAAAGTTTGGGAGTACACAAGAAAAATAGTGCAGGAGTGAGGGTAGTATAACACACAGTGTGGGCAGTGTAGGGGGCAGGAGAGTACAAAATGCTCCCCTCAAGCAGTACTCTTCCGCACTTTACCCTTTCAGCAAAAACCCCCACTCCTTCCCCTTTAAAAAAATCCATCATTATTCTTAACTCTCAACCCCCCCAGCACAAATTTTTGCCCCCCGGCACAAATCCTATCCCCTTCAATCCCCCCTCTGAACACAAATCCCTCCACAACCCCCCAAAATCCCCCTTCTAGTACAAATTCTCTTCCCCTCCAAATATCCCCCAACAGAAATTCTCCTTCCATCCAACCCCCCACAGAACAAATCTCCTTCCCCAAATCTCACATCCCAGCACAAATCCTTCCCCCTACCCCAGCACAAATCCTTTTCCACTCCCGGCAATGTAAATTCCTCCTCTCCTTGTAAATCCCCCCCCCTCCCCGGGTAAATCCCCTCCAACCAGAAAGAGGCAGGAACACCTGGGGGGGTGGGCACCATCCTCAGGAGCCAAGCTGATCCAAGCCCGGCCATGGGGAGGGGGGGTCCAGTGCCGGGTCTGAGCCCAGGGGGGAGGAGCACTGGGAGTGAGATTACACTCAGCAGCCTGGAGGGCAGGGAGAGATAGCAGAGTGATCAGCCCCCCCACTGGTCTCCTGATCCTGCCTCCCCTCCCTGAGCCTTATGATTGGCTGCACTGACTGCAAGGTGCACATTCTGCAGTTGCATCAATGTTTATTGTCATAGATTGACAAATTGTATATTACACCACATTTTTTTACAAATAAATATCTGAAAAGTGTGGTGTGCATTTGTATTTAGCCCCCTTTACTCTGATACCCCTAACTAAAATTTAGTGGAACCAATTGCCTTCAGAAGTCACCTAATTAGTAAACAGCATCCACCTTTGTGTAATTTAATCTCAGTATAAATACAGCTGTTCTTTGAAGCCCTCAGAGGTTTGTTAGAGAACCTTAGTGAACAAACAGCATCATGAAAGCCAAGGAACACACCAGACAGGTCAGGGATAAAGTTGTGGAGAAGTTTAAAGCAGGGTTAGGTTATACGAAAATATCCCAAGCTTTGAACATCTCACAGAGCACTGTTCAATCAATCATCTGAAAATGGAAAGAGTATGGCACAGCTGCAAACCTACCAAGATGTGGCTGTTTTATTGTACATAGGTTAAAAAAGATATAACAATCTTAGGGAGAAAACATTAAGTTCCAACAAAATTATACAAAGATATATTGAATTACTGTACATAAACGTTATTCTCGACATGTTTCGCTAAAGTATATAGCTTCTTCAGGAGTTCGTATTTGTCCGTGTACAGAGTAATCATTGCAATACATAAAAAATATACATAAGACAAACAAAATAACAGGTCCTACATAGAACCTAACAATACAAATAATATATATGAAAAATGTATTGTTAGGTTCTATGTAGGACCTGTTATTTTGTTTGTCTTATGTATATTTTTTATGTATTGCAGTGATTACTCTGCACACAGACAATTACGAATCTCCTGAGGAAGCTACTATGTACTTTAGTGAAACACGTCGAAAATAACGTTTTTGTACAGTAACACAATATATCCTTGAATAATTTTGTTGGATCTTAATGTTTTCTCACTAAGATGGTTATATCTTTTTTAACCTATGTCCAATAAAACTTTTTTAATATATATGTTATAGTTTTATTCGTTTTGGCCCCTTAAAAGTCCCCTCTCTCCCAATTCTATTTTTTATTTGAAAATTGCTGTACACAGACGCTCTCCATCCAATCTGACAGAGCTTGAGCTATTTTGCAAAGAAGAATGGGCAGAAATGTTACTCCCTAGATGTGCAAAGCTGGTAGAGACTTCTCCAAAAAGACTTGCAGCTGTATTGCAGCGAAAGGTGGTTCTACAAAGTATTGACTCAGGGGGGCTGAATATAAATGTATGCCACACTTTTCACATATTTATTTGTTAAAAAATTTGAAAACCATTTATCATTTTCCTTCCACTTCACAATTATGTGCCACTTTGTGTTGGTCTATCACATAAAATCCCAAAAACATACATTTACGTTTTTGGTTGTAACATGACAAAATGTTGAAAATTTCAAGGGGTATGAATACTTTTTCAAGGCACTGTATACTGTACATATATATATGTATGGAGCCTCTCATGGGGCCCCCTACTGTCCCCGGGCCCTCGAGCAGTGCCGACTGCCCGATTGGTCCGTCTGCCCCTGGGTGTACCTGGGTCCCACTGGTTTCTGCCAGATCTGTGCTGCTGGCACTGCTGGACATCTGCTGATGTCAAGGGAAGTAAGCATGATGTGTCTTTCATCTGCTGCCTTAAAGTGTTACTAAACCCACAACAGTAAAATCAGTCTGTATATGCAGTTAAACATGCTTGCTCTACCAACTGTGGAAGGGGTTAATCCTCTGCATTGTGTAAAAAGACTTGATCCTGTCTTCTCTGTTCCCCCCTTCTTCCACAGTCCCCAAATCATCTCCTGACAGAACAGAGCATTGGGAGGCAAGCTGCAAATGCTCAGTTTGGTGTGTGTTGCTAGAGAGTTTTTTTTTCTTGGCAGAGTGCATGTGATCAGCACAGGGTCAATCAGCACTGTCCAGACAGGGGTCCTGCAGCCTCATAGGACAGCCAGAGTAGAAAGAAAACTCCTCCCACTTACCTACTGGACACTTTTACCCCCTTCCTGCCCAGGCCAATTTTCATCTTTCAACGCTGTCACACTTTGAATGACAATTGTGCGGTAATGCAACACTGTACCCATATGAAATTTTTACTAACCAAACAAAAAAAAGTTTATAGTTTGTTAAAATTTTGCAAACAGGTAATTTTTCTTCTTCACTTACAGTATGTGCGCTGATGAGGCTGCACTGATGGGCACTGATAGGCTGCACTGGTGGGTACCGATGAGGCGGCATTGATAGGTGGCACTGATGGGCACTGATAGGTGGCTCTGATGGGCACTGATGAAGCGGCACTGGTGGGCACTGAAGAGGCAGCACTAATGGGCACTGATAGGCAGCACTCATGAGTAAGCACTGAAAGGTGGCACTGATGGATACTTATAGGCAACACTGATAGGTGACACTGATGATGTGGCACTGATGGGCAGCACTGATGGGCACTGATTGGCGGCACGGGTGGGCACTCATTGGCAGCACTGGTGGGCACTGTTGGGACTGCACTTATAATCAGGGCACTGATAATTAGTGCCCTGATTATCATTGCTGATGTCCTTTAACAGAAGCCAGTTAACAGATTTCTTCTTCTCTCCTCATGCTGTCAGTGTGATGAAAGAAAAGGCAATAACTGGCTTGTGTTTACATCCTGTGATCAACTGTCATTGGCTGACAGCTGATCACGTGGTAAAGGACTGCTGTGATTGGCCCTTTACCACCCATCTGTGATCAGCTGAGTCCGAAGGACTCGGCGTTCACAGAGTTTGCTGCTCACGTGCTGTAGGGGGCGTGCAGGCAGCGCAATCATGGAGGACATTCATATACGCCCTCCTGGCAAAGGAAACCCGCACTGTAGCCATCTTTTGACTATAGCGCAGGTGTGAAGGGAGTAATTATGTTTCCTTGGCCACTGCTTCTGCGGATCTCAACCTTGCCCGATCAATGGTGTCTTTATTGCTGAGAAATACAGGAAGATACTCATCCATTATGCCATACTATCAGGACAGCATGTGATTGGCCCCAAACATACTCTGCTAGTTACTCTCATGGACGTCCGCATGGGGAGGTAAGGGGGAGGCAAGTGCCCCCCCTTCTGGATCAAGGTGTCAACACACGGACATTTAGGGACAATCCTGGGTGGGTGCCCAGGGTGTACTGCGCCCAGGCGCGGCAAGCCGCCGCAAAGGGGGGGGGCGCTGAAGTTGTGGCAGTCACTTACTGTTACATGCCCCCTGGCGTCTAGCAACCAGTGATGACACATCATGAGGCCGAAGCGAGGCCCCAGCATTCAGAGTGGAGGATGAACGTTTTCCTCCTTCGCGCCTGGTCAATTTTGGCTCCACCTACCTCCTTCATCTTCTCTGAGCAGTGCGGCTCAGAGCCTGAGGGAAGGAAGGGTGCATGCCCAGAGAGCTGAGTGTGAGCTGTCTACCTGCACCAGCACCTGCCTGAGGTGAGGCAGCCTGTGTCCATGTTCTGGAGCTCATCTAACAGCACTACTTGTATATTTGCGGTCAAGGTGTTAAATTAATGATTTCATGATAGATATGCGGAAGATATCATCGGTAACCTTCTAAAAATGCTCTTTACTTGGCTATAATGCTGAACTGAATGCTTTCTAAGCCAGAGCCTGTATGCACATCAGAAAAGTTTAAGAAAAGTAAAAAATTCTTTAATAAATTCTTTGCATACCTCCTTCGGGTTAATGAATATACATATTGGAACAACAGAGCCATGGTGCTGGTATTTTCAGAAAGAAAAGTCGGTCACCGCAACCCCCCCCACGCTTACTGGTGCACTGGGTTGTGGAGGAGGCGGAAGCAGCTTGCTCAGGCTCTCAGCGGTTCTCTGAGAGGCTGAGCCAGGTGCTAGTACAGACATCTGAGTTGATCCCAACTGTGTGGTCGCAATTTCTCTAGAGCCTAGACCAGCTCTGTGACATCAGCTGAGAATGGGTCACAGGAGTGCAGAAAGAACTGCACTCCTTTGCTGCAGAGAAGTACAGCCAAACAAGCTTTAGTTGTACTTCCCCTTTAAGAACTATCTTCAGTGTAAAGAAGAACAAGGAGTGCTAGAAATGATGGTTTTGAAAGAATTCTGACTTTACAGCATTTCTTCACATCTGCCTTAAACTTTTGCATAGTACTGTATATACATGGATACCGCCGCCACCCACACATACACTATATTGTCAAAAGTATTGGGACACTGTCTTTACACGCACATGAACTTTAACCACTTGCCAACTGGGCACTTAAAGTGGTGTTCCACCCAAAAAAAAATGCATGAATGTGCCTAAAAAAAAAATAAAAAAAACATTTGGAAATTTTTTTTTTCTAACTCACTTCTAAATGCCTGTTGCTAGGGGGTCCCTCGTAGTCTGCCTCTTTCAGTGACTGGGCTGATGACATCACTTCAGCGCAGGAAGGGCTCAGCTCTGCTCCCTCCCTCTTGTCAATCATCTGGGACACATTACAGGTCCCAGATGACTGAGCGGCCAATCATGGCGTGCAGCGCTGCTCGCGCATGCGCAGTGAGTACCCGGCTGTGAAGCCACAGCCCGGCGCCCACAGTTGCAATGTCGGCGCCGCCGAACGGAGGGGTAGAAGAGCGGGGCTTCTATCCCCCACATCGCTGGACCGTGGGACAGGTAAGTGTCCGATTATTAAAAGTCAGCAGCTGCAGTATTTGTAGCTGTTGACTTTTAATTTTTTTTTAAAAATGGGAACTCCTCTTTAAACCCCCCTTCCTAACTAGGCCAATTTTCAGCTTTCAGCACTTCCACATTTTCAATGACAATTACTCAATCATGCAACACTGCACCCATATGAATTTTTGGTCCTTTTTTCAAACAAATAGAATTTTCTTTTGGTGGTATTTAATCACCACTGGGTTTTTTATTTTTTGCGCTATAAATGAAAAAAGACTAAACATTTTGTTTAAAAAATCATTTTTCTTCGTTTCGGTTATAAAATTTAGCAAATTAATAATTTTTCTTTAAATTGTGGCCAAAAGTTATACTGCTACATATCTTTGGTAAAAATAACCCAAATAAGTGTATATTATTTGGTCTTTGTGAAAGTTAAAGGAGTCAACAAGCTATGGCTGTAATCAATAAACACTGATCACACCTGATGCACTGACGGCCAATCTAATTTCTTGAGGCACTAACAAGCCAGGAAAGTATAAATACCCCCCCCCCCCATGACCCCTTCTTGGAAAGTAGATATTCCAAGGTATTTAGTAAGAGGCATGGTGAGTTTTTTAAAGTTGTAATTTTTTCCCACAATTCTTTGCAAAATGAAGATTTTTTTTCCAGAAAATTGTCATATCAACAGGTTATTTCTCTCACATGGCATATGCATGCTTACAACTACACCCCAAAAAACATTCTACTACTCCTCCTGAGTACCACATATGTGAGACTTTTACACAGCCTGGCCACATACAGAGCCCCAACATGAAAGGGGCACCTTCAGGTGTTCTAGGAGCATAAATTACACATCTCATTTCCTGACAACCTATTACACTTTTGAAGACCCTGGAGCACCAGGACAATGATAACGCCCACAAAATGACCCCATTTTGAAAAGCAAACATCCAATGTGTATTCTATAATGCCCCGTACACACGGTCGGATTTTCCGACGGAAAATGTGTGATAGGACCTTGTTGTCGGAAATTTCGACCCTGTGTAGGCTCCATCACACATTTTCCATCGGATTTTCCGACACACAAAGTTTGAGAGCAGGATATAAAATTTTCCGACAAAAAAAATCTGTTGTCGGAAATTCCGATCGTTTGTATACAAATCCGACGGACAAAGTGCCACACATGCTCAGAATAAATAAAGAGATGAAAGCTATTGGCCACTGCCCCGTTTATAGTCCCGACGTACGTGTTTTACATCACCGCGTATAGAACGATTGGATTTTCCGACAACTTTGTGTGACCGTGTGTATGCAAGACAAGTTTGAGCCAACATCCGTCAGAAAAAATCCTAGGATTTTGTTGTCGGAATGTCCGAACAAAGTCCAACCGTGTGTACGGGGCATTAGGCATTATGAGTCTTTTGAAAAATCCACAAGTTTTTTTCCACTGTTCTGGGAAGGCTGTCCACAAGATTTAGGAGTGTATCTATGGGAATGTTTGACCATTACTCCAGAAGCGCATTTGTGAGGTTAGGAGCTGATGTTGGACAACAAAAAAGCCTGGCTCGCAGTCTACGCTCTAATTCATCCCAAAGTTGCGCAGTCACGTTGGAACAGGAAGGGGCCATCCCAAACTGTTCCCACAAAGTTGGGAGCATGAAATTGTCCAAGATGTCTTGGCATGTTGATGCCTTAAGAGTTCCCTTCACTGGAACTAATGGGTCAAGCCCAACCCCTGAAAAATAACCCCCCACCATAACCCCCCTCCACCAAATGATTTGGACCAGTGCACAAAGCAAAGACATGGATGAGCGAGTTTTGGGGTGGAGAAAGTCCTGACCTCAACCCCATAAAACACCTTTGGGATGAATTAGAGCGGAGAATGCGAGCCAGTCCTTCTCGCCAACATCTGTGCCTGACCTCACAAATGTGCTTCTGGAAGAATGGTCAAACATTCTCATAGAGGAGCCAAGCCCAACCCCTGAAAAATAACCCCACACCATAATCCCCCCACCACCATATGATTTGGACCAGTGCACAAAGCAAGGTCCATAAAGATATGGATGAGCGAGTTTGGGGTGGAGGAACATGACTGGCCTGCACAGAGTCCTGACCTCAACCCGATAGAACACCTTTGGGATGAATTTGAGCGGAGGCTGCAAGCCAGGCTTTCTCGTCCAATATCAGTACCTGACCTCATAAATGCGCTTCTGGAAGAATGGTCAAACATTCCCATAGACACACTCCTAAACCTTGTGGACAGCCTTCCCAGAAGAGTTGAAGCTGTTATAGCTAACAAAGGGTGGGCCAACTCAATATTGAAGACTGGGATGCCATTAAAGTTCATGTGCATGTAAAGTCAGGCATCACAATACTTTTGACAATATAGTGCATATACTAATACCAGCACCACCCACACATACACATATATACTGATACTACCACCACCCATATATATACTGATACCACCACCACCCACATACATACAGTATATATGGATACCATAACCACCACCCACACACATATACATGGATACTATAACCACCACCCACATATAAACTGATACCGCCACCACCCACACACATATATCATAGCTCCCAACTGTCCCTGATTTTGAGGGATTGTCCCTGATTGTCCCTGATTTGTCTCTCTGTCCCTCGTTTGTCCCTCATTTTGGTCTGATCTATTTAGTTGTATATAAAATGCACTATTTATCTTGCAAAAAGTGTTTCCCAGTGCTAAACCTTTCATCAAATTTCTAAATCATTGCATTTGTAAATTTTAATAGCCAGGTTAATGGAATAGTAGTGGTAATAAAAAGTACTTAAATTCTCCTTTAGGGGGCATGACGGGGGGGGGGGGGGGGGGGTCCTATGCCTACATACTTTTGCTAATAGGTGTCTGTCGTTCCCATCTCAAAAAGTTGGAAGGTATGATATATACATGGACACCATAACCACCACACACACATATACAGTATACTGATACCACCACCACCCAAATACATATATACTGATACCACCACCACCCACGTACATATATACTGATACCACACCCACCCACATACATATATACTGATACCACTCACACACATATATACATAGATACCATAACCACCACACGCACGCATATACAGTATACTGATACCACCACATACATATATACTGCACACAGATACCATCACCACCACACATATACTGTGTATATACTGATACCACCATCACATGTACGTATATATTGATACCACCACCCACACACATATATACATGAATACTTCTAGATTGTAAGCTCTAGCGAGCAGGGCCCTCTGATCCCTCTTGTATTGAATTATATTGTAGCTGTACTGTCTGCCCTCATGTTGTAAAGCGCTGTGCAAACTGTTGGTGCTATATAAATCCTGAATAATAATACTAATACCACCATCCACACATACAGTATATACTGATACCACCTTCACCAACCACACATACTGTATATATACACAGATGATACCACCACCATATGTACTGTATAAATTGATCCACACCCACATATATACACTGATACCACCACCACTCATATACTTACAGTAGATACCACCATCACACACACATATACACAGTGGTAATGTTATTAACACCCACATATAAACTGATACCACTCTGGGTATAAAATGTATGTTTGTACCACCACTCACACATGTATATACTGATACCACCATCACATGTACGTATATATTGATACCACCACCCACACACATATATACATGAATACTTCTAGATTGTAAGCTCTAGCGAGCAGGGCCCTCTGATCCCTCTTGTATTGAATTATATTGTAGCTGTACTGTCTGCCCTCATGTTGTAAAGCGCTGTGCAAACTGTTGGTGCTATATAAATCCTGAATAATAATACTAATACCACCATCCACACATACAGTATATACTGATACCACCTTCACCAACCACACATACTGTATATATACACAGATGATACCACCACCATATGTACTGTATAAATTGATCCACACCCACATATATACACTGATACCACCACCACTCATATACTTACAGTAGATACCACCATCACACACACATATACACAGTGGTAATGTTATTAACACCCACATATAAACTGATACCACTCTGGGTATAAAATGTATGTTTGTACCACCACTCACACATGTATATACTGATACCACCGCCACCACCCACACACATATATACACGTATACCTCCACCACATGTGTATACACTTTTATAATATAAGAGAGTTTTTAAAAAGTGTGGAAACTTTTTGAAGACCCTTGTAATAATACCACCACCCAAACATATCTACAGTACACTGATACCACCACCACCACACACACTTATATACAGTACACTGATACCACCACCACACACACATATACACAGTACACTGATACCACCACACACACACATACATAGGGTTAATCTCACTAACACCCACATATAAACTGATACAACCCACACAGGTAGTTAATGCTACCACCACCACCCAGACACATATACTGTATACTGATACCACCACCCACACACGTATATATTAAAACCATCATCACTACCACCACATGGAAAGATACTGATACCACCACTGCCTACATGTACACTGAAACCCACATGCATACATATACAAAATATTGATAACCCCACTACCATCCATACACATACAGTGCATTGAAAAAGTATTCATACCTCTTGAAATTTTCCATATTTTGTCATGTTACAACCCAAAACGTAAATGTATTTTATTGGGATTTTATGTGATAGACCAACACAAAGTGGCACATAATTGTGAAGTGGAAGGAAAATGATAAATGGTTTTCAAAATTTTTTACAAATAAATATGTAAAAAGAGTGGCGTGCATTTGTATTCAGCCCCCTTTACTCTGATATAACTAAAATCTAGTGCAACCAATTGCCTTCAGAAGTCACCTCAGGGGCGACCCATCCATTAAGGGAGCACGGGCACCACCCCCTCTCTCCAGCCACCCCCTCTATGACTAATGGATAGATTCATGCACAGCACTCGCAGTCCACCAAGATGTGTTAGAAAAACAAATTAATATTTGCTTTTCTAACACTGAACTGCCTCTCCGCCAATCAGGTATTGTGGGTCTAATACCCATCACCTGATTGGCTGAAGGCATAGGTGCCCCAATGGGATGCCTAGCAGACCGAAGAAGAGAGGAGGGGAAAGCATTGAGGAAATAAGAGCTATCCCACAGCTCACCGCTGTCACCCGCTGCCTGACCCGCCACTAAAATGGGGTAAGTGCCGGGCAGACAGCGGGTGGATGTTACAGTGGCAGCATTTGATGGGCACAAGTGGCGGCATTTGATGGGGCACAAGTGGCTGCATATGATGGGCACAAGTGGCTGCATATGATGGGCACAAGTGGTTGCATTTGATGGGCACAAGTGGCTGCATTTGATGAGCACAAGTGGCTGCATTTGATGGGCACTAGTGGCTTCATATCATGGGCACAACTGGCTGCATATGATGGGCACAAGTGGCTGCATTTGATGGGCACAAGTGGCTACATATGACAGGCACAAGTGGCTGCATATGACGGGCACAAATGGCTGCATTTGACGGGCACAAGTGGCTGCATATGATGGACACAAGTGGCTGCATATGATGAGCACAGTGGCTGCATATGATGGGCACAGTGGCTGCATTTGATGAGGCACAAGTGGCTGCATATGATGGGCACAATGGCTGCATATGATGGGCACAGTGGCTGCATTTAATGGGGCACAGTGGCTGCATTTGATGGGCACAATGGCTGCAATTGATGACACAGTGGCTGCATTTTATGGGCACAAGTGGCTGCATATGATGGACACAAGTGGCTGCTTTTGATGGGCACAAGTGGCTGCATATGATGGGCACAAGTGGCTGCATATGACGGGCACAAGTGGCTGTATATGATGGGGCACAAGTGGCTTCATATGATGGGCACAGTGGCCGCATATGATGGGTACGAGTGGCTGCATATGATGGGCACAAGTGGCTGCATATGATGGACACAATGGCTGCATATGATGGGCAAAGTGGCTGCATTTAATGGGGCACAGTGGCTGCATTTGCTGGGCACAATGGCTGCAATTGATGACACAGTGGCTGCATTTGATGGGCACAAGTGGCTGCATATGACGGGCACAAGTGGCTGCATATGATGGGGCACAAGTGGCTTCATATGATGGGCACAGTGGCTGCATATGATGGGTACGAGTGGCTGCATATTATGGGCACAAGTGGCTGCATATGATGGGCACAAGTGGCTGCATTTGAGGGGCACAAGTGGCTGCATTTGATGGGCACGAGTGGCTTCATATAATGGGCACAGTGGCTGCATAGGATGGGCACAGTGGCTGCATTTGATGGAACACAAATGGCTGCATATGATGGGCACAAGTGGCTGTATTTGATGGGCACAATGGCTGCAATTGATGACCCAGTGGCTGCATTTGATGGGCACAAGTGGCTGCATATGATGGACACAAGTGGCTGTATTTGATGGGCACAAGTAGCTGCATATGACGGGCACAAGTGGCTGCATATGATGGGGCACAAGTGGCTTCATATGATGGGCACAGTGGCTGCATATGATGGGTACGAGTGGCTGCATATGATGGGCACAAGTGGCTGCATATGATAGGCACAAGTGGCTGCATTTGATGGGCACAAGTGGCTGCATATAATGGGCACAGCGGCTGCATATGATGGGCACAGTGGCTGCATTTGATGGAAGACAAATGGCTGCATATGATGGGCACAAGTGGCTGCATTTGATGGAACACAAATGGCTGAATTTGATGGAACACAAATGGCTGCATATGATGGGCACAATGGCAGCATATGATGGGCGCAGTGGCTGCATATGATGGGCACAGTGGCTGCATTCGGTGGGCACAATGGCTGCAATTGATGGCTCAGTGGCTGCATTTGATGGGTACAATGGCTGCATTTGATGGGCACAATGGCTGCAATTGATGGCACAGTGGCTGCATTTGATGGGTACAATGGCTGCATTTGATGGGCACAGTGAGGCTGCAATTGACGGGGGGGGGGTCAGTATATTTCAGTTTGTTTGCACCCCCCCAAAAGTTTTGAGCACCAGCTGTTATTGAGTCACCTAGGTAGTAAATAGAGTCCACCTGTGTGTAATTTAATCTCAGTATAAATATAAATACAGCTGTACCGTGAAGCCCTCAGAAGTTTGTTAGAGAACCTTAGTGACCAAACAGCATCATGAAGGCCAAGGAACACACCAGACCGGTCAGGGATAAAGTTGTGGAAAAGTTTAAAGGAGGGTCAGGTTATAAAATAATATCCCAAGCTTTGAACATCTTACGGAACACTGTTCAATCCATCATCCGAAAATGGAAAGAGTATGGCACAACTGCAAACCTACCAAGACATGGCTGTCCACCTAAACTGACAGGCCGGCCAAGAAGAGCATTAATCAGAGAAGCAACCATGAGGACAGGGTAACTCTGGAGGAGCTGCAGAGATCCACAGCTCAGGTGGGAGAATCTGTCCACAGGACAACTATTAGTCATGCACTCCACAAATCTGGCCTTTATGGAAGAGTGGCAAGAAGAAAGCCATTGTTGAAAGAAAGCCATAAGAAGTCGCGTTTGCAGTTTGTGAGAAGCCATGTGGGGGACACAGCAAACATGTGGAAGAAGGTTCTCTGATCAGATGAGACCAAAATTGAACTTTTTAGCTTAAAAGCAAAATGGTATGTTTGGTGAAAAACTAACACTGCACATCACCCAGAACACACCATCCCCACCGTGAAACATGGTGGTGGCAACACCATGTTGTGAGGATGCTTTTCTTCAGCAACGTCAGGGAAGCTGGTCAGAGCTGATGGTAAGATGGATTGAGCCAAATACAGGGCAATCTTAAAAGAAAACCTATTAGAGTCTGCAAAAGACTTGAGACTGGGACAGAGGTTCACCTTCCAGCAGGACATCGACCCTAAAGATACAGCCAGAGCAACAATGAAATGGTTTAGATCAAAGTATGTTCATGTGTTGGAATGGCCCAGTCAAAGTCCAGACCTAAATACAATTGAGAATCTGTGTCCAGACTTAAAAATTGCTGTTCACAGACGCTCTCCATCCAATCTGACAGAGCTTGAGCTATTTTCCAAAGAATGGGCAAAAATATCCCTCTCTAGATGTGCAAAGCTTGAAGAGGCATCCCCAAAAAGGCTTGCAGCTGTAATTGCAGCGAAGGGGGGTTTTACAAAGTATTGACTGAATACAAATGCAAGCCACACTTTTCACATATTTATTTGTAAAAAAATTTGAAAACCATTTTCATTTCCCTTCCACCTCACAATTATGTGCCACTTTGTGTTGGTCTATCGCATAAAATCCCAATCAAATACATTTACGTTTTTGATCATAACATGAAAAAATGTTGAAAATGTCAAGGGGTATGAATACTTTTTCAAGGCACTGTATATACTGATACCACAACTCACACACATAAACGATAATCCCACCATCAACAACCACATATACACTGATACCACCACACACATACTGTATACACTGATATCTCCACCCACACCTATACAGTGGGGACGGAAAGTATTCAGACGCCCTTACATTTTTTACTCTTTGTTATATTGCAGCCATTTGCTAAAATCATTTAAGTTCATTTTTTTCCTCATTAATGTACACACAGCACCCCATATTGACAGAAAAACACAGAATTGTTGACGTTTTTGCAGATTTATTAAAAAAGAAAAACTGAAATATCACATGGTCTTAAGTATTCAGACCCTTTGCTCAGTATTTAGTAGAAGCACCCTTTTGATCTAATACAGCCATGAGTCTTTTTGGGAAAGATGCAACAAGTTTTCACACCTGGATTTAGGGATCCTCTGCCATCCCTCCTTGCAGATCCTCTCCAGTTCTGTCAGTTTGGATGGTAAACATTGGTGGACAGCCATTTTTAGGACTCTCCAGAGATGCTCAATTGGGTTTAAGTCAGGGCTCTGGCTGGGCCATTCCAGAACAGTCACAGAGTTGTTATGAAGCCACTCCTTTGTTATTTTAGCTGTGTGCTTAGAGTCATTGTCTTGTTGGAAGGTAAACCTTCGGCCCAGTCTGAGGTCCTGAGCAGTCTGGAGAAGGTTTTCGTCCAGGATATCCCTGTACTTGGCTGCATTCATCTTTCCCTCGATTGCAACTAGTCGTCCTGTCCCTGCAGCTGAAAAACACCCCCACAGCTTGATGCTGCCACCACCATGCTTCACTGTTGGGACTGTATTGGACAAGTGATGAGCAGTGCCTGGTTTTCTCCACACATACCGCTTAGAATTAAGGCCAAAAAGTTCTATCTTCGTCTCATCAGACCAGAGAATCTTATTTCTCACCATCTTGAAGTCCTTTAGGTGTTTTTTAGCAAACTTCATGCAGGCTTTCATGTGTCTTGCACTGAGGAGAGGCTTCCGTCGGGCCACTCTGCCATAAAGCCTCGACTGGTGGAGGGCTGCAGTGATGGTTGACTTTCTACAACTTTCTCCCATCTCCTGATTGCATCTCTGGAGCTCAGCCACAGTGATCTTTGGGTTCCTCTTTACCTCTCTCACCAAGGCTCTTCTCCCCCGATAGCTCAGTTTGGCCAGACAGCCAGCTCTAGGAAGGGTTCTGGTCGTCCCAAACGTCTTCCATTTAAGGAGTATGGAGGCCACTGTGCTCTTAGGAACCTTAAGTGCAGCAGAAATTTTTTTGTAACCCTGGCCAGATCTGTGCCTTGCCACAATTCTGTCTCTGAGCTCTTCAGGCAGTTCCTTTGACCTCATGATTCTCATTTGCTCTGACATGCACTGTGAGCTGTAAGGTCTTATATAGACAGGTGTGTGGCTTTCCTAATCAAGTCAAATCAGTATAATCAAACACAGCTGAATCAGCTAATCAAACTCAAATGAAGGTGTAGAACCATCTCAAGGATGATCAGAAGAAATGGACAGCGCCTGAGTTAAATATATGAGTTTCACAGCAAAGGGTCTGAATACTTAGGACCATGTGATATTTCAGTTTTTCTTTTTTAATAAATCTGCAAAAATGTCAACAATTCTGTGTTTTTCTGTCAATGTGGGGTGCTGTGTGTACATTAATGAGAAAAAAAAATAAACTTAAGCCCCGGTTCACACAGGGGCGGCACGACTTGCAGGTCGCCTCACCGAGGCGACCTGCACACGACTGCCACGGCGACTTGCAAAACGACTTCTGTATAGAAGTCTATGCAAGTCGCCCCAAGTCGCCCCCAAAGTAGTACAGGAACCTTTTTCTAAGTCGGAGCGACTTGCGTCGCTCCTATTAGAATGGTTCCATTGTACAGAATGATAGGCGACTTGTCAGGCGGCTAGGTCGCCTGACAAGTCGCCCCTGTGTGAACCGGCACTAAATGATTTTAGCAAATGGCTGCAATATAACAAAGAGTGAAAATTTTAAGGGGGTCTGAATACTTTCCATCCCCACTGTATATACATTGATATCACCACCATCCACACACACATACCTGTATATACTGATACCCCTCCACCATTGCATGTATATACTGATACCACTACCCACACACGCACATACACTGATACCGACACCACCACACACACTGATCCCACCACCACCCACATACTTACTGATCCCACCACCACCCACATATATACTGATACCACCACCACCACCTACATATATCTTGATACACCCACCACCCACACACTGATCCCACCACCACCTACACACAGTATCTCACAAAAGTGAGTACACCCCTCACATTTTTGTAAATATTTTATTATATCTTTTCATGTGAAAACGCTGAAGAAATGACACTTTGCGACAATGTAAAGTAGTGAGTGTACAGCTTGTATAACAGTGTAAATTTGCTGCCCCCTCAAAATAACTCAACGCACAGCCATTTAATTCTAAACAGCTGGCAACAAAAGTGAGTACACCCCTAAGTAAAAATGTCCAAATTGGGCCCAATTAGTCATTTTCCCTCCCTGGTGTCATGTGACTCGTTAGTGTTACAAGGTCTCAGGTGTGGGAGCAGGTGTGTTAAATTTGGTGTTATCATTCTCACTCTGTCATACTGGTCACTGGAAGTTCAACATGGCACCTCATGGCAAAGAATTCTCTGGGGATCTGAAAAAAAGAATTGTTGCTCTACATAAAGATGGTCTAGGCTATAAGAAGATTGCCAAGATCCTGAAACTGAGCTGCAGCACGGTGGCCAAGATCATACAGAGGTTTAACAGGACAGGTTCCACTCAGAACAGGCCTCGTCATGGACAACCAAAGAAGTTGAGTGCGTCATAAGCGTCATATCCAGAGGTTGTCTTTGGGAAATAGATGTATGAGTGCTGCCAGCATTGCGGAAGGGGTGGGGGGGTCAGCCTGTCAGTGCACACTGCATCAAATTGGTCTGCATAGCTGTCATCCCAGAAGGAAGCCTCTTCTAAAGATGATGCACAAGAAAGCCCACAGTTTGCTGAAGACAAGCAGACTAAGGACATGGATTACTGGAACCATGTCCTGTGGTCTGATGAAACCAAGATAAACTTATTTGGTTCAGATGGTGTCAAGCGTGTATGGCGGCAACCAGGTGAGGAGTACAAAGACAAGTGTGTCTTGCCTACAGTCAAGCATGGTGGTGGGAGTGTCATGGTCTGGGGCTGCATGAGTTCTGCCGGCACTCGGGAGCTACAGTTCATTGAGGGAACCATGAATGCCAACATGTACTGTGACATACTTAAGCAGAGCATGATCCCCTCCCTTCGGATACTTGGCCGCAGGGCAGTATTCCAACATGATAATGACCCCAAAGACACCCCCAAGACCACCACTGCCTTGCTAAAGAAGCTGAGGGTAAAGGTGATGGACTGGCCAAGCATGTCTCCAGACCTAAACCCTATTGAGCATCTGTGGGACATCCTCAAATGGAAGGTGGAGGAGCGCAAGGTCTCTAATATAAAATATAAAATATTGACACTTTGGGCCCAATTGGGACATTTTTACTTAGGGGTGTACTAACTTTTGTTGCCAGCGGTTTAGACATTAATGGCTGTGTGTTGAGTTATTTTGAGAGGACAGCAAATTTACACTGTTATACAAGCTGTACACTCACTACTTTACATTGTTGCAAAGTGTCATTTCTTCAGTGTTGTCACATGAAAAGATATAATAAAATATTTACAAAAATGTGAGGGGTGTACTCACTTTTGTGAGATACTGTATATACTGATACCACCACCGCCTACATATATACTGATACTACCACATACATATATACTGATACTACCACCACCCACATATATACTGATACCACCACCACCACCTACATATATACTGATACCACCACCACCCACATATATACTGATACCACCACCACCACCTACATATATACTGATACCACCACCACCCACATATATACTGATACCACCACCACCCACATATATACTGATACCACCACCACCCACACATATACTGATACACCCACCACCCAGATATATACTGATACCACACCACCTACATATATATTGATCCCACCACCACTCACATATACACCGACACACGAACCTTGCTCCAACACTGATGATGGTCGCGGCTCTTGTCGTGTCCTATATTGAAAAATAAAACAATTAACAAAGTACTCAGTGCCACTAGTAAAACTCAAAATAAAACTTTGACCTAAAATAAAAGACGATGCACTACAAATGTCACCCTGGTTGCACGGTATGTAGGGCAGTGTGTTCTGGTATGGGGGGTGAGGGGGTGGAAACTGTAGTCCCCCCTGGTTGTACAGTGTGTAGGGCAGTGTGTTCTGGTATGGGGGGGGGGGTGTTGCTGGGATCTGTAGTCCCCCCTGGTTGTACAGTGTGTAGGGCAGTGTGTTCTGGTATGAGGGGGGGTTGCTGGGATCTGTAGTCCCCCCTGGTTATACAGTGTGTAGGGCAGTGTGTTCCGGAATGGGGGGGGTGTTGCTGGGATCTGTAGTCCCCCCTGTTTGTACAGTGTGTAGGGCAGTGTGTTCTGGTATGGGGGGGTTGCTGGGATCTGTAGTCCCCCCTGGTTGTACAGTGTGTAGGGCAGTGTGTTCCGGAATGGGGGGGGGTGTTGCTGGGATCTGTAGTCCCCCCGTTTGTACAGTGTGTAGGGCAGTGTGTTCTGGTATGGGGGGGTTGCTGGGATCTGTAGTCCCCCCTGGTTGTACAGTGTGTAGGGCAGTGTGTTCTGGTATGGGGGGGGGTTGCTGGAATCTCTAGTCCCCCTGGTTGTACAGTGTGTAGGGCAGTGTGTTCCGTTATGGGGGGGGGGGTGGTGTTGCTGGGATCTGTAGTCCCCCTGGTTGTACAGTGTGTAGGGCAGTGTGTTCTGCTATGGGGGGTGTTGCTGGGATCTGTAGTCCCCCTGGTTGTACAGTGTGTAGGGCAGTGTGTTCTGCTATGGGGGGTGTTGCTGGGATCTGTAGTCCCCCTGGTTGCACGGTGTGTAGTGCAGTGTGTTCTGGTATGAGGGGGGGGGGTTGCTGGAATCTCTAGTCCCCCTGGTTGTACAGTGTGTAGGGCAGTGTGTTCTGGTATGGGGGGGGGGGTTGTTGCTGGGATCTGTAGTCCCCCTGGTTGTACAGTGTGTAGGGCACTGTGTTCTAGTATGGGGGGGTTGCTGGGATCTGTAGTCCCCCTGGTTGTACAGTGTGTAGGGCAGTGTGTTCTGGTATGGGGGGGGGTTGTTGCTCGGATCTGTAGTCCCCCTGGTTGTACAATGTGTAGTGCAGTGTGTTCTGGTATGGGGGGGGGGGTTGCTGGGATCTGTAGTCCCCCTGGTTGTACAGTGTGTAGGGCAGTGTGTTCTGGTATGGGGGGGGGTTGTTGCTCGGATCTGTAGTCCCCCTGGTTGTACAGTGTGTAAGGCACTGTGTTCTAGTATGGGGGTGTTGCTGGGATCTGTAGTCCCCCTGGTTGTACAGTGTGTAGGGCAGTGTGTTCTGGTATGGGGGGGTGTTGCTCGGATCTGTAGTCCCCCTGGTTGCACGGTGTGTAGTACAGTGTGTTCTGGTATGGGGGGTGAGGGGGTGGGAACTGTAGTCTCCCCTGGTTGTACAGTGTGTAGGGCAGTGTGTTCTGGTATGGGGGGGGGGTGTTGCTGGGATCTGTAGTCCCCCCTGTTTGTACAGTGTGTAAGGCAGTGTGTTCTGGTATGGGGGGGGGGGGGTTGCTGGAATCTCTAGTCCCCCTGGTTGTACAGTGTGTAGGGCAGTGTGTTCTGCTATGGGGGGGGGGGTGTTGCTGGGATCTGTAGTCCCCCTGGTTGCACGGTGTGTAGTGCAGTGTGTTCTGGTATGAGGGGTGGGGGGGTGGGAACTGTAGTCTCCCCTGGTTGTACAGTGCAGTGTGTTTTCTGGTATGAGGGGGGGTGTTGCTGGGATCTGTAGTCCCCCCTGGTTGTACAGTGTGTAGTGCAGTGTGTTCTGGTATGAGGGGGGGGGGTTGCTGGGATCTGTAGTCTCCCCTGGTTGTACAGTGCAGTGTGTTCTGGTATGAGGGGGGGTTGCTGGGATCTGTAGTCCCCCCTGGTTGTACAGTGTGTAGTGCAGAGTTTTCTGGTATGAGGGGGGGGTGTTGCTGGGATCTGTAGTCCCCCCTGGTTGTACAGTGTGTAGGGCAGTGTGTTCCGGAATGGGGGGGTGTTGCTGGGATCTGTAGTCCCCCTGGTTGTACAGTGTGTAGGGCAGTGTGTTCTGGTATGGGGGGGGTGTTGCTGGGATCTGTAGTCCCCCCTGGTTGTACAGTGTGTAGTGCAGTGTGTTCTGGTATGGGGGGGGGGTGTTGCTGGGATCTGTAGTCCCCCCTGGTTGTACAGTGTGTAGTGCAGTGTGTTCTGGTATGGGGGGGGTGTTGCTGGGATCTGTAGTCCCCCTGGTTGTACAGTGTGTAGTGCAGTGTGTTCTGGTATGGGGGGGGGTGTTGCTGGGATCTGTAGTCCCCCCTGGTTGTACAGTGTGTAGTGCAGTGTGTTCTGGTATGGGGGGGGGTGTTGCTGGGATCTGTAGTCCCCCCTGGTTGTACAGTGTGTAGTGCAGTGTGTTCTGGTATGGGGGGGGGGTGTTGCTGGGATCTGTAGTCCCCCCTGGTTGTACAGTGTGTAGTGCAGTGTGTTCTGGTATGGGGGGGGTGTTGCTGGGATCTGTAGTCCCCCCTGGTTGTACAGTGTGTAGTGCAGTGTGTTCTGGTATGGGGGGGGGTGTTGCTGGGATCTGTAGTCCCCCCTGGTTGTACAGTGTGTAGTGCAGTGTGTTCTGGTATGGGGGGGGGTGTTGCTGGGATCTGTAGTCCCCCTGGTTGCACAGTGTGTAGTAGAGAAGACAGATCGGAGGAGAGAAGGGGGAGGGGAGGGAGGGGATTGGCCGGCGGCGTTGTGTAAATATATATTTATAAAGTGTCAATGTTGACTGGTCCCAGCCTCCACCCAGCTCCATCCTCCACCCAATGGGCGTGCCCGGCCCTGCCCCACCCTGCCGGCTGAGTGCCGCTGCTCAGACCTCCCATCCTGGCCGTGCAATGAGCCCCGACCGTCTCCGCAATCACACCGCTCCGGGATCAGCGCCGTCCTCACCCAGGAGGAGCTCCGAACAGTAAGTCCCGTCCCTTCCCCCCCTTCCCCTCTCCGGCCCCTCTCCGCTCTGCTGGACTCTCGGGGGATCTCTCCGCTATGGATGGAGTTGTATTGGCACCGATCCGGTCCCGGGACTGAGCTCTACACCCGGCACACAGTACTGAGGATCACACTCAGGACACCGGAGCCCACTGACACCTACCATCACCTACCTACCTCTCCTACCTGCCTTTACTGCCACCTACCTTTATCATCTACCTCTGCCAGTGGTCCTGATCACTTTGTACATCTTCTGAACCCCCAAACACTCAGAATGGTGATGAGTGGAGGAGACTTTGTATGGGGATGTCCTGTGTGATCCACACATCATATATCATTCCTAACCCCATATAACACCACTACTATATATATATATATATGTCACTATACCATACACCATCAATATATATCATATCATACATCACATTACTAGAGTTATTGGATCTTATTGGACGGACCAGCAGAATAGATTTGGACATCATGGTGAGGTCCTTCCAGGGCGGCTTTATATTCCTATTCACTTTCTTCATCACCTTTCTATCCTGACATCCAGGACCGCGGGGGGGGGGGATGTATGAAGAGGAGGGGGGGGGGATGTATGAAGAGGAGGGGGGGGGGATGTATGAAGAGGAGGGGGGGGGATGTATGAAGAGGAGGGGGGGGGATGTATGAAGAGGAGGGGGGGGGATGTATGAAGAGGAGGGGGGGGGAATGTATGAAGAGGAGGGGGGGGGGAATGTATGAAAGTTCCTCTATCACTGACCATGTCATTATATTTTTACCATCATCTGACCTCACTTCTGAGATGTCACTTCTGCAGTAATAATATTTATTATAATGTTGTTTTAATAATTTGTGTTATTATTTGTTTGTTATGTCATTATTATTTGTCTTTTTAATAATTTAATTTCTTTATTATTATTACTACTGCTACTACAGATAATATATCTTTCAAAAATGGGAATTAAAATAATGAGATATATATATATATATATATATATATATATATATATATATATATATATATATATATATATATATATATATATATATTTATGCATTATTGCTATTCTCCTTTGTGAAAAAATAAAATATTATTATTATCTGTAGTAGTAGTAATAATAATATTACAATATTTAGATTTTTCACAATTAATACGAACAATAATGCATTATATACATAACATAAATAATAATATATTTTATATTATGTGTATAATGCATTATTCTCAGTTGTGATATAATATTGTAGTAATAATAATAGTATAATTTACGAAGTGCTAGTGTGTCAGAGTTGAAGGACTGTCTGTGGACTATCCTGGTGACAGTGTACCTTGGAATGTTATCAGTACACATATTGCCATGTACAGGCTGATATGGGGAGACTCCGGTGTGTGTACAGCTGTGTAGGACCTTTAATCCTGGGGAGAGGAGATCATTTCTATTTCTGTATTTCTATGTATGGGTAGTGACACCTTCGGGACTCCTGTATCGTGGAGGAAGCGGTGGTGTTTGGCAGTCCATGGTGACCGATAACAATTGGATTTCTAGCTGTTGGGGGGTGAAGACAGCTGATTTCTGATTGGTTGCTGTGAGTTAGGGCATGTTTCTTCTCAGCACTATGTCAGTATCTGTCATCTTCAGTATGGATCTCTTTGCTCACACCAGCCTGGTTGGGCACCATTGATGAACTCATAGACGGGACACTTTGTCTTTATTTCAGTTCCCACCAATGTGCTGGGATAATGCTAGAAAGTGGAGTTGGTGTATACAGCTGGATGACATTTTGTGGCAAAATAAAGTAATACAAATCCCAGTGTGATCCTTTGTATCCATTCTTCACACCACCTCTACATCGCACACCAGTCAGTGTTTATTATACAGATTGTCTAGGTCTGTCCTCATATTACATAGTTTGGTAAATCTAAAGCTGGCCCCACATGGTACAATCTTTACACAATGTTCTTTAGGTTTACCAAAACTATGTAATATGAGGACAAATCTAAACAGTCCTTTCCATTTGCATCCGGTCAAACAAGCCCCTGCTCTACATAGATGATATCAGATGATGTACAATCAGATTGTATGGTCAACTTAATTTAGATTGTATGGTCACCTTAAATCAGATTGTATAGGCAGTTTATGATTGATCATAAGTGGTTGCATGAGTTACTGCACTTAATTAAGAGTTTTGTACAGTCTTTTGGATTTAAGTAAAACGTTTTTGATGTAAGATTTTGTGGTTCTGTAGAGCTCGTACCATTATAAGTTACAGCATAATAGGGAGATTCAATGGACCAATCAGAATTGATCCTCTACTGCTTGGAGTGCTCCATACGGTTTTAATTGGGCTGCAATGGGTTACATGACTTGTACAATAATGTTGCTGTCTGCCCTTATTTATTAATCATTGCCCTGGTTCTGCTGATCACTTTCCCGTTGTGGGGTTGTCGGAGTGTTGTCATGACTAAAATAAGCAGACTTTGTCCTCAGCCTGCCCTTCACTCCACCATGAGCGGGGCAGCGGTGGGAGCAAATGTGGCCATAGCACTGCTACAAGGAGCACAGAGCCTGCACTGTACAGACCACACTGATCCCAGTGATCGGAGTGTGGTCCCAGTGATCGGAGTGTGGTCCCAGTGATCGGAGTGTGGTCCCAGTCCTTTTTATTCCCCCGAAAACAGAAGCACTTAATCGTTTTCCTTTCACACATACAGGAGATGGTAAATGACTTTCCCTGGCAGTACAAGCATCTGGGGTATTGAACACTAATCTCTGGATTAATACATACCACTGCTTACTGATCTCTGGGTTAGTACATGCCACTGATCTCTGGGTTAGTACATGCCACTGATCTCTGGGTTAGTACATGCCACTGATCTCTGGGTTAGTACATGCCACTGATCTCTGGGTTAGTACATGCCACTGATCTCTGGGTTAATACATGCCACTGATCTCTGGGTTAGTACTTAACCACTGCTTACTAATCTCTAGGTTAGTACATGCCGCTGCTCATCGCTCTGTACTGCTAAGTAAGCCCTGGACTCTTTAAAGGGGGGTTCCATCCTCAGCTATGATCAGGATAATGCCCTACTGTGGACTGGAAGGGGTTAAACAAACTTTCTTTCTTCCTCTTGTGAGTTGCAGCGAGACGATTTTGGATTGTTGTCTCGCGGTGTTGCGCTTTGGCTTTTTAGGCAAAGATACACCTCCAGCCATGAGACCACATTGAAGCCAGTGGGCCGGGGTCCAAATCCAGGTTACATCTGAATGATATTTGAGTAGGCTAGATGGCAGCAATAGGGCTTTTAAATGGCAAATGCCAATGCTGGAGGATGGGGATTCCATACCATAACACTTTGGCGAGGTTCACACCTTTTGTGTCTGAATTTTTCCTGCATTATTTTGTGTGTCTCTTGATGTGTGGTTTTTGTACAATCTGCTTTTTTAATTGTTTTAAACAAAAAGTCAGGTAAAGTAGAGGTTGCTTGGAGGTGGGGGCTTGTCCTGCATTAAAATGCAGGAAAATGCAGTGAATAGGGTTAACTGCCATTGGCCAAGGCTTGTTAATACCTGTTGCCAACGTAATAAAATGCATGTTCAATGCATTTTGATGCTCTGCCATTGACCTCTATGGGCCTCTCAATGAGCTAACATGCAGCAAAAAAACACAGTGCTGAGATGGGAACAAGCACTGTTTCTAACATGGGAATATGGTTATGTTGGACACATGCATTTTAAAGTGGAACTTTACTCACCTTGGCTCCAGCAATGCGACGTCCTGGATCTCCCTGCCGGCTGCTGACATCTTCTAGTGGCCTGACTTCCAGGACTTCTGGCCGCTTTCATTGGCATACTCAGGAGTACAGTCAGCTTTGGGATTACTGGACTTCTACAATGTGAATGAGACCTCCAGGAGCTGAGTGCAATGTGGAGGCTGCCATTGCTGAAAGTTGACAAAATGCTACCTGCCTGGCTAGCTATGGCTTTCCAACCAGAGTGAATTTAGAACGGATTGCATGCTTATTTGCTATAGGTCAGCCTCCAAGAAATAATGTTGTGCCAGGATCAGCATGGCAGCCAGGTAACTAGCATTTTAAGAAAGAGAGATCAGCAATGGCAGTTACTGTATTTGTCTCAGGATAGGTTTATCATCAGAAGCAATGGAGGAATCCCAGCGTCTGGCTGCATTTTCTGGCACTTGCACCTATTTATCCCAGTGTGCCATTGCTCACCGGTGTTCAGTCCTCTTTATTGATCTTGGACTGGACGTTATATGTGAGATCAGTCACTGAGGCTTCCATAGTGATGTGCTTTACACTGGCACCTCTGATTGCTCAGGGTGAACTCTGTATATGCTTTTGTTGTGTGGAATGTCCTGTATCCTTTTTACATGTATGTGCGTCCATTCTTCCTAGCATGCAAAGAAGGTGGCTTTGTGAAATAAGCAATTAGGCTGATTCTGTATTTAACTGCTCTATGCCATCCTGATTAGATAAGCTGGCCGTAAATGCAGCAATTACCGCTGAATCAGCTAAAATTCCTTCCGAGGGTGGCCCCGTCTGCACCACCTGACTCGACAAAAGTCAGTTTTTAAATACATTTTTGTTGAAGGAGTCCGGGTGGAAAATCATCACCCAGACAGCGCCTACACCCAATCAGATGCAGACAATGTTCAGGTATTCTGACAGCTGTGGGTGCTGTGGCTGTCAGAATACAATAGTCTAAAATATAAATTGAAGTGCCACACCACTGCCCAGATTATACTTTATTCCAAAACAAAAAAAAAGTTAAGGGGGGACAAAAACTATGGATTGTCCCCCTGAATTTGATTGGAATAAAGTCACATCTGGACCTTTTACCAGTAGTATGACTCTTCAGTTGGCAAAAATGATTCAAGTGAATGAGACTCTGCCACAACTGTCCTGCAATTGTGGTGCAGACTTTTTAGAAAGGCCGAGAGACGGCACTATATCGCCTCCCCAGCTGCCTATCAACCACCCTCTGAAAGGAGATCCACCACGGATAACTTTTCACAGGGGGCAGCAGGGGCTGCCGCTACTGTAAACGAGCCCTTAGCCCTGGTTCACACCGAATCCGACTTTGAAATTGCCCGACTTCACTTGAAATCTCGCGATTTCAAAGCCGCATGTCAGTGTGACTTCAGGTGCGACTTGGCTGACATCTGTGCGACTTCATGCACAGATGTCTATGCAAGTCGCACCTGAAATTGCCAATAGTGGTGCAGGAACTACTTTTTTCATATCGGTGCGGCACCGCAAACTTAGCGTCTCAACAATTTGAACCGTTCAATTGCCAACAATTGCAATTTGGACATGACAAGTCGCACCGGTGTGAACAGGAGCTTGGGGCTCTTTCAGACGGGCGGCAAAAATAGGTGGCTGAGCTGTGCTTTTTACTGCCTTCCAGCTGCCCACCAGAATTGTAAACAATTCAGCCAGACAGGGCTGTACACATACTGCGGCCGCAATGCTTTGCGTCACAGCTGTGGCATGGCCTGTCAAACTCATCCATTGGGGCGAATGCTCAGCTCACTGTTGCATCGCGATCCAACATAAATTTGCCTTTCGACAATTTAAAAATAAAAGTGGGAAAAAAACAGACGTTCAGCAGGTGACAGTGGTACCTCTTGAACGCCTGCCAGACGCTGCTATACTGCCTTTCAAAAAGAGATCCACTGAGGATCACTTTTCAGAAGGTGGTAAGCTTATCACTAGGGATGCACCGGTTTATCAGGCCAAAAATAGGGTTATTGGCGTGTTTTTTAAAGGATAAAATAAATTCATATTCATTTAAATTCATGATATTAATTAAAAAGTCGAACATAATACAATTTTATATCTAGATAGATAGATAGAAATAAACTGTCAATTTCGTTTTTTTAGCCAAGCGCATCCTGAATTTGCAGTCCAGAATTTTTGGTTTTCGGTGCACCACTACTTATCACAAGTCTGAAAGAACGCTGAAATTATTCAGTAAACTGACAGGAAGTGTTTTTGTGTTTTGTGTTTTTGTTTTTTTTTTTTTTTTGTTTTGTGTTTAATTGTTTTTTTTGTTTTGTTTTTTTTTTTTTCCCCCAATTGCAATTTTGGCTGTTGGCAAACAAAAACAAAATCGGTTGAGCTTTTAATTGAGGCGGTTGTAAAATGTTTTGCTACATTTAGTGTATTATTATTTAGTGTATTATTATGACTTTTATAATTTTGCGACAATTAGGCAATCCAGGTTAATAGGACTGTGCGCCCATAATTGGTTTTAATGAAGAAATGAATGGTTCACGTTGTGATGGGGACCTTAGTCACACGATCCAGGACTGGCAGCTTTCATGTATTTGTAAACAGGGCTGGTCCTGCTTCTAAAGCTGTTGTTATTATTCACACCCATAGAGCAAACACCTCCACCCGCTCGGGCTGTAGAATGTGAGTGCAGCTGCTCATGAATATGGCTCAGTGAGGGCTGTGTGTGCTCTGAGCTGCTCAGCCAGGAGACTTGTTTCCTTTTCTTTGTTTCAAGGCAGGAGTTTGCGTCATACATTCCAAATGGCATATGTGTGCTCTTTCCTGTTTCAGGCTGTTCCAGATCACGGGTCCGACCAAACCCCTGTCACTGCCTCAGCTACTCCCATACCCCACCCAGGGAGGTGACACCTCTGATCACCCAGGCTTAACCCTTCGTCCCTGACAATCAGAGGTGTGACACACCACTGTGCATAGCATAGACAACTACCAGGGACTGTAAAACATCAGATGACGACATGTTTACAAGATTTCATTAACCTAAAACTGAAACTTTTGTTTTGTTTTTTTTAATTTATGTTAGTGGTGAGGGGTTAGAACCTCTGTAGGTGGCCTATTGCTGCCCATTAAGGAGATTATTCACTATCTCTATCTGTCCTGGGGACTTCTGTCACTGGGGCTGAAATTAAAGGAGAATCCAAACTGAGTTGTCACCGGGACAGAAATAGAAGGAAAAGCTTTGCATGTGGTCACCTCTTCTAGTAACAGCTGTCTAAGGCCTTATTCAGATGGGCAATTTGGAGGCGCCAGCTGAAATCAGATGTAGCTAAACTCCACACCTGGACACAGCCTCAATTGGTGCTATGTGCGGACAATTAGCCGCATCCAGAACCGCCGTGTCTGGACACAAAGGGGTTGATGATTTACTAAAACTGGAGAGTGCAAAATCAGCTTCCTGTTTTTTTTCTGTCAAAGCTTAAAGCGGAGTTCCAGCCTGTAAAAAGAAAAATTTAAAGTCAGCAGCTACTTACTTGTCCCGGAATCCCGTGGTGTCGGCACCCCTAGTGGATTCGTCAATCGGCGTCGGGTGCAGGCGCCGGTGTTCTATAAGATTACCGCTACCCATCAGATTGTGTAACGGAAGTGACATTCTGACCAAAAAATACTTACTGCTCTATGCGTTCCAATATGCGTTCCACAACGCTATGGGTTCCAAACACTTCATTATCTGACGGGTAGCGGTAATCTGATAGAACACACAAGCGGACATCTTACTACACCCAGCTACGTCTTGAATTTCAGAGTTATTTTAGCAATAAAGTGAGCGTATATAAATAAATATAGTATATTGACTGCTCAGCGCTAAACCTTTAGGCTTTCAAAAT
The DNA here is from genome assembly GCF_042186555.1 of Aquarana catesbeiana. Taxonomy (NCBI): domain Eukaryota; kingdom Metazoa; phylum Chordata; class Amphibia; order Anura; family Ranidae; genus Aquarana; species Aquarana catesbeiana. Next base: position 837,944,521 of record NC_133324.1, on the reverse strand, counting down.
TAAACATCCAAACTGCATCACAGATATCAATAAACTATATTTATTTATATACGCTCACTTTATTGCTAAAATTACTCTCAAATTCAAGACATAACTGGGTGTAGTAAGCTGTCCTCATGTGTGTTCTATCAGAGTACTGCTACCCGTCAGATCATTAAGTGTTTGGAATGCATAGCGCCGTGGAATGCATAGGGCATGTGCAGTAAGTGTTTTTTGGTCAGAATGTCACTTCTGTTACATGATCTGACGGGTAGCGGTAATCTGATAGAACACCGGCATCTTCACTAACCCTTGTGGCTTCACAGCCTGTTTCCTACCGCACATGCGAGAGTCACGCTGCACTCCTGAATGGTCCCACTGTTATCTGGGACCTGTGTGTGTGTGTGTGGGGGGGGGGGGGGCGGGTGGAGGAGGGGCCAAAAGTTCCGTCGATTGCTGCGATCGCAGTGCGGCCATCTTACCTGGAAGTGGGTACCTGGTTTTAGAAGGTATCTGCTCCCCCCCCCCAAAATGTGGCAATGGAGGGGGGGGAGGGGTGAACAAGCGGAGCTTCCCCTTTTGGGTAGAACTACGCTTTTAACTATATTAAGTGATATTATTTTAGTTTGTACTAGAATTTGGTCGATTTCAATCAAAGTAAAAAGAGAGAGAACAATATCTAAAGGACTTGGTTATAAAAAGTCCACTTTACAAAAAAGTCCCTAGGAAGCAGTCAGACCCCATATTTAATTTTCATGCAAGGATTTTTTTTTACTTCTCAATTCATTTTGATCCACAGTGTTGGCCTTGTCTCTTCATCATAGGCCTTATTTTGATTTTTTTATAAAGTTATATATTTGCATCTTTGTATCTCTCTTTAGATTAGATTTGACCTGTACACAAGCTAAAATGTTTTGGATACATTTGGGAACAACAAATATTTCAAGTATTATTTTATCTGTGACCCTGTTGGGGAGATTTCACCTCACTTCCTGTCTTTGTGACAGCAGGTCAACAAAAAAAAAAAAAAAATCACTGGGACAGGGAGACACAGACAGTGGGGTTGATTTACTAAAGGCAAATAGACTGTGCACTTTTCAAAGTGTAGTTACACTCTGCAAAGTGCAGTTGCTACAAAGCTTAGTAAATCAGGTAAATCTTTACTTCGCAAAGAATACCCAATCACATGCAAGGAAAATTTAAAAAACAGCATTTTTGCTTGCACATGATTGGATGATGGACGTTAGCAGAGCTTCTGCTCATTCACTAAGCGAGCAACTGCACTTTGCATGCACTGCCTATTTGCCTTTAGTAAATCAACCCCAATGAGTCTGTAATAAGTGTAGAGAAATTAATTGCCAATAAAAAAACAAAACAAAAAAAAAATGAATCTTAAGACAGCTGCTGTCATATATATCTGAATACGACATATACTGTAGATATCAATGAATAGTGTTGCGCTGGCCCTTTAAATCCACAAAACCATGACTCAAATGAATTGATATATAAGAACACCAATAAAAGTAAATGAAGGCAATAAGTCATCCACCAGACAAAAAAATCAATACTTAAATGTCCATAATGTAATATAAAGTGTGTGAGTTGTGCAGCAGTGCCATCCGAACGTGTTGACCTTGGTATTCCACCACTCATTAGCAAATATATATGACCTAATTAAGGCCCCGTTCACATCTCGGGGTGTTTCTGTCCACGTTTCCGCAAACGTGAGAAAAACCCACCCAAACGTGGGTAGCAGTCACGCATCTTGGCATCAAAAACGTGCATTGCAAAACGCACTTAGCTAAGTTAGAATTCTACGCAGGGGAAATGGCGCTGTCCGGCTATATGCACATAAAAGGCTACTTAAGTAAGAAATATTTTAAATAAAATAAAGTGAAAAATATTTCTAAAAAGAGGTAATGTGTGTAAAAAAAGCGTAACAAGCGCTAGGGTGTATAAAATAATAATACCCCTAGTGGGTAATACAATAAAGTGCAACGTGCTCCTAAAAGTGAAGAATGTGCCTTAATCTCAATTCATCAAATGCCCATTGTGTGTATATCAAGTTCCATATGTGTATGAGGAAATATGCCCACAGTAGAATGGACGATAGTGGTAATCTAAACAGTGTTCTACAATACAAGCAAACAATGGCAGCATTAAAAATAAAAATAAAAATCATGAAAATAAAAATGAAAATAAGAATAAAAATAAAAATTAAAAATGAAAATAAAAATAAATGAAAAAAACCCAACAGGTGTAATAGATATCAAGGATTATAAAATGTGTAAAACATAAATGTCCAAAATCAAAAATCCCAAAAAAGTGTCCTTTTGATAGAAAAACATGATCTCAGCTACAGGAGATATAGTCCCCGTCATCCACTGCACCCCCACTCGTGCTTGCACTCACCGGACTACCTCACCCCTGCAGGGGTAAAAGGTATAAGTGGAAAAAATCCCGCTGGCGAATCCAAGAAGCGCTCCTCCGTCTAGGGGTGTTTTATCCTTGATGGTATCCCCAATAGCGAACAACCATGTAATATAAGGAAAGGAGGAAACCTCATAGCGTGAATCCACAAAAGATGCAATTTATTTGTAAAGGTCCATGACAATCGTGGTAAAAATGAAACCAGTAAAAACAATGGAGAAAACACTGGAGCTGACGGTGCTCCCGAAGCCTGAGGCGCCTCAGATGACGTCTTGATGACGAAACGCGTAAGGCGTGGCCTCGTGATACGCACACGTCAGTATCGCTTGTGATTGTTCCGGTCTCCAGCTGTGAGCGGTGGAACGCACGCCGCACCACGCTACTCAACAGCTGAGAGCCGGCTTCGGGAGCACTGTCAGCTCCAGTGTTTTCTCCATTGTTTTTACTGGTTTCATTTTTACCACGATTGTCATGGACCTTTACAAATAAATTGCATCTTTTGTGGATTCACGCTATGAGGTTTCCTCCTTTCCTTATATTACATGGTTGTTCGCTATTGGGGATACCATCAAGGATAAAACACCCCTAGACGGAGGAGCGCTTCTTGGATTCGCCAGCGGGATTTTTTCCACTTATACCTTTTACCCCTGCAGGGGTGAGGTAGTCCGGTGAGTGCAAGCACGAGTGGGGGTGCAGTGGATGACGGGGACTATATCTCCTGTAGCTGAGATCACGTTTTTCTATCAAAAGGACACTTTTTTGGGATTTTTGATTTTGGACATTTATGTTTTACACATTTTATAATCCTTGATATCTATTACACCTGTTGGGTTTTTTTCTTTTATTTTCATTTTTATTTTTATTTTTTATTTTTATTTTTATTCTTATTCTTATTTTCATTTTCATGATTTTTATTTTTATTTTTTAATGCTGCCATTGTTTGCTTGTATTGTAGAACACTGTTTAGATTACCACTATTGTCCATTCTACTGTGGGCATATTTCCTCATACACATATGGAACTTGATATACACACAATGGGCATTTGATGAATTGAGATTAAGGCACATTCTTCACTTTTAGGAGCACGTTGCACTTTATTGTATTACCCACTAGGGGTATTATTATTTTATACACCCTAGCGCTTGTTACGCTTTGTTTACACACATTACCTCTTTTTAGAAATATTTTTCACTTTATTTTATTTAAAATATTTCTTACTTAAGTAGCCTTTTATGTGCATATAGCCGGACAGCGCCATTTCCCCTGCGTAGAATTCTAACCATTTTTGGATTTCACCTAGGTGATCCTCATTTACAGGGGGGCAGCAGTCCCTTCAACTTGTCTCTTATTCCTAAGCACGGAATCATTGTTATACATGCACTTAGCTAAGTGCCAAAATCGGAGCCTCTGGCCCATTTTTTGAAACCATGCTGCAAAAAATTTGCAAAAAAAGCGCCATGGAGGCATCACTCTTGTGTGAGCAAGCCCTAAGAGATCTACAGCGCTCCTGTAAGAGGTCAAACGGGATCAACTCAAGGCACAGCCTTGTTCAATCACTGAATCCGCGTCAGTCTTGGTCGGTATATAAAAAGGCACCCAGCACAAGAAGGAAAAGAAGAGACTACACAGCAAGGGCCTATTCACACTATCAAGTTGCGATAAGGCACAGCAATGCATGGCCCGTGTGGTGCTTTAATGCGGTGCCATTTATTCTGAATAGCACCTGAAATGACGTTGCAGCACAGCGCAACACGTTAATGTGCATGAACCGTTTTTAGTTTGTTGGTAGCCCCTTCATTTAATTGGGTTGCACTAATGCAACGTACATTAACACATGTGTGTTGACATGCTTTATGCCGTGCGTTAACGCACTGCACTGGTGTGAATAGGCTCTAATACTAACCTGACAGATGTTGTGACCTTTCTCTATATTTGTCACAGGGTTTGTCCCCACTTCAGAGATCCCTCATCACTGCCAGGTCACCGGGAGAAAAATTTACCCGATAGGGGCACAGAACGCAGATAAAAACCTTCACAATTTAGCCTTTCCTCATTCCAAAAGTTTTGACTGCAGTGGGTTTGTGACATTCTTTTTTGCTGATCGCATTTCTTGAAATCGCTGTCTGCAGAGAGCGGTGCGAGGTGGCAAATCGTTTCATCAGATATTTGCCATTTCTAACTGTCATCAACCATTTCTGTACCTGGATCATTGAGATTGGTATTTGTGTCATTGAAATTTTGCAGAAACTCTGGTGAATTTTGGCTGTCTTGTATCGTAATTCCAGTAAGGGCTCATTCACATGTGTGCTTAACATAGCTGCTTCTTTAAAAAGAGATCTGTGGTGGATCATTTTTCAGAGTGTGTTTTACAAGTGGCAAGGAGGCAATATGTCACTTCCTCAACACCTTCTTTAACCCTCAAAATGCCACACCACTGTGACGCAACAACATGGCTCCATTCACTTTAGTGGATCGCGTTTTACGGTTGTACTGCTGGCGAAAAACGACCTGCGGTTTAATTTTTATCGCAGCATATGTACAGCCCTGAGCAGCTGCATGCTCTTGCTCAGGTGGGCAGTTGAAGAGGTAAAACCACAGCTCGAACACCTAATTTTTACCCTGTCCACTCAAGTGAATGAGCCCTAATTGCATCCAATCAGATGCAGTAACTGTTCTGGTACTTGGGCAGCCCTGAGTGGCGCTTCTGTGTGAACGCAATTGGCGTCCGTAACGATTCTCCCATGCATGCTGTTTAACGTCAATAGGGGAATCAATGTATGGAAGGAGAGAGTTGATGTAGCCAGAGAACATCAAGCTGTGGATGGCTGGCTTTAGACTTTGAAAAAAAAAGCAGACGCCTGGAAAATGCGTCCTTTGCCAGTGTAAACAGGGACTCAACTAGGGAACTTCTTTTCCAGTAAAAAAATCTCTAAACCTAGGACTATCCCTGAAAATAAGGAAATGGGTAGAATCTGCATTTAGCAAGTCGAAATTTGTTACAAATCGTCTCCTGTAGCTGTCGTTTTATTTTTTTACCTACAAATGTTATTACAGAAAAATGTGTTTTTTTTTTTTTTTTTTTTCCTTTTTAGAATTGCCTTCACTAAATCTTAAATTTATGTAAATCTTATTTATTATTTTTTTTGATCCTGCCTGTTTTCAGCAAAGTAATTTGCTAAAGAGGGCTGACAACACTGCAGCAATATTGTTAAAATTCTAACGGCATTGTCACCTTCTCCCTGCAGCATCCCCCCTAGCATTAAAATCGGGCCTGGTTTTGTGTCAACTCTTTCTATGAGGTATGACATTGCTGGGACATGAGAGGAAGTGACATGCAGGCACATATGGGTATATGCTACTAGCCATCGCTGCATTAGATAAAAAGAAAAAAATTGAAGAATATACATAGTTGTACAAATACATTGTTGCAAGCTGTGGGCCTGATTTACTAAAATGATGTAAATTGTTTGTGTCAAACCTCCAGTCACGCGCAGGGAAGTAGAGATATAGCACAAGGCTTGATGTTGAAATTAAACACCTTTCATGTCCCGTCTCTATACTTCCCTCCAATTCACCTCACTGACTTTACACTTTAGTAAAGCAGCCAATTGTCCGAATTTTTTTTTTTTTTTTTTTTTAATAATGGCAACACACTTTCCCAAAACATTCTGGAGAACTCTGCTCTCTATACCGCAATCATACAGTCATACTTCCACCACCGCCAAACTGTGAGCTTTTGGATTGTGTGAGGAAACCTGAGCAGCCCAGGGAAACCAATGTAAAAACAGGCGGCCATTCGAGTGGTCTACAGGCCTGCTTGATACGTGTGTACTGAGCCCAGTAATCAGTGTGGAATTCGCGATTTATGTGCTGGTCTAGGCAACAAAATATGATTATGTGTGGGAAAATGTCCACCTCCTCAATGAAAAGGTTATTAGGAGTCACTGATGAGTGTCATTAACATAAATATCATGGTGTATTTATAAAGGTTATTAAACTCTGGGACACCTCCTTTACACCTCAGGCAAAAACACTTCAAGCAGAGCGCCAGTTTTGCTCCATACGATATGAAAAATGCAGTTTACTAAGGCTTCATTCACATTCGAGCTCAGCATCTTTGGTCATTTTTTTGCATTTGTGCATGTGTTTTTCCACACTTTCGCAGGTGTCTGTGGCTTGAGCGTTTTTTATTTTTAGCCAATAGAAAGCCAGATACTAGTGGGTGGGAAAAAATGCATATGTGTGTTTTTCTCCCATCAAAGTCTATTGGTACCAAAACCACTTCAAGATGGTAACTCAGAAAAAGCAAAATAAGGGTACATTGTTTACTACCTGCCACTGATGGGGGGGGGGGGGGGGGGCTGCTGTGGTGTGCTGTGGTACCCTATGGATTATAGATACAGCTCTCTACAATGACATTACATGGCTAATGTACTTTTTCGAGCTATAAGCATCCATTGACACTTCATGCAGGTGTGAACTGGCACAATTGGAAACCATGGGATTTTGGATGTTAAGCATTTTGGCGCTTCAGGCGTTGGGGCGAATGGGGCCTAAGCCTGGCAGGCTGAACGAGAGAGATCCATAGATATCTTCATCCAAGCTATATAGCATGGATGGATGAATCTTCTACTGGATTCTGACCGCTGTCCCCAGCAACTGTCAGAATACCTTAGCAGTGACTGCATCTGGCTGCAGTCACTGTTCACCCAACTGTTTAACATTCTGCTCCTTTTATTGTCAAGCCGGGTGGTGTCAACAGAGCCAAACATGGCTCGAGACTCGAGGCCTGCATGGCCAGTTTTAAGCTAGCCATACAAAGCTGGATTTTCTCTCATCCAGCCTTCTAGTTGCATCGAGAGAAAAGCATTCGATCCCCTATCCATGCTAGGCATGGATGGAGGAGTTTTCACTGCCAGCTATTGTATTCAGCAGCCCTGGCACTCAAGGCTGCCTGAATACATTGACACTTCTGAACTCAGCCAATTTCCATCTGGCGCAGTGTTTTTTTAAATCACCTTTTGTTGCCGAGTGGTACTTGCAGGGCAACCCACAGCTCGCATTTTAGCTAATTTAGCACGAATCAGCCGAAATACCATTTGTCTATGGCCAGCATTACCTAAAATGCAGGTTTCTTCCAGCTGGACATCATAAATCTTTTATTGTCTTCACCGTGGGTGGTCCCTACTTATGTACAGAACACTGCTCACTGGGTGACGCACTGCCAGGGAATGTGACATTGACAGCCTGGGCTCATAGGAAGTGGGTTTAATGATGCCACCATCATTCAGCTCTGAAGAGGTGATGTGAGGTCAGAGGGAGGAACCAATGAGTGCTTGAGGTCCGGTAGGTGTCAGATTCTCAGTGGATTTCAGGGAACATATTCTAGTGATAAGAGCGGAGTTTAGCAGTAGGATAGATTTTTATTGACTTCTTTTCCATGTAAATTTTTGGCGCTTTAACTGCAGTGTGCTCCAGGACCTGGTGAAACCTGGTTGTGCGCTATGTCTGGGGTGCCCGGATCCCAGAACTAGCTGAACAGAATTAACAACTGTAAATAAGATGAACTTTGTATTTAGCTCTTTGCTTAGAGGGCTCCTTCGGTTATTGCTTATTAAAATCTAAAGACTAACAGATTGGGTTTATATTTCCCCATCTGAGAACTTAGCTCTGTGTCAATCTGATCCCAGGAAGTATGGTTTATAGCTGGCATTCCCCGCCCTTGATTTATTACAAATCTCCCTTCATCCACCAGCGTGCCAAGTCATTTTACTTAAATCAATAACAGGATTATCACCTGCTGTACTAAATAAACTTTAAGCACATTGTTGTGTTTTTTACCGTAGAGCTGACAACGTTGATTTTGGCTCCATATCACATTATCTGGAATATTAAACAATGCATGGGTTCCTGTATGTATCTGTTCCTTCTACCCTAGCATTTATTTCATAACAATATAACAGATAAATCTATTTTAAAAATATTTATGGTATATTCGGGACACTAGAGCACCTGTGGTAGGTAACGTTCCCATGAGTTCACCGATCATTTTGTAATCAGTGATAATATACTAAAACAGTCATTGGACTGACAGGTTCATTCATTCAGCTGTCAGTGGTTTTTGTAGAAGACTGCAATCTATTGGTGCCCAATAAAAAAAAAAAAAAGCTGTATATATTTATATTAGAATCCACAATCAAAGAATGAGAGCTGTTTGGGGGTGCATATGGTATAAGCAAATCTTTTTTTTTTTTTGAAGGTCGCCTGACCTATACCTAGCATTAGGTCCCATGACTTTTCAATCTACACCTTCTGACTGCGTCAGCTGATAGAATCCCATGGCTTCCAATACCATCTCTATGCTGGCAACACCCAAATCTATTTCCCTACCCCTCAGCTCACTCCCTCAGTCTCCTCGCGTATCACTATCAGTCTGAATGTCACACCACTTCCTCAAACTCAATCTATCCAAAACCGAAGGTATCATTTTTCCTTCCCCTGATCTCTCTCGTCAAAATCGATGGGACAACTAGAAGCCCATCCCCGCATACCAAGGTTCTAGGTGTAGTCCTGGACTCTGAACTCTCCTTTAAGCCCCACTTCCAATCACTGTCCAAATCTTGCCGCCTCAACCTCCAACATCTCCAAAATACGCCCCTTTCTAACCAATGACGCTACAAAGCTCTTTATTCACTCCCTGTTCATCTCTCGCCTCAACTACTGCATCTGCCTTCTCACTGGCTTACCTCCTACATAGTCTATCCCTTTTTTAATTCATCATGAATGCTGCTGCCAGACTCATCCACGTTACCAATTGCTCTGTGTCTGCTACTCCTCTCTGTCAATCCCTCCACATGCTCACCCAACAAATTAAATTCAAAATGCTAATTACTTACAAAGCCATCCACAACTTAGCCCCCAGCTACATTCTTAGCATAGTCTCAAAAATCCAACCTAATTGTTCTTTTCCTTCCTCTCAAGACCTCCTGCTCTCTAGCTCCCTCGTCACCTCCTCCCACGCTCGCCTCCAGAACTTTTCCAGAGTCTCTCTAATCTTATGGAACTCCTTACCCCAATCTGTCTGATTATTCCCTACTCTATTAGCTTTTAGACGGTCCCTGAAAACCCTACTCTTCAGAGAAGCCTATCCTACCCACACCTAACAACTGTATTTTCATTTTCTCCATCGGCTCATCCCCCACAGTTATTACCTTTTTGTTTCACTAGACCCTCCCTTCTAGATTGTAAGCTCTAACGAGCAGGGCCCTCTGATCCCTCCTGTATTGAATTGTATTCTAACTGTACTGTCTGCCCTCATTTTGTAAAGCACTGTGCAAACTGTTGGCACTATATTAATCCTGTATAATAATAATAATAATAATAATAATAATAATAATGACCTATGCCTAGCATTGGGTCCCATGGCCTATACCTAGTATTAGATCCCATGACCTATAGTAGGCGTGCATTCACTTTACTTGAAAATCCTGGTGTTATCTCCCAAGTTTATTACCTTGGCAGCTTCAGGTCACATGAACAGGATTTTTTGCGCCAGTATCTGATTATTACAGCTGATAAGGGGGATGCATAGCAGTTCAACATGAAGGCTAAGTTCATATATCTGAATTTTGTGCAGGCCGTGTTTGCGTGGGCACGTCAACCCATTTAAATGAATGGGCTGCTGTGTCTGCATTTGCGCAAAAAAAAAAAAAAAAAAAGAACAAAAAAAAAGGTGCATACACCTTTTCAAGAATTTGGCCACAGGGAAATTGCATGGTCCTTTCGACCATGCGATTTCCCCGCCGCTCCCGTACCCGCAAACACGATGCATACTGAGATGCGTGGAGCTGTCATTCAGAATGAATGGCAGCCCCATGCGTCTCCTAAGAGCAGCACGATTTGGTTTTGGGTGCGGGAACAGATACGATTCCCACAGCCACACGCAAAAGTGTGTACCTAGGCTAAGAGTTGGGTCAGCTTAAGCCCAGGTTCACACTGACAGCGGGATTGAAATTGTGCAAGTTCAGCAGAACTCGCACAATTTCATTCCCACCTGTCAGTCCCGACTTCGGTGGCGATTTCAGAGACATCTGTGCGGGTTGCTGCACAGCTGACTATACAAATCGCACCCCAAAGTCGCCAAAAATAGTACGGAAACTACTTGTGGGAATCGGTGCGGCGTCGCCATTGCCGCTGATTTGGCATGCAAATGTGAACCTAGGCTCAAGGTCTCATTTACACGAATGTACTGATTCGTACACCTATGTAAAGAGCCATCTTCACCCACGATGGATGCACAGATGGTCCGAGCAGCCCCATGCAGACAGCCAGTTCAGATCAATAACAGGAAGCCAGCTGCAGGGATCTCCATGCACATCCCTGAGTGTACATGGTTCCAATGCATGGAGGATCAGTATCCCTAAAAATGAAATTAAATGCGATTACGGTAAATTTTGCCTTCTCTGGTTCATCCTTCCCTCATCATCAATATGCTAAAGACGTTTTTAGATATAGCCTTTCGTTTTTCACTACTACTACTACCACCATCATCATGAATGCATTGCGATCTTTAGTTCACTTCACACCTTGGAATCCTTTTTTTTTTTTTTTTTTTTTTTTTTTTTGTGGTTGCATGCATAACCTATTTTAGATCCCTTAACAACCATGCTGGTTCTCTGTTTTTCCTTAGGCAATGCAGGCAGATCCTTGTTGGTGGGTGGAGCCAGCACGGCGCTGTACATTGTTTTTTTTAAAAACAACACAATGCCTTGTCGCACTACTCCTCTTAAGAGTCATCAGCCATGGTACAAGCAGTGTGCTGGCTGTTGAAGGAGTTATGCAAACATCGAAACAAAATCTCTTAATGGGTGGTTGTTAAGCCTGGTACAGTAAGTGGTCGCTGTACTAGCTATGTAATGTTAGTACAGCAATCTCCCCGCTGACAGGGAGTCTGCCCCTGCCCAGTCATTGGCTGCAAGCGCTGATCGGGTGCCAATCGACTGGTGGTTTCCCAGCATGCTCATACGGCAGAATCCAATCATAAGACAGGCTTCTGTTGCATGAAGAGCTGTATACACAGGCCGAAAGTCAGCTGGTAACTGCTGAATGGACCATGTTTGGCCGTGTTTGCCTAGCATTAGTCTGGAAAAGTGTGTTTTTCTAGGCAGACTTCATTTACATGCAGACTCCCCTTGGTTAACCTCTCTGGTGGTATAATTATGTCAGATTTTTGATGCTGAAAGCGGTACATTGTTTTGCATAGAAATTTGGCATTTTATATTGTAGGCCTGTAATTCTTAGGAACAATTCACTTAAATCTGTCCAAATAAGAGTCTAGTAGACATCCCGGGTATGATGAAACACAAAATTATAATTATAACAAATAATATAATAATAATAAAATGTATTCAATAACGTAATCAAATCAAAAACACTGAAATTTGCTCAGTTGCAGAATTGTCGCTGTCATCACTTTCAGTGTCTGATGACGAATTTCCCCACGATTCACTATCGCTCAATTCTGCAAGTGATTCTAATTTACTATCATTGTTTTCTAGCTGGTCTAAAACCGCTTTTGATGTAAAGGGACACTTTTTGGTTGCTATGGACAATCTCCAGTTTCCAGGCAGAAAGAACAATATATATAATATAAAAGCATTAGGCACAAAAGGGATGTGAAATTATTTGATACAGTAATGTAATCTGTAAGATTACAATGTACTCTATGTGTAATGTGTTTTTCACTTTTTGAATTTGTCGCCGGGCTCCGTCCCCATGCGTCTTGACGCTGGCAGGGAATGGAGCTCGGCACTGTGATGGATCGAGCGGAGGACACGGCTCACACACACAGCGGGGGGACATTGCAGGATCCTGGGGACAGGCCTGGATCCTGCGATGCGATCCCGAGTGTGGCTCGTGGGTTACCGCTTCTGGTAATGGAAATTCACCCCGAGCCACACTCGGGATTAACGCCAGGGAGATTAATGTCCACCTTTGATGCTGAGCCTCCATGACTGAAAGAACTGAAACCCAATGAATGAAAGGGGTGGATCAAGAACAGCAAGGCTGGGGAGGAAAGATCTAGATGATGCTGGATGTCCCCCAGCCTGGAAATGAGGTGTGCAGCTTCTAGTGCACACTGTAAAAAGCTCACAATGTGCAGGAAAAAATTGAGTAAGCAATTTCAGTACAGGAGAGAAGCCTGTAGAACGTGGCATGAATGAAGCTAATTATAGACTTTAGCTTTAAGATTTCCTAATAATGTGCTTTTTAAACATCTTGCGTGTGTGTGTGTGTGTGTGTGTGTGTGTGTGTGTGTATTGGGGTATATAAGGGTAAAATGGGTTGTAACTGCTCCTTTGTTGTCCACTGTTTGAACATCTAGAAGGCATATCAAGTGGGCAGTCAAGATTCCAGTATACACCATAATAGGGCCCCACAGTCCTAGAAGCATTGTGTCTCTGTTATCTCTCGGAGTACGGATATCTTGTTTCTAGAGGTTTAACTATTTTTAATAATGCATGTGACTCTTGGTGTTTCTCTCCAAACCGGTCTTCGAGTCCTAAGTTGACTTTTGCCTCAGGGGTTTAAGTGTTAAAAGCCTTTGTCTCTTCCACGATGTGACCCCGCAGCATGGTGGGACAGGAAAGAGGAAAAAGGTAACTGTAAGCGAGCAGGAAGGGAAAAATCCTGCCTGGATTCCTCAGGAAATGTCTCATTCTCCCTGCTGTTAAGGCTCCACGTTTGTTTTCCTAACCAGGGTGAGGCTCCTAGAGAGCTGCCCCTTCACCTCGCCGGGAGTTGGCAGCCATGAGGTGGAGTGGCCATGAGGAAGTACTCTGGGAAAAGAGGAACAATCTAGATTTAAGAAAGCTGACTTTTGCAGTACAGTGCACTATCTCTCAAGTGTGCACTTAATAAACAAGTGTTTTAACACTTGTTGCAGACGTGGCAAACTTGGTTGTTGTCAGTAATTTGAGACTAATGTTCGATTTAAAGCGGAGTTCCACCCAGAATTTTTTTTATTTATTTTTTTTTTTATGTAATCCATTCTTTTACACTATATTAAAACATTAAATCCATGCCATTTAACATATCGCCGTTCTTTTCCCATTTTTAAAATGACTTTTTTTTTTTTGCTCTGCAGAGCGCTTCCATCTCTACTGTGGGCATGTGAAGCCCACTAGCAGTCTCTTCGGCGATATGGTAATGCTGTATGCCCAGCATGCACCTCTTGATCTCTCGATGCTTCGACCCAATGTCCTGTCAGAAAGCCACTACCCATCAGAATATGCAACCGAAGTGACGCTGTGTCACGGCCATCTTGGTACACCCGCACTTATCCACAGTAAGCCTAGAGTTAGAAGTCATCTTTATACACTCACCGAAAGTTTTGCTTTTCACAGTTATTTTTAACAGTAAACTCAGCTTATTATATTTCACTATATAAGCTGAGTTTACTGTTAAAAATAACTATGAAAAGCAAGACTCCGGTGGATGTATAAAGATGTCAGCTTGCCAACTTTAACTCTAGGCTTACTGCGGACGAATGCGGGTGTACCAAGATGGCCGCAAAGCAAAGTCACTTCGGTTGCATATTCTGATGGGTAGCGGCTTAACACCGGTGATGCTTGTTGTCTCCTGGGATTTATGACACTCATATCCCAGGAGACATTGCAATGCCGGAAATGACACGCATGGCCGCAGCTGAGGAGGAGGAAGTAGGAATACTATGAAGAAATACAGCAGTAAGTGTTTTTTTTTAAAAAAAATAAAATTTATGCCAAATTGCAGTGAATGCACTCTTTACTGCTGAATGGCGAAAAGTTAAAAATGTGAGTGGAACTCTGCTTTAAGGTAAAAAACAAAAATCTAGTATGCAATGTGGCTTTGAATTCTCTTCTTTTCTAGCATAGTTGTCAAAGCCAGTGGACCAACTTCCTTCATTGCGGTGTCGCAATCCTTATGGCTGAGCTGTGTCGCCAATGCTGAGTGATCTGTGATGGAGCTACAGTTGGGAGGTCTGGATGTTCTATGTGTCCAGGATAAGCGGTGACATCTCTGATAATTCCACTATTTGGACAGTTCTTATTTGTCTGCACTGGAGCAGCGCTGAACATGAAGGAGGGTGTTCCAAAAGCAATGTCCTTGGAAATATTGCTAGTGCTACCTTGTATAGCATCTTCATTATTGGGCACAAAGAAACACAGGAACTGTAGTCCTCACAAGGCGTGCATGTGTCCTATGCAGTGTCCCGGAAATTGGAGAAACCAACAAGGGATGATGGGCAGCTACGACTACTTGAAAGGTCATGTATTACAACTTTACAAGGAAGCATTTTTTGGTTAATAATGGTCAAAGTTTGGAGAGGTAATATGGTGCTGATTTCATACCAGCAAAGACCTTACAATTACTTTAGATCTCCTTTGGCTATACTGGAAGGGATCAGTTTGCAGACCCTGAGAAGATCACTGTTTTACTCGACATGCAAATCTGCTATTTTATCCATGTTGGCCAATGCATTCATGTGGCTTATAGTGACATCACCATTATAGCAAAACCAAGCTCTGTGAACAGTAGGGAACTGGCTGAAATCTGTCTACCTGTTGGACAACTGTGGTATATAATTCTGGTCTTAAGTGATTGTTGAAAAGTAGTGTGAAAATGTGTTGTACAAAAATATATATGTGTATATCTGTGTGTGGGCCAGCCTAGGGCTCTCGTATCTCTACATTAGGGTAGGACTATGGCGCTACTGAGAACCTTAAATAACAGGCAGGAAGTGGTCAGAGAGTGGGCAGAAAAGTTATACAGTTGGATGATGGCTACTCCCCTAAACAGGTCCTGAGTACCTAATACACATATAAAAACAAATCGGAGGGGATGCCTCCATCTGAATGTAAATCAGTTTCAATATATATATAGAAGCACCCTCTCCTTTGTTTTTATCTCGTATCTCTACAGCCTCATTTGTCCCCATGTTTGTTTTTTGTGAAAAGCAGGACACAGCAGCCAAAAAGAGTAAGGCCCGGCCATATATGGATCAAATTTTACAAATTTTCGTTCGAATTACGCACCATTAGTGAGCCGGAGCAACGGCCGATTTTTATGCGGCCATTGAATTTGAGTGATTGGGCATGTTGGAAATTTTTTGAAAAACAATTTTCTAATCAATGATGGGAGAATTGTGTGAGAAATCTAATCGAAAAAGAAATGCGCATGAACGCAAGAAAAAATAATTCCTGGAAAGAAAAGAAGATTCCCGGCCACAAATTCTTTTCTGTAGCAGGTGAAATTGAAGGCTTGGTTTGGTCGAATTTCAAAATCAATGGTGGCAGTATCGGATCACAACATTTCTGATTTTTTAAAGAAAATTAGTTAGGGATTCAACCCATATATGACCTGCATAAGGCTATCTTCCACCTCTTGAGCTTGCAAGGTTTGTGTTTCAGTGGAGGAGGAGGAGGCACTGCCAACACCACCTATCTCTGAGGAGGACAGTAGTGATCATGACACATTTTCTAACTTGCCCAATTGATACCCCCTTTCGCCTGGTGTCTGCTAGCTTGCCCCTAAAAATATTAGATTGTCACTCAAACAACTGTAAACTTGTACCTGTGAACAACTTAAAGGACAGCTTCAGGTTTTGGGTCCTCCATGGACCTCCTATGGTGGATTCCTTGTGGGTAAATTGAGCCACCTGTTGACTGTTGCTGTGCCAAGCCACTCACTGTATTTAAAAGAAAAAAAACTCTCATTATTCTTTTTATCCACATACCAAGTTTTATGTTTGTGTCTTCAAGCCCTGATGAAGAGAGTGGAGTATAGCCCCTGAAGCATGTTGGTTTTAATTTACAGTTTGTTTGGAATAAGCCAATCTTTTGGACTTGAATATTATAGTGTGATACATCAATTCTAGGATTACCTATCCCTGTCGGTAAATATGCATCCCAAACGGGACCATAAATAGATGTGGGTGGGCCTTGACGTTACAGGAATGTATGGAGATTTGCAGGATTCAGGTGCTCTGGGGAACTCAGAAATTACATTTCAAAAACCTCAGTTTATTGATGTAGCCATTAGAACTTTTCAAGACCTGACAGCTGAAGAAACTCATGATGCTGTGTATGCTAGACTGGAGACGTAACGTTTACATTGGTGAAATAATCATACCTAAGGCCAGTACAATGGCTGGGATTTATCGGGCTGACAGGAAATCTCCTGAAATCCCTCGTCCCTACGCCAAGGCTGCAAGTAAGCTTACTTCACACCATGTGCTTTGTTTGCACAACATGTGGAATTACGGCTTTAGGGAAAAAATAAAGAGCAGAATTGGGAAAATAGAATGTGAATTGACAGGAAGAGATGTATTCCAGCTGAATGGAGAAACAATGCACTGTATACACAAAGTTTATATGTAGCTTTATTGTCCACGCTGCAGGCTCTGAGCTCTCAACTTTCTTTCTTTTGGAAGAACGATCCCTCTTCTGAAGCCAAATCTTTGTCCCTCTTTCCTCCACAAATCTTTTTGGTCTATATACCTTTTTCTAATTCTACATCAAAAGTGATGTATTTTCACTAAGCTTTTCATCCAACCTCTACACTAGGGGTCTTCTAACTTTCTGAACAATTTACTGTCCTTCAGACTTTAGAGGGGCCAAACTGTGGCTTGTGGGAGTATAAATTGTCCTGGCCTCAGTGGGAGTAAACCATGCCCCATCTTTGGTATTAGGGGGAGGAATAGTGCCCTTTCGCTGGTGTCAGTGGGAGAAATAGTGCTCCATTGTTGATGTCAGTAGCAGAAATGATGCCCCCTTGTTGGTGTCAATAGTGGCCCAAGGCCTGGATAAAGGCAAGCTAAGGGCCACAGTTTTTGGAGACCACTACTCTAAAGGCAAGCTAAGGGCCACAGTTTGGAGACCACTACTCTACACTATTGTTCTTGTATTACAGTATGTTAAACCCCTGGGGTTCTTGAGCTTTGCTTGATTGACCTCCTATCTGATACTGCCTGTATAGTTCCATGGTGAACCCCACTTGGCTGAGCCAGCTGTGGGGCACCAATGATCTTTTTTTTTTTTAGCTATCTGTAAGGGTGACATTGGTGAACACCACTGTAAGGGGAGCAGTCTTTCCACTAACCATCAATGTAAGGCTCATTTTTTCCCCCTTGACCTCCAATAAATTGGTTTTTGCAGGGGTTTCCTGAGACCTGAAATATTTTTTTCAAAGGTTCCTCCAGAGATTGCTTGAGCAATGAGCAATTCCTGCCATTAAGCCAGCCATAGAGCAATTTTCTTTCCTGCAATTAGGAAAGAAAATTGCTCGATTCCCCCATCAACACAGTCATTGTTGATGGGGAAATCTATCCCACTTAGGCATTGTGTTCTCCCGGCAGGGGAAGCTAGCCCAGAGGGAAGAACACAGTAATTACTGGTAGCGGCTGTCTGACAAGCTCATACATCCCAACTTTTTGAGAAGGGAACGAGGGACATCTATTAGCAAAAAGTATGTAGGCATAGGACACATCCCCTGCCACACCCCTTAAAGGGGAATTATTTTTTTAAAATGATTAGTTAAACCCACAAGTGCTTTTTTTAACCACTACTATTACTTTATAATGGCTCTTGAAATTTAAAAATGCAGCATTTCAGAAATTGAATGAAAGGTTTAGCACATGGAAACCCTTTGATAGATAAGTAGTGCATTTTTATATACAACTATATAGATCAGACCAAAATGAGGGACAAATGAGGAGGGACAGAGGGACTTTATTCCAAATTAGGGACAGTTTGGAGCTATGCAGGCTGGTTGTACCCAAGTTGATTGATCAGCCTGCCCATACATGGTTGAAATCTCAGCTGATCCCTGTTGAATCGGCCGAGATTCGAATTGTGTAAGGCCAGCTTAATTAACCACTGTCAACAAATTTTTTAAAGTCACCTGTTAGAGGTTTACAGTGATCACAAATGTAAAGAGCGTTCTTCCAAGTTACTAATGTACTGTGAGGTGTAAATATAATCATTATTAAGCAGAGGGTTCGTGAAATCGAGTTATTTCAAGGGTTCCTCCTTGTTAAAAAGGCTAAGAAAGGCTGCTCCAGGGTAAAAAAGCTGGGAAAACTGGACCGTACCGTGCAGCGATTGCACAACTGTCCTGTACAGGCACACTGGGGTCAGAGGTATTGCAGCTGCATAGTAATATTTACATTAAATGTAATGCATACAGTATACATTTAGATTACATTCTCATATCCGAGAGCAAATATTTCTCAAATAACATGATCTGATATTCTTTTGCAACATCAGTCATTTCCTTTACTTTAATGGATTTATTCTACCATTAGGTAAGATTAACTAATCACGTGTAGTTTAGCTCTTTAACACTTTTTCCCAATGGAAGGATTGCACAATACTTTTGATGGGAGGGGGTTGTTGAACATTAACCAGCGATACAGAGGCTTCAGGTCATGTTGACTAACATTGGAAGCGAGTAAGAAATCCTTCCGCAGCCTCACTGTCTCTGAACATCTGGGAAGATTAGCATGGAGATGTTTTCTCTTCTCTACAAAATAGCACAAAGAAGAAAAACATTTTCTTCATGGAAATGTGTACACAGCATGTGTTCACATTACAATACTGTCCCCCTTGAGTCATTAGCGGATGAAGACCTGCATAGTACAGCATTGGCAAAATAGACAGACATCATATGCCCCCACCTCTTCTGCTTCACAAAGTGTGCTTCAAGGGTTTAACCAGTTTGGTCATTTTTTTCCCCCTTTTCTTTCCCCCTTTTCATCTATTCACAGTGTAAACTAGCCCTTACAGACCAAAAGGGAGCAAGTAAGAAAAATTTATTGTTTTGGCTTACATCTAAACTGCATGTAAATTTGCTCTGTTCAAAGGGGCAAAATCAAATGCTCTCAGACTATATTTACTGCAGATCAAATGTTTAAATGGGAAAAATACAGCATTATGGCAAATAGATGGAGTTGAGGAGCATACATATTTATTTTTGTAGTCTGTGCCATCTAGTGGCCATAATGCAGTATTTCCCTCATTCACACATTCGATCTTTGGGAGGGAATATAGCCTAAAGACTACATTTTTATGTCCATTTAAGAAGCATAAGAGTACATGTTTTGGTCAATTTGAAGAGGTTGAGCACCATGAATGGTGAGAACTGCTGGGCTGGTTTTAAAATAAAAAAGAGAGAACAATTGTTTCCTATAGAGACCGATTGGATTCCATAATAATAATTTCAGAAAACTGACTGGTGAGCAACTAATGTTTGTTTTTTCCATATGGCCTTATTCACATGGGTGTACTGTTCTTTATACCCATGTGAATACCCATGTGGACCATGTTTACCTGCAGGGGAGGTACAGGTGTTCAATGCAAGCTGCTTGTTCAAATAAATGAGAGCTGGGCAGCTGCATGGATCTCCATGTGCATCCCTGAGTGTACATCTGTGCAAGACTGACGCATGTATCAGAATGCAGTCTGTCTGTGTTCTGATCTACGTATTCATTATTTGGGATTGGTTTAGAATTGAAACTGTCCACAATGGAAATTGAGAAGAAAGACTACAGCACAAAAACTGCAATGACAGCAAATCTTCAACTGGGAAACAAGTCAGCATTTTCTCCAGAAAGGCTGTGTATTCTTATCCTGTCCGTACAGTTTTGGTAATGTTTATTAAAAAAGATAGGCAATAGACAGATTTGACATGACCCTTGAAATGTCTACAAAGAGGCTTTGTTTTTACTGGTAAAGAGCAGCCAGAGTACCTGGATTTGTCTAATTTCCCTATCCTTGCGGAGAACCCTGGATCCTAGGCCTGGGATGTATGTATCATTTCACTTGTACCTGGTGATGATCCTGGATCCTAAGCCTGTGATGTATGTACCATCTCACTTGTACCTGGGGATGACCCTGGATCCCTGGCCTGGGATGTATGTACCATTTCCCTTGTACCTGGGGAGGACCCTGGATCCTAGGCCTGTGATGTATGTATAATTTCACTTGTACCTGGGGAGGACCCTGGATCCTAGGCCTGGGATGTATGTATCATTTCACTTGTACCTGGGGAGGACCCTGGATCCTAGGCCTGGAATGTATGTATCATTTCCCTTGTACCTGGGCAGAACCCTGGATCCTAGGCCTGTGATGTATGTATCATTTCACTTGTACCTGGGGAGGACCCTGGATCCTAGGCCTGGGATGTATGTATCATTTCACTTGTACCTGGGGAGGACCCTGGATCCTAGGCCTGGAATGTATGTATCATTTCCCTTGTACCTGGGCAGAACCCTGGATCCTAGGCCTGTGATGTATGTATCATTTCACTTGTACCTGGGGAGGACCCTGGATCCTTGGCCTGGGATGTATGACCTCCGAGAACTCGCCAGCCACAGGATTCCTAAAATGTGCAGGGAAAATCTTACCTGCTTTAGGCCAGATTCACATTTTTGTGTTACATGTGTCACTACACTTTATTGAATATATGCTGCAGTGCCATTAATTATCAGTGGCACCCCAACACACTAATGTAGCACACCTGTGTTGTAGCGTACCGTAATACGTGGTTGTGTGCAATCATGTGTTGCAGTACAAAAAAAGGGTCATGTGCAATTCTAAGAATGTTAGGCTATGTTCCGTTTTTAATAGGCTCCCTTAATGCAGCACATGTTAACCTGCAACAACGCAAATAACTAGGGCCGCGCCTTCCCTGGCTGGATGACAGGTGTCATTTATGATAACGCAGTTGCCATGGAGCGAGTAATGCCTCACTTATCCAGCCAGCATAGGGAGCAGCGCATGCAAGCAGGTGAGCATTGTGCGGCCCAGCTGTATTCTCCATAGCAATCCTGGGGGTGGCTAGGACTGATAATATAAAAGGGGCCTTATTTTTTAATAGAATATAATCGTTTTAGGATTCACAGGCAGAGTGATGGGAAATGCTGTTATTTGTATCCCTATGAATATAATTTAATGAACGACAACCCTTGTCCCTTCTTAAAAGGAGCCTGAATCCTCTGTCATCCTATGCATACTAGCTGGGTGCTGAAACCAGAGTCTGCTTTCTCTCCACTGTAATGCGGATTTATTCACAGAAGCAACCACATACTAAGGACGTTTTACTCCGAGTTAATTTATTCCACTGATGGCACACTCCAAAACCTCCCCCTGGATGCCACCCCACTAACGTGATGGTGACAATAGTGGATCATACCTTCTTAATGTGTGTTGAAACAGCACTTGTAGTCTTTTTTGGAAGCCCAGGTGACAAGTTGACAACGCAGGAGCGCAAACGAGAACAGTGTCCTTGTCATTGTAATTGTGTGCATGTGGACCTCCATGGCAGAGTCACCAGCTGGTATTTTATTTACAACTGCAGATTTTCAGGAACTTTTGAAATGACATTACCATGCTAAAGCTTATGTCTTATGATTGGATTTACATTTACTTCATTGCATACAGATTGCTCACATATTAACCAGAATAAAATGACAGTCCATTTTATATAGGCAAAGGAAATGTGCACTGCTTACACAAGTCCACTTTACTGTGCACTGCATTAAGATGGTCTGTTCATTAGAATTGACTGCTGACATGCCAGAACAGACAGGATTTTTTTTTCTTTTTTGCTGACTTAGTTACATAGTAGGTGAGGTTGAAAAAAGACACAAGTCCATCAAGTCCAACCTATGCTGTGCACCACAGCACATTCAACATGAGTGGTACATGAGTGGTATTGCAATAGACTGACAGTTGTAGCATGCCTTGCTGCAATGTATAGGTGCACAGAGGCCCTAACAGTTTTTTCATCCACATGCCTTTTTGGTGCAAATTAAATGACCACAAGCTCTGAACTTTGTCATTTTCAGATTTTTTTTTTTTTATCCAGTCACTGCTCTCCATGTCTCCGTGGTCCTTCATTTCTTGCAGGACACGTACTTCGATGTGCTCAGGAGCATTTTCCAGCACTATCCCTGCAGACAAGAGAGCCTCTTGTATAGTTTGCCTTGGAGGAGGGACCTTGTCTGCATACTTTCTGCACTGGGATCTGATATCAACTTTGTTCCCCTAATGAGCCTACCCTGTTTCACTTGTCCAAAACGGTAATGCAGAAGCTTGAGACAGGAAACCAGACAGCAGTCTGCTGTGATAAGAGATGGTATTGTCTCAGGGAGGGAACTGGGTTATTTTCTCTTACCAGCCCTGCCTTTTCCCTGACAGCATTTAGAAGCAAAAGCAAAAAGACTTAACTTGCGTTAACCAGTTTGGCATAGGATGGCTTCCATGTTTGTTCTCAGCATGACGCCTTGACCGTGTATCCGGCAGAAATTTAAACGCATTTTCACTTTCCCATCAAATTTGAGAAACCTCCACTATATGTTTGTGTTCCCCTTCATAAAGCATCCAAGAACAACAACAAAAAAAAATTCTTACAGCGGTTGTAAAGGTATTTTTTTCTTTATTAAATAATAAACATGTTCTACTTATATGCTCTTTGCAATGTTATTGCACAGAGCGGCCACGATCCTCCTCTTCTGGGGTCCCCAGCCTCTTCTCTTGGATCCTTCTCTTCTCTGAGTGGCCCTATACAGTAGTAAGCTGTGTGCTGTTGGGGAACTTGTGCGGGCTCACTCCCCAACCAGGCTGTGTGTGTCCATAGACAGATACGTACAATGTACCACCCAAGCCTTGGGATCTTTAACATAGCACAGACAGTGTGCATATGTAGCTTTCAACCAATAATGAAGATTTATCAGCACAGCACAGACAGGCTCATTTATTCTAAACATAACTCAGCAGCCACCTCCTTTTTAAAGCGATGCTAAATTATTTTTTTGTTAAAGTGATTGTAAACCCCTATATATATATACCCAGTGAAGTGACTGGCCTCAGGTGATAAACAGAGATAAAACAAATCAATACATCAATTGTACCTGTTTATCTACAGCCTCTTTCCTTTACATCAATATTAAATTGCAGAATTTACACAGGATCTCTCAGCTCTGAAAAGCAGGGGGTGGGGAGCTGAAGTTACATCAGTGGGCACAGCTCTGAGAGCTGATTGGAGGAAATTGACACCCCCCCCACACACACACACACACACACACACACACACACACACACACACACACAGCACACGGGAACAGAGCTGAGGCTGTCAATCAGCTGGAGATCCCTCCCTGTCACTTTTTTTTTTTTTTTTTTCTTGGTGTCATGAAAACTTGTCAGAAGTGATTCATGCAGATAGCAGAGAAACAGGGCCGTGGACAGAAACAACACTAAAGTCTCGTACACACGATCGGATTTTTGGCAGAGAATTGTGTGATGACAGACTGTTTTCCTAAACTCCGACCGTTAGTACGCTCCTTCAGACAATTGTTGTCCAGTTTCCGCCAACAAATGTTGGGTGGCAGGCTAGTAAATTTTGGGCGGACAACGGTCTGTTGTCAGATTTTCCTATCGTCTGTACACAAATCCGTCACACAAAAGTTGAAAGTACAAACACGCATGCTCAGAATCAATGCTCACCAAATACGACATTAGCAGAAAGTGCCCAAAGGGTGGCACTCAAGAGCTGAATTTCCTCATAGTACATTACTACGTTTGTGTTTGTTGGCCGACAGTTGTGTACCGTTTGTATGCAACACAAGTTCCTGGCACACGCCCTTCGGACAAAAGTCTGACTCTTTGTTGGCCAAAAATCCGATCGTGTGTACGAGGCTTTAGTGCTCTGGACTGAGACAAGCACACACTATAGAGGGATATGCTTTGTTCTTCTTTCATGTCTGAGGTTTACAACCACGTTAAAATTGAATAAAAAGGTTTATACTTACCTGCTCTGTGCAACAATATTGCACAGAAAGGTCCCATACCTCTGCTTTTGGCAGTCCCCTGCCAACGCTGTCCACTCCTCCCTCTTCCCGGTGCCTCCTTAGCAATCTGGGTGCTAAGGAAGGATGGCACCCAAGCATGTTCACTGCTAAGGACCCCCCGGCCATACTGAGCTTGTGTGCCTTATGCCCGCTGCCAAAGCTGACACAATAAGTCAAAACCACACATACACGTCCTATGTATAGTGTGAAAGTACACACAGAATAAGACATTGGCCAAGAGTGTGCACATCAGGGTGGCTCCTGGGAAAGGCTGGAAGCGGAAGTAATAGACACAAAACTTTACAAAGCCAATTTTCCTGCAAACAATGGCTGCACATAAAAGGAGGCAGGAAGGAAGCAAAAAAGATGAGGTATGTTAGTGCATTTCTTTATAAGGTTTAGTAAAAATAAATTGTCCTAACTCCTACATAGCACAGGTCTAACTGTTGAAAGCCTCATTTTGATTGATTTCTGTAGCATCATCACTTCCCATGGCGCAGTACAAAGTAAGATAAAAACAAAGGTCAGCAATATAAATTCTTAAGTTACAAATTGAACAGCAGGAAT
Organism: Aquarana catesbeiana; assembly: GCF_042186555.1. Classification (NCBI taxonomy): domain Eukaryota; kingdom Metazoa; phylum Chordata; class Amphibia; order Anura; family Ranidae; genus Aquarana; species Aquarana catesbeiana. The sequence continues at coordinate 837,919,651 of NC_133324.1, read as the reverse complement.
GTTCTGCATGCTGGAAAACTCTCGCCAAATAGATATGCGTTTGGTCATTGGTCATACATTACAACAATCTCGTCATGTATAGGTAATCAGTTCTTCAGCCTTCTGTTGTATCACACGAATCGTATGGTTGGTATTGGCAGGAATTTTGTATGTTCTAAGTAGTCCTAGGACAACACGGGTGCAAGTCTTTATTGCACAGGAGACAGAAGGCAGTATTTTATATACAGTATATTACAAGAGAAAATCTGTAGATAAAAAAAAAAAAGGGGGATTTTTTTTTTTCTGAACCACAAATTTAGTACTGAAATGACAGTGACCTCCCACCCTATATGTGAAACAGGTTCTGTGATCGCTCACATCATTTTTAATCATACGGATATGACTTGAAGATACTTTAGATACATCTGGGGCTGCTAAATTTGCTGCTTAACTAGCAAATCAATAAGCTTATTTCATGATGTGCATCGGACAGAACCCCAAAGCGGCTAATCGGATTACATTACATCAGTAAGTGTTGGTGTAGATAAGTTATTCTGAGTTACTGCGCTCTTCTTCTCATGAACTTTTCAGGGCACTTACAGAGTCCTTGTGCTTACACTATATCCTACTTCTACCCAATGGGAAGCAATTTAATAATATAGTGTTATTTTTTCATATCTATTCTAGTTGGCTGCTAGTGACATTCTCTTTTGTTGTTCTCGGGAATCTTCTTGTCTGGCAAGGCTACTAACTTCAACTGGAAGTGGCCGTCTTCCAATTCCCAGGCTGAATACTAGATCTGGAGCAGATCCATCACTTGGTGAAGGTTGACAGGTGCTTGACGGTGGCAGAGCAAGTATTTGTTGCGGGAGTCTAAGCTTGCAGCGCATATTTTGTCCCATCTCTGACAAATTTGAAGGGTGGTGATGGATTCCCTTTAATATTCACTACAAATAGTATTGGTACACAATATGTAGTAGCCCATTACCACCAATCAGTTTTAAACTTTACCAAAGAAGATGTATTGGAACATTAAAGTGGTCGGTCAGTTGGTTGGTTAAGATGGGTTATTTTTCATATTCCCCTTTTGACTTTCCAAATAAACACTGAAGTGCTCATATCATAACTACTACCTCCAACATATGATACCCATGTTACAAAGAGTGTAGTACGCTACGGCAGCCAATCCTCTTTAAACATTCAGTGAAATGGATCCTATTAGAACAGTGAAGTGGTTGGTTGGTATGGGTTACTTTTTACAACTACCTTTTTTCTTTCCAAAAAACACTGAGGTGCTCATATCCTAGCTACTGCCTCAACAAATCTATGACACTGTGGGGTTGATTTACTAAAGGCAGATAGGCTTTGCACTTTGAAAAGTGCATTTGCTCCAGAGCTTAGTAAATGTGGTAAGGCTTCACTTTAAAAAGAATGCCCAGTCCCATGCAGGGAAAATAAAAAAAAAAACAGCATTTTTGCTGGTACATGATTGGATGATGGAAGTCAGCAGAGCTTCTGCTCGTTTACTAAACTCTGGAGAAACTGCAACTTTCCAAAGTGCAGTCTTTTTTGCCTTTATTAAATCAACCCCTCTGTTCTGAATAGTGTCTCATAGTTAATAAAGCTGTTTATTTTTAATAAGGCACTACAAAGGGTATTGATGATGCACTACAAATAGTAGGGCATAACAACTTTTAAACTTTCATTGGAATAGATCTATTAAGAATGATGTTCCTTGTTTGGTGAGTTGATTGGTTATTATGTGTTACTTTTGATATTCCTCTTTGTCTCATACCATAAGGCTGCATTCGCATTTCAGTGCTTTGAATCGTGGGCAGATTTGCAGCGAATCTGCCCGCGATTTGAAAGCACTGATGTGTGAATGGCAAATCGCGGAACTCATATTTGACATGCCATTCAATTGACTGACAACTCAGCGTGATAAATCGCGCTGCAATCGCGGCAACACACATTGCGGGAAGCATTTCGCCCCAAAAATAGCTCCTGAACTTTTTTTTGGGCGAGATGCTTCCTGCGATTGCTCGACAATTGCGGCAGACCCGCGCCATGATTTGAGGTGTCATTCAAATGACTGGCATGTCAAATGCGAGTCCCGCTATTTGCAATTCACACATCAGCGCTTTCAAATTGTGGGCAGATTCGCGGCAAATCTGCCCACAATTTAAAATGCTGAAGTGTGAATGCAGCCTAACTGCTGCCTCAAAGTATATATGAGACTTATGAATAGTATCATTTTCATAGTTGAAAAATGCATTTTTAATAAGGCACTACAAAGCGTGATGATGATGCCATGTGTGTATTAAGGCATATCAACCAATTCATTTTCATTGGCATGGATCCATTAACGAGGAAGTTTCTAGTTTGGTGAGTTGGTTATTATAGGTTACTTTCTTATTCCTCACCTTCTGAAATAAACACTGAAGTGCTCATACCATAACTACTGCCTTAAAAAAAATATATATAACCCCATGCAATTCTATTTTTTAGGCAATTAAAGTTTAACACAAGCTTGGTTACAAACCTACGCAACTCTTAAAATAATAAGTAAGGAAGTGTTTGCAAGGCATTGAACTTGTAGCTGCATAGGATAAGCATCAGGATTTCAAAACACTGCAGAGGCGTATGGTGGGAGGTGTAAGGTCTATTGAATTTTTTTCTCCCATATCTCAAATCCAGAAGCAAAACCATTTTTTATTTAAAATGGTTATGTAAAGCTGTATTTTACTTAAGCATTAATTTCAGTGCAGTAAACTTTGATTGTACATTGGAATGTACACTTTGCTGAGTGGTGATTATAGATACAGGCATACCCCACTATTAAGTACACAATGGGGTTTATTTACTAAAGCTGGAAAGTACAAAATCAGGCTCACTTCTGCATAGAAACCAATGAGCTTCTAACCTCAGCTTGTTCAATTTAGCTTTGGTAATAAAACCTGGAAGCTCATTGGTTTCTATACAGAAGTGAGCCTGATTTTGCACTTTCCGGCTTTAGTAAACAAACCCCATTGTGTACTTAAAAGTGGGGTATGCCTGTAAACTATATTGTCAAAAGTATTACTATATTGTCAAAAGTACTGGGACGCCTGCCTTTACACGTACATAAATTTTAATGGCGTCTTAGTCTGTAGGGTTTAATATTGAGTTGGCCCACCCTTTGCAGCTATAATAGTTTCAACTCTTCTGGGAAGGCTGCCCACAAGGTTTAAGAGTGTGTCTATGAGAATGTTTGACCATTCTTCCAGAAGTACATTTGTGAGGTCAGGTACTAATGTTGGCAATGAAGGCCTGGCTCGCAGTCTCTGCTCTAATTCATCCCAAAGGTGTTCTATTGGGTTGAGGTCAGGACTCTGTGCAGGCCAGTCAAGTTCCTCCACCCCAAACTCTCTCATCCATGTCTTTATGAACCTTGCTTTGTGCACTGATCCAAATCATTTGGTGGAGAGGGGATTATGGTGTGGAGTTGTTTTTCAGGGGTTGGGCTTGGCCCCTTAGTTCCAGGGGAGGGAACTCTTAAGGCGTCAGCATACCAAGACATTTTGGACAATTTCATGCTCCCAACTTTGTGGGAACAGTTTGGGGATAGCCCTTTAATGTTCCAACATGACTACGCACCAGTTCACAAAGCAAGGTCCATAAAGACATGGATGAGCGAATTTGGGGTGGAGGAACTTGACTGGCCTGCACAGAGTCCCTGACCTCAACTCGATAGAACACCTTTGGGATGAATTAGAGCGGAGACTGCGAGCCAGGCCTTCTCGTCCAACATCGATGCCTGACCTCACAAATGCGATTCTGGAAGAATGATCAAACATTCCCATAGATACACTCCTAAACCTTGTGGAGAGCCTTCCCAGAAGAGTTGAATCTGTTACAGCTGCAAAGGGTCGGCCAACTCAATACTGCAGTCTAGCTGGTGGGTTGAACCAGCAAGCCTTCATAGCCACATATCTGTTCTTTAAACGTTGGCAACAATAAATATCCACCATGGACTTGTATTGGTTCCTTGGTTAAGGGCTCTATTGATGGCTGTCAGGCACCATTTCCATTATTTGTCTTTGGAAAGTAGCAATGTACTAAATAAACCAAGCAGAACTTTTTTTGTTGCCCTCAAAATACTGTTTTGGCTTAAGTATATGTAGACAAATGGGTTTTGTCAGATATCCGAGAATATTCTTGTAGTTCTGCAAGCAGACATAGTCATTCTCCGAGACCATGCTGCCCCAGGAACATGTCAATTCAATGAAGTAGTGGAGGTAACTTGCCCAACTGAGTTATATGTAATGCTGAGTTCTGCTACAGAAATGTACTATTATTTGTCCAAATGTAAACCCATATCTTGTGTGTCTTCTTTTCTGGCGCTCCTCTTTTTTACTTTTTTACTCTAGCTGCTGGCCCATGAGTGCCACATAGTGTATATATACAGGCCATTGTGCAGGTTCCTTACTTCCATTTTAGTGGATGTTATCAGTCCGCCCCTGGTAACTCATGGGGCCCCCGGGCAATAGGAGATTATGGGGCCCTCAGGCAATCAGAGATTATGGGGCCACACAGTATACACACACACAGTATACAATCACACAGTATACACATACATGTACACACAGACAGATTTAAAAAAAAAAAACACAGATTTATACATACTGTCCCTGGTTTTACTGAGGCTGGCAACCCTGATGGGGCCCCCTAGTGGCCCAGGGCCCTCGGGCAGTGCCCGAGTGGCTCAATGGTCAGTCCGCCCCTGGGTGTTACCCTTTTTTGTATTGTATAATATTTTCAAAACTGAAAAGATATATCATTGGTTCTGAATGAAAGATATTTGCCGCAAAGATAAAAGCTTTACTATCTTTTGTAAATCAGCATGACCTTGCTTACTCAGCCATTGTTGAAATGCACCTTCAGGTCACCAGCTGCTGAAGGCACATTTCTAATTCACAAGTGTTGATAGCTACTAATGTACAGTCATACAATTAGAACTATCTTTCCTCTACAAGGAATGTAGCTTAAAGCATATGTCATAGCGAAATGGGAAAAGCAAACCTATTTAGTACATTTCTGGAATACATGCACGTTGCCCCGTGTTTTATCCCTTTAGGGCCCGTTCACACTGATCATTTTTTCAAAGTGGACGAGCAGCAAAGTGCAACGGAGCAGCATTAAAGCAGCCAAAAATGCAACTGAAACCCAACTGACCGGTGTGAAGAATTCTACAGAATTTAAAGGAATGCATTTTCTTCCACATTTTTCTAATGCCGCGTACACACGACCGGACTTTCCGGCTGAAAAGGTCAGACGGAATCATTTCATCGGATATTCCGATCGTGTGTGGGCTTCTTTCGAAAATTCTGATGGACCTAGAAATAGAACATATTTTAAATCTTTCCAACGGAATCAGTTCCAATCGGGAAAACCGTTCGTCTGTATGCTATTCCGACAGACCAAAAACGACGCAAGGGAAGCTATTGGCTACTGGCTATTTAACTTCCTTTTCTAGTCCCGTCGTATGTGTTGTAAGTCACTGCGTTCTAAACGATCGGGCTTTGGTGTGATCGTGTGTACGCTGCAGAACTCCGTCGAGAACTCCGTCAGAAAAACCATCAGAATTTATTCTGGCGGAAAAACCGGTCGTGTGTACGCGGCATCACTGAAAAACTGATCAAAAACTTATCGGTGTGAAAATCAAAATGTTTGTGTATCTTTTTGGTTACTGCAGTGCAGACATTGCCAACTTTTTTTTTTTTCTTGGATATTTTTAGTGAAGGACGTAGAAAGAATCTCCTCAAATTAGCAACTTCCCACTATCTTATTTTTATAACATATTTCCTGCAGGTGCTACCAGCTAAAGAAAACGCCACACGCACATAATGATCATAGAATCACTTCATAAAAGAAGACTTCCCATACTCAAATCTACTTACTTCAAATATTCAGGTTTAGCCCTGGTTCACACTATGCGGTGTGGGGAATCGCGTGTATTGAACAGGAATCGCACCGTATTCCTGTTCACGTCACATGTGAATCTTCAGCAGTGAGATTTAAGCCATTATCCTGTGTGGCTCAAATCACACTGAATTCGCACCAAAAACACGCAGAGACTTTTTTTTTTTTTGTTCGCACCAGAATCGGATTGCATGCAGTCTGATTCTGCCAATAGCACTGCGTTTTGCGAACCAATTTCGGGGTGTCATTAACTTAATATACACACCCACATCGATTTGCATGAACTGGGTGTGATTTGCATGCGGTGCGGAATCTGCACAGAACTTGCTGCTAATTCTGCACTGCATCAGTGTGAACCGAGGCTCAAGGTTAAAAACAGACACTTTGTCCAGACTGGTCTGGTTATCTGAAACGAACCTGAAAACTAAAACGGTCTCCTTTAAAAATTATAGACAAATGAAATACAATCAGTACATCTCTACAGTACATGCACATTTCCCTAGGTTTTACCGCTTCCAAAATACAGTGAAAGTATGGAAACATATCCATTGATCTGTCAAAAATCCAGTGTGCCCCATCTCCGTGTCTGTGCTAACAACACAGTTCTTTTGCTGCAATAAAAGCAAAACCAGTGTTGTCAGCTGTGCCTGCTGAACAACCTGCCACCCTTCTCTCTCCCACTCCACATAAATACATTTCTTTGCTAGAAAAAGAAAAAAAAAAAGATTGCAACCTAGACTTCCAAACACTATTTAGGAAAAGGGCTCTTGGTAGATGTAGCTCTGGGGGCACATCTATGTTGGTAGGAACTGAGCTCCCAATGCACAATGATTACTGCAATTGCAACAGAAACTAACACTTGTCAGCAGAAATGGGGGGGGGGGGGGGGGGAGTTCAAAAACAAGAATGCTAATCTTTGAAGGATCATAAATCAATCTGGGTAAAATTAAATGGCACCAAAAAGCAAGGGTTCTGGATTTAATGCCATTGTCATCCAACAAAATGACATCCTTATACAATTCCTTGCAATCAAACTGATGCTGTTCACATTGCTTATGGATGGGTCTGTGCAACCTACCACTCACGTTCCAGTGTATGCTGGCGAACATGGTGCCGGGCTCTTGCAGCTTAGGCAGTCATGTAGATGAATTAAAGAATGATAAACGAGAACCACTGGTCATGCTGATGTTCATTAGTGTCCAGTACATTGATGACTGACAGCTTGCTTAACATGTAAACCGTAATAATAGACGTATCTCTTTTGCTGCAGTTTGGTCATAACATTAAATGTTTTTTATATATCTGTTCAAAAAGTGCAACAAAGTACCTGTTCATTTTGCCAGAAATGTTGCAGTTTGAGAACTTCCTGTGCTCCCTGGCTGTACACAAGGAGGGGTTATGTAGATGAGGGGGAGGAGTTGAGAAGTCTGTTTTTGTAATCCATCAGAAATGAAGTAGACAGGGCTGACACCACGTGCCTGGCAATTTAGGCTTGCGTCACGTGACGTCACAAACATACTATATGTCTAGCGCATCAACAGTTATTTTCTGTACTTGTAGTGTGTATAAGGGCCCTTTCACACTGATCAGTTTTTTTAGTTGCACAATGTGGAAGAAAAATGCATCCCTTTAAATCCTATGAAACTCTCTAACCAGTCGATTGCATTATTTTTTTTTTAAAGTCCTGTTTGCTGCTTTTTTGGCGTGTGTTTGGTGTATGTATATGTTAAAAATTAACTTCCAAAACTACAAAAAACACAGAGCAAAGTTCAGTTTCGGCCCCTCTCCCCTCTCAAAATTTCACTCCTTTAAACAAACCACAAATCATGACACGTCATTTCAAAAGCAAACCTAGAAATCAAGGTCAATGGGGGTGTTTTTTATCTCTTTCTTTTTGAAGCACGTGATTAGAGCCAGAGGCTCTAATAGGCTTCAAAAAAGGGGGGGCTCAGGGCGTAGAGCACTGCTCTCCGAGCCCACCCAGTTGTTTGACAATAGCGAAAGAATATTCGCTATTTTCACACTAATCCTCTGCCCCCGGCCAATCAGGAAGCGGGTCGTGACACCCGTCACCCGATTGGCTGAAAAGACAGGCGATCCTATTGGAGGCCTAGCTCCTAGAGGGAGGAGAGAAGAGACGCACGGCGAAAGCCGCCGGGCTGGAGGAGAGGACACGGGACCAGTACCCCCAACTTTTATAAATCCAGCTTTGATACCCCCGACTGGTAAAAACCCAACGCTGATACCCCCATTGAGACCACTTGTAAGCTCATCTGGGGCACGTAAACACACAATAAAGAATTCACAACTACATAGATACACTTTTTATACAAGAATGGAATGGAGTGGTGTGGTTAAAGTGGAACTTCACTCTCTGAATCAACACTATTTTTAATCCTTATGCTGGTAGCCTTCATAAATAGCAACGTATATGATTTTTTTTTTTTTTTTTTTTTTTACATTTCTTCAGTTACTTCCTGTTTTCTTTCCTGGGCAAATGATGTCATATATTCCTCAGGAGGGGAGAAGGGGCTTTTTCAGCTATCCATGCCCTCCTGGTTGTATGCCTGAACTAGGGGCAGATTCATTCCAGGAAGTTGATGCCCATACTCAAGATGGCTACAGAGAGAAATGCTAGGAGGTGTTTTTTTCAAAGTGATTTCCCAGCAAAATAAAGTATGGAGACATGGATGGAGGAGTTTGCTTTGAATATTTAATAATGAATGAAATAGCATGTCAGCTTTGGGGTGCTTAGAGGCAGTGTAGTTCCACTTTAAATTAGGCTATAGGGACACCAATGAAATCCAACTTTGATGGAAACTGTATAAAAAAGATGCTGTACCCTTTTAATCAATTGGATTTTGCAGTGATTAATGCCATTTACTATGCCCCAACTCTCCTTTTGTATCGTACATTGATTGGTTGTGATTCTATTGGAGCCTAACATTTTTCACTGGTTAAAGAATAGAATACCAAATTCAGAACAGTATGAAACAGAAGTCCTAGTGTCAGTGTTACCAACCGCCAGTATTTTTACTGGCAGCCAGTAAAAAATGGGCACTTTTCTCCTGCCAGTAAATGCTAGTGAAAGAAAAAGGTTGCCAGTAAAAAATATGGCTGCTTGCTCTGGTGTGTTCGGACCGTGCCGGTAGTGTGTCACATGAAGCTGGGAGTGGACTGAAGGGACCACCTGGCATGGAGAGAGAGGGTCACTGTGAATCTCCATGCCAGGAAGGGACGTGTCATGTTGGTGCCATCATCATCTATGCTGCTGCACACTGCTGTCAGTGTCACTGTGAGCGTCAATTTCATGTGTGTGTGCTGTCCATTCTAATTTCTTGCCCTCTCGATTCCTGTCCCTGAGCTACTTATTTACTATATCGAAAATAAAGTAAGAAATATGCTTTTGCCTTAATATCTACCTTAAATCGCTTTGCTAATTGCATATTGTACTTGTTTGTAGCCTAAATACTGAAATTTGCACTTAAAACTGTCATTTTGTAACTTTAGATATGCCAGTAAAAACTTAACAGTGCCAGTAAGTTTTGGGTGTCATGTCAGTAAATTTCAATCTGGTAGGTTGGCAACACTGCCTAGTGCCCTCACTGACACCAATGATGGTTGATTGCCTGATAAAGCTACAGAACATTTCTATGTCGATTATTGAGCAGTATCTGCTATCTAGCTCTTCTTTATGGTGTTGCTATCAGTGAGTCAGCTATGCCTCTCCCTGTGTCCATTATATATTGGATATAGTGAAACTCCAAACGAAACTTTCTTAGTTTCAGAGAAAGTTGGAAAGAGTTACGCAGGGTATACACACCCTGAAATTCAGCAGAAACTGAACAAATATCGGTACATATGGACTGCTTTCTGTTCAACAAAAGCCGATCTAATGACCAGCTTCTGTTGAATGGTCATGCTGAAAAAAAACATCATTTGATCAGCGCTGTGCAGCCAATGACTGCAGTACTGATCTGTGTATTCTGACAGGGAGGAAGAGTCCCCACTGTCAGAACACAGAATAACAGCGGGGAGATACTTGCATCCACATCACTTGTGGGATTCGGGGATCTGTTTGTTTCTTTTTGTTCACCCTGCTGGTTGAACAGAAGAAAAAAAAAATGTGCATATATGTATACCCAGCTTTAGAAACTCAGCTGCTGTCTGTGTTCTCTCTAAGGAGATTTCAGGACAGGAAGTGAGGGAAAATCTTTCCAGTTGGGGCTCAGACAGCAGTAAAAACACAGCAGGTGTGGTTCTAAAACCTTTTGCACACTATCTGTTCAAGGAAAAGAGAGCTGAGATATGAAGCAGTTCATAGTTTAGTTTAAAGCCAAAGTTTAGCTAAAAAAAAAAAGTTATATTATAGTGAGCTAAGCTACCTGTAATAAAGGATGTGTCACAGTGTGCAGGCAGCTGGATCATGTAGATTTCATCAGTGTAGGGATGTCCCGTCCTCTTCCTGATGCCGCTGCGTAGGTTAATGGCTTTGAGGCTTCTGTAAAGCTGCTGTGAAAAAGTTCCTGATCTGCCCCTTTTACAGATCACTTACAGGAGTGAAAGCAATGAAAGCACCATTCTCAGTGAAGGAGGGGGTGGGCCCTCATTGGTAATTTTATCACAGAAGACCCAGCGTTATTAACCCCTGCAGTGCTGGAAGGTCAGCAGGAAGAGGACGGGGCATCCTTGTACAGAAGATTTGATCCAGCTGCCTGCACATTCGGGACATCCTTCATTACAGCTAAAACAAGCTCACTAAAGCTATAGAGATGTTTGGATTTTGTTTTAGCTTCAGCTTTTATTAAAATAGAACTCAAACCAAGACTTTTTTTTTTTTTTAAGTTTTTGGTTGAAGGGTTAGAACGCCATTTAATTTTTGTTGTCTGGGCCCTGTTGTGGAGGTTTTCCCTCATCTTGCAGCTCCTAAAGCACAAAAAAAAAAAGCAGAGGTCCAGAGTTATATTTACGTAATTAGCTAGTGCTTGTGGCGATTATTAAAATTGTGTTTTAAAAGTTCAGTTCTCTTCCTTTAAATCACTTTGCAGAAAATACAAGTAGCGGAATTCTGATGTTGACAGCCATAAAGGGTGAATTATATTATTATATCCCTCAAGTTCACGGTTACGTTGTAAAGTGTAATTCCAGACTTATCGCCTTTCTGGCAAATGTCATACTGTTATGCTGGGCAATTTATCACATGCCCTGTTCATTTATGCTTCTTTACTCCAGGTGGATCCATAGTGGTTGGTTTACTAGGCTGTTCACATTGCAAGGGATTTTTTTGCTTAGCTTAGCGAACGTGGGGAAGCTCTGCTGATTTCCATCATCCAATCATGTGCAAGCAAACATCCCCTTTTTTTTTTTTTTTTTTTTTTTTTTTTTTTTTGTGTTTCTCGCATGTAATTGGGTGTTTTGCAAAGTGAACTTTGACCTCATTCATTAAGCTAAGGGGAAATTCCTATGTGAAATGAATTCCTTTGCAATGTAAACGGCCCATTTGCCTTTGGTAAATCAACACCAATGAATTGAGGAACAAATAGTCGGGTGCTTCCAGACATGTGGAAACTGTAGGCACACAAAATTTGGGGTGCCATTAAGAACGAATGGCAGCACAGCGTGCCTGCTAGCACATCGTGCATTTTCATGCACTGCGGCAACAGGTACGATATCGGACACGTTCTTACGTCGCATAAGTGTGGATGGGGCCTAACCGATCTAATCTAACATAACTAAACCAACGACGGCAAGCAGAATCCAAAAAGGCCGGAGTATATGTATATATAATATAATATAATTTTGAGATGGCTCTTTTTGTGAGAACATATACACATTTAAATGGATAAATCAGAATTTTCGGATGCCGTCCTTTTAATGGGATATTTTGGAGTAGCCTTCCTTGCTGGCTTCTTTTCCTACATAGTTTCAGTCAGCCTTAAACCCTCCAGCACCCGTGGTGCCTGCAGTGCTTTTGTAATGATTTACAGGCCTGCCTTACTCAGAGGTGGTTAAAGCCCAATATGTCTACAACACATCAGAGGAAGTGCTGGGGAAAAGGTCAGAACCGGGACTGTGTGGCCCCCCTCGTCTTCCCTTCTCATTGTTGATCTCCAAGGTCCGCACTCCACAGCAGACAATTCCACACAGCCCCCACACGGCAACATCTGGCAATCCCCTGCACAGGCCTTCTTTTTTTTTTTTTCTCCTTTTAAGCCAGAGGAAGAGAGCGAATTACAGAAAATGAAGGATTTTTTTCGGATATCCTATGCAGAGATGTCTGATTACCAACACAGATGTGTTATGAGATTTTATGAACATATCTGTAGAGGTTCATGTTCAGGATTCTGCAAGGGGGTGCTTATCCCTTTACATGAGCAGGAAGCTGTACAGTATGCGGAATTATACAGAACAGCTATTCCATCCATGGTGAAATTTCAACCAATATACATGGAGTATTAGATAATATACTAGTATTCAGGGAGAGGTGGAGCTAATAGGGGGATTGCAGTACCAATAGACAGTTTAAAGTATATATATAATATAATTTGTAAAAATTTAATTATGGATGGCTTTAAAGTGTATGTTAATCCTTACAATGAACTTGACTTATTTTCTGGTGTGTTAAATTTATAAATGAAAGTTTTGGTATAGCTGTTAAAATTATCTGTTGGTCATTGTGGTGTCCTGTGCACACTTCCTATATTATCTCAAAGAGTTTGATTAGCTGTACTGGTTATTATCTTGGGACTGCAGAATAATTTGTGCCTATGTTGTAGAAAATGAATAGGGAGTGAATTTTAGTGGTTTAGCAAAAGACAATGGGCAGGGCTGACACCACTCCATTCACACAAATGTTGTGTGTTGTCAGCCCACAACAGGACTCATTAGCTAGGTGAATTTATGGCAGATCAACAGGTATTTTTGTTTCTTTCAGGGCATTTGGAGAGATAAAACACAGGGAAATGTGCATGTATTGCAGAGATTTTTTTTAATTTTCTCAGACATACATCATTACATCAAAAAATATTTAGATCTAATGCTGTATGTTATCAAATGCATAGGTAGTGTTCTGTCTAGAAACTAAAACCTGGTAGTGAGGCCACAATGAATATAAGAGTCCCAGATCCAGGGGCAGACATACAATTTCTTCAGACTCTGCAGGTGCACAGTATTTCCGTCATAGCTTTTAAAAAATACTAATACAGGCGGGCCCCAGGTTACAAACATCTGACTTACAAACGATTCCTACTTACAAACTGAAGGAGACAACAGCAAGTGAGAGGAAATTTACCCCTAGGAAGGGAAGTTCACTCCTGTAAGAGGTATTATGGGAAAAGGTGTCTCCACTGAAGCTTTATCACCAATCCTTGTTTCCACAACAACCCCAAATTTTCAAAATCCAATTGTCACCAGGACCGAAAGTGAGGTGAAATCTTCTGAACAGGGACACAGACAATAAAACAACATTACAGGGGTGTTAACCTTTTCCTATGCTATCCAAAAAAATGTAAACTATTTTTTTTTTTTGGCTAGAGCTACACTTAAAAAAATGTACCTGTTCCGACCTACAAACAAATTCAACTTAAAAACAAACCTACAGTCCCTATCTTGTTTGTAACCGGGAGACCGACTGTACAGTAATTCAAATCTGAACCTTTTATTGAAATGTGAATCCTCTGTAGTGCACACAAAAGCCCTATCGGGTGTACATGGTCTTTCTTGATCTTTGAAATAATATCAGAACCCAAAAACAAAAGTGTAATACCAGTCCTTAGATATAGTGGTTGCGTTGGTTGTCCTTCTTTTTTTTTTTTTTTTTTTTTCGGTGTTCCTGCCAATAACAGAATTTTACTCCTAGGATGACGACGCTTACTGATGGAATTTTATGGAGGAGCAGTGTGGTCATCCAAGGTCAGGAAGTATATAGAGACTAGAGAACACCTTCCCCTCTCCTCCTTTCCTGTAACATGGTGGGGGGTTGTTCTGTAATGCACAGAGAGCTAGAGACTTTGGTAACTGATAAGGGTGCAGCAGAGGCAGAGTGCACTAAAGGTTATCAGCTAACAAGCTCTCGGGCAGTATTAACTGGTATTTTTTTTTTTTTTTTGTTACTTATTGAACAAATCTAACAAAACATGTTCAATTATATATTTAACATACCAAAGGAGAACAAATAAGAGCACTTTATTGTTAGGGCTTACATACTCCTCTTCCTCTAAACACCTGCATGATCTGTACAGTATATTGCCTATTTGGGTTCCAGCTTACAGTCCAGGAAGGTCTCCATCACCGTCTCCATCCATGGTTATCATTTTACAAGCCCTGATGTAGGTGCAGTTTTGACTGCATTGGCTTTTGTTACAGAACAGAATATTTTTTGGATTAGTGTGGTGCACCCATCCTTTTTTTTTTTTTTTTTTTTTTTTTTCGATCATGGCTCATGTGATCGAAGAGTGGAACGTTGGGGTGTATCCATTGGCCAAACATTGTGCTGAAAGGTGCCCCCTTTCTCATCTTAGAAGGCTAATGGGTATAGTGGAAGGGAAAATGGGGGAGGAGTAGGGCTGATTTCAGATGGGTGACTCTGCCACTGGGAGTTACCCCCAAATTGTCAGCCGCAGGATTTTTAAAAGGATGACTGTTTGTCCCTATGGAATCAATCCCTCTGTAGCTAAGGCAGCAAGATGTCTCTCTTTATCGCAAGCATTTGAGATTTAACAACGTTTGGGCCAGCGGTGGAGCGCATCTTGCTGCGTCTGACCTAAAGAGTAAGTGATTAAATAGGGACAGCCAGGCAGCCTCTTTGGTGATTCCGCCCCTGGCGATTTATCTTCAGCAGCAGAATCGCCCCTCTGACATATGGCTTAATTCCCAAATACGTAGAGGCTGCCCCTCCAAATGGGAAACCTTATCCCATCTAGTGGATATCAAAGAGTTAAAGTGACCTTGTGTGTTCCCTGTGACTGATAAGACTGCAAAATTATTAACACGGAGTTATTGGAAACTTGAAACATGAATGATTAATAGTGTAGCTTATTAAAATGCAAAATTTACAAAACAACCAGGTTACAGTATTGAGTATTGTCCAAGATCTGTATCTGCTTCTCTTTCGCCTACCACGGATCAACGCAGGTACAGCTAAGACACTTTTCATGCTTGAACAGGAAATTACCGGCAACCCCGAAAAACTAATTTGTGCAAATATAGAGCCAAAGTACTGTGCTCCCCATGATAGGGCATCAAAACAGCCATGTATTAAAACACACCATGATGTCATTTGACCTTTCACCATCACACTTATCAACAGTAGCAAGAACATAGAAAGCATAGCCCTGCCTGTCTGCACCATGGAAATAGGCTGTGTGAAAAGATTTACTGAGGTCTATAAGGAAACTCGCAGTAGCAGTGCAATGATATGGACCACTTGATTCTAGGAATGCAGCAGCTATGGAGTGTTTTATGCAAATCTGAGCAAAGGTCATACAGACTACCCAAGAAAATCGTGATCATTTCCCAGTCAGCAGGCCTTCCTTGTTTGTTTTATCTCCTGTCTTTTTACGGCTGTGGTGGCTCCGGTTTCCTTATAAATGTTTATAACTTGTTTAGTCCCAAAAAGAGAGCTGTCTGATGTTTAGAATGGGTTTTAAAATGCGTAGCTAGCTTTTCTAGACGCATTTAGTTTTCTTTGTAATGCATTTCAAGTACTTATTCTATACCTGCTTAAGCCCACGGAACATGATTACCAGGTCCAACCAAAACATGACCCGTGATATTTCATCTGTAGCTTGTGTAATGTTGCTTTATATTTAGTCATTCTCAATGACTCCATATTCCATATTATTATTATTATTATTATACAGGATTTATATAGCGCCAACAGTTTGCGCAGCACTTTACAACAAGGGCACTGCTGGTTAGAGCTTACAACCTTAGGGTTCCTCCAGAGGTTGCTACAGCTTATTCATCTCCCATTTGATGGTACCTTCATATTTTGCCAGGACTAACACCACTTGGCCATGCCAAAGGCAAGCCTCTGTTTGTTTGTTTTTTTGCATGCTATTTTTATATTAAAAATGAAGAGGTTACTAAAGTTACGAAAATCTCATACAACAGAATACAACTTCGGAAGTGATGTAATGTATTCTGTCATTTTTGAGCATGCGTGGTCTTGGTCTTCTGATTTTTTTCAGCCGACCACTGTACTGATTAAATGAAAAACGTATGTTTTTGGTTTCTCGTACAAGAGAAAGTTTTGTGTTTGTCCCTTCAGATAATTTCTCATGAACTGTCGTGATTGTCTCTCGAAAGCTGTGTACTAACGATCAGATTACCGTACGATCGCTTCCAAAGCGGTATTTTTCATCGTGTTTACTAAGCATTAGGGTTGCATTCTTCCTATTGCCCATCAATGTAAGAGGCATTTTTTTCATTGACCCCTAATGAATTGAGAAACCTCACATTTGATGGTTCCAGGGCCAACACCACTTGGCCAAGCCAGCGTCATGACACCAATGATCTTTTTTAGCTGTCTGTAAGGGTGGCATTCTGATGTTTTTCGTCATCGACCCCACCAAATGTAATGGTTTTTAGCAAGAGTTCCCTGAGACCTGAAAAATATTTCAGGGGTAAAATGGTTGAGAAAGGAGGTTGTAAGTCATGACACATTGGCCTGCAAAGGATATAGGTTCTCTATAGTGTCTCACCATGGGACTGTTGGAAGCTATCACCTCCCTTGTGTGACCTATCTGAAATATCTTTGACTCTTACATGTGTATATCTGCACATGTCATTTGCCCTTTATGTGAGCCAACTGGTGTTTTGGGATTGCTGTGGCTGATGATTAGGATGTGTGATGTGAAATGCTATTGTTTCCTCCACCGCTCCATTGTGAAGATCTACATTTGTGAAGTTCTTCCATCACTCTCCTTCTCTTATGCCGCGTACACGCGATTGGACATTCCGACAACAAAATCCTGGATTTATTTCTGACGGATGTTGGCTCAAACTTGTCTTGCATACACGCGGTCGCAAAATGTTGTTGGAAATTCCAAACGTCAAGAACACGGTGATGTACAACACGTACGACGAGCCGAGAAAAATGAAGTTCAATAGCCAGTGCGGCTCTTCTGCTTGATTCCGAGCATGCGTGGAATTTTGTGTGTTGGAATAGTGTAAACACGATCGGAATTTCCGACAATTAATTTTGTCGTCGGAAAATTTGAGAACCAGCTCTCAAATTTTTGTTGTCAGAAATTCCGACAACAAATGTCTGATAGAGCCTACACACGGTCAGAATTTCCGACAACAAGCTCACATCGAACATTTGTTGACGGAAATTCCGACCGTGCCTACGCGGCATTACTGTTGTGAGTTCTGCTGACATCAGAGGCAATTCTACTGATGCCCTGAAAAAGCAAATGGTGAAAATAATTTTATGATTACAATAACCTGAATTTTGCCTTCCGAGAAAATTGATCTGTGAGTGGAGATCAACAGAATATCTTCATGATAGGGGAGCTTTTAAAATAAAACCAGTTTTGGATTAAGTGTGAATTTAAGATGGACACCCCTAGTGCAGTCATATTGTAGGCTTCTCCCAACTGCCTGTAATGTGATCTAATACTAAGGCAAACAAAAAAAAAACTGCATTAAATATATTGACACTTCACAAATTGACATTGATTTGATTAAGAGTAACATAGCACACAAAATCTGTTATTTTCACTGCCAGTCTCCAAGACCTTCATAGGAGTATAACATACAGAGATGTCTTTTATCTCACTACTTCTGCTAGGTGGCATCTTGTCATGGCACAACAAACCAATGCCACCTACTGGCCATTTAAAGGTATGAGTAGGTGAGCAAAATGAAATTCTGCCGAAAAGCCAAATTTGGCTTTAATTGCATTAATAACAGAATGCACCCCTTTTTGTCACCTTGACCCAGTTGTCAAAGTACATTTTAATCGGAGGAGATCTTTTATCAAAAGAACCCAATTTCCTGTTCTACTTTCAAACAACAATAAGCAGATTTGTTACCTTCTGTATAACTCTGTCAAAGCAGAAATGCTTGAGGAAGTAAAATTCTGTTTTGTAGCAACAACACAAACTATTCTCAGATGACCCCAGTCAGCATTTTTCTTTAGAGCATGCAGCATATATCCCTTTGTGCAATAGAATTCTCTCTATAATCCCAAACAACGCCACACTATACTATCATTCTAAATGCCTAGAGCACACAGGTGCCCTATGTAAAGGAAGGTTTATCCATTGTAAGTTTCAGGCAACACCTTTCTTTTTATATTCAAGACAAGGGGACAGTTTCATGCAATCAATGTTAGTATCAGAGCAGGTTGGATATATTAAAAGCACTCTAGCTTATGAAGTGAAATGCACTCTACAGCAGAGCTCAAACTGGGGAAAGTAGAGCAGTGAAAGGAGCATGCTAAAAGAGGGAGAGAGCAGAGTGATGGAGAGGAACTCTTTTTAGTCTATTACTGATTTTTTTCACTGTGCAAGCAAAGATCTCACCAAGCATGCTCTTGTCTGGTAAATCCTACGCTAACAATTGTATGTATGTGTATATATAAGTATAAGTGTAGGGCTTACTGGACAAGAGGTTTTTACCTGAAATAATTTAATAATATTGGGAATAAATATATATATATATATATATATATATATATATATACTCCTGTAATAACCAACATTTATAGCTAGATGTAAAAGGTTTTTATAAAAATAATATATATAGATAGATAGATATAATTATTATTATTTATATTATTTTTATTATTATTATTTTTATTATTAGTATTATTTTTATTATTTGTATTTATTTTTTTACAAAAACCTTTTACATCTAGCTATAAATGTTGGTTATTACAGGAGTGGCTGGTGTATTTTCACTGCATTTTATGATCTAATAACTGGAGATCCATGCAGAGGTCTGGAGTAAACCAGAGACCATAGAGAGCATTGTTGGCCATGGAAGTGCCAGGGTCCATTTTTGCTGTTGTCCGTTCTTAAAATCTTACTGGAGACCTAGAAATAATTCATTTTATTAATGTATGTGGTGTGCTGTGAGGGGAATGTTTTAATATACTGTAGAGAGGGGTTGATCTACTAAAACTTGAGACTTCAAAAGTTGATACATCTGTGTATGGTAGCCAATCAGCTTCTAACTTCAGCTTGTTCATTTAAACTTTGACAAAAAAACTGGAAGCTGATTGATTTCTATGCAGAGCTGCACCAGATTTTGCACTCTCTAGGTTTAGTAAATCAACCCCATTATGTGTGCTTCAGTTTTATTAGGGCCATTCACGCTGTGCCGTAGAGTGACTATTGGTTGGACCAAAGCATGCATTTGCCTAAAGCGTCATTTATTTATTTATTTTTATTTTTTTTTCATCCACAAGGATGAACTGGTTCTCATCACTCATAGTGAAGGAAGTGTATATAAAATGTGTTCATTATATCATTATAAACAGAGCACATTGATCTTTTTTTTCCACTGGTACATATTGATTGTCTCAGAATATAAGAAAACATCCGATCTGTCTGCATTAGAATATTAAATCGTGTTTATACAATCCTCTGTTCTACACCAATTGCTAAGCCCAAAATTGGTGAGTCAGCCTGCTGTTTGGTGGTAGTCTGTCTCGGCATGGATTTACATCATTCTCGGTTTATACAAAGTATTGACAGAAGGCTGACAGGATGTGAAACTCAGAAGATGGCAATGCTGACATTGTCACTAAAGCCTCATACACACGCTTAGATTTTCGGACGACCGAATGTCTGTTTTTTTTGTGGCATGCTAGTCTCATTTTGAAACTAAGTGTGTACTCACAATACGAAAATTTTCGTACGAATAATACAACGTCAGAAATGACGTAATGTGCTGAATAGGTTTGTATGTATTCTTTTGTTTCTGAGCATGCGTAGTGTTGCTCTCGAGATTTTGTTTTTTTCTTACGAAAACCGTACTAATGAAACAAAAATCGGACGTTGACTTCACAACCGACAAAAATGCTATAGTCTGCACATCCAGCTTTTGTCTGATGAAAAAGAAAAATTGGCTGTGGAAAGCCATGCACTAACGATCTGAAAATCGGCAGACAGCTCTGTTGGAGTTGGAGAGTGCAAAATCTGGTGCAGCTCCTTATAGAAACCAATCAGCTTCCAGGATTTTTTGTCTACCATCCACAGCTGCACCAGATTTTGCACTCTCCAGTTTTAGTAAGCCAGTGTGAAAGGGGTCTAAGGCTGGGTTCACACTGGAGAACACAGTGGTCTACAGCAGGAATCCGGTGCGTCTCCATTCGCCATTTCAGGTCCAATTTCAGCCCGAATTTTGGGCTGAATTGGACCTAAAATGGACCAAAAGACGCACAGGACTCCTGTGCAATTCACACCAGAGCCGCTGCGGAGATGTGTGAACCGTCTCCATAGAGAGCCGGTCACAATCTCCTGCTATGCGAATTGGATGCGGAGAAACCCACATTCAATTCGCAATAGTGTGAACCCAGCTTAAGGCACCTGAGAGATTTTCCTGCTTGAAGTTTGTAGCTCTAAAACACTCAACAAGCCAAATCCTATTCATTTCAATGGCCCCTGTTCACATCTGAGTGTTCTGTCGCCTGAAGTAAAATGCCTGTCACTCAAAAAAGTAAATGCTCTTCTTTTTGGCAGATTACAAGCGTTTTTGGCCCCATAGACTTCAACAGAAACACCTGACTTGAGCGTTTTACAAGCGTTTTCTGCTCAAATAGCAGCTCTCCACCTCTAATTTCCTTTCCCTCTCCTCCTCCTAGTGCTTTCTATTGGCTAAACAAAAAAGCCTGAAGCTGTAAAACGTTTGTAATACACTTCTAAATCACTTTAAAAATGCTTGTAAAAAACGCTTTAAAAAAAATTTATAAAAAAAACGCCAGTAAATTGCTACGTTCATTTGTGAATGGAGCTTTAGTGTTTAGTTTATTTCTGTATCCAATTTTCTGCATAAAAATGTTTTGGACTGCAAAGTTGTAACAATGTTTTATCTTCTTCTGTTTTTCAGATAAGAACACAAAAGTGGTATTGATGTCATAATGCTGATGTTTGATCCAGTGCCCATCAAGCAGGAGGCCATGGAGCCCATGCCAATGGTATGTAGAATATTATATCTGTCTCTTATCATAGCCATAGTAGAGTATTGTATCATATTAGTCATTGATAAAGTAACATCCTTTATTGGCTAACGTAAAGCTGAACTCTTGGTATGATCTTTATTGCTTACTTGCAGTAGCCCAGCT
Source organism: Aquarana catesbeiana (assembly GCF_042186555.1). Taxonomy (NCBI): domain Eukaryota; kingdom Metazoa; phylum Chordata; class Amphibia; order Anura; family Ranidae; genus Aquarana; species Aquarana catesbeiana. Next base: position 837,898,416 of record NC_133324.1, on the reverse strand, counting down.
TGTACCAATGCACTTATGCATATCTCATACCGGCGGGGCCATTGTGGAAACTGACAATCACTGTAGTAGTCGGCACTGCAACGGTGACGGCCGCAATTTCCCAGGTCCTGTGCGAGCAGCTTAACCCCTGCAAATTGACCGCCTTCATCGATTGAACACGATTGTGATGTCACTACCCCTCTTCTACTATATATATATATATATATATATATATATATATATATATATATATATATATATATATATATATATATATATATATATATATATATATATTACATATACACGTCAGTGTGTTTTGGGGAAGCCACTCAGCACAGAACCTGAAAGATCGTGACTATCACTCCAGTACTAATACAGTGATTGTCAACTTTCTCAGCGGCTTCTCAGGTATGAGATATGCAATGTAGGTCATACCTGGAGTTCAGCTTTAGGTTAGTACAGATGCAAGCTTTTGGGATTCTTTAGAATTCAGGGGTCTCAAACTGGCAGCCCTCCAAGTGTTGCAAGACTACAAGTCCCATGAGGCATTGCAAGGCTGACAGTTACAAGCATGACTCCCAAAGGCAGAGGCATGATGGGACTTGTAGCTGCGCAACAGCTGGAGGGCCGCCAGTTTGAGACCCCTGCTAGATCCTTCATCCTTTCTGAAGTAAGGAATCCAGAAAGCTTGTATCTTTAATAATTTTAGGTTAGCCAAAAAGGATATCAACTTTCTGTGTCTATCTACTCCTAAATCATTTTGGGGCAGTACTATATTGTACAATATATTGGATGTGCAACAAATATAAAATGGATAGTGTAAAGACCACCAGTCATAATTGGGACTATGCTAAATATGAGTACTTTGTTTTAAATGTATTTTAATTGTGTAGGTTTACCTATGAAATGTGTGATTTTTCTCCCTTTATGTATGAACAATCATTTTCTCCCTTCATTACCTTTACTAACATTATCTGAGGCTGATTTTTATCCATGAGTGTCAGAGCTCAGAACCCCCTGAGGTCTGGCCTTTGCTGCTGTCATACCAATAATAAATGATGTGTGTATAACCGTATCAGATAACAGTCCCATAGTCATTTACCACTCTTAACTACAAGCCTTAGTTATTTAATTATGTTATGCACACTCTGGTGTTTATGATCATGCAAGCAAAAAGCTAATACCTATGGAAACAGTTAGTGCTGGTTCACACAGGGGCGACCTGTCAGGTCATTTAGCCGCCTGACAAGTCGTGCTCCATGCATTGCAATGGAACCGTTCTAATAGGAGTGACTCAAGTCACTCCGACTTAGAAAAAGGTTCCTGTACTACTTTGGAGCGGCTTGCATTAACTTCTATACAGAAGTTGTTTTACAAGCCGCTCTGAAGTTGCGTCGGATGACTTTGAAGCCACACCTGTGTGAACCGGCACTCACAGTGAGCGTTTCTCAATTCATAAATAACTATTTTAGTGAGTGATTGCTACTGAATTGTTTGTTCCTTTCCTTCAAACAAGGAATTTTTAGATTCTTTGAAACTGAATTTACACTGAATCCCTAGGATACTTTGGACCAGAAAGTAGTAAACTGTACGGTTTGTTTGCTACTCTCCCAGTACAAGGTATTAACCTTTTTTGTTAAAAGCTATCCAGTTTACCACCATGCCAGCAATATATTGAAAATAAAAGAGGTTACTAAAGTTACGAAAATTCTCGTACGACAGAATACAAATTTAGAAGTGATGTAATGTATTGTATTTTCGGACAACTGTACCGATTAGATGAAAATCGTAGATCTGGTATAGTACAAGATAAATTTTCGTACTTTTCCTATCGGATAATTTCACATGAACTGTCATGATCGGCTCTCAAAAGCTATGTACTAATGATCAGATTATCGCCCGATCGATCCGAAAGCGATATTTTTCGTATCATTTTCTGATTGTGTGTACGTGTAATATTAGGACACTTACCTGTCCTGGAATCCAGCGATGTCAGCACCCCAGCCGATGTTTCCATTGGCTCTCGGGTGCTGCCATTGCCTATAAGGGAAACCGGCAGTGAAGCCTTGCAGCGCATGCGCAAGGTTTCTGCGCATGCACAAAGCATGCTGCTCTTTCTGAATGGAGAGGAATGGAGAGGAGAGGGGGCAAACTTCAGAGTGATTTTGCCACGGTGAGATCACCTGGAAGTGGGGATGGGTACCTATCAAAAACAGGTACGCGCTCCCCCCTCCCCCCGAAAGGTGCATTTCCTTCCACTAAAGCTGGCTATAGACTGATCAAAATTCAGCCAGTCAGCAGGTAGATTTCGATCAGTGTGTGACTATCCCTGCTTAACATAAGTTGACCCTTTGATTTTTGAGGGGGTGGGGGGGGATACTGCCACCCACCTTGTTTGTTTGGATGGAGGCTGTTATTCTATGGCCATTTTAGGCAGGAAAAAAATCTCTCTAAGGCCGGCCATACACAATTAGAACCAATAATGGGCAGTCTGAATGTACCAAGTTGATCGATCACCTTGGGTACAACCAGCCTGCCAGATTCGCTAACAATTATCAGTAGTGGCTGCTATAGCTGCTAGCAATGATTACTGTCTTCTCTCAGCAGGGATGGCTTCCCCCTCCTGCCGGGAACAAAAAATGGCTTGGCAGGAGGGATTCCCCTGTCAACACGGTCTGTGTTGATGGGGAAATCATGCAAATTTGCATTGTGTATGGCCAGCCTAAAGCTGACCATAAACTCTACATTCTGATTATATAATCTCTTTTAGGTCTATCATAAAGTACAGTGTAGTGCGACCAGCTAAACAGGGTTACAGGCAGCAAAAAAACTTTGGTAGAGAAAGAAATGGTTAGAATGGTCTTGCTGTTAAGGACTTTCAGCTTCCGATGACTACTTTCCCCAAAGCAGGAATTAGGGCGAAACACAAAACCTTCGATTTTTTTTTTTTTTTTTTTTTTTTTTTTTTGTAACACTTCTGCACTGTATCCCAAACCAAAAAAATGTTGGGGTTCCATTTAAAAAGCTCTGTTGTCAGGCCACACATGATTTCATTGGTAACACATCTGCTTGTATACTCGTCTACTCCCCAGTACAGCAATTCATACAACCTGAATGTATTCCTTTCCCTAAGGCATTTGTGCACTCTTGTATAACACAGTTTTTCAGAAGTACTCTGATCTATGTATTAGACGGTGTCCAGCGACTGTTATTACATACCGGGGCTCCAGGAATTGGATTTATGTATAGCTGTGTAGCAGAAAACAGAAGCCAGTCTGCTGCTAATGTTCTGAATCTTTCCTGCAGCTCCTGCCAATGCTGGCAGCAGGCTCCCGGCTCACACTAGTGTCCTACAAGTTAGCTGCTAATGAAGAACGGGTCCAGGGGCTGAGCCAACCTAAGACTCCCAACAGTCACATCACCTTGTCTGCTTTCCTCACTGCCTTTTCAAAAGACTCGTGTCTCATGGAGCGGATGTAATTGTCCCACAGGCAGGATGTCGATACTTAGACAGCAGTAATTGTTTTAGCAGGACGTGAATAAAATAGGTTTTTCCACCGCTGTAGTTTTAAGTTTTTAACTCAAAAAAAGTAGCTGTAACGATCTTCATCCTTGTTTCCGCATATCAGCAGAATGTTTTTATTCTGTTTACTGTTTACACTTTAACACACCCATTGCGATGCGCTAAAACACATGTGCAATTGTTCCTTAATAAAAAATAGGGTCTGTTCCCATCTCAGGAGCGCAGTGCTTATTGAAAAATACAAGTTTATTCTGCATTGTAGTGCACTGGGAGGCCTATAGAAGTCAATGGCAGAGCATCAAAAAACCACCTACAACGTGTTTTGATGCTTTGGCAACATGTATTAAGAATTCTTCGTCAATTGCTGGTAAACCTATCTATTCTAAATTAAAAAATGCATTGAAAACACACATCAAAATGCATGTACAAACACAATGAAAATATGTTTACATATGACAAGACACCTGCCTAGCATTACAAAAAAAGTCCACCTCTTTGCACACGCATAGATCTAAATGGGTTATTAGAAATTTTACAACTGGTATGCGACATATTTTTATACCAAAAGAATTTTTTTTTTTTTTTTTAGTGGCCTGTGGGAAAAAAAAGAGAAGCTGCAAATTTGAGTGTCATTAAACTAAAATAGGTGACCACTTACCTACAATGAACTTGTTCCAAGAGAAATTACGATGACCTCCTGAAAATAGGTTTTGAGCCACTGGCTTTATAGCCCAGCTCCAGGATAATTTTATTTTTAAATGTCAAAATTAAAATACTGCAATACACTCCTTCAGTCCAGAACTGTTGGCAGCAGTAATTCATTTTTTTTTTTTTTTTTTTTTCCTCTCCACTTCCCTCACAGGGGTTTAAGCTGGGGTAAGTTGGACATTCAAAGCCTCATATATTGCAGGAGTGTTAAATACAGATAAATGCACTTTTTAGATAGTTTGGCCAATAAGGCTAAGGCTAAGGCTGCACTATTTAAGAATTAAATAATTAGTTGATAAATACACAAACACTATAAACTCAAGAAAAGGGAAGGGGAATCCCCCCCCCCCCCCCCTTTTTTTTTCCTATTTGTTCTCACAGGGTTGAAAGTTGGGCTAATTAGGCCATAATAAGTTTTATATATTATACGAGTGTTAAGTGATTACTACACCTTTTCGGATAGATTTGGACGATAAAGGTCTCTTGCACTATTTAATAATCAATAGATAAGTACACGAACACTATGAACTAATAGGAACAGACAGGGGGGGCTTTGGTGAGAGGCAATGGATAGACCACAAATGGTAATGAAATAGAGGGGGGAGGAGGTTGAGAGGAACCCCAGGGAAGGGGATGGGGAAATGTTTTTTTTTTTCTCTCTCCTGTTAGGGGGATAGGTGGTGTAATTGTGTAAGGATGTAATGTAACTGTGTAGTCCTGGTTCGTGGTTTGGGTGAATGTAGGGTTATGGAATGATGTATAGATTGTTGTATTTATAAATTGGAAATAAAATAATTTTGATTATAAAAAAAAAATACACTCCTTCAGTCCAGAACTGTTGGCAGCAGTAATTCATTTTTCACAACTAGATGTCCTCAGTTTCCTGGATTGAATGATGCCCAGCATACTTTTTCCTGTTAAAAATGGGAACCTGGCAATGGCATTGGTCACATGGTCTCTGCTAAGGGATGTGCGACAGAAGACCACATGACCAATGCCTGAACACAGTTAACCTGTTTTGGTGGGAGCCAAAATTTTAGCTCAACAAATGGAAAGTATTTCAGTCCCTATATTTCCATTTCTTTATATCCCACTGATTAAATTACAAAATGCTGCTTTTTAAAGTGTGTGCATTAATGAGACGAGGAAGAAAATTGGTACCGATGGACTGTTCACAGTAGTCTGCATTTACTTTGGAACCAATGCCTTGTTCTGGTCAACTGATAATTCCATTATTCCTAATAAATGTAACCTATGAGGTGAAGGATATGGAGCCAAATGCTGTCACTGTGCTTCTGTACAGAAGGAAAATGCTTTCAGAATGCCATTTGGTTTCCATCTTAAGTCAAGAGCGCTTATGCTATTAGATCATTTCAATAAATCGGCTGCTGATCTTCCAACCCTGTGTTTGTGAAAGGAATCGGGTTGTCATGGAGATCAGTATTTGCAGCATGTGAAAAATCCTTGAAGAAATTCTGAGGCTAATTCTGCTGACATGTTAGAAGTGAAATAAAAATATATCCATTGGAAGGAAAACATTTCTATGTTCTGCTGCTAAAAGCCTCTGATCCAATTTGGATCCTTTACTGTAGCTGTGGTCTGGAGACCATCTCCATCTTTTGGCTTGATGATAAAATGTTCTGGCATCTTGAGGGTGATAGAATTTTTTCATCCAACAACTGATTTAAATTATGTGGGGTTTCAGCTACTGTGTATATACAAGCTTCAATATGTCTAATAGTTACTGGGACTTGTAGATCTCCAGCAATAAAAGACGCTACAGATGGCTTTGTTAAATGATAAAGCGGTGACGAACAACGGGGAAGTTTTGGTAGAACAAAAGGTGACTATAAGTTATCATTGTGATTTACAATTGTTCTAGAGCCTTTATCAGCCTTTAAAGCCTTTTAACTTTTGTTTATTTTAACGTGTTACTCTCAAGGAACTCTTGAAATGTTCAGGTTCTTGGGGAACTCCTGTTAAAAAAGACAAAATTGTGGTGTCCTCTAATATTAGAGGACAATTAGACGTAATCTTTTGTATTGGAGGCCAGTATAGGTGGGGATCGACACACTTTTGCTCACTTCTCAGGGATCTCCTAGCAATCTCAGAAGGAACCCGGGTTGAGAAACACTGTTCTAGAAGATGCCATTGTGTCCTAAAGTGTATTGAAATGTATACATTATATTTTCTTTGTCAAATAAAGGGAGGATAATCATGCTTAAAGCTCCTTAAGTTGAACTTGAATTGTGTATTGCATACTTAAATTGGTCCAGTTTTACTCAATGTAAGTATGCATTTAGCATATCTGATGGAGGACTAGGGAAGCTGGAAATCACTGTAGTAGTCAGCACTACTACAGTGATAGCCATAATGTTCTGGGTCCTGCTCAGGTTCAATGTGAGGGGCTGACCCACTGCACATGAGGTTACTTGCTCAACACTACCGTCGTGGAATGTTTTCTATTTATTTTTTTCTAATGAATACATGGTGTTCCTAATTGGACAAGGTGGAGAGGAAGAGTGGTGACCTCATGATCTCCACATTGTCCAATCAAAGAACGCCAAAATACAAGGCATTCTAGGAATGGCAGCAGTGCTGACCAATGTATACTTTGTGCCAGGCTGGACTAATATAAGCTTTCAGCTTTAACTAATGGCTTCTGGTCATTCCATTAGGAATAATCATGTTCCCCAACATGCCATAGGCAGAGCATGTTGAATGCCATTCGGGTTTTGGCATTCTTTGTAAAATCTTGCATGCTGAAGGGACATGTCCAGGTCCTTCATATTCTCTACATGACTAGAGTATTAAGAGGTTGCACCAGAATCATCTGTTACACCTAACCATTTAAATTGGTCTCTGGTTACTTCGTTTTAATGGTGAATGTCCTGTTTACCAGATCGTTTTCTGTTTTACTTTGTGTCATTGTGGCTGCATATGTTGCTTGGAAACATTGGTGCATTGTTACATTACACTGTCATGGATTGTACCTGTTGTCATGATACAGTAAAGCTGTGAAACTATTTAAACATACACTGCCATTTAGATTGAAAATAAAGCTTAAGATGCATGAAGGGAGCAGAGCTTGGTACTCCAGGCTTCTTCCTCCACACCCCCTTTTGTTAGTAACCTTGTCATCAGAGGGTACAGGCATACCCCACTTTTAAGTAAACAATGGGGATTGTTTACTAAAGCTGGAAAGTGCAAAATCATGCTCACTTCTGCATAGAAACCAATGAGCTTCTAACCCCAGCTTGTTCAATTAAGCTTTGGTAATAAAAGCTGGAAGCTCATTAGTTTCTATGCAGAAGTGAGCCTGATGTTGCACTTTCCAGTTTTAGTAAATAAACCCCATTGTGTACTTAAAAGTGGGGTATGCCTGTACATGGTTGGGATTTCCCAAAAACAACATTGCCAGCTCCTTGCTGTTTCTCACATACACAAAGTTTTATAGCCACCAATCCAATCCAAACCTGCCCTGAAATATTAAAAGATTAGTTCACCTTTACCAAAAAACTGCCAATGCAGATAATGGAAGTCTGTAGATAAAAACAAGCTTTGTAGCTTTGACCAAAATTGAATAATGCCCTTGCTATAGGTGTAGGCCATTTATGTACATTATGAAGTCTGAACTGAAAACCCCCATGACATTGCTGGGATGTTGTTAAGCGAGGCCCAGCTATTACTGTTCACCTTCACTATCTCTGGAGTGTGCTCTTTCTCTTATTCCTCAAATGCGTTTTCTCTTTTCTCCTGATGCAGTAGCTCTGAGCTCAGAGTTCGAGAGCTCACTGCTGTGATGATGAAGGTAAACAGTACAAGCTGGGCATTGCTTAGAAGCTAAATATATCCATATCTGTATACATACAAAATATACACCTTGCCTGAGGACCCTTCCACACGGGGTGGGCTCCTTTGGAGTCTACCTGCTCAGCGTGGAATATGTCCACTGATCTCCACTGAGACAGGTGGTTGGTCCGTGTCCACTCCGCTGATACAGAGCGGACAGATACAGCCCAATCTTTTCTACCACCTGTCCGTTTACACCCGACCGCCATGCGTTCCGCCAGAAAGATGGGGAAAGAAACCCCATCTGTCTGTTTTTAGCGGATAGGATCAGATTGAATGTTGGCAGGTATCACTCCATAGAGGAGGCTTGGAGGTTCGATCCTTTCCGATTCTTGAAAGCAGGTTCCTGCTAAAGAGCAGATCACTGATAACCTGTAAAGTCTGCTGCTTTTATCTAATCAGAATTTTGGAAGAAGTCTTGGATGAATATTCTTGGTCTCAGGAAACTATTAAGCTGTGCAGTCGCATGCACAAATTATAGATCAGATCTTTACCTATAAAATGCCATGGAGTCACAAAGTGGAAGGTGTATAGACGAGGCGGGGGGCTGATCTGGAAATCACGTGATTTCCTCTCTGCTAATTAACATTTTAAGCCAGACATGCTCTCAACAAGTAGAACCTGTGTGAGAATGATGGCTAGATTATCTGCGTCTGAAAAGTTCAGACTTCTCAGCTGGCACCAAGCACACATCTCTACTCCTGCCAAACCTCCAGCCAGTTACTTGCAATGACCTCATCTTCTTCCAGCCTCCTTAAAGGCGCTCTGGACACTCTCTGGCCTTTTCTTCTAAACAGACTCCTTGATATAATCACTCCGATTCTACTTGTATTAGGTCATTTTGGCTGACACTTGAGAGAGCTAATCCCCTTTACTTATATTTCAGTCCATTTCCTTAAATATGTCAGACTGCGTTTCCTGTCAATTTAAAGATGTGTTTAAAGCTGATCTTTGGGAACACCAAAAGTTCCCCTTTGTAGTGGGGCTGTGCCTAGACTGAGAGGGTTAACTGTTCATTTAAGTCTAGGGAACCAGGAAAATAATTTTTACTTACCTGATCCTCTGCTCCTGAAGATTTCTCTGCACTGCTAGACCAGTCACTGCAGCCTCTTCTCCTCCTGCATTCCGGTGATCCAAGGTCCTCTGATGCAGGGACCAAAGCCATGCATTGGACATGAGGACACCAAGAGACAGTCCATTACCATGTTTGTCGGGGGAGCAGATGTTTAGGTAGGTAAAAGTGCTCTAACTCTTCCCTAGACTAAATGAGCAGTTAACTCTTGCTGTGCAGGTGCTACCCCCAAAAGGAGGACTTTTAATTTCTTCCAGAGTTAAAGTGATTAAAAATTGTGTTAGGTCTCTTTTACACGGGGCAAACTCCATCAGCGTATCTGCCTGCTCAGCGGGGTATCTGTGTGCTGATCCCTATTAAGCAGGCAGATGGCAGGTCAGTGTCCGCTCTGCTTATGTAAATTGACCGCCTGTCTGTTTACATCTGACTGTCATCCGATCCGCCAGGCAGATGGGGAACGGACCCCCATCTGTCTGTTTTTAGCAGATAGGATCGTTGTAGGCGGGTGTAAATGGACACATGTCCGTTTACATCTGCCGCTCCATAGAGGGCAATAGATGGTCCTAAAAAACTGATCAGTCCGCTTGTGTGAAAGGAGCCTTATGTTTTAAAAGCGGGTGATGGTAATATCACTAATTATAACCAATTAACAATTTTACTTTAATTTGAAAAGGGAAATGGCTAATATTAATATATAAATGAACTGCTCATGGTGGCTGGCATGCTCCCAGGCTCATGCAGGAACAGAACAGGTAAAGGTTTCACTGTAAGGAGCAAAGGTATTTATCCTGTTTTTCAAACTCACTAAGTTATATCATGCTGAAGAAAACCCTTACTAGCAATATTCCTAAAAATGTTCCCTTCCCCTCATCCTACCTATCCTGTATAAAAAAAGATCTGTGTACTTACCTATTTTCAATCCACTGCGGTCACGTGATCCTGCAGCTCTGTGTAAGAGAGCGCTTGTCAATGACTGGAAGCCTGGAATTCTGGAAGCTGTGACATCACCCATAAGATCCCATAGCCCAGCTATTGTCAACACTCCTCCTCCTCTGCTGCAGCACCTGACACAGGGAAGCTGGAGCTGCAGGATCACATGACCTGATTAAAAATAGGTAGGTACACATCTTTTTTTTTATACAGGTTAGACAGGATAGGTAGGAGAAGAAAGGGGGGCGAGATGTTTAGGAATAGTTCTAGTTAGGGTTTCCTTCCACTTTAAAAGCATGAGGGCATCCTAAGTAATCATTTTATTTTGGTAGATAAAATCTATGTTAAGCCTTTTTTTCTGTCACCATTAGGAAGATTTCACTTTATTTCCTATACCAGAGAAGTTAGATGAAATAACCCGTAAATAAGGGGAAATCCAATCTTTGACAGGTGTCTCCACTGGGTGATATCCCCATCTCTTGTTTGGTTATACCTGTTAAATATTTTGCCTCACTTGTGACACTGGTAAGGCACAAATAAAAGCCTGGTAGTAGTTCTCTTTTTATGGTTTGCGAAAAGTAAAAAAAATGGCTAAAGAGTCAGTGAAATATTCTTAAAAAGTTAAAAATACAATAAACATCTTTAAAAAAAAAAACTTTAGATGGAAATTTGGGTTTAGCATAAAGATATTGCATCTGTGACCTATAGCAGCCAATCACATTTCTGTAATCAGATGATGAAATATGGGTTTCAGCCCTCCTGCACATTATCATTGCTCCCTGTAATGCTATGGCATGGGTGAAGCAGCCCATCAATTATTGCCAGGATTATTTCATAAAGCATGGGTGCTCAACCTGTGGCCCTTCAGCTGTTGCGAAACTACAAGCCCCATCATGCCTCTGCCTTTGGAAATCATGCTTGTACCTGTCAGCCTTGCAATTGTCTCATGGGACGTGTAGTTCCTCAACAGCTAGAGGGCCACAGGTTGAGCACCCATGCTTTATGAAATAATCCTGGCAATAATTGATGGGCTGCTTCTTTAATATTACAATAAACCAGGCACTTGGAATACTGTATATACCACAAAGTGATTTCAGCTTCCTGATTCAGATTTTGTAGAAGAGAAGATATCCAACACTTTTAGGAATGACTCATTGTATATGTGAAAATGACGGCGCTCGGCTTCCTGCGCATGCCGTGTTCAGGACTTCAGAATCTTATGTGCTTGTGTAAACACTCCTCTGGCAAGGGAAACCATAGCTCAGAATAGGAATCAGTCTGACATCAGACAGCAGAGGAAATCTCAGTCAGCAGATGAATTGCTGATTAATGAGTACGAGAAAATAAATGGGAATTCTCTGATACTCTGGATCAGGGGTCTTCAAACTGCGGCCCTCCAAGTGTTCAGGAACTACAATTCCCATCATGCCTAGTCATGTCTGTGAATGTCAGAGTTTTACAATGCCTCATGGGATGTGTAGTTCTGCAACAGCTGGAGGGCCGTAGTTTGAGGATCCCTGCTCTGGATGGTTATGCTGACTTATTAATGTCAGGTTTGATGTACAGGGAAGGGGTCACGGGGGGGGAGTTGGTTATAATTACTGTATGTGTGTGTAATAAATATATATATATATATATATATATAATATCTCTCGAGAGAGAGAGAGAGAGAGAGAGATAGAGATATATATATATATCTCGAGAGAGATAGAGATATATATATATCTCGAGAGAGATAGAGATATATATATATCTCGAGAGAGATAGAGATATATATATATATATATCGAGAGAGATAGAGATATATATATATCTCGAGAGAGATAGAGATATATATATATCTCGAGAGAGATAGAGATATATATATATCTCGAGAGAGATAGAGATAGATAGATAGAGATATATATATATATATATATATATATATATATATATGTATAGATTTTTTTTTTTATTTATATTTTTAAGATTTCATCCATATAAAAACGTATTAGATTCTATTATCTTGCAATCAAACTATCATTTTCTGCACTGTTATAAAGAAAGCTCCTTTTTAAATTTAAAATGTAAGATAAAGTTTAGGAGGAAGTGAGTGGAGAATCTAAATATTGAACAATTTCGTGGTCCTAAAGTGTTCATCTTTTCAGAAAAAGTGAAAAGGTGAACGAATACCATACACCCTCCCCACCCACCTCTAGACCCCACTGTTCTTACTTGTGGGGATGCTGAGCTGTCAGTGCGCACGCAGACGGTGCTGGGGTCAAGGGATTTGAAGTTCCCGCTCTTCCCCCTCTCTGTGCAGCACTACCAGGATGGGCCACAGCAATTTACAGGTGCTGACCAATCAAAATCTCTCTGGTCTATCCCAGAAGAGCTGCAAAGAGAAAAAGGAGAAGAGCAGACCGCCTGCATGGGCACTGACAGCTCAGCGTCCCTGGAAATAAGTACAGCAGGGACTAAGGGGGCTGGGGAGGGTGTACGGTGTTAGTTCACTTTTTCATTTGTAAAAGTAAATGAACACTTTATTAAAGTTTTACCTCTTGATTTCGAAATTCGACCAACCAAGCCTTCAATTTCACCTCATGTTGCTACAGAAAAGAATTTTCATGGCCAGGAATATTCTTTTCTTTTTGGGAATTTTCTTTTCTTGCGCTCATGTGCATTGTGTTTCTCACACATTCGTGTTTCAAAAAATTTCCAACATGCCCGATCACTCAAATGCGATGGCTGCAGGAAGTTCGGTCGTTGCTGCAGGTCGTTGCTGCAGCCCACTAATGGTGCGAAATACGAACGAAACAAAATGGTTACGATTTTCGCTAGAAAATTCTTTCGCAATTTGACCCATGTATGCTGGCTTTATACAATTATGCCCCGTACACATGGTCGGACTTTGTTCGGACATTCCGACAACAAAATCCTAGGCTTTTTTCCGACGGATGTTGGCTCAAACTTGTCTTGCATACACACGGTCACACAAAGTTGTCAGAAAATCCGATCGTTCTGAACGCGGTGACGTAAAACACGTACATCGGGACTATAAACGGGTCAGTGGCCAATAGCTTTCATCTCTTTATTTATTCTGAGCATGCGTGGCACTTTGTCCGTCGGATTTGTGTACACATGATCGGAATTTCCGACTATGGATTTTGTTGTCGGAAAATTTTATAGCAAGCTCTCAAACTTTGTGTGTCGGAAAATCCGATGGAAAATGTGTGATGGAGCCTACACACGGTCGGAATATCCGACATCAAGGTCCCACGGCTGTCAGAATACCCAAACAGCAGCTGCATCTGATTGAATGTGGCTGTCCTTCGGCCAACTGTTTTCTGCCCAGCTCTTTTGATTTTTCAATCGCAAGATGGGGGGCTGGTTGGGTCAACAGGGCCACTTAGTAAACAAATTTTGTCCGGTTCCTGAAGAACGTGATGAAATTCAAATGGTGTATGGCCAGCTTTAGGCTCAGTTCACACCTAAACCGGCCGCGGATCGCACAACAACGCTGTCCACCCCTGTTCTCTGTTTCAGGGAAGAATCAGGGCACAATCTTTGCCTGAATTCGGCCCTGAAATGGAGCCAAAGACGCACAGCATTTTTGTGCAGTGCGCACCGCAGCCGCAACGGAGATATGTGAACCGGCTCCATAGGGATCCGGTCACATTCTCCTGCTATGCGAATTAGTTGCGGGGAAACCCGCATCTAATTTGCATAGGTGTGAACCCAGCCTTAGAGTCTCTGTTGGGATATTTGAGGTTCTTTGAGGATGAATTACTACACAGTACACGCAGCTGCAGAGGTACTGTCTTGTTTTAAAGCTTTTACTTCTTGTTAAGAATATGTATAAAATGTTCCTAGTCTGCGCACGGGTGCACATTATTTGTTTTGGTGTTCATTTATATATATATTTATGTTAGGAACTGTTTGTGGAGCAGTTGCAGACTACCTGTGTACTGTTATATCTTTTTTCCTGCGTTGTCCCATGAAGTACAATGTCGCAGCAGTTCAAGGAGAGGTGACATGTGCACAGCAAACTTATTGCCAAAGCCTTTTTGGAGGTGTGGGGTCAACGCAGTTGTTAAAAAACATGTTCCAATACCTCCCAAAAGTCTGATTCCAAGTCTGTTTGGCATGGAAATGCAAATTCCTGCAAATCAGCTCTATTTTATAGTTCTTTTAAGCAGACTCTGCAGTTTTAAACTGTGAAGTCACCATATTTTCCCTGCTGCCAATTTTCTTTTTAACTCTGCAAATGGCACATCTAACGGCAATATATAGAGAACTGTGATGATTACAACACTTTAAAGGGAGAGGGGATTTTTTTTTCTTTGTAGGCTACCTCCCTGCTGTAAATTGAAACTTTTAATAGTACAGTGGATATTTCCATGGCGATATAGCTAGTGTGATGCAGTAATTGCTTTAATACGGGATGAAACCTAGTCATATAAAGCTCCATGCCAAGAACCACACCATGGGTTTTGGCAGGCTTTTTTGGTCATACAGAACATAGTCTTCTACTTTCTCTCTTTTGTTTATGAAGGGTGTCTCTGGCTGGCCAAACTCTGAATGTTAACTTTGTCTGCCATCTGGTTCCTCTATCGTTTCATTCGTTACATCCATATCGTTGAATAACAAAACTACACCAACCATGCCAGTGCTTTGAATTAGAATAGTGTGGACTATAGGAAGCTAACACCTTTTTCTGACCGTGCTGCATATATGTCCTCAAAGATGAGTAGCATGCAATGATCATGAGATTACCTTGAATTGTCCTCTTAAAAGCGTTAGACTTGGGGTCCCTAGAAAAGTGGAGGTTTTTATAGAACTATAAAACTTTACAATGCAAATTAAAATGACAAATTATGGATTATGAAAATGTCTACCTACGGGTTTAGTATATACAACTTGTCTAGTATGTATAGCTTTAAATATATAAAAGACTATGCGTTAATACCTGGAAATATTTAAAAACAATTCCTTAAAAAAAATGTAATTCAGGATATAATGAATGCAATAGGTTTGAAAATATAGAAAAGTTAATGTATTGGAAGGCTTACTATGTATTCCAATAGCCAAAATGGCGTTGTGTCTTCACTCACCTCCTTCACTATATTATGCTAACACAACTTAAAGGGACATCATCAGTGAAAATGTCCCCCTACCCCTCTTCCATCAACCCACTGATACCTTTCCAGTGTTGCCCCGCCGCTTCCAATATTGTATCCAGCCCCTAAAACTGGCTACATCATGTTACAATGCTTAGGCCTAATGATTGATTGCTAGTCCTGAGCACTGTCATTGAAGGTCAGCAAGTCCCACGTAGCCAGATGTGATGGTTATTTTGCATTGGCTGAGCTAGAGGCAGGAGTGGTGGGGAAAATATCAGTTTGACTAGGACAGAGGTTGAAGTATTTTTTATGCTAAGCAGAATAAGGCAGGTTTTATTACATTGTGGGATCAGAGCATTCTCATCCTGGTTCAGATCTGATCAGCTATGACATAAGGAAGAAGATTCATGGCCTCTGTTATTTTGAAGTCTTTAATACATGACTGACTGTTACCATTAGTGTTAGATACACACTGTTGAGCCCCATCATTTTGCATTCTGCAGTTGCATTTTTTTATTCAAACTTGCCTATTAATGCAATTTTGTGCCTAGATGAACTGTTATGCAACCAAATATTTCTGGAGCCCTGTGCTACTGTCCCTATAGCAGTTGTAGGGTTGCCATAGCTGTAGTAAGGTACCTGCTAAAACTGTAAAATGGAAGATGAAACAAATAGGGGCATCACGGTGAGTGTGTTAAACACTACACCTCCAAGTGGCATCATTGAGTGAACTTCCACCAGGTTTGCCACGGAACAACCATGTATCACTTGTGCACGGTGCATCTGGAAAAGCTGCATGTGCTGTGTCTGTCTGCTGGCATTTCCTAATTTAAACAATCGTTTTATATGTGTACACATTCTCTACTGTTTGAATTTTGTATTTGAAGGTGTTTCTGACTTGTTTTATTTTCTCTCTCCCGTAGTCATATCAAGCCAGCTACTTAGAGTCACTGAAGACAAATAATAAATACAGCGTCATTTATCCAACCCCAGGCATGCTGCACAGTAAGCTCTACCCATGCAACGAAGCATTTCCTGCTTTCCAAATGGAGCCAGTGGATCTCACTACCAACAAAAGGAATTCACCGCCCTCCACTGGAAGCTCCCCATCTCCTGCCAAATACCAGTCACCCAAGAGAAGCTCTCCAATATTATTTATGCCCTCATCCAGTCCGCCAATGAAAAAATTAACCCCATCACCACCTGCTGTGCCACATTACCAAATGCCATTGGCTATTAACCCTTTATTATCTGCCTTCCCGAGACAGACTTACAGGAATCCAGGACTCCTACCCCTCTTACAGCCAGTGGTTGTACAACCGGTTCATGTACAGTCATTAATGTATGCCCCTCATCTTCAACAGCAAATCATGGTGTCCACAGTTCTAGCGGAAGAGATGGAAAGTCAAAGCAGCAAGCACAGTAAGTAATGAATGTATAACCACTTTACAAATGCTGAGAGATGGCATCACTTTTTTGGTATATAGAAGAGATATTATACCATGAGGAAAGCTGTTTCACTACAGGCAGCGAGCTGTAGCTTTTAATAGAGGTCCATTTTATCCCCCTGCTGCTTTTTACCCATTGACCACAAACGTGAAGAAAGGTCATTTGATGTCTTTGTCAACATGCGCTGTTGGTGAGACTTGAGTTAAGGGTTTGGCAAAGTCTGCTGTAAACCACTGTGCAATGTTTTCTATATAAAACTTTAAATAATAGAAGAGTCAACTTGGAAGTGGACACAAACTTGACTGTAATTTTGTAATAAGGACCCCCAAAAAAAGTCTTTTAAAGACTGTGGGCTTGATTTACTAAAGCCAGAGAGTGCAAAATCTGGTGCAGCGCTGCATAGAAACCAAACAGCTTCCAGTTTTTTTTTGTTGTCAAAGCTTAATTGAATAAGCCGAAGTTAGAAACTGGCTACCATGCACAACTGCACCAGAATTTGCACTCTCCAAGCTTTAGTAAATCAACCCCTATGTTTCACCTGCCCACACATAAAGCTGTAACTAACTCGCTGTGACAATTTATGCAACCAAATGAATTTCTACACAGTTCCTGCTGTCTTCCTCTCTTGATCTTTAGAAGGAATTCTTTCTCTCCCACGTACGTACGTTAAAAAATCCTTGCAATAAATCAAAATTTAGTGAGCTACATAAATCAGTTTAAATGTGGGAGCAATTCTGTGGAAATTGGGCCAAACAAGGTGGATTGCATATGCATGCATACTATTGATGTCTAAAAGAGAAGTGTGGCATTCCAAAAAAAACAAACATTTATACTCACCTAGGTGGATGCAATGCTGCATCTGTTCCCCAGCAACACTGTAATGAGAACTGAGGGATCAAACAGCGCTGATCGCTCACTTCACCCCCTGTCAGTCAGTCAGCGGCTCTCTGCTCTCCTGTCCAGTGCTCACTGGAGAGCTGGGCTGTGGAGGGGGCGGGAGGGGCTGGCTGAGGCTCTCGCTAGATCGCTGAGAGGCTGAGCCGGGTGACGATCCAGGCTTCTGAATCAGGATCTTTCCAGAGCCTGGACCGGCTCGTCAGCTGACGGTGGGCTTTGACATGCTGTCGACTGAAAGCTGATCACAGGAGTGCAGAACAAAAAAAAACTTTGGCTATACTTCTCCTTCAACCTCTAATTGATAATGGAAAAAGAGATTGATGAGCGTTTGATAAGAATTGAATGTGAAATGTTTTTTATTCTGGTATTTGCAATTTCTTTTTAGCTCATTTGCAGAAGGCATGAGTATAAAAAATCTTATTTTTGTGGTTAGAATCTTCCTAGATCATTGATCTGTTCAATTAATTGCAGCGACTGTAACCAATTTTATTAAGGATAAGGGTTAATAGGAAGCTGTATAATAAATACTTAGGTGGCAAGAATTGTTAGGGGCAAGGAGGACTATTTGATTTGACCATGTTGTCATGCTTTTAAATGGGTTTTAGGGATCTGCAGTGGTGGGACATGTATAAATTTTGAACATGTGTTGTGTATGTACTTTTGAGTACAATGTGTCTCATTTTGTAAGGTTTTAAAAACATGCTGAATTGAAACCCACCTTATGTAGTGAGGTGGGCTTATCTATAAATTACAGAAAATAATTCACGTTTTCTATGTTTTCCCTATTTTTTTTTTTTTTTATTATTATTTTGGTGATCATGAAATCACCACTCAGTTGACCAATATTTTTCTTTTAAAATAGAGCTGTAGGCAAAACTTTTTGTTTACATATAAAACAATATAACCCCTTCCATGATTTTTGGATATAGAACGTTATAACCCCGCCCAGGCTTTTTTTGCGATCTGTGTCCCATTGGGGAGATTTTCTTTTCACTTCCTGTCCCGTAGCCACATCTGAAAATGAGAGGAAATCCCTGGTGGTCACCAATGGAAGATTTCCGCTGTATTTCTGTTATGGTGCCTACTCAAAATTTTGGATTTTCTTTCACCTTCAGTGATAATGGTCATTAGGACAAATACAATGGTTAAATCTCCTTAGTGAGAATAACTTACTACAACAGACAGCAATAAAAACCTGACAGGTGCTCTAATCCATCTCCACTCCATCTAAAACTAAAGAAAAACTGTATTTGTAGCAGTGACTTCAGGAGAAGAGGAGAATCCATTTGTACTGCACTGCATCTACCTTACGAGTTTTCCAACAATTTACCTATGTCCTACCTATCATGCAAATGTCAAATACTAATTTGAAATAGTGTATAATGACATCATAATATTGATATTAATAATATTAATATTATAAATGCTGTTTCTGCATAGAGCATTTGACAGAGATAACAGAACTCTTTGGTATAATACAATGTTTTTTTTTCCTTTTGCAGTACCTATGACAGTCTCTGACTTTTATGAAAATCCTCCTCTATTAAAAAATATAAAAGTGGAGCCTGGTCTGGAACAAACAATAACAGAAGTTTACCCAGAACAAATGTCACCTGGTAATAGTACGCCCCCTAAAGGAATGTTCCATGAGTAAGTGATGCTTTCTCAATACAACAGCTACATGTAGTTTATATACCACTTCTACGTGGAGGTGCTGAACTGTATAATAACCAGTTGATTACAGGGGAACACGGTTCTTCAGGATTCTAAAGGAGTAGGCGCTATATTCCAGTACATATTCTTAGATAAGAGCTAAAATTAGTATGGATAAACAAGGGTGAATGGGAGAGTAGGTAGGCTTCTGTAGGCAGAACATTGGTTTTCACTTCTGCATAACAGTAAAGGGTAGTTGCCCAGTGACTACAAATGCTGTCGCTTCAGACTCAAAACTGATTTCTATCCTATTGATACTGAGTTTTAACCTACTAATGGCAATGTGACCTAACAGCAACGAACAAGTTCCAATCATCATTGCCTATTTTGCGCTTCACAGCCTACATATGTAATCATAGTTGCTCATGTGCAATAGAGCTAAATATATATATATATATATATATATATATATATATATATATATATATATATATATATATATATATACTTTTCTCAAAATTTGGTTTGCAATCCACAACAAAATACCTGGACAGGGTAGTGATCTCTATTCGGTCCTCTTTTGTGTGAATGATATGATTTTCTCTTTTGTCTGAGCTAGTTATATGATTGATTAGCTTGTTTTATTATTTTAAATATATGAACTTAACTTGGATGGAGTGGGGAGAGTTGGCCCCACTGTCAAGTTTTTATTTGGGGAAATTCAGCTTTCCATTTGTCTTAATGACCATTTTCAGAGAATGGTGATAATCTGAAATTTTATAGTTGTCACCAAAGCAAGTGATGAGGATAAGTCATCCAATGGTGGCAAATGTTACGCTGATAACTTTTTTTTTTTTTTTAAAGCCAGGGCGTGTGAAACACAACCAAAAACTCCACCCGGTGCCAAAAAAAGTGAACACACATAAAGAGTGAACACAAAACGTGCAACGGGTGTTATACGATCCTCCCTAGGAAGGACCTTACCCTGATCCCCCGGGGCGTTAGGCTCCAGACAGGGACTGAGGTACTCTCTATGGCCTGTCTGGCTAAAACCAGACAGACCCCATTCTCTGGAGGGTCTGCCGAAACAGACCCACCCAAGTACTTGGTGGGGCTCCCCCGAAGGGAGACCCCATGAGAGAGGGGGGGAACCAAGCCAGAAGGCCATGTCCACCCTCTCCCAAGACTTTTAGGGTAGGCCCGAGGACCCACACCCTACCAGTCACACTGTGACAAACATGTAACATCAAACAAAAAGATACAAAAAAGTGACAACACAGGGTAAAATAAATAGAAAGTGGGGAGAAGGAAGTGGGAGAAGTGAAAGTGGCCATTGTGCAATAAATGTTACACTGATTACTGTCCTAGTTGGCAGTCCCCCTGATTTTGTAGAGATTTCCTACCATTTCCAGTTTATCCAGTACAGGACGTAAAAGGAAATCTCCCCAGCTATACTGTAGTATAGTTTGACGTTGGTGAGAATAAAAGGACTTTTTTTTTTTTCTAATTTAACACTTATACCAGCTAACATGTTTACTTCAATTTATCATAATTATAGTTTAACAAATTATGGAACCATTTTCAGAAACTATGGAACAACCTCTTATTTCAAAACTGTCTAATGTGAACATGAGTTCATAAACACGTAAAATTTAAAGAGAAAACGTTTTTAAAGATGCCTTTACAGGATGTATTTTCTTTGCACATGTTAAGTGAAAATGAAAAGCAGTCTCTTCCTGTAGATGAAACTGGGTTAAATGAGGAAAACAAGACAAGGTGCTTTGGAATGTAGACGTAGTCATTGCTTTATTCAACCTGTGGTGTGGCAATATGTTTTTAATGCAAGGAGCCAATTTTAAGACTTCCCATGGGTGGGGCAGCCAGGCTGAACACTACTTTTAGGAATTGACGTCATTTACAAAGAAAGGGCCGCACCCTCCTGTTGGCAGTGAGCAACAGGAAATTCTTAATTGCCCTGAAAGGAGTGACTGAGACAATAACAAATATTTCTTCCAATGAATAGGGATTTTCAGAGCTACACTGTGTAAAACTGATTTTTTTTTTCTTCCTTTTTTTTTTTTTTTTTTTTTTAAGTTGGGGGGGGGGGGGGGGGGCGCTGTTTCAGATGACTTTTGTAGGAAATAGCACATATAACATATAAACAAACGTACAAAGATCAAACTAGAATGTAACAGGGTTTTGCAATCCTGAAGTTGTTTGCGTGGGAAATGAGAACATGACCTTGTTAATTATTACAAAATAATACACTCCCACATGGTCACTGGATGGACTGTTCTGTATCCTAAACCTGATGTTGCCAAATATTACTAGCATAGGAAGTTACGCCAACTAAGTACTCTCTGCTGATTTTCAGAAGGACTGGCTCAGACCCACATAGTCAGGACAGTCAGAAAAATCTTTATTTTGGCAATTGCTATTCAGAGCAATTGCAAAGTAAAAGTATATTGACATTCAATAGAAATGAAATTTAAAAAAAAAAACAGCAATTGAAAAATGGAATAGGATTCAGAAGAGCTGTGTCCATCAAACAACATTGAGGCCTGTACGCACGATACGAAAATCGGAAGTAAAAATTTATCCGACGAACGATCTGCCGATTTTCGGATCGTTAGTATGGTACTTTCGACAGCCGATTATGAATTTTTGGATGAAAAAAACTGTATGTGCAGGCTATAAAATTGTTAACATATGTGAACACAACGTACGATTTTCGTATAATTAGTACAGTTTTCGTCCGAGAAAAATCGTAATAGCAAGGCTACGCATGCTCAGAAATGAAAAAATACATACAAAACAATTCAAAACATTATATCACTTCTGAAGTTGAATTTGTACGGGAATTTTCATATGAAAATAACCTCTTCGCTTTCGGCAAGACACTAGCATGCAAGAAAAAACTGACAAAAATTTGTCCGATAATCTGATCGTGTGTACGAGGGTTAAGAGATAGATAGATAGATTTTTGTCGATAGACTCTATGTAATCTATAGATAAAAAGACATGTTTTTTTTTTTTGTGGACCAGTGTTTAAATTAAAGAAGTAGTTGTACTGTAAATAAAAAAAAAATATTATATTTTAGAATTTGTCGCATTTAAAATAACATTAAAATAATGTTTCTGGTACAAAGCAAATGAAAAGGAGGCTTTTTTCAGTTTTCTAGATTTAGATGAAAAGGAGGCTTTTTTCAGTTTTCTAGATTTATTTGTTATGCAGCACTGTAAAAAAGTAAGAAACAAAATGAATGAAAATGGGGGGGGGGGAAATATAAATGGTGAGAAAAATTGGAAATTAGAAAATATCAGCAGAAAAAATTAGCAGAAAGCAGAAAAAGGGAGGAGGGATATCATTCAGATTGATTATGGTTAACGATGCGTTAATAGGGCTAAATAGGAATGTAATTTGTAGGCCCCATGCACACAGGGCGTTTGCCGAGCTCTCCTAAACGCCTTTCCTCCGGGCAGCAGTGTTTTGGCAGAAAAAAAACGCTTGTCAAGCGATTGCGTGTTAAATTCATTGGCTAGAATAATAATTTGTTCTGGCCTTTTGAAATTAACGCTCCAGCGCTAAACATGCTTGGCGTTAATGTGTGTTTACATGCGCCAAGCATTTTTTCTGCCAAAACAGGGTTTCTTTGAGTGACTTTGAATGCAAATCAAAGGTCACACCTTTTTAATATGAATAATATGTATGAATAAATAAAATGTATTGGTTCATTGTATTTACTGAATGACACATGCAGGCTGTCTGCAGGTATCATTGTACATGGGATAAGCTGCATATTGACAGCTGCTCCTGCTATGTAATACAAGGAAATTACCAGCTGTCATTTTGACAGCCGGTATTTGCTGGAAATGGCGGCAAGCAGAGAAGAGATAGACAAAAGAGATGTGCCCTAAAAACTTTGTTGAAGTTTTAGGATGTATCTCTTTCAAAATTCTCAAGGGATCATTATCACACATCTAAAGCCAAAACATTTTTAGTTTTAAAAAATATATTCCCCCTCCCCTTTTTTCCTATCCATTGTACTCAGAGAGATATCCAATGTCATGCAATCCTGCATTAAATTTCCTGCGGCCCCAATGAGCTGGCTGTTGTTTACATCTGATTTTCTCCCTGTGCCTGTGCTACATACTTCTATGATTAATTATCAGATGTTTGCACTTCATTACCTATATTGCCTTAATTGTTATATAACATAGTAATCCTTTATTTTTCTGTTTTTTTTTTTTTTTTTGTGTAGACATCACCCATCAGTTATAGTACATCCAGGAAAGAGGCCACTACCAGTGGAGTCTCCAGAGACACAGAGGAAGAGAAGGATACACAGATGTGATTATGATGGCTGCAACAAAGTTTACACAAAAAGTTCCCATTTAAAAGCACACCGGAGGACACACACAGGTCAGCATTCACCACTATCTTTGCTAGATGTCAGATTTTACAAGAGATTTGACTAGTTGTAATGGGTTGTATGTAGCCATCTACTGATCCTCCCCAGGTTTGTAGTGTACAACTGAAGGGTTAGGTGAGCAAGTGGTCAGTTCTTCCTGACCCACTCTTTATTTACAGTTGAGAGCTAGGGTTGCATTGATACCATTTTTTTTATCAGTGAGTATGTGTACTGATCCTTTCAGTCCAGTACTCGCCGATACCAGTTAACAATACTTTGCTAGGCGATTTGGGTCAATACAAAATGAATGGGCGCAAATCGCACTGCAAAGAATTGCGTGCAATTTGAACAGGAATGCGGTGCAATTCCTGTCTGAATCGCATTTGTTTCCCCCACTGCTCCTGTGTGTGTGTGTGTGTGTGTGTTTATATAGACAGGGAAAAGCGCAATCTAGTTGTCAGTTTATTAAAAATTTTAGAACTCACTAAGTACATCTTTGGTCAATTGCAAAATCTGCATAGGTGTCCTCCTGGAGGAGAAGTTGCGGGACCTCGTGGGTATAGGGTGGAAGTGATGTCCGCTTGAGGGTGGACCACCTATACATCTCCTTCAGCCCTGTGAGCACCTCCAGCAGCCATGATTTTCTATCATCGGCGGGACTGGGACACCTATGCAGATTTTGTATTTGAACTGTACTTAATATGGATTCTAATATTTTTATTAAACAACACACTAGATGACACTTTTGCCTTTCTAATGCACACACGAGCGGTGGGGGAAATCACATGCGATTCTTTGCAGTTCAATTTGTGCCCATTCATTTGTTACTGACGCATATCGCACCGCAAAGTATTGGTTTCGGTATCTGGAGCATTTTCACGAGTACTCGTGAAAATGCTCAGTATCAGCACCGATGTCAGTGCATCCCTAATGAGAGCCATCCGTGAGGAACTTGGAGCGCCTTAAAGATAACCTGTATAAAATGGACATACACAAAAATAACACAAATGTCAGGTATCTGAATGCAAAAGCTGACGCCACGTGATGGGAATGTCTAAACCCATCCTACGGTGCATTGTCCAGTGCCTTGGTAACCTGCAGGCCCAGACATTATCACATCATTGGATGCGACTCACCTGATAACTGCTTCTTGTGGAAGGATAGCATCATTGAGGATCCAGTTGATAACCCTGGCAAGCAGGGTGCAAAGTCAGCAGTATACAGTAATTTGTGGGGTGGCCACTCTAGGTCATGGGAGAAGACAGAGAAGAAACAGAGCAGACTAGAACATGCACATATAATATTCAGTATAAAGAAACAGATGAGGGAGGAGGTGTGGAGAAAAGTAGGACATATACTTTAACATCCGTCCCTGTCTGGCAGCTATGGGTCCCGGATGTGTACTGTTGCATACATTTATATTTGTTATTCTGTTTTGCATCCCTGGATTTATTGAAAGCAGAACCCCCCCCCCCTCCCCCCGGCCACCCCTGGAGCATGCAGCTCTGCATTCTGATATTAAATCAACCTTTAGGACAGGGGTGTCCAACCTTTTTACCTTCCTGTACCACATTGAAAGAAGAGGAATTGTCTTGGGCCACACGTAAAACACTACAATATCTGAGTAATAAAACTTCACTTTTTTTTTGGAATATTTTTTGATTTATAAAAGATTTTTTTTTGTACAGGGTTTTTGATAAACGAACACATCCATATCTGGTTCAATGGATGTAGTAGCATTCTCAATGAATTCTCAAGGTGCTCATCAGATATTTTGGTTCCTATTTTGCCCTCTGGGAGTTTCATCCTTAAAAATAGTTGCTCACAAATATAGGTTCTGCCGAAAACTGATGATATGAATAAGGTGTAATTGTGACGAGTGGGAGACTTTTCTTTAGGGAATATAAAACTTATAAAAATCCAGTAAAGAGACCCTGTCAAATTTTTCTTTGGCTGCAAGTGTTCGCTAAGTGTAAACGCACTTTTACAAAACATTCCCCCAAAAAATCAACATTTTTATCATTTTGTATTGGGCCACATTCATAGGTGTATGTGGCCATGGGTTGGGCACCCCTGCTTTTAGACCTTAATTAAATTATATATTTTTTATATATATATTTTTATATATTTAGTCCTTAATTAAATTCTATATTTTTTTTGTTAATTACATGTACTTTGTTCCACTTCCTGATTTCCCCGAAACACGGACATATCTCCAGTCCCACAGATGCCCCTCTGGGAGGCTACGTCACCAGTGCCTTCCAGGGAAATTTCACCTGCTGCCCTGCATGTGCCGTATGAGATCCAGTGTGGTTTGTTATTCAAATAACAAACTGAGCCATACGCGATCTGCTGCTGCTGGATATTTTTCAATAATAATCTGCCCCAGATTTTGAATGCTGGATCGGACGCAGCTTTTTATTGAGGTATAATAAGCTAAGCCAGATCTCATATGGCACATGCGCAAGAGGTGGTATAGCGTTATCTGTGGGCCAGCCTAGGGAAACAGGAAGAAGAAGCCTGTACATGTTTGCCTAATATTTGACGATTGCAAGGGCAGTTTTATAAGACAAGGGTAGTGGGGCCAAAGATCTGCTTTGACACAGAACTACAGGGTGGAGCGATGACCAAACAAAAATGTAGCATTTGTAGTCTTTGTAGACTTGCTCTATACTTTGGATCTATTTGTTGTTGCTTAAACTTTTTAAAATATTGCTTGCATCAACTGTTCTAATATGTCTGTCTCAGGTTAGCAATAACCGCCATAGAGCCGTTTCAAAACTTTTCCCGAAGAGCTCAGTGTTTCTGAGCAATGTTTACTCATTGATCTGATTTCTCAGTTTTATTGCAGCAAATGTTGGCTATTTGTGCTTTTTCTACTCCTCTGTGCTCTTACATGATCTTCCTGTTCTCTCTTTTAGGGGAAAAGCCTTATCAGTGTACTTGGGAAGGATGCACATGGAAGTTTGCCCGCTCTGACGAACTGACTCGGCATTTCCGTAAACACACTGGAATCAAACCATTTCAGTGCCCAGACTGTGACCGCAGCTTTTCCCGCTCGGACCACCTTGCCCTGCACAGAAAGAGACACATGCTTGTCTGAACGGCTTTTGTAAAATTTTTATATTCAGCAAAATCTGGATTCAGCTGGTCTGAATCACAAGCCTACAATTCCATAGGGTCAGTGGATGATGTTCTCTTAACCTCATTGTACTTGCCACGGGTCAGACCTAAGAATGTGAACTTTTTATTTTGTGTTTTTTTTTGTTTTGTTTTTTTTGTTTGGTTTTTGTTTTTATATGGAGGATAAGCAGTAACTTCCTGCCCTTTATGACACCTCAGGAAATGGAAAACAAACATGGACAATGTACTGCTTCACGTGTACTTGCAAGCCATATATCTATATGAAATAACTTATACCTGTATTTAATTATCAACACAATGCCTAGTCTGCTTCATCTTGCCACATTCCTCACACTTGTTAGTGCTCAATTTTTATTCTTTTTTTTATTGTCCACAATTAAAGAATGACATTGTTGAAAAGTACTTTGAATGGCGTAAGATTTCTTGTCCCTTCTTTCTGTTTTTATGTAGTGATGCCTGAATACAAGAAACGCACTTTGGATAGAGAAAAAAAAATGGACAACACCAAATGTATGCAGTTCTCACAAATGCTTTTATTTGTTTGATGTTTCTGTCATGGACTGATGGTTTATACCTTAATCAAGAAGAAATTTGACGCTACACTTTATTCTTATTTTTTTAAATAGCCCTTTGTATTCTACATATGTATCTACCTATTCATTAGATTTACAGTTTGTCTATGCCATGTATTATGATGTGCAATGTACTTGAATAATATTAAAAGTATATATTTTTAAAATAAATAATTTGTACAGAAGGTTCAGATGGACTTTTGGTTTTGGGAACTGGTCGATTTTTGCAGTTCCACTGCAGAGTAAATTTATATGTGTATCTGAGGGTATCCATACATTCATATCTGGCAAAGGCAAAGTAAGGTAATCAATTGTTGGTATTTTAATACGGGTTCTGCAGAAAATTGTTTAGAATTAAATTTTTTAAGAATAATAATCTAATACGGCTTGTATTGTGCAATTCTTGCATCCCTTAGCCATACATGGTATTAAAAACATGATCTCCGCCTTAAATTCATCTATTCTGTATAGGCACTTACAGTATATGTAAAGCCAAGAACAGAAACTATGCAGGCCCAGCCAACGTTTGCCATAGGGACAATATAGTGGAATTAATAAAGAAAGTTGTAGGCAGACTTAAAAATTCTGTAGCACCTGCGGACCACAATTGCCAGTGCTTTATCATGCATATGTCAGGAATGTTTTTGCAAATTTGTTGCAGGAAGTGGCCATCACTGAGGCTCAGCGCTACTGGGCTCCTTTCTGAACCATGCAGAGGTGGGTGGAACCTGATGAACTCTGGGAGACTAGTTCCTCTTCAAGTCCACCTCCCTTTTGATTGATGGCAGTGGGCAGATTCCATGGTCATCAGATAGCCCAATAGCTGCTATGGAAACTGCCCACTGCTATCAGTCACAAAGAAGGCAGAACGGATGGGGAAATAGTCTATCAGCATCTCCATGGGGATCAGTCCATTCAGTGTTTAGCCCCGTGTCATTGGTTGCTAGGATGCTGGCAGTCTGCACCCTAGCAACCAATAAAACAAAGAAAAAACACAATAATGGCAAGTTAACACAAAGCAGTCCCCCTGACCACTCTGGCCTGTCTCTGTACACCAACTTAGAGTTGGTCTTAACTACAAAACCGGAGGTACTGTAATTATCTACAGGCATACCCCACTTTTAAGTACACAATGGGGTTTATTTACTAAAGTTGGAAAGTGTAAAATCAGGCTCACTTCTGCATAGAATTCAATGAGCTTCTAACCTCAGCCTGTTCAATTTAGCTTTGGTAATAAAACCTGGAAGCTGATTGGTTTCTATGCAGAAGTGAGCCTGATTTTGCACTTTCCAGCTTTAGTAAATAAATCCCATTGTGTACTTAAAAGTGGGGTATGCCTGTATCTATGAACTGGGTATAATCCTTTTTGACTTGGTTGTAGCTATAGCGACACAATATAAAAGATGAACGAATGTATCAGGCATGCTTCCTTTGGTCAAGGAAGGTTCGTTTTCAGGTAGAGATATTGTTGTATGCAGTCACATAAATACAGCAAGAGGAGCTAAGGATGGAGTGCAGCTGATACATTCTTTCATATTTCTGATAGAATGGAGACGGACTGTAGTGGCCAGCACTTGGATTGCCTGTGTACAAGAGGTGTAAGTCTTGATTTGGGTGTTTTTGACAATGTGTGAAAGCCACACAAACCAGAACTACCCAAATCTGTCATACGTGTTGGATCTGGTAAACCTGTCGCAAGGGTTTCATGATTTAAGTTCAGGACTTTCTAATGGGCCAAGACAGCCACATAAGTGGCTCTAATAAACACTTTATTTAATTGTCCCCAAGCTTCTGTATAAGCTGGTGTCAGTTGACTTTTTTTTTTTTCAAAAACTTCTGAATATGAACGGATAACAGTTATAGCCTTTTCCCAGCCTAGGACCACCATGTCTCATAGTAAAAACACACTCTACAGCTCAGAAGTAATCAACAACTGCTGATAAACAAAAACACAAGGATAAAATATGTGCACAAAGTATAATAAAACAACTTACAATGACGATAATATGCTGTTATTGATTTTCTCTTTTGCTACTAAATGCTTTATTTCTTAAATTCTGGTAATGCAATATGTTTTAGCTTGTGTACTTTTTCTGTAAAATTCCTTTTCGTGGGTTGTAAAAAGGAATTTGACCGCAATATATCCAGTCAGTATGATTATTTACTCTTACACTTAGCAGTAATGTGCTTTTCTTCAGGCTTGCCAAATGCAGATATTTGGTCAGTGGTGGATCATAATAGGGACAAGGTAACAGGATAAACAATTAACCTATGATTTCTTTGTTTGGTCACTAGGACAGGAAGTGAGGGGAATGGCTCAAACAGGGCTCAGAGAGCAATAAAGTACTTCTTAATAGAGCGGGAAAGGGTTATACACTATATTACCAAAAGTATCGGGACGCCTGACTAAACACGCACATGAACTTTAATGGCATCCCAGTCTTAGTCTGTAGGGTTCAATATTGAGTTGGCCCACCCTTTACAGCTATAATAGCTTCAACTTTTCTGGGAAGGCTGTCCACAAGGTTTAGGAGTGTGTCTATGGGAATGTTTGACCATTCTTCCAAAAGCGCATTTGTGAGGTCAGGCACTGATGTTGGACAAGACGGCCTGGCTCGCAGTCTCCCTGCCAATTCATTCTAAAGATGTTCTGTCGGGTTGAGGTCAGGACTCTGTGCAGGCCAGTCAAGTTCCTTCACCCCAAACTCGCTCATCCATGTCCTTATGGACCTTGCTTTGTGCACTGGTACGCAGTCAAGTTGGAACAAGAAGGGGCCATCCCTAAACTGTTCCCACAAAGTTGGGAACATGAAATTGTCCAAAATGTCTTGGTATGCTGATACCTTAAGAGTTCCCTTCCCTGGAACTAAGGGGCCAAGCCCAACCCCTGAAAAATAACCCCCCACCATAATCCCCCCTCCACCAAATGATTTGGACCAGTGCACAAAGCAAGGTCCATAAAGACACGGATGAGCGAGTTTGGGGTGAAGGAACTTGACTGGCCTGCACAGAGTCCTGACCTCAACCCGATAGAACACCTTTTGGGATGAATTAAACCAGAGACTGCGAGCCAGGCCTTCTCGTCTAACATCAGTGCCTGACCTCTCAAATGCACTTCTGGAAGAATGGTCAAACATTCCCATAGACACACTCCTAAACCTTGTGGACAGCCTTCCCAGAAGAGTTGAAGATGTTATAGCTGCAAAGGGTGGGCCAACTCAATATTGAACCCTACGGACTAAAACAGGGATGCAATTAAAGTTCATGTGCGTGTAAAGGCAGGTGTCACAATACTTCTGGTAATCTAGTGCCTTTGTTGGGTTGACCCCTCACTGTCTGTGTGGTCAGCAGACCCAGAAGTGAAGATAGATCTCCACAACTGATAAACCATATTTAATTAGAAAAAAAAAAATCTTTAACCCACTTTGTCCAAAACTGTGTTAGAGTTCCACTTTAACACCTTGTCTACCAAGGTATGTTTATAAACATCTTGGTAGTCAAGAGGCTAAAGCAAGCCCATGGCTTGTGCTCACAGCTGTGAGATTGATATGGACTTTTTCAACTGACTCTCAGCTCTCATATAGAAGTGATCTGGGTGATTGAACAACCTGTCCGCCAACTGGTGCCGCCCATGGTGTTTACCTGACTTTTCCATCTCTCTGGGCAGCCCAGACCTGCTTCAGGATGTCAAGCAGAAGGAGGTCAGATGACATCCATTCCTTGATATCTTCTGCTATGAATGAACCCCTGATATCTTTATAAAGAGGAATCTGCTCAATGCTATCACATAGGGAGCTTGATAGCCCCTTAGTGATAGCAATACACTTAAATTGAAAAAATAAAGTATCCTAAAAATATATATAATACACACGCCCACATGCACACACGCAAATGCACACAGAGTACATGTATGTATATGTAAGCAGCGATTGCGCCACACGTGAGGTATCACCGCTAACGTCAGCAATATTTCTGGAGCCATAATCGATGGTTATTTTGAAATTAATAACCTGGAAATTGCCAATTAGCGATAATTTGGGGCACCATAGTTTTCCACCATTTCACAGGTATGCAAAATGTTAAAGTGTTATTAAACCCAGGACCCTGCATTCACTATATCTGGTCTCCCACAGTACACAGAACATGGAAATGCAATTATTTTAGTAAATATAAACTGCTAAATACCTTTTCTCAGTATATACAGTAGCAGTCTTGAGACTTCTATCAGTTCCTGGTTAAAGCTTGTAGGAGGAGTTTTCATTCACCCACCATTGTCCTATGAGAATGCAGGACCCCTGACCCTCTGTCTGCTCTACTGCATATACACACTGTTTTACTGTTGTGGGTTTAGTAACACTTTAGGGTTTGTCATTTGGGTTGCTGCGCATGTATTTACACAACACAACCGCATCCCTTTTATTTTACCAAAAAAAAATAGGTAATGTGTTTGTGTGCACTAAAACTCATGTTAGTGTATTTTTATTCAAATAATATGTTTGATAAACAGTTGTGCAAATAGTGTACATCATTTTCTTGCAAAAAAAAATGCAAGTTTTAATGTATACAAAAAAATTAAAAACTGCCCCAGTAGAAGTAAAAGTAAAGTGTTTTTTGTATGCATGCCTTTCTCTTACATGGAATGCCTTGTGCCCCCTGTTACACCCAGTGCCTCATACACTTTTACCTAGGGTACTTCTTGCAAAAGAGAGGCATAAGGACATGCATAGGACAGAAAGTAATGGAGAGGTATAATGCACTGTGTGATAGAGGTATTAGGCACTGTGTGTGGTAGGGATGGGAAATGTTAAAGTTCTTTGTTAAAGGAGTTGAGAATCTTCACCAAAAACAGTGCAAATAAATATTCACTTAAAATCTTCAAATTCCTGTTTACTTTCAACACCCAAACATGTAGACAGCTTTTCTCAAATTCGAATAATTAATATAAATAT
Organism: Aquarana catesbeiana; assembly: GCF_042186555.1. Classification (NCBI taxonomy): domain Eukaryota; kingdom Metazoa; phylum Chordata; class Amphibia; order Anura; family Ranidae; genus Aquarana; species Aquarana catesbeiana. The sequence continues at coordinate 837,866,171 of NC_133324.1, read as the reverse complement.
TCAAACATTTTTAGTAAAGATTCCTAATTCCTTTAGTAAGGCAGCCCAATTGTGTGAAAGGTAGGAGGTATTGTGTAGAAAAGAGAGCCACGAAACACTGTATATAAAAGATTTATGGATCATTTTAATAAATACAGACACAGAGTAGAACAGAGGCATGAGGCACTATGTGTAATAGAGAAGAATGGGGCACTGCAATGTAAGAGAGTTACAAAGTGTAACAGAAATGTGTAATGGACTGTGTGTAACAGAAACGTGTATGTAATGGTAAAGTATAAGGCACTGCATGCAACAGAGAGGCATAAGGCAGTGTGCATAATAGGGAAGCATAATATACTACATGTAATGGCAAAATACAAGGCAACGTATGTAATAAAGGGCAGCACAGTGACTTGGTTGCTAGCACTTCTGCCTTGCAGCATTGGGATCCCCTGTTCGAAACCTGGTATGGCTACTATCTGCATGGAGTTTGTATGTTCTCCCTGTGCTTGTGTTGGTTTCTTCTTGGTACTCCAAAGATTTCCTTCAACACTCCAAAGATGTGTTGATAGGCTGAATGTCTCCTGTCTAAACTGGCCCTAGCATGCATGGACATGTACTGTATGTTTGCATGTGAGATAGGGACCTTTAAACTCCCCAAGGACAGAGAATGATGCAAATGAACCGTATGTAAAGCACTGCATAAACTGTTTGCATTATATAAATTAACATAATAATATAGAGGTTTGAAGCACTGTGTTTAATGGGGAAGTGAATGTAATGGTATAATACAAACCACTGTGTGTAGCCACCTGTAATTTGTTTACAGTTTATGGATAGTTACCTACTTTGGAAAGTTTCTATGTCATTAAAGCCTTCATATTCCTACTATATATATTATATATGTTGGGTTTGTATGGGTTCATACTACACTCTGGTAGGTGTGCAGACTTTCTGCTACAGAGGGGAAGATAATTATTTGATCCCCTGCAGATTTTGTAAGTTTGCCCACTTACAAGGAAATGAAGTGTCTATAATTTTTATCATAGGTGTATTTTAAATGATAGAGACAGAATATCAACCAAAATTCCAGAAAAAACACATGATACAAATGTTATAAATTGAGTTGCAGTTCAATGAGTAAAATAAGTATTTGATCCCCTACCAACCAACAATAATTCTGGCTCCCACAGATTGGCTACAGTATGTGCTCACATGGTACACAGATAAGTCCTGTCAATTTAAGAAGGTGCTCCTAATAACAAATCGTTATGTGTATAAAGGACACCTGTCCACGGAATCTCTTTCTTCCATTCAAACCTTACCATCATGGGCAAGACCAAAGAGCTGTCAAAGGACGTCAGGGACAAGATTGTAGACCTGCACAAGGCTGGAATGGGCTACAAGACCATCAGCAAGAAGCTTGGTGAGAAGGAGACAACTGTTGGAGCGAATATTCGCAAATGGAAGAAATACAAAATAACCATCAATCGCCCTCTGTCTAGAGCTCCATACAAGATTTCACCTAATGGGGTAAGGCTGATCATGAGAAAAGTGAGGGATCATCCCAGAACTACGCAGGAGGAGCTTGTGAATGATCTCAAGGCCGTTGGGACCACAGTCACCAAATAAATCATTGGTAACACAATACGCCACCATGGATTGAAATCCCGCAGCGCCCGCAAGGCCCCCCTCCTCAAGAAGGCCTGTCTGAAGTTTGCCAATTAACATCAAAATGATTCAGAGAAGGATTGAGAGAAAGTGCTGTGGTCAGATGAGACCAAAATTTAGCTCTTTGGCATTAACTCGACTCACATTAACTTGACTCACCGTGTTTGGAGGAAGAACACCATCCCTCCAGTCAAGCACGGAGGTGGAAACCTTATGCTTTGGGCTCTTTCTCTGCTAAAGGTACAGGCCAACTTTCTTGCCAGTAAACAGGGCTATTGTAAAATCTTGGATAATAACCTTCTTCCCTCAGCCAGAACACTGAAGATGAATCGTTGATGGGTCTTCCAGCATAACAATGACCCAAAACATACCGCGAAGGCAACAAAGGAGTGGCTCAAGAAGAAGCACATTAAGGTCATAGAGTGGCCTAGCTGGCCTCCAGACCTTAATCCTATAGAAAATATATGGAGGCAGCTGAAACTTCGAGTTGCCAAGCAACAGTCAGGAAACCTTAAGGATTTAGAGAAGATCTGTAAAGTAGAGTGGACCAAAATCCCTCCTAAGATGTGTGCAAACCTGGTTACCAACTACAAGAAACATCTGACCTCTGTGCTTGCCAACAAGGGTTTCTCCACCAAGTACTAAGTCATGTTTTGCTTGGGGATTTTTCTGGATTTTTGGTTGATATTCTGTCTCTATCATTTAAAATAAAAATTATAGACCCTTCATGTCTTTGTAAGTGGGCAAACGTACAAAATCTGCAGGTGATCAAATAATTATTGTCCCCACTGTATATATAAGGGGGGAGGGAGTGTTAGATCTTCTGTATGCATATATGCAAACTTGACACTTCTACACATAGGCAGCCAAAATTCTCTGACAAGTGTTTGGGTTTTTCTTACAGTGCAGCATGCTCAGTTTATATTTTAGCATGCTTTGGGGATTAATATGCTGGTAAAGTTTAAACTGGGACTAATCCACAATAGTCACTGTGATTCTTGGGTTGGCTGCTACAATTACACTGTAAGTAAATCCTGATAATGGACTTCTTTTGTTTTGCTCCCTTTAGCTCTGTGTTAAACATGCCAATGCAAATGTTTTGCTATAAACTGAGCCTACATCACATTCAGTACCACCTCAAAAAATCCAAAAAGATATAAAAAAACAAAGAGATGCTTGCACAGTACCCAAATACAGGATATCACAAATAAAAAACAAAAATTGCTGCGCTGCCCCTTTAAATGATATACCGTAATGTAACAATATTCCCTCTACGTCCTTATTCCAGTATAAACATTTATTGATCAAAACCCGTGAAACAGCACCTAAATATTAACTAACTCAGTGAAAAGTCATAACATTAAATTAGTGAAAGTCCACAACTTCAAATAGTGAAAAAAATCTTTGTGTGTATCCAATAAAGTGATTAAAGCCTCGTACGCACGGTACGATTGTTGGCAGGGGATTGTCTGTTGACAGACTGTTGTCCTAAAATCTTACCGTTAGTACGCTCCTTTTAGCAAATGTTGTCCAACTTTCGGCCAACAAATGTTGGATGACAGGCTAGTAAATTTCGGCAAGAAACGGCTCCACGTCAGATTTTCCTATGATCAGTACACAAATCCGTCACACAAAAGTCAAAAGTACAAACACGCATGCTCAGAATCAATGCTCACCAAACAAGAAATTAACATAAGGAGCCCAAAGGATGGCGCTCAATAGCTTAAATTCCTCGTAATATGTCACTACGTTTGCGTTTGTGGCACGACAATTGTGTATCGTTAGTATGCAAGACAAGATCCTGGCACACGCCCTTTTGACAAAAATAAGACGCTCGGTTGGCCAACAATCGTACCGTGTTAAGATTCACCACCATATATGCAAGCCTCTTACCAATTGGATATGACCCCTAAATCCCAGAGGTCAAATGCACTTACCTGTCAATGGGTCAACATATACAGTTGTGCTCAAAAGTTTGCATACCCTGTCAGAAATTGTGAAATTTTGGCATTAATATTGAAAATATGACTGAACATGCCAAAAACTGTCTTTTATTTAAGGATAGTAATCACATGAAGCCATTTATTATCACATAGTTTTTTGGATCCTTTTTAATCAAAATGATAACAGAAATCACCCAAATGGCCCTGATAAAAAGTTTACATACCCTGGAATGTTTGGCCTTGGTACAGACACAGAAGGTGGCACACACAGGTGAAAATGGCAATTAAAGGTTCATTTCCCACATTTGTGGCTTTTTAAATCACAATTAGTGTCTGTGTATAAATAGTCAATGAGTTTGTTAGCTCTCACATGGATGCACTAAGCAGGCTAGACACTGAGCCATGAGGAGGTGGAAAAGAACGTTCAAAAGACCTGCGTAACAAGTTAATGAAACTTTACAAAGATGGAAAAGGATATAAAAAGATATCCAAAGCCTTGAATATGCCAGTCAGTACTGTTCTATCACTTAATAAGAAGTGGAAAATTTGGAGATCTCTTGATACCAAGCCAAGGTCAGGTAGATCAAGAAAGATTTCAGCCACAACTGCCACAGGAACTGTTCGGGATACAAAAAAAAACCCACAGGTAAGGTTGTTTTTAAAGAGCACAATACGATGATACTTGAGCAAAAAAGAGCTGCATGGTAAAGTTGCCAGAAAGAAGCCTTTACTGTACAAGTTCCACAAAAAAGCCTGGTTAAAATACACCCAACAATACCTTGACATGCCGCATTGGCACAGTAAAGGCTTACTTCTGGCAGCTTAACCATGCAGCTCTTTTTTGTTCAAGTATCGTTGAATTGTGCTTCCTAAAAACAACCACACCGTCTTTTTGGAGAGCAGCCTGTATTTCTCCTGCAGTTACCTGAGGGTTTTCCTTTGTATTCTGAGCAATTCTTCCGCCAGTTGTGGCTGCAATCTTTCTTGGTCTACCTAACCTTGGCTTGGTATCAAAAGAGCCCCTAATTTTCCAAATTTTCCACTTTTTAATAAGTGATTAAACAGCACTGATTGGCATATTCAAGGCTTTGGATATCTTTTTATAACGTTTTCTATCTTTGTAAAGTTTCATTACCTTGTTATGCAGGTCTTTTGACTGTTCTTTTTAACCTCCTCATGGCTCAGTGTCTAGCCTGCTTAGTGCATCCATGTAAGAGCTAACAAACTCACTGACTATTTATACACGGACACTAATTGTGATTTAAAAAGCCACAAATGTGGGAAATTAACCTTTAATTGCCATTTTAACCTGTGTGTGCCACCTTCTGTGTCTGTACCAAGGCCAAACATTCCAGGGTATGTAAACTTTTTATCAGGGCCATTTTGGTGATTTCTGTTATCATTATGATTTAAAAAGGATCCAAAAAACTATGTGATAATAAATGGCTTCATGTTATTGCTATCCTTAATTAAAAGACAGTTTTTTGGCATGATCAGTCATATTTTCAATAATAATGCCAACATTTCACAATTTCTGCCAGGGTATGCAAACTTTGAGCACAAATGTATGTGATGGTAAGCAGCCTTTGCAGCAATCCCACACCAGCTCAAAGTGTTTCAGGAAGTATGCTAAATGTGGACCATACAAGATGAATGATAAAGGATTAATAAAGGGAAAAAAGCCTGAAAAAATTAATGAACCCACCAAATCTATAGATCAGTAAGCTGCAATATATTTATGAAATATAATGTTTGACAAAGAAACCACAACAAGTAAGTTCAGAAATGAAGTTATGTGTAATAAAATGGAATGACACAGGGAAAAAGTATTGAAAACATGAAGAAAGGGAGGTGCAAAAAGGCATGGAAAGCCAAGACACCAGCTGAAATCTATCAGTAATTAGAAAGCAATCCTGTCAGTGCAAATTAATATCAGCTGGTTCAGTCTCAACTGATGGCCTATAAAAAGGTGTCTCATTACCAAGGTGTCACACAAGAAAAATCTCATGATGGGTAAAAGCAAAGAGCTTAGCAACCTTATTGTTGCAAAACATACTGATGGCATTGGTTACAGAAGATTTTCTAAACTTCTGAATGTTCCAGTGAGCACTGTTGGGGCCATTATCCAGAAGTGGAAAGAACATAATTTCACCATAAACCGTCCACGACCAGGGGCTCCTCACAAGATTTCTGACAAAGAAGTGAAAAGAATTAACAGAAGAGTTGTCCAAGAGTCAAGCGTTTTGAAGCTGTCATTATGAACAAAGGATTTTGTATGAAGTATTAAATAAATTTCAGTTAGTGTGTTCAATACTTTTTCCCTGTGTCATTCCATTTTATTACACATAACTTATGTTCTGAACCTATTTGTTTTGGTTTCTTTGTATATATGGATTGCATGAGTTTTCATGTCAATAGCACCTTTAGAAATATATTTGCCTAGAAAAATCATGACATGTTCAATATTTATTTTGCCCACTGTATATAGTGTATATATACATTATATTGTCAAAAGTATTGTGACACCTGCCTTAGAGCCCTTGCACACTGGGGCGGTTTGCAGGAGCTATTGCGCAAACCGCCCCGAAAGTGCCGCTGCTTGTATTCCAGTGTGAAAGCCCCGAGGGCTTGCACACTGGAGCGATGCGCTGGCAGGACGGTAAAAAAAGTCCTGCCAGCAGCATCTTCGGAGCGGTGAAGGAGCGGTGTGTATACCGCTCCTTTACCGCTCCTGCCCATTGAAATCAATGGGACGGCCCGGCTATACCGCCGGCAAAGCGCCTAATAATAGCGGCGTTTTACCGCCGACGCCGCCCCCCGCCCCAGTGTGCAAGGGCTCTTACACACACATGAACTGTAATGGCATCCCAGTCTTATTCCGTAGTTTCAATATTGTGTTGGCCCATGCTTTTAGCTATAACAGCTTCAACTCTTCTGGGAAGGCTGTCCACAAGGTTTAGGAGTGTGTCTATGGGAATGTTTGACCATTCTTCCAGAAGGGCATTTGTGAGGTCAGGCACTGATGTGGACAAGAAGGCCTGGCTCTCATTCTCTGCTCTAATTCATCCCACAGGTGTTCTATCGGCTTGAGGTCAGGACTTGCTTTGTGCACTGGTCCAAATAATTTGGTGGAGGAGGGATTATGGTGTGGGGTTGTTTTTCAGGTGTTGGGGTGGTTCCTTAGTTCCAGTGAAGGGAACTCTTAAGGCGTCAGCATACCAAAACATTTTGGACAATTTCATGCTCCCAACTTTGTGGTAAAAGTTTGGGGATAGCCCCTTCCTGTTCCAACATGACTGCGCACCAGTGTACAAAGCAAGGTCCATAAAGACATGGGTGAGCGAGTTTGGGGTGGAGGAACTTGACTGGCCTGCACAGAGTCATGACCTCAACTCGTTAGAACACCTTTGGGATGGGCAGATGAGGGAGACTGCGAGCCAGAGAGAGAGAGACAGACAAATTGCACTGCATTATATTACAACCTATTCTTTAAAGTGTATTTCCACGTTTGCAGCCATAGTGGGATAACACCTAATTGTATTTTTTACATCCACATTCAAATAGCATAAAATATTTTAAAATGTCAGCTTGAATTTTCCAGATGCTCTATTCTGGACCCTCCAGCAAAGAAAAATCTTAGGTAGCTATCTTTGTTTATTAAGGGGGCTTGACAACTGTGTTTGCCATAATTAACCCTGTTTGTACTGTGCAGGCAGATCTTCATTATCAATTGTAACTAGTTTTAAACACTGTCTGTCCTAACAAAGGGTTAAAGGTGTAAAGGCTGGGCTACTTGCATAGTATATTAATGAGGACAGACCTGGGACAGGCTCACACTAACATTATTTAAAAAGACATGCAGTAAGCCATAAAACCTCCTGCTGAGAAATATCTAAAAAGTAAATCAAAAGACAGGTAAATAAATATTAACCACTTGACGACCGCCGCACGACGATATACGTCGGCAGAGCGGCACGGGCAGGCAAAAGGGCGTACATTTACGTCCTTGCCTTCCCGCGGGTGGGGGGTCTGGCAGCGATCAGAGATGAGGGGGAGGCCATCCGATCGTGGCCCCCCCCTCGCGATCGCTCCCAGCCAATGAGATTCTTCCCCTACTTCTGTGTAGTACACAGAGGCAGGGGATGTGATGTCATCTCTCCTCGGCCCGGCAGTTTCCGTTCCAGCGCCGAGGAGAGAAGACTGAAATGTGAGTGCACCAAACTCACACACAAAGTAGAACATGCCAGGCACACATTACACCCCCCTTTACCCCCCGACCCCCCCCGATCACCCCTCCCCCCCTGTCACACTGATACCAAACAGTTTTTTTTTTTTTCTGATTACTGCATGGTGTCAGTTTGTGACAGTTACTGTGTTAGGGCAGTTAGTATTAGCCCCCTGTAGGTCTAGGGTACCCCCCTAACCCCCCCTAATAAAGTTTTAACCCCTTGATCACCCCCCGTCGCCAGTGTCGCTAAGCAATCATTTTTCTGATCGCTGTATTAGTGTCACTGGTGACGCTGGTTAGGGACGTAAATATTTAGGTTCGCCGTCAGCGTTTTATAGCGACAGGGACCCCCATATACTACCTAATAAAGGTTTTAACCCCTTGATTGCCCCCTAGTTAACCCTTTCACCACTGATCACCGTATAACTGTTAAATATAAATATAATAAAATATATAATGTTTGGGGGTTCAAAGTAATTTTCTTGCAAAAAAAAAATAATTTTTTCATGTAAACAAAAAGTGTCAGAAAGGGCATTGTCTTCAAGTGGTTAGAAGAGTGGGTGTCAGAAAGGTTACCTGGTTGGGCGCCGGGGCGCGCCGGGGCGCGTTGGCGCTCGTGTCCCTGTCCGTGCTGGGGCGCGTGTCCCTGGGGGCGCCGGTGTGTCTGGGCCGGCCGGCCGTGGCGTGCGGGGTGGCGTCCGGGCGTTCGTGCGTAGCGCGCGTCCGCCTGCGGGCGTTACCTTTGACATGCCCGTTAGTGCTGGCGTGCACGCCGGTGTCGGGGGCGCGCTCGGGCGCGTGTGGGGGCGCGGCGCGCCTTGGCGAATCGGCGCGTGCACGAGCGCGGCGTTTTGGCGCCAATCAGTCTATTTGAAGCCTGCCTCTGCACTGACCCGGTGCTGCCTGATCAAACAGCTCTGTACCTTGTCCCGTGATCATCTTGTGTTCCTGTATCCTCGTAGTGTTTACCCGTTGTGACCCGGCTTGCCTTTGGACCTTCCTTGACTGCTGCCTGAACCCGACCCCGGCTTGTTTGACCTCGTTTCTGCCTTATCCCTTGTACCGTTGCTGCCAGCCCGTTGCCGACCTCTGCCTGTGTGTGACCAGCCTGATTAGCTCCTGCTCAGCATCTGCTCTATCCAGCCTGAAGACCCACCGGTTGCTTGCCAGACCACAGTGCTCCAGGACTCTAACTTCAGGCCCTCATACCACTCCGCATTCGCGGGCCTCCTGTCTACTCTACCAGGGGCCCCGAATCGGATACGTAAGGGAGCCTACCCTCTGCCCAAGCGGACTCACCTGTCTGGTAAGTGTGGGACCTGACAGTATCAGGCAGCCATGACTGAGTCCGGGCAGGGGGCCTCCCCCATGGATGAACTATGCAGGCACCTAGCGGGCCTTACGCAAGCTGTTAAAAGTCTACAGGAAGGCTACACCAGACTGGAAGGACAGGTCCAGGCCCTCTCAGCCTCTCCTCCAGGAGCCATATCCAACCCTGCCTCAGCGCCCTCTGTAGTGATGCTCCCACCAGAACCCAGGGTACCTACACCCGAAAAGTTTTCAGGAGAACGCAGTAAGTTCCGGGCATTCCGTAACGCATGCGAACTCTACTTTGCCTTACAACCCCGTACGTTCTCCCTGGAGGCTACTAAACTGGGGTTCGTCATATCCTTGCTGACAGGCGAGCCTCAAACCTGGGCCCACCATCTACTGGAGCAAAAGGCTCAATCTCTTGACTCCTTGAGTGACTTCTTCCTAGCCATGTCTCAGCTATATGAGGACCCTCAGCTAACAGCCACGGCAGAAGCCGCCTTGCACTCCCTTCAACAAGGTCGCAGAGCGGCCGAAGATTACGCCGTGGAGTTTAGGCGTTGGAGCTCGGATACGGAGTGGAATGACGCAGCCTTGCGTCACCAATATCGGCTGGGGTTGTCGGATCCCCTAAAGGATGAATTAGCGCAAGTGGGGGTACCCCAGACACTAGAGGAGCTAATCAATCTGTCAATTCAAATTGACCGCCGCCTCAGGGAAAGACGCTCTGAGAGATCTGTGAGTCACCCATGCCTCACCTGGATGTTGCCCAGGGCCCCTAGTGCCCCGAACCAAGCTCCGCTTGTTTCATCTGCCCCAGCCCAGGAGGTTTCGGAACCTATGCAGTTGGGACTGCTCCGTCCCTCTCTGACTCCTGAGGAGAAGACACGAAGACGCACACTCAACCTGTGCTTGTACTGTGGAGAGCCTGGTCACTTTGCAAGAGCATGCCCCAATAAAAGACGTAAGTGTCTGCCGTCTTCCTCATTGTGTGCACCTGTCCTACCTAGTACCAGTAACCATTTAGCATTCTCCATTGTTTTACAGTTACCTGGAAGGAGCATCCCAGTACCGGTCATCATTTAATCGGGAGTATGCAGTGGATTCATTGACCGGACTTTTGTCGAAACTCACCATATCCCCACTCAAACCAAAGCCCAAGGACTTACAGTCTTTCTAGCGGACGGTTCCACCCTCCGCTCCGGACCCGTTACCCAAGAAACGGTTCCCTTATTGGCCACCATTGGCCCGGAACATCAGGAACTGTTACGTCTAGATGTCATCTCCTCTCCTCTCTTCCCAATTATCCTAGGAATACCTTGGCTACAGGCTCACAACCCTAGTATCAACTGGTCTACGGGCAAAATCCAGTTTTCTTCTGAATATTGCAGACAAAACTGCTTACGGGGGACCTCCTTAACCTCCTCCCAATGCCTGTGCATGGACTCAGAAACTAAGCTCTACCAAGATCTTCCTGAACCTTACCGGGATTTCCTGGACGTGTTCAGTAAAAAGGGAGCAGAAACCCTTCCAGTACATAGATCCTATGATTGCCCAATAGAACTTTTACCGGGTACGGAAGTTCCTTTTGGGAGGATCTTCCCTCTAACTGAGCAGGAGCTGGGCACCTTGAAAACCTATATAGATGAAAACCTGAAGAAAGGGTTCATTCGTCCTTCCACGTCTCCAGCTGGGGCAGGCATCTTTTTCGTGGAAAAGAAAGATCACTCCTTACGTCCCTGCATTGATTACCGGGAGCTTAATAAAATCACTATAAAGAACAGATACCCGCTACCCTTGGTTCCTGAATTATGTCAGAGATTAGGATCTGCTACCGTTTTCACTAAGCTAGACCTCCGTGGGGCCTATAATTTGATCCGCATAAGAGAAGGAGACGAGTGGAAGACAACCTTTCGTACTCGATTCGGACATTACGAGTATCCCGTCATGCCTTTTGGTCTGTGCAACGCACCGGCAACTTTTCAGCATTTTGTCAACGATGTCTTTCATGACTTACTGGACTTATATGTCATCGTCTACCTGGATGATATCCTGGTCTTCTCTGCCTCCCTGATGGAGCACCGCAAACACGTACGAAATGTACTCTCCCGGCTGAGACAACATGGCCTTTACGCCAAACTTGAAAAGTGTGAATTCGAGCTCCAATCTATCCAGTTCTTAGGCCTGATCATTTCTCCTGATGGCATTAAAATGGATCCACAGAAAGTATCCGCTATTCTGGATTGGCCTGCACCGACTGACAAAAAAGGAGTACAGCGTTTTATTGGCTTCGCCAATTTCTATAGGAAGTTTATTAAGGGATTTTCTTCAATCATAACTCCTATTACAGAACTTATCAAACAAGGATGCCGGTTCCGCTGGACCCCTAAGGCACAAGAGGCCTTTGAAAGACTCAAGGCGCTGTTCACATCAGCCACTATTCTTAAGCATCCCAACCCTGCCTTGCCTTTCGTCCTGGAAGTGGATGCTTCCGAGGTTGCAGTTGGAGCCGTACTGTCACAGAGACAGGGTGCCAAAGCACTCCTGTACCCCGTGGGATTCTTCTCACGTAAACTCTCTCCTTCCGAGAAAAATTATGACGTGGGTGATCGGGAACTTCTAGCCATTAAAGCAGCTCTGGAGGAATGGCGTTATCTCCTGGAAGGTGCAGCACACCCCATTTTGGTCTACACAGACCATAAGAACTTAGAATACCTAAGAACAGCCAAGAGATTAAAACCCCGGCAGGCCAGATGGGCACTTTTTTTTTCACGATTTGTTTTCCACATCACTTACAGACCCGGATCCAAGAATGTCAAATCCGACGCCCTTTTCCGAATGTTTCTCGAATCTGAAAGAACCCTGTCCCCAGACACCATTCTCCCCTCTGGAAATTTCCTAATTCTACAGGAGGACTTGATTTCTCAGATCAGACGAGCCTCCATGGGAATGCCTCCACCTGCTGAAGCCTGTACCAAGGATGGGCTGTTTTGGGTCAAGAATAAGATTGTGGTTCCTGAGGAGCTAAAAGTACGAGTGCTAAGCTTGTGCCATGATCACAAACTTGCGGGTCACTTCGGCACACGGAAAACAGCTGACCTTGTCCAACGCACCTTTTGGTGGCCTCACCTTGCCAAGGATTGCAAAGAATATGTGGAGTCCTGTAACACGTGTGCCAGAAACAAGACTAGCCGGACAAGAGCATGGGGCCTGTTGAAACCATTACCAGTCCCAGAGAGACCTTGGGCCATGATTTCAATGGACTTTATCGTTGAGCTCCCACCATCAGAAGGTTTTTTGTCCATTTTTGTCGTAGTAGACAGGCTGTCTAAAATGGCCCATTTTCTCCCCATGAAGGGCACCCCTTCAGCCATGGAGACCGCCTCCATCTTTATTAAAGAAATCGTCAGACTACATGGAGTCCCGACCAATATAGTCTCAGACAGAGGCGTCCAGTTCACCTCCAGATTTTGGAGGGCCCTCTGTGGCGCCCTTGAGATCGAGTTGTCCTTTTCTTCGGCCTACCACCCTCAGTCAAATGGACAAACCGAGAGGACAAACCAAACCTTGGAGCAATACATCCGCTGTTTTTCTGCATTCTCCCAGGATGACTGGGCTTCCTTGCTTCCCATCGCAGAATTTTCATATAATAACTCACTACATTCAGCAACTAATCAGTCTCCGTTTTATGCCAATTATGGTTTCCACCCATCCTTCTTGCCTGGAGCACTTCCCGAGTGCCCTGTTCCTGCAGTATCCGAAACCTTGGATTTTTTCTCCAACAACAAATTGCTGCAGGAAACCATGACCAAGGCTCAGGAAGACTACAAGAAGATCTTTGACAGAAAGAGACGGGGGGAACTTGTCCTAGAACCTGGCAATTCTGTCTGGCTGTCCACCGCTAATCTCAAGTTAGCATGCCCATCCAGGAAACTGGGTCCCAAATACCTGGGTCCTTTCTTGATCAAAAGGAAGATCAACAATGTGGCATATGAACTGGACCTTCCCAACTCCTTGAGGGTACACCTAGTGTTCCACGTGTCCCTCCTGAAGCCGGTCACCCCCAATTTCTTTCCTGGTCGCAGCATTGGCCCACCCAAACCTATTGTGGTTGATGGCGAATAGGATTTCGAAGTGGAGGCAATTCTAGATTGCAGAAGAAGGCACAATCAAGTGCAATATCTGGTAAAATGGAAGGGCTATGGGCCCGAAGATAATTCGTGGGAGCCGGAAAACAATTTACATGCTAAAGAACTTCTGCAATCCTTTAAAACCTCTCATTCCTCGAAGATGGCCCAGCTGGGCATCCGGAGTCTGCCCTTGAGGAGGGGGCACTGTCAGAAAGGTTACCTGGTTGGGCGCCGGGGCGCGCCGGGGCGCGTTGGCGCTCGTGTCCCTGTCCGTGCTGGGGCGCGTGTCCCTGGGGGCGCCGGTGTGTCTGGGCCGGCCGGCCGTGGCGTGCGGGGTGGCGTCCGGGCGTTCGTGCGTACGCGCGTTCGCGCTAGCGCGCGTCCGCGTTAGCGCGCGTCCGCCTGCGGGCGTTACCTTTGACATGCCCGGTAGTGTGGGCGTGCATGCCGGTGTCGGGGGCGCGCTCGGGGGCGTGCGGGGGCGCGGCACGCCTTGGCGAATCGGCGCGTGCACGAGCGCGGCGTTTTGGCGCCAATCAGTCTATTTGAAGCCTGCCTCTGCACTGACCCGGTGCTGCCTGATCAAACAGCTCTGTACCTTGTCCCGTGATCATCTTGTGTTCCTGTATCCTCGTAGTGTTTACCCGTTGTGACCCGGCTTGCCTTTGGACCTTCCTTGACTGCTGCCTGAACCCGACCCCGGCTTGTTTGACCTCGTTTCTGCCTTATCCCTTGTACCGTTGCTGCCAGCCCGTTGCCGACCTCTGCCTGTGTGTGACCAGCCTGATTAGCTCCTGCTCAGCATCTGCTCTATCCAGCCTGAAGACCCACCGGTTGCTTGCCAGACCACAGTGCTCCAGGACTCTAACTTCAGGCCCTCATACCACTCCGCATTCGCGGGCCTCCTGTCTACTCTACCAGGGGCCCCGAATCGGATACGTAAGGGAGCCTACCCTCTGCCCAAGCGGACTCACCTGTCTGGTAAGTGTGGGACCTGACAGTGGGTGATGTGTGACATAAACTTCTAAATGTTGTGCATAAAATGCCAGGACAGTTCAAAACCCCCCAAATGACCCCATTTTGGAAAGTAGACACCCCAAGCTATTTGCTGAGAGTCATGTCGAGTCCATGGAATATTTTATATTGTGACACAAGTTGCGGGAAAGAGACAAATTTTTTTTTTTTGCACAAAGTTGTCACTAAATGATATATTGCTCAAACATGCCATGGGAATATGTGAAATTACACCCCAAAATACATTCTGTTGCTTCTCCTGAGTACGGGGATACCACATGTGTGAAACTTTTTGGGAGCCTAGCCGCATACGGGACCCCGAAAACCAAGCACCGCCTTCAGGCTTTCTAAGGGCGTAAATTTTTGATTTCACTCTTCACTGCCTATCACAGTTTCGGAGGCCATGGAATGCCCAGGTGGCACAAAACCACCCCAAATGACCCCATTTTGGAAAGTAGACACCCCAAGCTATTTGCTGAGAGGTATAGTGAGTATTTTGCAGACCTCACTTTTTGTCACAAAGTTTTGAAAATTGAAAAAAGAAAAAAAAATGTTTTTTCTTGTCTTTCTTCATTTTCAAAAACAAATGAGAGCTGCAAAATACTCACCATGCCTCTCAGCAAATAGCTTGGGGTGTCTACTTTCCAAAATGGGGTCATTTGGGGGGGGGGTTGTGCCATCTGGGCATTTTATGGCCTTCAAAACTGTGATAGGTAGTGAGGAGTGAAATAAAAAATTTACGCCCTTAGAAATCCTGAAGGCGGAGATTGGTTTTCAGGGCCCCGTACGCGGATAGGCTCCCAAAAAGTCCCACACGTGTGGTATCCCCGTACTCAGGAGAAGCAGCTGAATGTATTTTGGGGTGCAATTCCACATAAGCCCATGGCCTGTGTGAGCAATATATCATTTAGTGACAACTTTTTGTAAATATTTTTTTTTTTGTCATTATTCAATCACTTGGGACAAAAAAAATAAATATTCAATGGGTTCAACATGCCTCTCAGCAATTTCCTTTGGGTGTCTACTTTCCAAAATGGGGTCATTTGGGGGGGGGTTTGTACTGCCTATGCCATTTTAGCACCTCAAGAAATGACATAGGCAGTCATAAACTAAAAGCTGTGTAAATTCCAGAAAATGTACCCTAGTTTGTAGACGCTATAACTTTTGCGCAAACCAATAAATATACGCTTATTGACTTTTTTTTTTTACCAAAGACATGTGGCCCAATACATTTTGGCCTAAATGTATGACTAAAATTGAGTTTATTGGATTTTTTTTATAACAAACAGTAGAAAATATCATTTTTTTTCAAAATTTTCGGTCTTTTTCCGTTTATAGCGCAAAAAATAAAAACGGCAGAGGTGATCAAATAACATCAAAAGAAAGCTCTATTTGTGGGAAGAAAAGGACGCAAATTTTGTTTGGGTACAGCATTGCATGACCGCGCAATTAGCAGTTAAAGCGACGCAGTGCCAAATTGGAAAAAGTCCTCTGGTCCTTAAGCAGCATAATGGTCCGGTCCTTAAGTGGCTAAAAAAATAGGCAGCGTAAATTAAGGGCTATTATCTCTATTTACCAAGTGTTGCACATTATATGTGATCTATGTAGAGCAGTAGGAGAATAAAGGGAGCCCTGGGGCCTATGTGAGCCACACACTTCGGCAATACCGTGTTGCATTGCAGGTACCCAACTGACCCGTGTATTCCACATAGATACATTTTTGTCCGGACGTCTAATAGTGACATTGGTTTTAATTGTTTTGGTGGTGGGACATAGTTTGTGATGTGTTGTTTACAGGAGTTACTATACTCATTATTTAATTGATACTTTTTTGATATATTAAATACATGCTTTTAAACCTACTCAAATCAGCCTAGTTTTTTGCCTCAATAACCACTTGGTTACTCACTGTGGGAGCTTTACTAACATAAGGGGGTGTCCGCTTTTTGTATATGCTGTATGAATGAGAACACAAATTTATGGTGGGGTTTAATCAATTTTCCCTGTCAGGTCAGTTCACACCACCACGTTGCAGAAAAATAGTACATACTGCGACCAACACAATTTAAAGAGGAGTTCCGCCTGGGAAAAAAAATGAACAATCAGCAGCTACAAATACTGTATTTTAATATATGGACACTTACCTGTCCAGGGAGCCCGCAATGTCAACACCCCAGCCGAATCGACTCCCGGGTGCTGCCGCCGCCACTCCTGGTAAGGGAAATCGGCAGTAAATCCTTTCGGCTTCACAGACGGTTCCCTAATGCTCATGCTTTCTAACTGGCCCGGTGGAGGAAGGAGGAGGGGGGCCAAACGTCCAAAGGGATGGCGCCGTGGCGCCATCTCCCAGCACAGGTACCTGTTTTTGACAGGTACCCCCCCCTCCCCCCATGAAAGGTGTCAAACGTGGCACCGGAGGGGGTGAGGAAGCAGACAAGTGGAGGTATCACTTTTAATGAAATGCGACTTGTGACAATTCAATAAAGTTCTAAGAAAAAAAAAAAAAAACATGATGCCCCAGAATTGGCATATCAGAAATATTCCTCCCAGCGCTCACCAATTGGTGTGGGTGAGGCCTAAAAGCACAAGGCACTGAGACTAGACAGAGAATAAACAAAATAGAGGATGATGTAGTATGTTAGGGTTTTTGTCTCATCTTTAATTTGATCTTTATTTATTTACGCACAGTTCTTAGTAAGCAGACAACGCATGATAAGATGTGCCTCCATTTATACAAAGTCTGAGCTGTGATGCAGAACAGATACAGAGTTCTACAAACACAATCAGTGGCAGTGTTTGCATCCTCACACGCTTCATCTGAGGCAAAACAGACAATGTGCATTCTGTGAGCGAGGAGGAGTAAAGTGAATGTGCTAAGGAGGTCTGACCAAGCCTCTGAGTATACACTGCAGCTGTTAGATGATCAGGCTTGAGAAAGTGAAATTCTTTGTACGCTGCCACGCATTTTTTTTTTTTTCTTCACTATGAAGCTCACATATATAGAGAGTTTGTGGTGTGTCTTAACAAGAACTTCCTAGGCAGATCCAAAGTCCTGATGATAATGTTGGAGCCATCCATGTCCTGTAAATCAGGATGTCAGTGCAATGTTTACATAGAATTTAAGTGGAAGCTCCTCTTTGTCACCAATGCTTTCCTGTTGTCACCTGACCGCTGAATAAGATACATTTTTTGGCATTCATTTTGGGAGAGAAGAGACAAAGAAAGATCATTGGCTAAATGAAATCAGTCTGCTAGTTATGTAGTTCCTGTGTCGTTCCGCATCAACTTCTCTGACAGATTTTTCCTGCAATCCCCGTCAAGATCTTTAGTTTAGAAAATCCCTTTTGTGTCTGGAAAGCCCCAGATAGTGTAAAGAAATATTGCCCAAGTGCGTAGCTTTATAGTAGCGTACACCGTACAAAAACATTTTAACCACTTCAGCCCCGGAAGATTTGGCTGCTCAATGACCAGAGCATTTTTTGTGACACGCCACTGCGTCGCTTTAACTGACAATTGCGCGGTCGTGCGACGCTGTACTCAAACAAAATTGATGTCTTTCCCCCCCCCCCACAAATAGAGCTTTCTTTTGGTGGTATTTGATCATCTCTACAGTCTTTATTTTTTGCGCTATAAACAAAAATAGAGCGACAATTTTGAAAAAAACACAATATTTTGTACTTTTTGCTATAATAAATACCCCCAATTTTTTTTAAAAAAAAGCAAATTTTTTTCTCAGTTTAGGCCGATATGTATTCTTCTACATATTTTTGGTAATAAAAATCGCAATAAGCGTATATTGATTGGTTTGCGCAAAAGTCCCAGTCCCCCTAAATACTTCTCTGAGCCCAATCTCAATCCAGCGCTGTCCTCCTCACAGGACCCAATAAGAGCAGCGGGAGCTATTGCCTCCTGCTGCTGTCACTCAAATCCAATGACGAGGGAGCAGGGGGCAGGGCCGAGAATGCAATGTGATGTGTGTATCAATGGACACACACAATGAAGCTCGGGATCAAGCCACCATAGGAAATTGCTTGCACATACACCACCATAGGAAATGACTTGCACATGCACCACAGTCCTATTCATTTCATTCATTCGCAGCAGAGTTGAAAACAAGCATCCATAAGAACAAATGAGACCATGACGCACTATAAAGATTGCTTGCATGGTGCTGGGTGGGGCCACAAAGTGAATATCACTGGAAAAGGAAGCTGTTGAGAGGCAACTGACATGTATTCAGACTATCCTGCATGTTTCTGACACTGAATTTCTAATCTGTCTGTGGCCCAGTGTGAGCAAGCACTGAAACCAGAGTGGCTAATTTTCAGCAATTGCAGCTTCCTTATCTCAGTACTCACAAAAAGATATTTATAAGAGAGAACAAATCCAGAGACAGGCAACAAAAATGGTGAAAGGTATAAAGCCTAGTACACATGGGCCAAATGTCAGGCGGCATCGGTCGGTTCAATAGAAACCAGCTGACATTCAGCCTGTGTGTACTGCAGTCAGTCCAACAGAAGGGGCGTGACTGAAAATAGAACAGCAGGGGAGAACGCTGTACTAACATCAGATAGTTAGTACAGCAGTTCTTCCTAAATTGTCAGTTTTTTTTTTTCGTTCAGCCCTGCTAGGTTGAAAAAAAAATGCTAATGTGTACTTGGCTTAAGGAATAAAACACAGCAGAAGAGACTTCAGGAACCTAATATATACAGCCTGGAGGAAAGAAGGGAAAGGGGGGACATGTCTGAAATCTGTAAATATGTTAGGGGGTGAATAAGGTTGAGGAGAGAAGTATTTTCAATATGAAACCAAAATCAAGAACACAGGGGCATGACCTCAAACTAGCAGGAGGAAAGTTCAAAATAACATTAGAAAGTATTATTTTACTGAAAGAGTAGTGGAGTAGTTGATTCTTGGGATAGACTTCCAACAGAGGCAGGGAGTCAATCAACAGTAAGTCGATTCAAATATGCTTGGAACAAACATAGATCTATACTCACACAAAAAAGTAAAAAAAAAAAACAAACATAAAAAAAACAAAAACAAAAAAAAAAAACACAGTTTTATTTCTGCCATCATCCTTCTATGTATCTATGTTTCCCTTACAGAGGACCAGAACACTGTGTAAAAAAAAAAAAGGCTAACGGAGGACAAGGGGCTAGTCAACAGCATTGCCTATAGGCTCCCTGCAGCTGATCGTTTTCCCTTTCTTGATCTACCATGCCATGTTCTGCTTGTTCTGTTTGTGTCCTTGTGTGTTGGCTTAGTGAAGGAGCAGTGCTTTGCTTCCTCAGGTCAAAGCCCCCCCCCCCCCAATGATTGGTGATTTGAAAAGTGGTGGTGTTATGATTAAGAAGCAGCAAGAGAGGTGGAGGAAGAATAGATCCGCAGAATGGATAAAGCAGAAGCATGGAGATCCTTGGAATGCAGGTCCTCACCTATAGTTTTCTCTACAGCAAGGAGAACAGTGAGCAGCACAGTGTCCTGTCTATTCAGACCACACCCTTCATTTTCTAGGTACAAAGAACTAAGGGCCAGTTCACACCACATGCAGTCCAGTGCATTTTTTTTCTGCATCAAAAACGTATGGAAAGTAGGTCATATGGTTTCCAATGGCATAGTTCACAACAAGGCAGTCAGTTCCGGGGCTTTTCAGTCCCAGAAAACAAGTAGAACATGCTGGATTTTTCCTGCATTAAACTGTACTGGAACGCATCAAAAATGCACTGGAATGCACCTAAACGCACCAAAAATGCACCAAAAAACGCACTGGACCCTAGTATTGTGAAAAAAACACAGGAAAAAAAGAAGAAAAAAAGCACCTAAAATGCATGCATAAACGCATCCGGAACGGATCTGGAATGCGTTTTTGTGGTGTGAACCAGCCCTAATTGTCATTCTCAAAGTTTTATTTTAACACATTAGAACAATTAGAATAAGGAAATTATTCTGAAATGTTTCCTATGTATGCAAGCTTATAAGGCTAGTAAATAACAGAGATACATCCCAAAAAAGGTGTAATCATTTTACAATTAAAGCACAAGTGAAGTACCCATTTTTCTCATGGCTAGTGTCCAGTTTATCTAACATTCAGTGGATAAAAGTCACGTTTTTGGTAAACAATGGAATGTCTAGAAATATGGGAGAAGGGTTGGCAAAGGTAAGCACATAAGAAAGTGCCTGTTCAGCTTCATACAAAATTGCGGATAGTATCTCACAAAAAGAAAGCAAAATGTTGTGATTCTATAAATTCAACATATTTCCCTTCTGTAGTTCCTTCCCTGAACAAATACCTTTCTTCATGGCTATTGTACCCCCTCATGAGAGACTGGAGAGCTCAACCTCAACTACCACATCCTCTTGGATCCTCTCGGATCCTGAAGAGTGACTGCACCTGCATAGTTGCCAACATTGTAAAAAAAAATGTGGGACACTTTTGTGGCTGTTGGCGGAGCCGTCCAATAATTAGGGGGCGGGGCATTTGTCTGTAGGCGTGGCTTGGCAAAAATACATACAGTGGAAAAATGGGCGTGGTTTGTGTGACATAGTGGGCGTGGCTTAAATGGGCGTGGCTCAAGAGGGTGTGGTTAGAGTCTGAGATGAATGAGGGATGGAGAGGGAGAGAGGGGGAGAGGGATTAGAGGGGGAGAGGGGGAGAGGGATTAGAGGGGGAGAGGGGGAGAGGGAAATGACGGGACAGCAGCCCCAGATCCTACACAACAATAAAAATATGTGTATTCTAGAAATTTTAACAATCAGCAGATAAAGATACTCCAAACACCTGGTGTTAGCACTTCAACCATCCCGGCACCATGGTTGTTATGGTGTCAGGATGATTGAAGTGCAATATTTCTATTATTACATTGTAATATAAAATGAAATCATTCAACTCACCATAATGCAGAATCAGTGGGATCCCTGAGCGTGTCACTAGCCACGTTGCCTGCCACCAGCCGTCCGTCCTTGCGTCAGATGTCCCAGCAGAGTCCGTCCTTGCATCAGGTGCCCCCAGCGGAGTCCCCCCTTACATCAGATGTCCCCAGCGGAGCCCCCCTCACACCAGGAGTCCCCGGCGGAGCCCCCCTCACACCAGGAGTCCCCGGCGGAGCCCCCCTCACACCAGGAGTCCCCGGCGGAGCCCCCCCTTACACCAGGAGTCCCCGGCGGAGCCCCCCTCACACCAGGAGTCCCCGGCGGAGCCCCCCCTTACACCAGGAGTCCCCGGCGGAGCCCCCTCTCACACCAGGAGTCCTCAGTGGAGCCCCCCTCACATCAGGTGTCCCCGGCGGAGCCCCCCCTCACATTAGGTGTCCCCAGTGGAGCTCCCCCTCACATCAGGTGTCCCCGGCAGAGCTCCCCCTCACATCAGGTGTCCCCAGCGGAGCTCCCCCTCACATCAGGTGTCCCGGTGGAGCCCCCTCACACCAGGAGTCCCCGGCGGAGCCCCCCCTTACACCAGGAGACCCCGGCGGAGCCCCCCTCACACCAGGAGTCCCCGGCGGACCCCCCCTTACACCAGGAGTCCCCGGCGGAGCCCCCTCTCACACCAGGAGTCCTCACATTAGGTGTCACCAGGGGAGCTCCCCCTCACATCAGGTGTCCCCAGCGGAGCTCCCCCTCACATCAGGTGTCCCCAGCGGAGCTCCCCCTCACATCAGGTGTCCCCAGCGGAGCTCCCCCTCACATCAGGTGTCCCCGGCGGAGCTCCCCCTCACATTAGGTGTCCCCAGTGGAGCTCCCCCTCACATCAGGTGTCCCCGGCAGAGCTCCCCCTCACATCAGGTGTCCCCAGCGGAGCTCCCCCTCACATCAGGTGTCTCCAGCGGAGCTCCCCCTCACATTAGGTGTCCCCAGCGGAGCTCCCCCTCACATTAGGTGTCCCCAGTGGAGCCCCCCCCACATCAGGTGTCCCCGGCGGAGCTCCCCCTCACATTAGGTGTCCCCAGTGGAGCCCCCCTCACATCAGGTGTCCCCGGCGGAGCTCCCCCTCACATCAGGTGTCCCCAGTGCCCCCCCTCACATCAGGTGTCCCCAGTGCCCCCCCTCACATCAGGTGTCCCCAGTGCCCCCCCTCACATTAGGTGTCCCCAGTGCCCCCCCTCACATCAGGTGTCCCCAGTGCCCCCCCCTCACATCAGGTGTCCCCAGTGCCCCCCCTCACATCAGGTGTCCCCAGTGCCCCCCCTCACATCAGGTGTCCCCAGTGCCCCCCCTAACATCAGGTGTCCCCAGTGCCCCCCCTCACATTAGGTGTCCCCAGTGCCCCCCCCTCACATCAGGTGTCCCCAGTGCCCCCCCTCACATCAGGTGTCCCCAGTGCCCCCCCCTCACATCAGGTGTCCCCAGTGCCCCCCCCTCACATCAGGAGTCCCACAGCGGTGCGCGCCCCCCCCCACCTCAGAGGTGTCCTAGTAGTGTGTCCGTAGCATCATGGCTAGAACCCCCGCCCCTTTCCATATCAGACTGGCAGCGGGGCGGGGGGGTAGGCGGGGCGAGGCGGAGCGGGGCGGAGGGTGGTCGGCGACGCAGAAGTTCCGTCTAGCCCCCCCCAGCCGTCTTCCTGAACTTCAATAAAATGGCGGCCACCTCTAGCGGCAGCGGCAGTTTCGAAAATCGAGAACAGGATTTTTCGGGACATTTCTCGGGACACCACAAATTCGGGAATGGAGTCCAAGTCCCGGGAATGTCCCGGGAAATCCGGGACAGTTGGCAACTGTGCACCTGACTGGATGCAGTCACTGTTCGGCCTACAGTCTTCCACCTGGCTCCTTCAATTTTTCATGTGAGGTTTGCCGAGGTGGGTGATGCTAACTGGGTCAACCACAGCTCAAATTACATCCAATTCAGCAAGAACTTTCTGAAAATTCGGACCAAAATGTGGCCACCTTTACTGTCTTTCTTCAGGGGACATCAGCAATAAGTTTCAGAATCAGCGATTAAGGCATTCATTCAATGGGTGTAGTAGATGGTTAACAAGCATTATAAGCAAATAGAATGGACTCAATATAATAACGTTCGGAAAGTGACAATAAAACAATGATGATAACAACATTGCAATAACTATGTTGTGTTCTAATCTTAATGCACATAACTACTTGTAGCAGAAAAAAAATCAAGTGTTTGGTAAAGAATGGAATGTCTAGAAATCTGGGGGAAAGGTTAACATGGTTTTCTGCACATAGGAAAGTACATGTCCAGCTTCACACGAAAAATAGAATGAAGGTAAAGTACTACAAGTCTGTAAATCTAACTCAGTAATGGCATCACCAAATCTCACTATAAATCTCATGAGACTAGCAGTCAGAGGCAGCAGTGCCTTAGATGACCTCACACTGTAGATATACAGATATAAGGTTACAGAAGTGCCTAGGAACAGACACTTGACAGAAAGAAAGAATTCAATGCTAAAGGTAGATTTTTCAGGATACTGTTAGGCTAAATTACCATTTCTATATTATTGGATATCTTGCTTTGTGCACTGGTGCGCAGTCCTTTTGGAACAGGAAGGGGCCACCCCCAAACTATTCCCACAAAGTTGGGAGCATGAAATTGTCAAAATGTCTTAGTATGTTGACACCTTAAGAGTTCCCTTGACTGGAACTAAGGGGCCAAGCCCCGTCCCTGAAAAAGAACCCCACATCATAATTCCCCCTCTACCAAATGATTTGGACCAGAGCTCCAGAGTTGACGCTGTTATAGCTGCAAAGGGTGGGCCAACTCAATATTGAACCCTATGGACTATGACTGGGATGCCATTAAAGTCCATGTACATGTAAAGGCAGGTGTCCCAATACTTTTGACAATATAGTATACAGTGCCTTGCAAAAGTATTCACCCCCCTTGGCTTTTTACCTATTGTGCTACATTACAGCCCTTGGTTCAATGTTTTTTTAATCTGAATTATATGTGATGGATCAGAACACAATAGTCTAAGTTGGTGAAATAAAATTAGAAAAATATATACATAAAACTATTTTGCAGAAATAAAAAAAACGATAAATGGCATGTGTGTATGTATTCACCCCCTTTGTTATGAAGCTCATAAAAAGCTCTGGTGCAACCAATTACCTTCAGAAGTCACATAATTAGTGAAATGATGTCCACCTGTGTGCAATCCAAGTGTCACATGATCTGTCATTACATATACACACCTTTTTGAAAGGCCCCAGAGGCTGCAACACCTAAGCGAGAGGCACCACTAACCAAACACTGCCACGAAGACCAAGGAACTCTCCAAACAAGTAAGGGACAATGTTGAAGTACAAGTCAGGGTTAGGTTATAAAAAAAAATCCAAATCTTTGATGATCCCTAGGAGCACCATCAAATCTATCATAACCAAATGGAAAGTACATGGCACAACAGCAAACCTGCCAAGAGACGGCCGCACACCAAAGCTCACGGACCGGGCAAGGAGGGCAGTGGCGGAATTATCAGGGTCGCAGCAGTTGCCGTAGCGACTGGGCCCTGTCGTTCCGCCATCGTGGGGGGGCCCTGGGCCCCTCCCCCAGCAAAATCCATTTTAAACACGCTGAGCTAATTCCCGGAGCACAGTGCTAGGGAGCAAGCTCTGGCACTGAGCTCCACTTCTCTTGCTAATGGGGTGCACCAGCGTGGGCACTCATGACATCTGCCCCACATCACTTGCAGTTGATGCAGTTTCCCAATCCCAACTGCTGAAAAACATCCCCACAGCATAATGCTGCCACCACCATGTTTCACTGTGGGGATGGTGTTCTTTGGGTGATGTGATGTGTTGGGTTTGCGCCAGACATAGCGTTTTCTTTGATGGCCAAAAAGTTACATTTTAGTCTCATCAGACCAGAGCACCTTCCTCCATACATTTTGGGAGTCTCCCACATGCCTTTTCGCAAACTCAAAACGTGCCATTTTGTTTTTTGACGAAAGTAATGGCTTTCTTCTGGCCACTCTGCCATAAAGCCCAACTCTATGGAGTGTACAGCTTATTGCTGTCCTATATACAGATACTCCAGTCTCTGCTGTGGAACTCTGCAGCTCCTCCAGGGTTACCTTAGGTCTCTGTGCTGCCTCTCTGATTAATGCCCTCCTTGCCCGGTCCGTGAGTTTTGGTGTGCGGCCGTCTCTTGGCAGGTTTGCTGTTGTGCCATGTTCTTTCCATTTGGTTATGATAGATTTGATGGTGCTCCTAAGGATCATATTTTTTTTTTATAACCTAACCCACCAGTTCATGTGACACTTAGATTGCACACAGGTGGACATCATTTCACTAATTATGTGACCTCTGAAGGTAATTGGTTGCACCAGAGCTTTTTACGGGCTTCATAACAAAGGGGGTGAATACATACGCACATGCCAATTATCAGTTTTTTATTTCTGAAAAATAGTTTTATGTATTTATTTTTCTAATTTTACTTCACCAACTTAGACTAATGTGTTCTGATCCATCACATATAATTTAGATTAAAAAAAACATTGAACTAAAGGCTGTAACTTAACAAAATAGGTAAAAAGCCAAGGGGGGTGAATACTTTTGCAAGGGACTGTACCTGCAGAGGTCTACTGGAGTCCATGCCTCTATGGGTCAGGGTTGTTTTGCCAGCAATAGGAGGACCTATTCAATATTAGGTGGGTGGTTATGTTATGGTGGGTGGTCATAATGTTATGGCTGATTGATGTATATCGATTTTACCAATATTCAGTAAGGCAAAGGTCAGTGGTAGCAACCAAACATCTTTTTATAACTTGAACTGAAATCTATCTTGATTGTTTAGTGCACTTTGCTCATCCTTATTACTCTCTATGCTGTCTGTTTATGTCATGTCACAATATGAGGTTACAAGGCGGTCATGTTGTCTTAAAATACAACATACCTGACATATATCCATCCAGGCAGGCGCCATTGAATAACTTGGTTGGTTTGGGTGAAAGGTCAAGCACACAAAAGACAAAAAAAAATGCAGCATAAAATCAAACAGAGTGGACTGGTAAAGTAAAATACTCGAACATGCAACCAGTTGTTTTTACAGCAGATGACAACATTTTACAGCAGATAATGAGAAGTGACATACATTAGTTTGTGGGGACAATTCCTAGCCATTCAATTAGACACAGTAGCAGTGACACTGGTGTGCCATATAGTTCTCATCATGTCCTCTTAGCTAAACAAAGTTAAGAACAGGAAATGAAACAGGAAGCTGTCGCTGAACATTCTGTGTTTTTGGGGTTAAGACTTGACATTCCTTTGTAAAGTGCCAGTGGTGACCTGGATCATACAGTTCTGTCCACTGACAATGATGTAGTAGATCCAAGTTTATGAAACGTTGAGTGTTTTAATGAAGATGTGGGGTTTATTTACTAAAGCTGGAGAGTGCAAAATCAGGCTCACCTCTGCATAGAAACCAATCAGCTTTCAGATTTTATAGCCAAAGCCTAATTTTACAAGCTGTGGTTAAAAACTGATTGGCTACCATGAACAACTGCACCAGATTCTGAGTGCACCGGCTTTAGTAAATTTACCCCATAGAAGACCTGCATGTAGAACTGTGTGCTGGGTGACTAGGATATGAGGTGGACTCTGTTACGCTAATTAAACACTAATATGCATTAGGAAGGAAAAGTATAGTGCTTTTATAAAAATGTACTTATGTTCAGGACTAAAAATAAAAAGACGAGCTTAGCTTAATCCAAGGAAGCCCTAAGACCTGTTTTCACATTTTTGCCAGGGTGTTCCTATAGACCCCTTTCACACTGGGGCATTTTTTTCGGCGCTTTACCGTCATTTTTGCGGAGGCTTTTGGCTGCTAGCGGGGCGCTTTTAACCCCCGCTAGCGGTCGAAAAAGGGTTAAAACATAAAAACACTGTAGCGGCGATTTGCCGGCGGTTCCGCGGCGCTGCCCATTCATTTCAATGGGCAGGAGCGTATATATATATATATATATATATATATATATATATATATATATATATATATATATACGTAAAATACATAATTTCATTCTGTTATATTCGTTATGTTACGTTAAATTTGTTTTCGGATAATTTGTTATTTCTGTAGAGTGTCGATATTCGTTATACCGAATCGATTCGTTTTGTATGTATATCAATTTGATTCGATATTTATGTATGTATATATATTCGTGATAATGATTCGTGTTTTGGAAAGTCATTTGTTTATTGAGTTTATTAACAGACACAATGACAATATCTCTTCTCTGCTCAAATACAATTCCACACCCTTCTCACTCATTTTGCTAGTAATCCAGCCTCCAGCACAAAGTAATCAGCTGATTGGACTGTAACATTTACTCTGAGTTGACCTTTTGTTTTATTAGACCTTTAACGAATGAACGAATCATGTCGAATTCATTCGTTATATCCGCTATAATTTCTTTCGTATTAGTTGAAATTCATTATTTTTTCCTTTGAATATTCGGATGCATCCGAATGTCCGAAAGATGCAAAATTCGGCCGAATTTCGATTCTTTACAAAACGAATTGCACATGTCTAATTTCTGTACCCTCATTGATACCTCCAGGTGAAAGGACATCTAGACTATATATCCAGTAGGTCTCTCTGGCATAAAGTTTTTTGAATCTTTCGGCTACAGGGAGAGATCTGGAAATCTGTTCTATGATCCATACTTTTAATCCTACAGTAGATTTTAGGTGGGCCTCTGCAAAATGTCTTGGGACACTGTGTTGATCTGTGCCCCCCTCAATAAACCATCTGTGTTCACCGAATCTTTGTCTCAGGGCTTGAATAGTTCAACCCACATAGATTAGACCACAGGGGCAACTTAGGCTGTAGACAACATAATCCGATGAACAGTTGTAAAACTCTTTTAAGGGATAGGTTTTTCCGTTTGTACTAAATGATTATTGACCATGCTGTACAAATTTGCAGGTCTTACAAAGTGCTTTCCGGCATTGGTACATGTCCACTATGGGTATGAGTACGGGTGCAGATGGTGAAGCTGTGATAGGTTTAAGTTTACTAGGGGCGAGTTTATTTTTCAGGTTTGTGAGGGAACAAGAGTTTTCAAGTGTGGGTCCTGCTGTAGGATATCCCAATGATTTGACAGTATCCTTTCCATCTTTTTATGTTTAGAATGGAAAGTAGTTACAAACCTGGTAGAGCAGTCCTTTAGGGTTTGGCTGGTTTTGTGGGGTTTGCCATGAAGGTAAAGTTCATATGCTTACACCACTAGGCTTTTGGGGTACTGCCTTATCAAGAAATTTTCTCTTCAGGTTCACCCTAAGTTCAACATAATCAGTGTCTCTAGTACAATTCTAAGACAACAGAATTGGCCCTTAGGGATATTTTGGGATTTTGGCAACTCTTGAAGTGTAGATAAGAGTTGCCAGCCGTGGGTTTTACATAATGTTTGGCGTAAATGGTCTGATTATCATGTCCCAATTCTAGGTTCAGAAAGGCCAATGCGGTCGGGTCGGTGACTGATGTAAATGACAACCCATATGTGTTGTCATTACAATATTGGACAAATGAGGTGATGAGGATGGGGGCACAATCTCAGATGATGATAAGGTCATCTATGTACCTCCCGAAGAAGACAATGTTGACTGGAAAGGGATTGTTTTTATGGATGTGGTTGTTTTCCCAAAAACCCATGGCAAGGTTAGCGTATGAGGGAGCAAAATCTGCCCCCCATAGCTGTGCCCTGTTGTTGCAGGTAGTATTCTTCATCAAAGGTGAAATTATGCATGAGGCAGAATTTTGTGGCTTCTACAATGAAAGAAGCCTGGCGGGGGTTGATTAGTGGGTCCATAGCCAGGAATTGTTCCAAGGCCATTAGGCCAAAACTGTGGGGAATAGAGGTGTAAAGTGAGCTAACATCAAGTGACAGCCAAACATAAGTTGGCTCCCATTTGTAAGGGGACAAATGTTCCAGTAGGTGTGTTCCATCACGGATATATGATTGCAATTGGAGTACTATCGGTTGTAGAAATTGATCTATGTAGAGGCTGAACCCTATAGTGACACTGTCCATTGCTGCTACAATGGGTCTGCCTGGGGGATGTTGTAAGCTTTTATGTATCTTTGGTAGGTGGTAAAAGTATGGTATTTGGTAGAATGCCTTTCCTAGAAAGAACTCTCCGTTTTGGTGATGATACCTTCCTGAAATGCAGTTGAAATCAGTGTATCGGCCTCTTTAGCAAAATCTGCCATGGGATCTTTTTTAAGCTTGATGTACGTTGATTTGTCTGAAAGGAGTCTGTTCGCTTCTTCTACATAATCTGTCTGCAGATTTTATCACAAGATCTTGGGTGTGCATCATTTGATCAAGTGCTTTGGTTTTGGAGGACGAAAGGTTATAGGATTTGGAAGTAGAGGTGGAATTGCAGAGTTTAACCAAATCTGCATAGACCACTCTATAAAAAACTTTCCAAATACAGACCCTTGGAATGGGCTGTAAAAAAGATGGAGTCCTCAGTGGATAGTGAATCAAGATTGTCGATGTCATACGCCTCAAAATTAAATTCAGACTGACCTAATGAGGGTAGGGGAGCTAATTGTAGGGTCATTGATGGTATTATTTTTGTCTTTTTCTTGTTTGATGTGAAAGTGTCTCTTGAGGGTAAGATTGCGTATGTATCTATTTAGATCTTTGAAAAGAAGAAAATGGTTGGGTTTATTGATAGGGGCAAAATTGAGTCCACGACTGAGGAAGGAAGTATCTCTTGAAGACAGAATATGTAAAGAGAGATTGAAGATTTTCATGGTTTTGGATCATTTCAGAACATTTTAGTTGCTTTCTGGTTTGTACTCCTCTACAGCCTCTTGTATGAGTTTTTTCTTTTTCTGGACACTGCGGCTGGAGGAGGACTGGGCACTAAAAAAGTAGGGCAACCTATAGAGGGGGGTGGGATGCTAATTGAGGTTGCGAGTCCTGAACACAGGGTTCAGATGGTGTGTTATCTGTAGAAATGGCCATAGGGGGAGTGGGCCGGTCAGATATATTGGGACTGGTAGGGGAAGCTGTAACTGTAGTAAGAGAGTTACCTGGTCAATCAAGGGCTGGGGGGCCACTGGTAAGAGATGCCGGAACTTTAGAGGAAGTGGGATGCAAGGCCTGTGCAGAACTGGATGATCTGTTATAGAACTGCTTGAGAGCAACAATGAGTTCACTATTCTTATCACTAGTATATTTACTCTTTTTCTTATCATAATTATTTCTGGGGGTATGGTGACAGTTGCAAGGTAGGTGTGAAAAATGGTGAGGGGCTCAGGGTAATTGGTTGTTCCTTTGATATCTACCGAAGGGCCATGGGGCTAAGAGGTCATACATTCATCAGAGGAGGGGGGGATGATTGGAAAATGGAGGACCATGCATTCTCTGATTCTGTGAGGTGTGGGTAGGGGCTGGAAGTGTGGGTGATATGGTAATCAGAATAGGGTGACTCTTTTTGTTCAGTGAAAAAATCCTATCAGAATTATAGTCGTTTAAGTCACGTTTAAATTTACCAATCTTCATTTTAATAAGGTTATCCTCATCTCTTTTGGTGTTCTTCTTGAGTACCTCTAACCATGTGAGGGGAATGGGTACTGAGTGACCAATGATTTCTTCTACTGTAGTTTTGACTTGATGGTAAAGTTTGTCAAACCTGATTCTGTGAGAAATAAGTATTCCCATCCATTTTACTGTGCAGAATTGAGCGATATTGGCCCATTCTTTTGTACCATCCTCATCCAAAACAATGGGTCAATCTTTCATGACTTGGAGGCCTCTGGGTGAGACCTTCGTGTCTATGTATTGTTGTAGGAAGAATTTGTCCCGCCACTGTTGATTTGTGGTGTGGATTATTCTTTCTAGTTGTTTGAATTCGCCACAAAGACTGTGACGTGTTTTACCCATGAGTTTGGTGTCATTTAAAATAGCAATAGTTGATATTATAGAATATAGTTGATCCAGAATCGCATATTTATGATTATCTATGATGGAGATGAGATCCATAATGAGAGGATGTGGGTTACACAAAGAAAAAATTGAGATTAAATAAAAATTAAAAAAGATCAACAAGAGCCAGACGTATAATACAATGTCTGTGACAACATTCCTGTACAGGATACGTAAATTCGGACTGTGACAGTGGGTTTTGTGGGGATGGGGGGGCTCTCACTTGACGTTAGCTCTCTTTACACCTCTATTACCCACAGTTTTGGCCTAATGGCCTTGGAACAATTCCTGGCTATGGACCCACTAATCAACCCCTGCCAGGCCTCTTTCATTGTAGAAGCCACAAAATTCTGCCTCACACATAATTATTTCACCTTTGATGGAGAATACTACCTGCAACAACAGGGCACAGCTATGGGGGCCAATTTTGCTCCCTCATACGCTAACCTTGCCACGGGTTTTTGGGAAAACAACCACATCCATAAAAACAATCCCTTTTCAGCCAACATTGTTTTCTTTGGGAGGTACATAGATGACCTTATCATCATCTGAGATGGTGCCCCCGACCTCATCCCCTTATTTGTCCAATATTGTAATAACTACACAAATATGTTGTCATTTACATCAGTCACCGTCCCGAGCCCTGAGACAAAGATTCGGTGAACACAGATGGTTTATTGAGGGGGGCACAGATCCACACAGTGTCCCAAGACATTTTGCAGAGGCCCACCTAAAATCTACTGTAGGATTAAAAGTATGGGTCATAGAACAGATTTCCAGATCTCTCCCTGTAGCCAAAAGATTCAAAAAACTTTGTGCCAGAGAGACCTACTAGATATATAGTCTAGATGTCCTTTCACCTGGAGGTATCAATGAGGGTATAGAAATTAGACATGTGCAATTAGTT
Organism: Aquarana catesbeiana; assembly: GCF_042186555.1. Taxonomy (NCBI): domain Eukaryota; kingdom Metazoa; phylum Chordata; class Amphibia; order Anura; family Ranidae; genus Aquarana; species Aquarana catesbeiana. The sequence goes on along the minus strand of NC_133324.1, from coordinate 837,834,091 downwards.
TCGTAACGAATCAAAATTCGGCCAAATTTTGCATCTTTTGGACATTCGGATGCATCCGAATATCCGAAGGAAAAAATAACGAATTTCAACTAATACGAAAGAAATTATAGCGGATATAATGAATGAATTCGACATGATTCATTCATTCGTAAAGGTCTAATGAAACAAAAGGTCAACTCAGAGTAAATCTTACAGTCCAATCAGCTGATTAATTTTGTGCTGGAGGTTGGATTACTGGCAAAGTGCATTCCTGAGAACTGAGTTGCATTGTATTTGAGCAGAAGAGAAGAGATATTGTCTTTGTGTGTGTTAATAAATTCAATAAACAAATGGCATAACGAATATAACAGAACGAAATTATGTATTTTACGAATGAAAACGAAACAAAACTAAACACAATTTTCCGCTGTGCACAAGTCTAATAGACTAATAGAAATAGCCACCATCCTCTAAATGTAACCGCAATATGACTACTATCTATTAAGATCTAAATTCATGTGCTTTTTCTGTATTTAGGCTAATCATAATTAACCATATATCTATATTCCTTAGGTTGGTCTTCCTCTCTCTTTTTTGGGGGTGGCAGGTACCCGTAAGTATAGTTATGCTCTTAGTTTTCAACGCTTCCTTCCATTAAATGTAATTTTCTCAATTTTTTCCATATGGACATGTAATATTGATATCATATATATACCACTCAGAATCTACACCTAAATGTATAGGGTTAGAATCTGCACCTAAATGTATAGGGTTAGAATCTGCACCTAAATGTATAGGGTTAGATCTTTACATGTCGCCTGTACTATGATGCAGTATGTCACCGTATCTGTACAGTCAGACAAGTTTTTTCTGACATTGTGGCCTTTGTGCCCCATTCCCCCCCCCCCTTTTTATAATCACATTACCATGCTCATTTCTAGATAATTAATTTTTTCAATATAATATTAATATAAATTAATAAATAGACTAATTATTTTCCACCATTACCAATAAAGTAAACATCAAATTGGCCCTTAAACAATATGTAAATTGTATTTTATTACTAATCATTTTTAATTAGCTCCTATCACCAACTTCGATATCATACCATTATACATATATACATATAATCAATTTTTAGTCCTCAATTTATTTTTATAATTATTTTATTTAGTTCGATTGGTCCTTATCCGATTTCAAGTATACATTAATTATCCATACACATAATGTTTATCTATATATGTGTTTCCTTTCCGAATAATTATGCTACCCATGATTGCCCCCTTCTCTTCCCCATTTGATTAGTAAAATTGATGTTCAGACAATTTATATTGATTGTTCGTTTAATGATCTGCCACACTATTCATTAGCGTTTGATCCAACTTACCTTCATCTGAGATGGCTATATATGTTATTTTTTCTGTAACGTTGTCTTTTTATAATGTTGGCGTTTGCTAAGTATTTTATTTGTACCTGTGATTTATACCACTGTTCTTTAAATATGTTTTAACTTTTTTAAAATTCTGCCTTTATTCAATACATTTAATTTGGCCATGTATTTACTGTGCCCCCACCACTGTTCACTATCATGCTACAATACTGCATAGTGCTTGAATTGCCGCTGGTTAATAACCACGATGTGCCGCCAGTCACTATGCATCTTTTGTAAGCATTTCAGTCCCATTCATCAGCTTGAAGAAGGGGCGCAGCTGCCACGTCACTCGCAGCCTGCACGCTCAAGAAACGCGTCGTTTTCCAGTGACCTCATCCCTCCTCGCCTGCAAACCCACTGCGCCTCATTCTGAGCCTGCTCCACTGTGGCCAGCTCCATTCCATCCAGCGGTGTTTATCAAGCACAGAGCGCCTATCAAGCAGGAACAAATTGACGGCACTGAGGACTACCCCCATTCGGGAAAAACAGATCCTTCCTTATGACTTCACAAATGTGAGTTGCCTGTATTTTAAAGTGTGATTAAACTTGTCCTTTATCTGCACCCAAAGGCGCCTCTCCCCTTGTGTTTTTTCCAGTGTACTGGAACATGGTTTCTGTTCCCCTCTGATGGCTGGGTGTGGGACCCCTCATCACCATCCCATATGGTCTTTGAACTGTTTTAATATTCTAATATTTTACAAGACCATGGACATTTTATTATTATTATTATTATTATTTTGCATTAATTAATATGCTTTTAACGGATATCATCTAACACTGTGGGATATCCACTGCTCTAGTTCCCTGCACCTGTACTTGTATACTATAGTGATTCTAAGGGCCCTTTTACATGAGCGATCCGATCAGGACTGCCTGTCCGTTTTTCGACAGTCCATGAATTCTTATGGACCGGCGGGTGTACATGGATTTGTGTCCATTCATACCTGCCTGCCTCCAGGTCTGATCAGACCCGCTTGGGCAGACCGTATCAGAGGTAGCCAGGTATAAACAGACAGTGGAGTCTGTTTACTCCTGGGCACCCATAGAGCAGAAGGGGGGGTCTGTCCGTGTGCGCTCTGCATAAACTGAGTGGACATAGACCTGTCATCCGCCCCGATCTGCTCTGGTCAGCAGGGAATCTGTGAGCAGATCCCCTGTTGATCAAAACGCAAACCACCCGTGCGAAAGGGCCCTGCAATGGTTTTGCACAGAGCAGCCCCGATCCTCCTCTTCTCAAGTTCCCCATGTGCACTTCTGGCTCCTCCCCCCTGCCAAGTGCATCCATAGCAAGTTTTTAAGGCAAGCATATTAATGGTGACAACTTTAGAACATGAAAAAAAACTACAATTATTAAGTCCACATAAATATGTGTGCTCTGTGTGCGTAGTTCAATCTACACTTGCTCCAAAGGAAAAAATTGTGCGTGTACCACTCCACCACAAACCGCACTCACCACAACATACTGACCCCTTGTATACAACAAGCAGGTCAAAATGCACTTTATTGTTTTGGATATTTCCCAAACTTGGATTTAATCCAGGTTCAGATGTTATGTATACCATTAACTGGATCCTTCATGAGATTAGGGATTGTTCCACTGTCCCTTTAAATCCTCTCGGACCCCCAAACATATGCAGTAGGATCATCATAAGAGAGAGAGAAGAAGGTTCTTATAGTGTAATATATTCTTTATTAAACCCCACACAATACAAAATAGATGTACATGTACAGTGTAAACCGTATATAGAGGCCTTCAAAAACTAGAGCCTGGGAAAGCTGATGTGCCCTCCCGCCCTATGCGTTTTGTCATATGTATGCAGCTGTATGTATCTATGTCAGTTTAGGCTCCTGAAGGGTGTTTGGTGGAGACATGTAGACTGTGGCCACTCCTTATAGTTTATTCAAATGGGCTGACCGGAAGTAGTGGCGATCCTTTCCTCTTTACACTTACTAGCCCTCTAGATTGACAATCTGTCTACCTAAATACATTTTACATGTGTGGCAATTGTTTTTTGATAACTGTCTTAATAAAATCCCTGCCTATGTTTTTTATTATAAGCTGTCAACTTCTTGCCACCCATATAATGCCTATGTGCAGTGGCAACAAGTATGAGCCTTAACGCCAACACGCCACACATATGCGTCCATGGTCAGCAGAGCTTTCTGTGCTGAGAGCACGCTCACTGCACACTGCCAGCTCAGTGACTAATAGGCCAGTCCTTTACCTCCCCAGTTGTAAAGACACAGTTAAAGGGATGCTGGGGTTGGGTGGGAAGGGATAAATGGACAAATATGTGTAAAAAATATACATACAAATATAAATGTATGTACATGTATTATATGACTTTAGTTTTAAAACCTCCAGGCAGATGACAATAGGATCCACTCTCTGCGAGACACAATAACAGCTGAGCCCTTGGGTTTAATTTGTAAAAACAAAAAAAACAAAAAAACCAATGTGATCAATATGATTGGTAATCTGAAACCAATCAGAAAGTTTCCAAACTTTAGTCAGAGGCCAGTGCAGTCTTGGAATCTTTTTTTTTAAAGATATTTTTTATTGATTTTTTGTTTTTAATACAAACCAGTTGTACAAAAAAAAAGCACAACAAAGAGTCACCAAATAAATCACTGTTAAACATTGGTATACCTTGTCAAGTATATTGTCTGCATGTGAGGGGGGGGGGGAACAAACAGCTAACTGGTGGTAATTCGATCTGAGATTGATTACATAGTTTATGCATAACCAGTTATTAACGAATATGAGTTATAGTAGTTCACATATATATGGTGTTCTTTCTGGCACGGCACGTGAATGGTACAGATCAAGCACACACTATATAGAGAGGGTCATGGGGCTAGCCAGCCACCTGTCCCATATTTTGTGGAACATTTTTTTTCGTTTCCTGAGTTCAAAGGTAAGTTTATACAACGGTATGACATCATTAATTAGTTTTAGCCATAGAGATTTCAAAGGTGTTTGTATACCTTTCCAGGATAGTAGTATAGACTTTCTAACATAAAAATAAAGGATATGTAATAGTCTCTTAGCCTGTGTTGGTATCTGTAAATCACCAAAGACCCCCAGTAAGCCATTCTTCGGGTGAATAATATTGGGGAGTCCTAGAGCAGAGGAAATGAAAGAACCCACCTCTCTCCAAAAGTCCTGAACCACTGGACAAGTCCAGAAGCAATGTAGGAAATCAGCATCTCCCCCACAGCCCCTGAAACATTCAGCAGTGGGTTTCAACCCCATCTTACACAGCCTAGCTGGGGTAAGATGAGATTGGTGAAAAATCTTAATCTGTATGACCCGGTCTTTAGATGAGATAAAAGTATTTTTGTATGTGTCACTAAATTCAGTCCAGTCTACCTCCGTAAGTCCATGTCTGCCCATTTATTCTACGCTTTGCTGAATCTGGGGTTAAATCTGTCATTAGGGCAGCGTAGTAAGCAGAGACAAGTTTATTAGGATCAGGTTGTCTTAGAAGTCTCTCTAATGGGGGCAAGTCTATGGGGTCGTTTAGGGAGCCAAACTGAGCTCGGATAGCATGTCTAAGCTGGTAATAGTGGAACAGGTAGGAGCTTGGTAAATCAAAATCAAGTCTCAGTTGTTGAAAAGTTTTAAAGCCTTGGTCGTTGTATAGATGGCATAAATACTTTACCCCTTTGGAGTACCAATGTTTAGCGTCGGGTAAGGAGTTTAGTTCCTGTAAAGTGGGGTTAAACCACAGAGGATTGTTCGGGGATGCCGACCAAGTATGTCAAGAAATTTTTTTGACTATGTGTTGAAAGATTGAAAGTGTAGTTGCCAGCATGGATGTACCTGGTCTATTTGGGACTCTGCCCCTATAAATGATATTATGGAGAGTTTCCATGGAAGTCGCGATGGCACCTTCAGTAGTAGTACATGCATTTGCCAGGGCTGGATGTAACCAGTCATGTATATGCACCAGTTGTGATGCTAAATAATAAAGAAAGAAATTTGGAAATGCCAGGCCGGCCATGTAAGACGGCAGCCTTAGTGTCTCAAGTGCCACTCTGGGGGGTTCCCCCTTCCACAGGAACGTCACACATATCGTGTCAATACGTTTAAAAATAGATTTAGGGATTGCACATGGGGAATTAGCCAAAACATATAGCAATTTCGGGAGATAGACCATTTTGAGGAGATTTGCTCTTCCCATAAGGTCAAGGGGCAGATCCATCCATTGTTTAGTTTGCTCCTGTAAGCGATTCAATATGGGATCTAAATTATTAGTAATGTAAGTGGATAGGGGCGATTGTACCAGGACCCCGAGGTATCGGAAGGAGGACACCACTTGCAATTTAGAATCCAGATGAATCTGGGGAATCGCTGCTGTATCCAAGGGGAAAAGACTTGAAGACACTGAAGTGACCCGCTAGTATCTGCCAGATACACCAGTGTGTCGTCCGCATAGAGCGAAATTCGCTCTTCTATAGTGGCAATAGGAAGTCCTTTAATAGATGAAGATGAGCGAATACGTGCCGCTAGGGGCTCCATGGCTAGGGCAAATAGGAGTGGGGACAGCGGGCAACCTTGCCTTGTACCTCTTGTAATGGGGAATGTCTCTGTAACCGAGGAGTTAACTCGAACCTTGGCCTGGGGGGAGGTATAAAGGAGTCTTATCCATGCCACTACACGTGGGCCAAAACCATACAACTGCAACACCCGAAAAAGATACGGCCATTCCACACTGTCAAATGCTTTGCAAGTATCTAAGGATACTATGGCCCGCGTTGGGGGGCAATCATGTGGATATTGCAAATTGTGAAATAATCTACGAATATTCATTCTAGTGGATTTTCCTGGTATGAAGCCCCCCTGGTCACTGTTAACCAGAGTGGTGACCACTTTATTTAAACGATTTGCAAGCACTTTAGCCAGTATCTTAACGTCCACATTTATAAGGGATATTGGTCGGTATGATTCACATTTAAGTGGATCCTTTCTAGGTTTCAGCAGAAGTATGATCAAGGCCTCACGCATAGTGGGGGGAAGGACCCCAGTGCCTAAAGCTTTATTATATGTACGCAATAAATGTGGGCATAGTAATTCCCTAAACTGTGTATACCATTCGGTGGGGTAACCATCCAACCCGGGGGTTTTATGGGCTGGCATTTGTGAGATGGCTGCAGCAATCTCTTCCACCAATATGGGCGCCTCCAACTCATCCCTCCTCTCAGAAGACAGGGAGGGGAGGGATATGTCAGCGAGGTAATCGTCCAGCTGGGTTTCAGAGTATTCAGCCCTGGAGGTATAAAGGTCTTTGTAAAAGTTAAGAAAAGCCTCCATAATATCTCCAGGAACATCACTAATTTGGCCCTGTATGGTCTGAATACGTGGAATAGATACAGGAGGTCGGTCTGGTCGCGTAAGATATGCCAGGAGACGCCCAGCTTTGTTACCGTGTTCAAATGCTTTCTGTGTAGTGTGTAGTAATCGTTTTTGTGTAAGATCTAGTAAACGAATCTCATATTCTCTACGCCTCTGTAACCATACCTCTCTCTTATCAGGGGACGGGTCAGTGGCATAGCTAGACTCTGCCTGCACCATAGCGGTCTCTAGTTCTGCAGTAAGTTGTTGGTTATTTTTCCTCAAAACCCCGGTGATGGACATAAAAGTACCCCTCAGTGTGGCCTTAAAGGCTTCCCATTCTGTAGAGGGGTCTGCCGTTCCCACATTGTCTCTCCAGTATTCCACAATACCCCTCCTGCAGGTCTCTTGCACCATCTCATCCTCCAGCCAATAAGAATTTAGTCGCCAAATAGCCTGACCTGAGCCTGGAAGGATGTCGAGGTCCACAGAGAGAGGAGCGTGATCTGAAACCCCTCTGGGCAAATATGTAACCGCAGAGACAAGGGGAAGAGTGTCTGTAGGGGCGAAAACCATATCGATCCTAGACATGTTGCGAAAAGAGTCTGAGTGACATAAAAAATTGTTTATCGTCTGGGTGTTTCCACCGCCAAAGTTCTGTAAGATTATGAACCTGTATCCAATCCAGAAGGGAGGGAAAGGATCTACCCCCACCCCCCAAACGGTCCATGGCTGGATCTAGTACTGCAATAAAATCACCTATGTAGAGTAAAGGTCCTGGGGGTCTATTCAGCAAATAGAGTGACAGTTTAGATAGCATTTCCACCGAAAATGGGGGAGGAATGTAAATGTTTACCAGAGTGAGTGTCACAGTAGAAATGTAAGGAGAGTATAACAAATCTCCCATTTGGGTCTGTCTTAATTTGTATAATTTCAGTTGGAAGGGATTTGGCTAATAAAATAGAAACCCCCCTAGAGTAATTTGTATGGGTGGCATGATAACATTGAGCCAGCCATGGACCCCTAAGGGCCCTCACCCTATCGTCAGTCAGGTGAGTCTCCTGAAGACAAATGATCTGGGGACTGTGTTTTTTTGAGGACCGAAAAGACCAGAGACCTTTTTTGAGGTGCATTCATGCCTCTAGTGTTCCATGACACTATTTTCAGTGACCTGGGCATTTAAAACAGATTCTATACCATAATCACATATATATGTAAATACTTTCATCTCCAATATCTCACATGCCGTGCCAGTTCACCCCCACTCAGTCACATCCATATTGCATTGTAAATAACTTTTACAGAGATATACACCATTAATCAATAAGGCAGTATACCACTGAGCTGCTCTGAGCAGTAATTAAAAAAGAAAAAATTTTTTTTGAAAAAAGGAAAAAACAGAAAAGAGGGGAAAAAAATGAACCCAAACAGAACATTTCTTGAAAACCCGTATCCCCCACCCCGCTCGGCCTTCCCCAACTTAGCGAGCCTTGGATCCCTGAACCTGGTGAAATCCCTCTTACCCCTAAGCAAAAAAAGGGAAACATTCTCGAAGGTTGAACTATCCCTTGGCCACGCCACTAACTAGTGAGGGGGTACTGTGGAGTCCGGTGTGGCTCCTAACCGAAAAAAATAAAAAATTGTATGTGTCCCGGTCCAGGATGTTCATCTCTATAGAAAAACAGTAGGCCATTCAAAGGAAAAAAGAAAAAAATATATAGAAGGAGAAAAATCAAATGTTATCTTGGGACTTATAGTGCAAGTATTAAAGGTAAACAACCATCCCATATGGGTTAGGCATGTTGTAAATAAGGGATCGTAGTGCTGCTACAAGATGGAAGGCATCAGGGAGTCAATGGGCTTGCTGTCTGTTACTTCTTCTTCTGTCAGCGGATCCGTAGCGATCATTCAGCCAGGCCATGGCTTCTTTAAGACTAGTGTAGAATTGAGCTTTACCATCATGGATGATACGGAGCTTGGCAGGAAAAAGCATGGCGTATTTCAGTCCTTCTTCACGTAGCCGATTCTTCACTGCTGAGAAGGAGATACGCTGGCGTTGAATTTCAGCCGAAAAGTCAGGATAAATTGAAATATTATTGCCGTTGTATTTAAGCGGACCTTTTTCTCTTGAAATGCGCAGGATAGCCACCTTGTCTTGGAAGTTGAGAATGCGTGCTATTAGGGAACGTGGAGGTGCCCCTTCCGGGGGAGGACGTGGAGGGGTACGGTGTGCCCTTTCAATCACATAGGAGAACGAGGGTGCATCAGTGCCAAAAATGTCCCTTAACCATGAGTAAAGGAATTTTTCAGGGTGTGTGCCTTCTGCACACTCAGGAAATCCTACAAAGCGAAGGTTGTTCCGTCTGGAACGATTTTCCAAATCATCAACTTTAGCGCGGAGGGCCGCCATTTCCCCAGTATGATCACGCACTTTAACAGAAAGGGGATGTACATTATCTTCTATGGAACTAATGCGTTCTTCCATGTCCCCAGCCCTGTCACAAAGGTTTTGGACATCTTGTTTCAGGAGAGAAAAGTCGATCCTTATAGAGGCTATCTGGGACGTGAGTGAGGCTTTGCAATCTTGTATTGCTAGCATAATGGAGGCTAAGGTTAATTCAGCAGAGGGAGAAGCTTCCTCTGGGTCATTATCAGCAAAATGTTGAGAGTCCTGTGCTGAATAGGGGTTATGCAGTTGCTGGGGATCTATTTGTGACTGAAAGATAGCTGGAGTAGAAGCACTCACCCCACTAGCAGAGCTCTGGTCAGCAGGAGAGCATGTCTGCAGCGTGTCTGTCTGAAGAGTCTGTGTCCCGGCGCCATCTTGCCTCCGAAAGCCTGCCAGCCGATCCGACGTGGATGTGGCCCAAGCCGGCCCGTATTTCACCATATTTGCCAGCCTGTCGGGTGCCCACAGCCGTGGGGAGCAATTAGAGACCTTCGGTGAAAGGATAGGACACAGGATGCCTGTAGGATGGCAGTTAGAGCGGTGTGTCTATGCGGCCGCTCGCTCCACCATCAAGCCACGCCCCCCCATCAGTCTTGGAATCTTGATTATTATTTCCCCAAAGGCCCCCAAATGGAAGCCTCATATCAGACATTGTTATTCTAGCAGAAGACCAATTGCAATGTCTATGTCTAAATTTAAATAGGAAGCTGCCAGGCAACACTCATGTGGGAAAGTACCAGTGTGTGATAAGAGCAGAGCAGCATACAGGCCAATGGATGGGAGTGTATTGTTTATCTCTGCTGGAGGTTTGGAATGTGCACTTTATGTCATATCTTGGTGTCACACGAGGAGATAATACAACACTACTGCAACCACAGCTATGCACTGGCCCATTGTGCAGTGTGTGAATGTACATACAATATTTCGAGGGATTAACATTTCAACTGCAAAAGCATCATTTTTGTTTCCTGTACAAAACAAGGCATGACCCAGCCCAATTAATCAGGAATTCTTGGCTAAACTCAGAAGAAAAAGAATGCCTAATGTGTGCTGAAACCGCTTTTTGAATTTCCTCCAAGCTTATCATCTGAGCCTCAATGAGTCTTCATCATTCTTACTTACATTGTACAGAGAGAGCTGGAAATATAATTGTTTAAAGTTGGCATCGCAAGGTGGCCACCTCCTTTTTATTACTCATGAACTACAGACACCAGCTTGTAGACTCATTCTTTCAGTTGGTGAGGCCCTATGGTTCCTAAAATTCTCCATACAATGTAAGAATATTCAATAAGCAAAGTGAAACACCTTTGCAAAAGTTCCAATTTCATTTTGGAATAAACTGGAAGTGCATTACCAAAGCTTGCCTTTGGAGCAGCGGCGGCCCGTCCATACGGGGCGCAGGGGCACTGCCCCCCTAATCCATGCGCCCGGCCCCTAATTTACATGCCGGGTGTCGGATGCATGGATTTCAATGGGAGTTTTTTTTTTTTTTAAAGCACATGCTTAGAGCCTGAGGCTCTAATTGGTTCAAAAAAGGGTGGGCTTGTGACAATAGCGAATTAATATTCGCTATTGTCTTCCTGCTCTTCCTCCCGGCCAATCCCGGCTGAGAAAGCAGGTCCTGAGACCCAATTGGCCAAGAGGAGAAGCGATCCTATTGGCCGGCGAGGAGGGAGGAGACACAGGGGAAGTCATGCCTACATGAAGCTGAGGAAGGAGGAGATGCAGAGGCCCGCTGCCCAGGGGAAGCCCACAACCCAGATGGGGTAAGTGTGGGGAACGATCAAGGGGGGGAGTTTGTGCGGGAGACCCGACCGACCGCCGGGGGGGGGGGGTTGGCGGATATACCACCAGCCGCCACTGCTTTGGAGGCCTATGAGAAGCTGATAAGTGATATCACTTGAATGAAGTGGCCCATTTGCTTTCCCACTTTGAGCGTTGAAATTTGTTTAGAATTAAACAAATGCTACCGCATAGGGGAGGCGAACCTGCAATGTCCACACGTGTGTTGGTTACTGATGTCTTGCCAAGTTAAAACAAAATACCAGTGGGAGAAATTAACAACGCTCTACCAAATCCAGAGCTTTATTATTATTATTCATTAATAAATATTTATATATATTTATATATTATTATTTATTAACATATGACAATGGTTCTCCACAAATTGTCTTAACACATTTTTCATGGAAGTTCTTACTCACAGGGCCATATAAGAAAGAACTTCTGTACTAAATGCATCAAGCCACTTTGTGGATATCTGCTGTCATATGTTGTGTACAGGACACCAGGGATGGGTCCTGAAGAGTAGATATGTGTCATCGTTGTTTGGGTTGTGGCCCCTTTAAGGGGTACAACAAGTAAAGCAATTTTGAGCATTCAGGGTTGGTCACCTGCAAGAGAGGCCTGTTAAGGGCAGAACAGCCAGCTGGTTGGTGAGGTTGTGTGGAGAGGGTCACAGTGTGAGATGCTTGTGGGCTGGTTTTGTCTGCTGAGATACTGTTAGGCTGCTATGACTTTAAGGATCCATGTGTGGGGAGGTGCAGCGTGGTGTGGTGGCAGTGAACACACAGAGTCCAGTTGCAGAAACAGGACTGTATTGAAATTAAGTACAGTAAAGCACAACTGCCTCGCGGGAAGACACCTCACCCAAGCACAATCACAGAATTTTGCAGTGAAGAGTGAATGAACTAATGAATGAATGAAGAATTTGTATAGTGCTACAAATGCGAACTGAATTGCTTCAAGGCGTTTGATCCGTCCTGAGTTATCCTGCTTCTCAGAAGAGGTGAGTCTTCAGTTTTTATCTGAAGGCCCGATGGTTTTCTTCCATGCGGATGTTAGTGGGTAGAGCATTCCATAGCCGTGGTCCTTGGACTGCAAATCTTCATTCTCCCTTTGATTTGTACCTGGACTTGAGAATGAGGAGGAGGTTTTGGTTAGTTGATCGTAGACTGCAATTAGGTGTGTGGTGTTTTATTTTCTCGCATAGGTATTGCGGAGCGTTTCCTTATGTGAATTTGTGGGTGAGGCAGAGGGTCTTGAATGTGATCCGATCCTTTACGGTTAGCCAGTGTAGGGTCCTCAGGGATGCGGAGATGGATTCCCAGGGTTTTTTTCCAGTTACTAGTCTTGCTGCCGTGTTTTGGATGACTTGTAAGCGAGCAATCTGGTATTTAGGTAATGCTATGTAGAGGGTATTTGCGTAGTCGAGTCGGGAATTGATGATTGTTCCGACTACTGCTGCTTTGTCCTCTTCTGGAATAAATGGGATGAGTCTACGTAGTAGGCGGAGAAGATGGTGAGAGCCGCTGACTACTGAACCTATTTTTGCATCCATCGACATCTTTGCGTCAAAGATGACGCTGAGACTTTTGGCTTTGGTGCTTGGGGAGATGGTCTGTCCAAGGATGGTGTGTGATGTCCATGGGGTCTTAGTTTTTGTATTACGGTTTGCGTGGAGGAGCAGAAGCTCTGTTTTGGATCTGTTGAGTTTGAGGGAGCTAGTGGACATCCAGTCGTCTATCAGTGAGAGGCATTTTTCTAGTCGCTGATATTGGTCTTTTTGTCCGGTGTTGCGGAAGTAGAGTTGAGTGTCGTCAGCGTATGAATGAAAGCAGAGGTCTGATTTTCTGATGATTTTGAGGAGAGGACGGATGTAGATGTTGAAGAGCACGGGTGACAAAGGTGAACCTTCAGAGGTGAAGGCTCCTAGTTTCACTATCTGTGAACGATTTCCTAAGAAGGATGTGAACCATGGTAGATCTGAATCTGTGATTCCTGCTACTTCTGTGAGGCGGTCGAGTAGGGTATTGTGGTCCACTGTGTCGAACACTGCGCTGAGGTCCAGCAGTACCAAAAGACATTATTCTCCATCATCTTCTGCTTCTAGGGCGTCATCCCATATTTTGAGAAGTGCCGTTTCTGTGCCATGGCCTGGGCGGAAGCCTGATTGCAGTGGGTCCAAGAGTTTGTGTGTGTCCAGGTGGAGTTGTAGCTGTTCTACTACTGCTTTCTCCATGATCTTGGAGATGGTGTTAAGGCTTGTTATCGGTCTGCGGTGGTTAGGGTCTTTAGGGTCGAGGTTAGGTTTCTTAAGGAGGGGTTTGACGGTGCCTTGCTTCAGGGCGATCTCAACAATCCCTTCTTTGAACGACTGATTTATAAGATGTGTTATAGTAGGAGCCAAGATGTCGGAACATTCTTTCAGGAGTTTTGTGGGAATGATATCATTTGGTGATGTGCTGTCTCGGAGGCTACTGATGATGTTTTTGGTGGTTTCAGTGGTGATTGGGATCAGTGAAAAATTTGGTGATTGTGCGATGTTCGTATCGATTCCCTCTCTTTGATTAGGTTGAATGTGGTCGGTTGTTTTCTTCTGTTGAATTGTTTTCCGAATGTTGTCAATTTTGTCAATGAAAAAATCCGATAACTCATTGCAGAATTCTTGAGTTTCGTTTGCTGGGGGCTCTAGGCAGGTGGGGTTCATAGTCTGAGAGACTATTTTGAAAAGTTCCAGAGGGCGGTTTAAGGCTGTTAAGATGATGTTTCTTTTTTTGCTTTGAAGGTTGTTTGGTGATATTTCTTAGTGAGTGCTTTGTAGATTGTGTGGTTTTCCTTTGTAGGATTTCTTCTCCACGCTCTTTCAGCTCTTCTGCGTTCCTGCTTCAGTAGAGTAAGAGTGGCATTACACCATCCAGAGTATTTTTTGCGGATGATTGTTCTACGTTTCGGAGCCACTGAGTCTGCTGTTTGTAGTAATGCCTTGTTTAAGGACTTTAGTGTTTGTTCCGTCGAGTGGTTTAAATTTAGCGTTTCTATTTTGTCTCTCCATAATGGATTGTAACCCTTAGAACAGGCCTTACAGGTGCTCTTCAAATTGCTCCAGGGTGGCCCAATCCTCTTCCGGCAGCACCATAACCGCTCGGCCTCCAAGGCGTTGAAAGCCAGCTTCGCGTTTAGCCAGGGGGGGGTGTGATACAGGTGCTACGCACTTTCTCAATCTCCCCTCCCACTCAGCCAGAGGAATATTGGAGCCATTAAACGTATGCACCAGAGTCGATTCTAATGGTGCCTTGATGGTTCCAGCTCCTCCTGCCACCAAGTGTGTAAGCGTGTGTGTGTGTGGGGGGGGGGGTTGCAGCGTGGTACGGCGGCAGTGAACATACAGAGTCCAGTTGCAGAAGCAGAACTGTATTGCAATTAAGTCCAGCAAAGCACAACCGCTCGGTGGGAAGACACCCCACCCAAGCCTCCACCCTATCCCTTTTATTTATTTATTTGCTAGACTCCAACCAACATGGTGCCCAAATCATACCCCATATTCAAAATTTGGCCTTGCAAGTTTTAGTACTAAAATCAAATCATTGTTTTAATTGCCTTTTACCACATCTCAATACTTTATTTGTTTTACAGCTGCTACTCGACATTGTGTAGTGCTATTTAGCTTATTGTTAATCGCCATTCCAAATTTCTTTTCCAGTTCTGTTTTCATCAGCTGTAATGCATTTAATGTACAGAAGGCACACTTTTTACACTGATCAACATTACAATTTTATAAACAATTTAATTGCACACATTACCATTTTGTTGTATGCAATATGTTACTATCTTGCTTTGCAGGCGCTAAAGTGCTAAAAATAGCGCCTGCAAAGCTCCCTGAAAGAGCCACTCAATGCACTCCAATGTGAAAGCCCCGAGGGCTTTCACACTGGAGCGAAGCGCTTGCAGGGCGGTCAAAAAAGTCCTGCAAGCCGCATCTTTGGAGCGCTGTAGGAGTGATGTATTTACCGCTCCTAAAGGGCCCCTTCCCATTGAAAACAATGGGGCAGCGCTGCAAACCCGGCAGCGGTCGCTTTGCGGGCGGTTTTAACCCTTTTTCGGCCGTTAGCGGGGCGATTTTAACCCCGCTAGCGCGGTTTTAACCACACTGAAACGACGGTAAAGCGGTGCTATATTTAGTGCCGCTGTACCGCCAGCACCCACACGCCTCAGTGTGAAAGTACCCTAAATGTCAAGTTCTCTTTCTGGGAATGGCTACTAAGTCAGATATATATATATATATATATATTTAATTTCAACCAGTTAAAGTCTACTAAAAAGGAAAAGGGTTTTAACCCTTTTTCGGCCGTTTGCGGGGCGGTTTTAACCCCGCTAGCGTGGTTTTAACCCCACTGAAACGACGGTAAAGCGGTGCTATATTTAGTGCCACTGTACCGCCAGCGCCCGCACGCCTCAGTGTGAAAGTACCCTAAATGTCATGTTCTCTTTCTGGGAATGGCTACTAAGTCAGATATATATATATATTTTAATTTCAACCAGTTAAAGTCTACTAAAAAGGAAAAGCACAGGGGTTGTGTAGCTTTTATGCATATATTTATTTGGTTCTAAACTTAAAAAATAAAATGTTAAAAACAGTTTATTTTTCTTCCAGATAAGTATAAAATATTGCATATAAATATTTCATTTTTACCAATACAGTCAGCAGGTGGAGCTCACTCTCTTTATTTGTATAATCCTAGCTGTAAAAAAAAAGACTATATATTTTT
This sequence comes from Aquarana catesbeiana, assembly GCF_042186555.1. Taxonomy (NCBI): domain Eukaryota; kingdom Metazoa; phylum Chordata; class Amphibia; order Anura; family Ranidae; genus Aquarana; species Aquarana catesbeiana. Next base: position 837,818,345 of record NC_133324.1, on the reverse strand, counting down.
AACTTGACTGCGTCTTTTTTAAAGTGAATACACTGTGGCGTATGACAATTCAAAAAACATTTATTATCACTTTGTGGGCATTGTATTAGGCATAGATCAAGGTAATCTGTAAATAAAAATTAGAAATGTATTTTTATGCATTTTTTTGTTTTTGGAATTCTAAAATTTTGTTTTATTCTCAGAATTAAGGGGACCCATTCTCACCACAGCACTGCAATGTGTTTCTTTGAGATTTTTTTTAACTTCCCAGTGTTATTATGTGCTGCAGTACATTGTTGTACGATGTGTTACAGAGCTTCAAAACACGCTTCACAAAAATTCAGAATGCCCTGCTTTTTTCCAGCAAGCTGGTGTGAGCTGAAGCAATAGTAGGGTAAATTGCCACTGCTTTGGGACTGCTTTTGCAATGCAGCACATGTGAATGGTCCCTTGTCAATCTGATCTATAGAAAATGAATATATGGTAGTTTGACTATAGTTTGTTGTTAAAGAGTTTTATAGCTTAAAGCGGAACTTCACCCAACCCAACCCCCCAAAAAAATGAAAACAACCCCCAAAACCTTTCCCACACTGCCATGATTTATGGAGATCTGGTGCATGCGCAGACAAGCTGCGAGTTTGTGCAAACGCGGGCCCCTTGATATCATCCTAGGTGAGGAGTTAGCAAGAAAAACATTTTTTTTTTAATCTGCAAATGTGTAGGAGGGAGGGGGGAGGAGGCAGCAGGGTGGACCTTGCTAGAGTGGGCGAAGATCTGCTTCAAGTCACAATTTTCCTTCAGCTTGGGTACATACTTGTGCAATGCAGACACTGCATGTGATTCACACAGGAATCGCATTATATTCCTGCGCACATCACATGCGATATCTGTGCGATTTCAGCCATATATTTTGTATGACTAAAATCACGTCCGCACCAAAATGGTGCAGGACCCTCCCCCCCCCACCTGAATCACATCGCATGGGTGTTTACACCCATGCGATGCGATTCTGGCAATCGCACTGCGTTTTGCTAATCTGTTTCGGGATGTGGTTAAAATAACATTGACACCCACAGAAGGTTGCATGGACGCCGTGCGATTGTATTGGGGTGCGATTCGGGGAAACGCAGCGAAGCTTATGCGTTTCCCGCATCGCATTAGTGTGAACCAGGGCTAAATCAATGTAGTGCTTCCCACTACAAATTACACTGGTAATACCATACTAATACAAGAAATAATAACAAGAACCACTAGGTGGTGCCCAAACACTGCTGTAGTGCGATTCCTTTACAAGGCTTTTGCCATGTAACTAAAAGCAATCCATCTGCAGGAACCTACCACTACACCACCACCAATTAATTCAAACAATGCAATCCCAAGGGCCACTTAGGGTTCTAACTTCAGAGTGAGAATAGGACTCACCACCCTAAACGAGAAGTCCATGCCTCAAGGGAATGAAGATTTCCTACCTTGCTTGGGATCCATTTGAATTTCTACTTTTTAAAGAGGCCCTGTCACCGTGTATATATACAGTATATACAGAATATATATATATATATATATATATATATATATATATATATATATATATAGTATGTATTTATTTTTGGTACCTTTGTCAATTTTATATTTAGTTACTTCCTTATTTTAATTACAATCTTTGGAAAGGTACTAGAAATCGAACACTGGTTAGCCCTTCCCCCACAGCTTTGTCATGGCACCATGCAAAGCCTCCCAATCCATACATACAGTGTTAGTGAAAGTACTGTAATCAGATAGACTCACCTCATAGAAAGGCATTAGGTTGTCAATGCAGATCTCATCTGTACAGTTTTAGCTCTTACAAAGAGTGTTCAGTAGGAAGCCACATTTGATTTACATAACATTCAAAGTATGGCTAAAGGAACTTACCTTATCTCACTTCTCTATGAAATACTAATTGCCCACACACACGAACATACTCACGATTTTGATTTGGAATTGGGCAACCAGCTTTCGGTGGACAAAGTACCAAAAGCATTCATACTGATACATAAAACCTCAGTGGCAGCTCAAGAAAAAAGCTTTAAGATTCTCAAACATTGATACTGATGTTCCTCTATACTTAACACATTGTCAGGATGGGCATGTCAGTAGACAAGATGGCTCCTCTGGGCAGAATTCTGTGCATCTTTACAGGCTATTCCAGATTCCTTCTCGTGGACGTAGGATTTGGGCACATGCGTGCTCATCGGCGTGCTCCTGTGCACCCATGACAGATGATGTCACCAAATGGGCTGTTTAAAGCGGAGTTTCACCCAAAAGTGAAACTTCCGCTCATTTGTCTCCTCTCCCCCTCCGGTCCCACAATTGGCACCTTTCAGAGGGGAGGGGCACAGGATACCTGTCTTTGACAGGTATCCATTTCCAACTTCCGGGAGTCCGGGCTGCGGCCCGTGACATCACCGCGGGGCTCCCTCCTCCTCCCTCCTCCTCTCCCTGACGCCGGGCCAGTAGGAGAGAGGAGCGAGGCCTTGCACATGCGCAGTAGGGTTCCCAGCGTGAAGCCATAAGGCTACACTGCCGGGTACCCTTACCCACAATGGCGGCAGCAGCACCCGACAGCTGATGTAAGCATCAGCCGAGGTGCCGACGTCGCTGGACTCCAGGACAAGTAAGTGTCCTATTGTTAAAAGCCAGCAGCTGCAGTATGTGTAGCTGCTGGCTGTTAATTTTTTTTTTTTGGCGGAACACCGCTTTAACCACTTCCGGACCGCCGCACGCCGATGTACGTCCAAACTTTGCCAGCGGATATCGTTGTTATGGCAGCAGCTAGCTGCCATAACCCCGGTATCCCCGTTTACGTGCGGCGGCCTGCTTTCTGATAAAAGTGGTCCCTGTGGCGGATTTGCCGCGAAATCACTTTTATCGGTGCCCTCCGCCGCTTACCGGAGCCGTCGGTAGCGGCGGAGGCAATCGCGTCCGTCTCCCTTCTGTGCCTGGAGACGAGTGAGGCTAAGATGGCGCCCACTCGTCTCCATGACACTGCTGGGTGGAAGCGACGTCAAAACATCACTTCCGCCCACGCCTCTTAAAGGCATATTTTTTTCAATGTCATTTTTTTCAATTACTTTTTTTTTTTTTTTTTTATTGCATTTTAGTGTAAATATGAGATCTGAGGTCTTTTTGACCCCAGATCTCATATTTAAGAGGTCCTGTCGTGCTTTTTTTTATTACAAGGGATGTTTACATTCCTTGTAATAGGAATAAAAGTGACACATTTTTTTTTTTAAAAAACAGTGTAAAAATAAATAAAATAATGTAAAATAAATAATAAAAATTATTTTTTTTAAAAACCCACCGTCCCGACGAGCTTGCGCGCAGAAGCGCACGCATACGCAAGTAGCACCCACATATGAAAACGGTGGTCAAACCACACATGTGAGGTATCGCCGTGACCGGTAGAGCGAGAGCAATTATTCTAGCCCTAGACCTCCTCTGTAACGCAAAACATGCAATATATATATATATGTAGAATTTTTTAAACATCGCCTATGGAGATTTTTGAGGGTAAAAGTTTGACACCATTCCACAAGCGGGCGCAATTTCGAAGCGTGACATGTTGGGTATCAATTTACTTGGCGTAACATTATATTTCACAATATAAAAAAAAAATGGGCTAACTTTACTGTTGTCTTATTTTTGTATTCAAAAAAGTTAATCTTTTCCAAAAAAAGTGCGCTTATAAGACTGCTGCGCAAATACGGTGCAAAAAAAAAGTATTGCAATGACCGCCATTTTATTCTCTAGGGTGTTAGAAAAAAACATATATAATGTTTGGGGGTTCTAAGTAATTTTCTAGCAAAAAAACCTGTTTTAAACATGTAAACACCTAAAATCCAAAACGAGGCTGGTCCTTAAGTGGTTAAACTGAGCCAGTGCTAAGGTTCAGTGCTGCTTTGTCTTCAGCCTTCTGTGTGTCCTGAGAACCTGTGATCCTGTATCCTGACTCCAGTTGCTGACCCAGCTCATCTTGACTACTCCCTGAACTATGTCTGTACTGACCTCGGCTTGCTTTCTAACCACCTCTTCTACCTGCTACATTTGTTACTCTTCCACTGATCGGCTCCTAACCAGGCTTGTACCTTGACCACGCTGTACATGATATGTCTTGCCATTGTTTGACCTGGCCTACCTGACTCTGCTATTCCTCCTGCTGTCTCCAGGATCTGCCTGCCTTCCAGCTGCATCTAGAGTAGGAGACACACTCCTGTATGGATTCAGGTCTACTTCAATAAATCAGGGGTCCAATGTTGTACAGCAAATCATGGATGAAGCAGAAGTTGTACAAGACATATTTGTATGGATAACTTAAATTTTTTTTTTACAAAGTAATCTCCTTACAATGTATATTTACATTGCACTGTAGTCTGTTCACAATAAGTGTTATGAAATAGTATAGTTTTGGTCATGTGCATCTTTTTCTTATATGGTTGTTAAACGAAATAATTCTTAATTCTTTAAAAAAGGAAAAAAGGGGGGGGGGGCGTGGCTACTGCACTGTTGTATGGACGTCTGAATCCACATCTCTGCTCCAGCGAGAGGAATCTACATAGCTTGGGGTGACACCGACTGCCTACACACCCGCCATCACCTGCCTGTAGACACTGCCTCCTTCACGAGAAGGGATGAGCTTCGAGTTCAAGTCGAACCTATGTTTGACTCGAACATCGCCTGTTCGACCGTTCGTCGAATTGCGAACGTTATGGGCCGTTCGCGCCAAATGGCGCGTCATAGCCCATAATTCACTGCGGGATCGCAGTGCATTTCTGGCTGATGATTGGCCAAGCATGCACTATGACCCGCATGCTTGGCTAATCATAGCGCTGTCTGTACAGAGAGCCGTAATTGGCCAAAGCCAGGGTGGCTTTGGCCAATTATGGCTCAGGGGGTTTAGTACACGCCCCCCCACACTATATAAGGCCGCCTGCGTGGCGGCCTTGTGTAGTGTGTTGCGGCAGAGAGAGATAGACAGAGAGACAGTGTCATTTGATTTAAGTTAGATTAGGCAGGCGAGTCGGTTAGCTGCACTTACAGTGTATTGTGTATATATATATATGCATCCTAGGTGTTGTATATATATACACTGTATTCAGTTTAGCTAGATCCGTTCCTGTTATTCTCTTCCTACTGACAGGCTGGCAGGTGTTTTTACAGTATTTACAGTATTTACAGTTAGTGTACTGTGTCCTTTGCACAGTGTGCACCTAAAGATACCTGAAGAAAATTGCTGGTGTTCTTCTGATCCTATTAGTACCACAGACAGCCAGCTACAGTATTTACAGTTAGTGTACTGTGTCCTCTGCACAGTGTGCACCTAAAGCTACCTGAAGAAAATTGGTGGTGTTCTTCTGATCCTATTAGTACCACAGGCAGGAGGCTACCGTATTTACAGTTAGTGTACTGTGGCTGTTGCACAGTGTGCACCCAAAGCTACCTGAAGAAAATTGGTGGTGTTCTTCTGATCCTATTAGTACCACAGGCAGGCAGCTGCAGTATTTACAGTTATGCCCTGTACACACGGTCGGACATTGATCGGACATTCCGACAACAAAATCCATGGATTTTTTCCGACGGATGTTGGCTCAATTGTGTCTTGCATACACACGGTGTCGGAAGTTGTCAGAATTTCCAAACGTCAAGAACGTGGTGACGTACACCACGTACGACGAGACTATAAAAGGGCAGTTCAATAACAAGCATGGCATCCTTTGGGCTCCTTTTGCTAATCTCGTGTTAGTAAAAGTTTGGTGAGAGACGATTCGCGCTTTTTCAGATTCATGGTTTTCAGTTCATTTTTCTGCTGTTCAGTTTGTGCTTGTGGGTTTGTATCTGGTCTTCAGTGCGTGCAGCGAGTTCCCATTGATTTATCATTGTGTTCTTGTCCGTTCGTTACTGATTTTCAGGTCGCTCTTCACAGGCCTTGCTGTTCTTCAGTGCGTTCTGTTACTTTGTTCTGACCAGCCGACAGAAAGACGGTGTTGGGGTTCTTACTTTGACACAAGCCCAGTCCATGAACAGGGTGGGGAGGAGTTCATGGACCAAGAATTGGTTACTCCAGCATGACCAATTCTGTCACATGCCTTTGCTCTGTGAGAATAATCCTGATGATTTCAGGAACTTTCTCCAGATGACGGACCCCGTATTTCACAGTTTGTTGGCTTTGCTGACCCCTTATATCAGCACGCAGGATACCTACATGAGGCAAGCCATCACTCCGGAGCAGTGGCTCGTCACCACGTTGCGGTACTTGGCGACGGGGAGAAGCCTGCAGGACCTCAAGTTCTTGACAGGCATCTCCCCCCAGGCTCTGGGGATCATTATCCCAGAGACCTGTTCTGCCATCATCCAGGTCCTGCAGAAGGACTATATTAAGGTAAGATTTATCCTTTAACATCACATTTTATTGTATTTAATGTTTGATAATATATTGTATTTCTTTCCTCATTCCCTAATTACCATGATTGTAATATGCTGTAAATGTCCCCTTTGTCCTCATGCATGCTGGCTTTATTTTACATTTTTTTTGTCCTTCATGCATATTTGCCTTCACTTACCTCCCCAGCATGCTCTCCTGGGCCCATATCCACCTCGTCTAGTCACTTAACAACGTATTTTGTCAGCTCCATAGAAGTGCTTTACCCTAAACAACCCCTAAAATGTGTAAAAATGTTTTTTGTGCTTTAAATTCTGGCAGAGTGCCAGAGGCTTTTTTTTTGGGTCCCAAAATCATTTGGAACCCTCCCTCCCCCCCAACTGCTAACTCAGCTTATACCAATCCTCTATCTGCTGACTTTGCCAAACCCATACACACTATACCTACCTCTTTTGTGGTCAGATTTATGGATGAATTCCCCAAAGCATGTAGTGCAAGGGCCTGCCTGAACACTTTCAAATGGTACTGTGTAAAGTTTTTGTATCCTATTATCTTGATAGGTAATAGCAGAATGTAAAAATGTGCTAAAATGTGTACAGTGTGTATTTATATCTTTGTATTATGACACTTCTTACCTGTCCAGTGGGCTGCCAATAGTGTAAGTTAGGAGGGGCTGGCCAAAGTAATACACTTTATTAAGGCATTCATCTCTCAATGAAGTGGAGAGGGTTACCTGTCCAAAACATCTCCCCCCCTAAAAATTTTTAAATCGCCAATGAGAGGGGGGGGGGGGATCTGATAGGTGGACCTTATAGCTTTGTCTTTAAATGCTCCCTAAAATAAATGTTATACTGATGTTGGCCAAGAATGTTTGTGTCTAATCTGCTTTCAATGTTTACGTGCAAAATGACTAATTTTTTTTTTCTTGTTTGACTCCACAGTTTCCTTCCAACACACAGGAATGGAAGACTGTGGCCTCCCACTTTGCCCAGCGGTGGGACTTTACTAACTGCGTAGGGGAAATTGATGGGAAACACGTCCACATCATCCCACCACCCAACTCGGGGTCATACTATTATAATTACAAGGTATCACAATAGTATTGTGATGTTGGCGGTGGTGTCGGCTACTTACAAGTTCCTATATGTGGACGTTGGGAAGAATGGCCGGATGTCAGATGGAGTCATTGCCCACACGGAGTTCTACAGGCGTCTCCAGAATGGTAGCTTGGGCTTGCCACCTCCAGAAGACAATGCGAAAGGACTCCCATTCGTCTTCGTTGCGGATGAAGCGTTTGTGCTGGGGGACCATCTTATGAGGCCATTCCCTATGAGGACCCTCACTCCGGACCAGAGGGTTTTTAATTACCGGCTGGCCAGAGCCAGAAGAGTGGTGGAGAACACGTTTGGGATAATGGCCAGCTGGTTCCGCCTATTTCTTACACCGATACACATGGTGGAATATAAACTGAATCACATCATTCTGTGTTGCTGTGTTTTCCACAACTTTTTAAGGAGAAATTCTTGGAACTATCCTGTCTCAGTTGGGCCTGAGGCCGGAATTCATATTAATGAACCAACCCCGACGGCGCTTGAAGCTGGCCGCCCTGGCTTGCCCCCCTAGAGTGCCCGCGAGGTCTGTATAAGATACATGGAATACTTTGCGGGTAGGGGGGCCATCGATATGCCAGACAATGTCTGAGACATTTTTTAAATAAAAAAATATTTTAAACTGAACAAATATTTGATTTGATTTCCTGCTTGGCTTTCTTTTAGCTGTCTCCTAGGTTGTCTTTTATTAATGGTCTAATTTTTTGGGCTTTTTCTTCAACAGTGCAAACGAAATTTCATTGACACATGAGGTGACAATCTCTTCTTCGGCTAACTATTATTATGTTGTGGGTCTGCTACACACACATCTTGTTTTTTTGTGAATGTATGTAATGCATTACTGACAAAAAAAATAAAATAATTTTCAACACTAAATTTGTGGAGTCCTGAAAATGGCGTGATTGTGTAAAATTAGAAAGCACTGTTGGGTGTTATTTACTAAAGGAAAATACACTTTGCACTACAAGTGCACTTGAGACTACACTGAAACGGCACTTGTAGTGCAAAGTGGATTTGTCTTTAGTAAATAACCCCCATTGTCACTAAAGACACCAACTTTACTCCAAAAAATGCTTTTGAGCATTGAAAGAAGAATCCACACATTGTTCATTATCAATCTTTTTAATCAAAGCACAATCGCATGTGCATTTCTAAAAGGGTTTTTGAACAAACCAACATGTTTGTTGTATAACAATTTTTGGGTCACATTAAAATAAGTAGAAATTGCCTTTTAAGGTAAAACAGGCATGTTTAAAACCATAAAAAAATAAACAACTCTGGAACTTACAAAGTTCTTCAAACTTTTCTACAAACTTTTCAATAAAGTGAAAGCAATATCAGACATGAGTATTTATAAACTGTGTTTGATATTGCGCTCAGCAGATGGGGTGATGTCACCCCTGGAAAAGCCAAATTTTGAAGATGCACACAAATTGCCTAATGTCAACATGTGCTAGCTGTCATCATGGGGGATCAAGGGACGTGTTTTGTGGGTGCAACCCCTTCCTCTCAGCTACTTTATTATTGAGGAAGGGGTTGCACCCACAAAACGCGTACATTGATCTCCCGTGGTGGCAGATAGCACATGTTGGCACACTGTGTGCATCTTCAAAATTCGGCTTTTTTAATTTTTTTTTTTTTTTTAATATGTCAAAAACTTGTCATAAAAATAACAATAAAAAGCTGCAATAAGTTAGGGATTTCTGGGTGTTTTAAATTCTCCCTAAAACATCAATGGTGTTCTTCATTTTGTTTTGAACATCATCAATGTTTTGCTTGATGTTTTCTAAATCCCTCTTACACCCCATTATCTCCCCGATGAGGATCTGGGCACTTTCACTTGTGAAATGACATTCCTCTTCCACAACATCACAATCACCTAAAAGATAAAAAAAAATAACACACCATGTATTATAAATATGCAGGCATCCATCTCTTACCTGAAGCTGTGGTCGCAGACATTCACCTGTTGTGGTGACAATTTCCACAACGTCTCCCTCCTCCTCCTCTGGTTGGGTTTGGGATTTCACCTTCTTCCTGAGGTGGGGGGTCCGTAGTCTCCTCTGATGAGTGGTGTCCTCCGAGACTTCTCCCCTATGTGAACAAAAATATGTATACTTAGCACACAGATATTTGATGGCAGAAATCGGAATATGAAACATTGCTTGGAAGTGGGGTACAATTGTCTGTTTTGGCAGAGTTCCAAGATGAAGAAATATTTTTGTCCTTTGTCAAGCTTGAATACTTACCTGTTTTGTACAAGCTTCACAGATGGAGACACCCCTATAGTATCCACTGGAGCACCTGTGTGGGCCCCCTAATAAAAAGGGTCTTCTTGTGTCCCACACTAGTGCTCCAGCGTCCAGATGTGTAAACAGCTGCTGAGTGTCCTCTCCTTACACAGAATCTATTTTGCATTTCATTCTAGTTACAAACCCATCTAGACAACAAACTTATTTTAAGAGAAGTAGGCCAGAAAAAATGTATTGAACTGAATCTGGACAAAACATGGTGTTTTATTGGCCGAACAAACAATGTTTCCTACGAACGAATAATGTGTCCATGACCATGAAAGTTGCCATTTTTAACTGTACAACAGTAAAGAAAAGCACATGGAGCAGCATGAACGTAATAAAAATAAAGAAAAGGAACACAGGACAACTACTTACTTTTTGCAGCACTCTCCTGATCCTTCTATACTGATCATGCTCCCTTAATTTGAGGTCTGACCACCGCTTCCTCAGTTGATCCTTGGATCGCCGTACCCAAAAATTCCTGTGCAAACTCTTCACAACTTTCGCCATGATCTTGGCCTTTCTCACATTTGAGTTGGGGTAAGGTCCATGCTTCCCGTCATAGTCGGCCCTCTTCAATATGTCGACCATCTCCACCATCTCAACAAAGGCCATATTTGATGCCTTAAATCTTCTGCTCCGGGATCGGGACGTTTCTGGCTCCGGGCTTTCCTCCTCCTCCTCGTTGCTGGAATTATCACGCACCTGTTGTGTCTCCGCCATGTGCTCTTCCCCACTGCGCCGAACAAGAAGGGGCAGGGAATAGACTAGAAAGAACGTCAGGGGCGGGCGGAGTTTCACGCATGCGCAGTGTATATAAAGCGTAACACGCGTGCGTCGTATGTACGATCTGTGAGCGGAGGAAGGAGTATCGGAAGCAGCGATCATGATAACAAAGGTAACATTTAAACTTGGGCCTATACTGCTTAGAGATTGATTCCTATATTGTGACAAGATTAGGAGACTTTAGCCTGACATTAGGGTTTGTCTTGCAGATAAAATGGATGGCTTCAATGACCAAAACTTCCTCCCCCTGTTCATAGATAAATACAGGGAGCTGCCCTGTCTGTGGCAGGTCAAACACCCGCATTATAATCATAAACAAAAGGGGCAGGCAGCGCTGGAGAAACTGCTGGAGTTGGTGAAGCCGATGGTCCCCACGGCAACCATCCCCCATTTAAAAGCCAAAATTGGTGGTCTGAGGAGCACTTATCTTAGGTAGCGCAAGAAGGTCCAGGATTCCCAGAGATCCGGAGCTGCAGCAGATGACGTTTATGTCCCCAGGCTGTGGTACTATGAGAGACTGCGATTTCAGTGGGACCAGACTGAAGTCAGGGAATCCCTCTCCACTCTTCCTTCCACTCTTCCTTCCACCCTATCTTTCAACCCAGCTGAGGCTTCCGATGTCCAACCTGGGACTTCCAGCCAGGAAGAAGTGGAGGAGCCCAGCTTGAGCCAGGTATAGCATTGTTCAACATATTTCTTGGCAAAACATAAATGATGTTTCCTAGATGTTATTATTGATCACTAATTGCTGATTTCATAAAGAGTTTTACATATCACTAGACAGTAGTGGGCAAAAATAATTGGGACAAGAATGAAAAATGCTGGGCTCAGAATGATAGTCTGTTCTATTTATTAACATTTAATTTGCAACAGTCATGAGATGAAAATAGTGTGTGATTGATGAAGAAAAAACGAAAACTATGTCCCTTTTTCATACACAGGAAGACCTCAGCCAGGAGGAGGCTGTGGAATGTGGCACACAGGAGGAGGCGGGGGTTAGTGGCAGCCAGGAGGTGGGCGGGGTAAGTGGCAGCCAGGAGGAGGAGGGGCTAAGTGTCAGCCAGGAGGTGTCCGGGCCCAGTAGAAGCCTCACAGAATCGCAGGTCCCTCCCCTCCGCCATCCAAACAAAAGACCCAGGAAGGGGAGTAACGTGGAGGATTTAACGCTCAGGCTGATTCAGGAGGCTTCTGTGTCCCTCAGAGCCACCCCCACTCGTGAAGAGGCCTTTTCCTGCATGGCTGCCACCAAACTGCAGGACATGCAGGAGTGCCAACGCCTCATGTGTGAGGACACCCTTTATAAAACATTAACTAAGGGGGTGAGGGGCGAAATCACACCCAATACTCACCTGTGTGAGTTGCATCATTCTCCTCCTCCTCCTCCTCCTCCTCCTGCCACACCTCCACCACCACAGACACAGCCTGGAAGGAAGCGTGTAAGGAAGACAAGAAAGTGATGGCCTGGGTTCAGTCTGGTCTGACAAAAGATGCAGGCTCTTGTATGACCACAGCTTGGGGACATGTATGTCATCTGCTGCTGTTCATGATCTCTTGGACTTCTGGACCAGATTGTACTCCCTTATATGTGGACTCCTCATGCCACCAATTTTGCAGTAAAATAGTTGATATGTGCCCTGGGGGCCAAAGGCTTTTTTCTTGTTTTATTATACTCGCCTATGTGTGTTTTCCTTCAAAAAGGACAGTTTGTTTGTGAGGAGGCAGGTACATTTCAAAAATACAATGTGAAATTAACAAGTGACACCAACACCAAGCAATCTCCTTGAGATTAAATAATACAAGATAATAATTGTGTTGTGGTAACTTGACACACAAAACACACGCAAAAATATTCTGGAGTTAAAAAAAAAAATACAAAAAAAAACACGAGTTCAGGATTTCAAAAAATAAAATAAATGAAAACAAAATCTAAAAACATCAAAAAATTAAATTCTTTTCGGGAGATGTGACAAATAAAAATATTATATTCATGAAATCACGATAAAGAATAAAGAAAGAAGTTTGTGAGACGTCTGCGTGAATATGAGCAGCAAAACAACTTCATTCTTCTAGCATTATAAAGAAGAAGAGAGTGCGCTGCATTAAACAATTAAAAACAGCGTGACGAAAGTGCTATATGCATTACGAACGCTAATTTTACCAGACCGAGCAGTTCCGTCTCGGAATTTATTCTGAGCATGCGTGGCACTTTGTGCGTCAGAATTGTCCACACATGGTCGGAATTTACGCGAACGGATTTAGTTGTCGAAAAATTTTATAGCCTGCTCTCAAACTTTGTGTGTACACACGGTCGGAATTTCCGACAACAAGCTCCGATCGCACATTTTCCGTCGGAAAATCTGACCGTGTGTACAGGCCACTAGTGTACTGTGTCCTCTGCACAGTGTACACCTAAAGCTACCTGAAGACAATTGCTGTTGTTCTGATCCTTTTAATACCACAGGCAGGCAGCTGCAGTATTTACAGTTAGTGCACTGTGTCCTCTGCACAGTGTGCACTTAAAACTACCTGAAGAAAATTGGTGATGTTCTTCTGATTCTATTAGTACCACAGGCAGGCAGCTGCAGTATTTACAGTTAGTGTACTGTGTCCTCTGCACAGTGAGGTGCTGGACAGGGCGGTCAGCGGTAAGGTGCATATTACCGCTGACTCATGGTCCAGCAGGCATGGACAGGGACATTACCTATCTTTCACCGCGCACTAGGTGACTCTTCTGGCAGCTGGAAAGGATGCAGGACAGGGTGCAGTAGTGTTGGAGGTTGTTCCGCTACCACGCCTCCAAAATTCTACTAGTGGTGATTCTGCCACACCTCTCTTCTCTACCCCCTCCTCCTCTTCTTCCTCCATGGCCTCTTCCTGTGCTGATTTGTCCTCGGAACCAGCGGTGCTCCATAGGCGTTCAAGGGGCTATGCAAGCACGCAGGCAAAAAGATGCCATGCGCTGCTTGAGCTGGTGTGCTTGGGGGACAGGAGCTACACTGGGGCAGAGATTCTGTCAGCTCTGCAGGGGCAGGTTCAGAGGTGGTTGATGCCACGCCAGCTTAAGGCAGGTATAGTGGTTTGCGACAATGGCACCAACCTCCTCTCCGCCCTCCGACAGGGACAACTGACCCATGTGCCCTGTTTGGCTCACATCCCTAACTTGGTGGTGCAGCGCTTCATGGGCAGGTCCCCGGGCTTACAGGATGTCCTGAGGCAGGCCAGGAAAGTCTGTGTGCATTTCCGCAGGTCATATAATGCCAGTGCTCGGCTGGCTGACCTCCAAAGGAATTTAACCTGCCCAAGAACCGCCTCATCTGTGACATGCCCACCAGGTGGAACTAAACATTGGCCATGCTGCAGCGGCTGCACACACAGCAGAGGGCCATCAATGAGTACCTATGCGACTATGGCACCAGGACAGGGTCAGGGGAGCTTGTTTTTTTTCCCCACGCCAGTGGGCTATGATCAGGGATGCATGCACTGTCCTGTCACCATTTGAGGAGGCCACGAGGATGGTAAGTAGTGACAGTGCATGCATCAGTGACACTGTCCCTCTTGTCCACCTGTTGGAGCACACGCTGCGTGGAATAATGGACAGGGCACTTGAGGCAGAACAGAGGGAGGAAGAGGAGGACTTACCTTTCAAGGCCCCCTTTATCCAGACAGTGTTCCTGCGTGCCACACAGGAAGAGGACGAGGAGGAGGGGGAGGAGGAGGATTGTGTCAGCATGGAGGTGGAGCCTGGCACTCAGCATCAGCAGCAGTCTTCAAGGGATCATTTACAGTCCGAAGAAACCCATGAACTTGTACGTGGCTGGGAGGAGGTGACTGCAGATCATGTCGTCCTTAGTGACCCAGAGGACTCTGGACCGAATGCCTCAGCAAACCTACGTTGCATGGCCTCCCTGATCCTACAAAGCCTACGGAAGGATCCTCGTATTCGTGGTATCAAGGGGAGGGATCATTACTGGCTGGCAACTCTCCTTGATCCACGTTACAAGGGTAAGGTTGCGGACCTTATCTTGCCGTCGCAGAGGGAGCAGAGGATGAAACATCCTCGGGGCCAGATAAGCAGGGGGGTTCAGTGTTGGGCCAGATGAGCAGGGGGGTTCAGTGTTGGGCCAGATGAGCAGGGGGGTTCAGTGTTGGGCCAGATGAGCAGGGGGGTTCAGTGTTGGGCCAGATGAGCAGGGGGGTTCAGTGTTGGGCCAGATAAGCAGAGGGGTTCAGTGTTGGGCCAGATGAGCAGGGGGGTTCAGTGTTGGGCCAGATGAGCAGGGGGGTTCAGTGTTGGGCCAGATGAGCAGAGGGGTTCAGTGTTGGGGCAGATGAGTAGGGGGTTACAGTGGTGGGACAGATGAGCAGGGGGTTACAGTGGTGGGACAGATGAGCAGGGAGTTACAGTGGTGGGACAGATGAGCAGGGGGTTACAGTGGTGGGACAGATTTGCAGGGGGGACAGTGATCTGAGGTGTGAAGGTGCATGAATTGGGGCTGATCTGAGGCGTGAGAGTGCAGGATGTTAATTTCTCACTACTAAAGTAGTTTCAGCATTTACTTTATAAAAAAATTTCGTGATTGATAGTGTGAAGTTGACATTTTTTTGTTAGAAAATCAGCACTCTCAATTTCATTGAAAACATTTTTCAGCACACTGTGCTCAAAAGGTTGCCTACCACTGTACCAGACTATTTAAAGATATTAAAATATATTTATTTTCTGTGTGTGTTTAATGTTATGTCTAAGTATTGACATTTGCTTAACTTTGGAACCAAAAACACCTTTTATGAAAACGTTTTTTTGAGAATTGTTTTATTACATTTGTGTGATTGTTAATATATTTATATATATATATATATATATATATATATATATATATATATATATATATGTATATATCATAATCTCTTGACTGGGGTGTACAACATATGCAAATGTAGAAGACCATTGTTTACATATGTTTATTTATAGATCTCTTTCCTTAAGTATTATGTTGCCAATTTTATTTTAAATAAAAAAAAAACTGAAGCAAATGATTCTGGCATGACAAAGGGGGCAGGGTCCCTAAAACATGTTGCTGCCCGCTCACTCCCATAGATGCTTGTGTTGCTGTGATATGAGGTTCACGCAGGACAGCCATAGATGCCAACAGCTCCATCTGTGTGTCTGGCTTCATACCACAGAGGCTTATCGATTACGGTCCTGATACCATCCTGGGTTTGTCCATATGGCTCCCCTCTGCACTTCTTGCTGAACACAGAATACCTTGATGTAAGTGTGTTATGTTTTTGAAGGAATAAAGTGGTACTTTTTTACTTTCCATGTGCCCTGCTTTAATCATTCTACCCATATTTAGGATGTAACGTGTTTGATGCCCCGCACCCACTGTCACAGTTTAAAAACAGCATGGCGGGGGTGTGAGGACGTGTGCCTTCTCAGCTCCGTCTCACCGCCGCACTTTCACAGCTCCACAGCGGAGAAAATACCCGCTCCAACAGCTAACTATGTCCCTGAGACACCGGGCATCCTCCCAGCCACAACGGACTGACCGATCACGGCAGTCCCAGCTAGAATCTTACTACTCAGGGCACAACGGGAGAGGCCGCAAGCCTTCCAAGATGACACAGTGTGCACACAAGGCCTCAAAGACCACCGCCGGCCAGTCGCAGCAGCTGGACGAATCCTCCATACCATCTCCAGGGTCGGTGAGTGACTCTGCCCCCCTGATCTCCCCGGGCTCCCCCACTTCCCAGGACGGCGATCCTGCTGACCTAGACCCCCTGGCTGACACAGATATCAGACGCCACATCATGTCCCTACCCACGAAAACTGATCTTGAACACTTTGCTGACAGGGTAGAAAAAGCTTTCAGATAAGACATTGCACAGCTCAAAGCTGATACAACTCACCTAGGAGGCAGGCTCGAATCCCTGGAGCAAAAATTTGAAGATGCCCTCCCCGTCATCTCCATGCTTCAAGACAAATGCACTATGCAGGGCCACCAGATTGAGGCCCTGTTATGTCAGTTGGATGAAACAGAGAACCGTAGCTGACGGGCGAACATCAGGATACGGGGCTTGCCTGAAGCCACCGGTGTCAGGGACATTATCCCCACTCTGGAAGGAGTTTTTAAAGAAATTCTGGGTCTGCCTACCACTTCTACGATCGAAATAGACTGAGCACACAGGGCCTTAAAACCCCCATCTCAGGATGCAAACAACCCAAGGGACATCATCTGTAAATTGCATAAATATACGCTAAAAGACCACATTATGCAGAAGATGAGGGGGAAACCCTATTTTGATTTTGATGGTGCACACTTGGCTTTTTACCAGGACATCTCGAGACGCACCCTTATGCAACGTAGATCACTACATCCTCTCCTAACAGCTATCCAAGACGCAGGCCTAGTGTATCGATGGGGATTTCCTTTTTGCCTCCAAGTCACTAAAGAGGGCAGAACCGTGACCCTTCGCACCAAAGACGACCTCCCGCACTTCCTGACCTCCCTGGACTTAGACCCGGTTGACTTTCCTGATTGGAGGTGTTCCTCAGAATTGGTGTCTGCTAAGCTGCCCGCTCACCAGCCATGGCAACCTGCCAGGAATCAAAACCGCAGGAGAAATCGCAGGCGACATCTTTCGGAGTCCTCACTGGGACCGGCCCCATCTGGGAATTAACAAACGCACTCTTTTTGGCTAACGAATTGACGATGGGATTTTTATCTCTCTGTCTTTTTGCATGTTGCACCACGTTAGATGCGGTGGGCGGAGACAGAGGCCCTCTCACCCTCTCCCTAAGACGGCACACGTTCCCCCCGTAGGCCGTCCTATTTTTATGGGTATTGATCCCTATTGGGATCCGGGGACATGGTCTGGACTCCCTCCCTTTCCCAGGGGGGACTCCTCAACATGACCCTTAGTAATTGTTACATGAGCTTGGATGCTACCATCCACACTGTTTTGATGGTTGTACCTCTGTTTTTGTTTCTTACCTCATACATGTCTTGTCTTCTCTCCCTTCTCTTTTTGCCTACTCTCCCCCTCCCCCCTCAATACAGGTTACTTCATCCTGCTGTTTGCAACGGCCCTCCGCCAATCTACACACCTTCAACACCTACGTATCACCCTATGGCTACATTACGGGTAAGTACATATAATGTCAGGGGCCTTTGCTCCCCACACAAACGTAATAAGCTTTGGGGGGAATTAAAACATCTGAAGACCCAAGTGATTTTCCTCCAGGAAACCCACTTTACGACAAAATCTCTTCCCAAATTGCCCACCCACCTTTTCAACCAATGGTTTATCAGCACGTCTCTGACCCCCAAATCCAAGGGGACAGCTATTGCTATACACAAGACATGCCCCTTTCAACCTTCAGGCCATGACGTGGACCCCTTGGGGAGATATGTCTTCCTGAAGGGCAGTATCGCTGGTCAGAAATACACATTCGCGACAATCTATGCTCCGAATGCTGACCAACTCACCTTCATTCACAATACACTAGACCACCTGGCAGATTTTAGAGAAGGCTTCTTAATCCTAGGAGGCGACTTTAACGTAAGCCCTCACCCTATGTTAGACGTATCCCATGCGAGGCCCTCACACTCCTATGCATTTTTGAAACGCTTCCGCAAGACTATGCAGTCCCATTTACTGACCGACAGTTGGCGAACGCTTCGACCACTAGACCGTGACTTTAGCTATTATTCTAAAGTACATGACGTATACACTCGCATTGACCATATATATGTAGATCGGAATATTCTTGAACTCTTGCAGTCTGCGTCCATTGGCTCCATTTCTATCTCCGACCATGCCCCGGTAACGATGGCTTTTACTTTGCCATCAGGCACGCAAAGAATGTGGACATGGCGACTTCATGACAATTTATTAGATGATGTGGTAGTGATGGCTGAGGTAGCAGACACCCTAACCCATTATTTTAGGGAAAACCCAATCGGCGAACAAAATGAAGGGATGGTCTGGGAGGCCCATAAGGCTGTGGTTAAGGGGACACTGATTTCCCAGGGTTGCAGACTTAAAAAGATACGACAAGCAGATTTCTTGAGAGTATACACTGAGCTTCAGAAGGCAGAACTTCGACACAAAGCTAACGGGCGTCCAGAGGCGCTGAAGGAACTGACAGAGCTACGTGAACTGTTCCTACGCTTACTCGATCGCCAAACTCGCAAGCAGTTTCGATTCATAGCACATACCGTATTTATCGGCGTATAACACGCACTTTTTTCCCCTTAAAATCAGGGGAAAATCGTGGGTGCGTGTTATACGCCGATCGCCGCTAATTGTGATCTATCGGCGGCGATCGCCGCTGACATTCACATAGCGTGTAGTTTTAAATATGGCGCCGCGGAGTTCGGAGCGACTCCGCGGTGCTGAACGAGCGCCGCCGAAATCACAGTGACTGGGCGGAGCCGAGATACACATAGTCGAGTGTTCTCGGCTCTTTCCGGCGCCGCTCACAGTCACGCCCAGTCCCGCCATTGGACCTGTGTTATGTCCATCATAGGGCGGGACTGTGAAAGAGCCGAGCACACTCGACTATGTGTATCTCGGCGGCGTTCGTTCAGCTCCACCAAGTCCCTCCGAACTCCGCGGCGCCATATCTAAAACTACATGCTATGTGTATGTCGGCGGCGATCTGTCCAAGCATGGACACTGGGGGCAAGGCTGCACTGACCACTGGGGCAAGGCTGCACTGACCACAGGGGCAAAGCTGCACTGACAAGGCTGCACTGACAAGGCTGCACTGGGGCAAAGCTGCACTGACAAGACTGCACTGGGGCAAAGCTGCACTGACAAGGCTGCAATGGACACTGGGCAAGGCTGCACTGACACTGAAAGGCTGCAATGACACTAACAAGGCTGCAGATGGACACGATAAGGCTGCATTGATGGGCATTTTAATGTAAGTTTTTTTCCTTAAACTTCCCTCCTAAAAGTTTTTTTCCTTAAAATTCTCTCCTAAACTTGGGGTGCGTGTTATAGGCTGGTGCGTGTTATACGCCAATAAATACGGTAAATACTATGAACACGGAAACAAGTGCGGTCGCATGCTAGCTCGTGCCCTTCGGAAGCATCATGCACAGACGTACATACATAAATTACATGATGCTTCAGGGACCCCGCTCCTGCACTCTTCTAAAATTTCTGCGGAATTCTGAGCTTATTATGCCACTCTATATAACCTAGATTCCGACCTCCCCCGCACTTCACGAGACACTAGACAACGTGCGATCCAAGACTACCTGGCTGCAGCTGGACTCCCAGCACTCACGGATGAGCAATCTTCAGACCTAGATACCCCAATTACTCTAAACGAGCTCCGTGCTACGGTGAACTCCTTGCCCAATGGGAAGAGCCCTGGACCCGATGGGTTCACTAAGGCATGTTACAAGGCCTTCTTGACTCACCTGGAAACTCCCATGTGTAAATACTTTAATTCTATAGCAGATGGAGGGACTATCCCACCGGAGGCCCTTCTGGCCCACATCACTGTGATTCCGAAAGAGGGCAAGGATCCCACCATCCCCCCGAGCTACCGGCCAATCTCCCTCCTTAACTTGGACATTAAAATTTTTGCGAAAATATTGGCAAATAGACTTAAATATCTTGTCCCCGACATTGTCCATCCAGACCAAACGGGATTCATAACGGGTAGGGAGGCCAGAGACAACTCTATCAGGGCGGTGCACCTCATCCACTGGGCTCGTACCCGCCCCGAACCACAGCCTTATCTTATACTGTCAACAGACGCTGAAAAAGCGTTCGATCGCGTTGACTGGTCTTACTTGATAGAGGTGCTCCAATCGCTGCGGCTAGGTCCGCGAATGCTGTCCTCCATTATGGCCTTATACTCCACACCCTGCGCCCAGGTTAAGGTAAATGGGACCCTTTCAGCTTGCTTCCCCATCAGAAACGGCACGAGACAGGGGTGTCCTCTCTCATCGCTCCTGTTCGCCTTAGTGCTGGAGCCATTCCTCCCCACAGTACGCGCTAGCCCTGACATTAAAGGTCTTACGGTTGGTAACACAGAACATAAACTCTCGGCGTATGCCGA
Organism: Aquarana catesbeiana; assembly: GCF_042186555.1. Lineage (NCBI taxonomy): Eukaryota > Metazoa > Chordata > Amphibia > Anura > Ranidae > Aquarana > Aquarana catesbeiana. Next base: position 837,797,681 of record NC_133324.1, on the reverse strand, counting down.
CGATGTTCTGTTCCATGTCTCAGACCCCCTGCTCTCTTTGCCCAACTTGATGAAGGAACTGGAGCTCTTTGGGTCTCTCTCAAATTTTAAAATTAATTTTTCAAAGTCTGAAATTCTCCCCATCTGCTTAGCGCCCCACCTAGCCACGACCCTTAAAACCGCCTTCCCCTTCACCTGGGCCACGTCGGCTATACGATATCTAGGTCTACAACTCACAGATAGCTTTGATAGCCTATATACAGCCAATTACCTCCCATTGTTAGCTATGGTAAAAAAAGACCTCTCCCAATGGACGCAGACGGCCTTTACATGGCTAGGTAGAGTGAATATAATAAAGATGAACATTCTGCCATGCATTCTGTTCTTTTTACAGATGCTACCAATCCTCCTACCCCGACCTTTCTTCAACAAGGTATCTAGCCTATTGTCAGATTTTATATGGAGCGCACGCAAACCTAGGAAAGCCCTACGGGTTCTTCGATGTTCAAAACAGAATGGTGGCCTGGGCCTTCCAGACGTCAGACGATACTATAGGGCCATAGCTTTACACAGGATCCTTACCTGGTGTTTCCATACTCGCTTTAAACTGTGGGTGTCCTTAGAGAAGTGCCTAGCGGGTAGGAACTTATCATATGCTCCCTGGTTGTCCTGAGAGCATAGGGGATTGTCGGAGACGACGTCCCCCTTGACAACTCAGGTGCTGTCGATCTGGGATAAGATTAACCCGCTGTTAAAATTGGCCCCTCCAGTGTCCCCGCTGGCCCCACTGGGGGGTTTCCTTTGGTTCCCCCTGGGGGAGCAAATGGGCTTGTTTGAGTCGTGGGTAGAGGATGGAGACGCCAGTTGTGGTAAGCTTATGAAAGACGGTAGGCTCCTGAGTTATGAAGCTCTGCCCATAGGCCGACAGAGCGCACCAATGAACTTCTGGAAGTATAGACAGCTACATCATTTTTTCCAACTACACGGACATAAGATTAGAGACTCCCCGCTTCTCACCCACCTTGAGCAACTTTTCATTGCAGAGGAACCCACACCACATTTGGTCTTGGAACTGTATAAATTACTAGGCTCAGCGCTCCCTCAGACCACACCTGCCTATATAAGACACTGGGAAAATGACTTAGGATTAATTTTTGCAAAGACGGACTTAATACACTTATATCACCTTACCCACTCATCCTCGATAGAATCCAAAACCCAGGAGACGAACTTTAAGCTACTGTCCCGATGGTATATAGTACCAGCGGACTTGGTCCGCTTTTACCCTTCCACGTCCGAGTTGTGCTGGAGAGGATGCCGACAGTGGGGTACATTGAAACACATATGGTGGGATTGCCCCCTGATTAAACCCTTCTGGGAAGACATACGAAACCAAATTAAAATAGTGACAGAGACAGATGTTCCTTTCTCCCCGACCCACTTTCTCCTGCACATCCCCCCGATCTCACTCCGTAGATATAAGAAAAGTGTGCTGCCACACTTGTTAAACGCGGCAAGATGACTGATTCCAATTTATTGGAAGAAACCCACGATCCCCACACAAGATGAGTGGATCAAAAGGGTGAGTGAGATCCGAGAGGCTGAGGATTGGGTGGCGACCAATAAAGGCCATAAAGACCGATTCCATAACACCTGGGCACCCTGGACCGAATACACTTCAGACCCTACCAAGGTGCCTTCCAGGTTAGATGTTGCACTGTTGGAACTGGCAGACCCCACATTTAGAGACCTTAGGATAGCGAAAACTCAACCCAGTAGGCCCGACCTTAAGATCTAAACTCATTTATGGAGTCCTGAGCCCAGTTCCGGAGGGTCCGTTGCAGACGCAGAAGAAGCTTAACATTATTTACAGGTAACCTGATCCAACCCTTCTCCCCTCTCCATCTCTCCCTCCTTCTCTCCTCCCCTTCTTCTTTCCCCTTACTGTTCCCCCCTCTTTATTATGTTTTACTATTCCTTATTGTTCACTCACAATAACTACTGGAGAAACTCATGTGAGATAACTTGTTAAAAGTCGACCAGCATAGACCTAATGCCCTCTGGGGTGGACCCCGGGTTTCCTGGGAGTCCAGCACATTACACATGAACACAACTACTGCTCTGTGGTCGCGGTGGCTCGCGTGGAAGCGGGGGGTTCATTCAGAGTTCTGTGAATGAATGAACTACAACTACTGTCTTCCATTGTGGCAGATAGTGGCTTGTAGTTCTCAGTGAACTGGGAGGGAGCTGGTGAGCGCTCTCGAAGATCATAGATCTTCCTGCTCTTCAGTAACTGTCTCCCTAAGTAGAGTCCTTTTGTATCACCCTCTAGGTAGGTAGGTGCTAGAGGTAGGATTTTTGTGGACAGGTAAATTTAGGCAGGCCTGGCTGACCGTCAGGCCTGTTTGTTTTCATTTTGGGCTGGGAGTGGCTCAGGGTAGCAGCTGGTGACTCCCAAGCAGCATCACTGAGACCTCCCTCTTTTTTCCAGAAGATTCTAGAAAGAGAGAAGGAGATGAGAGGTGGAGCTGCCTGGGGTATTCTAAGGAGCCCTGACCAATCCCCAACCTGGATTGGCAGGGGGCAGGCCTCCATAAATACCCAGGGTCAGCCCAGCTGGGGAGGAATTGTTGGGTTAAAGAGCTGGAATTAGAGAGTGTGGAGGGTGTTGGGGCCTTTAAGGGAGCTCCCCAGTCTGGGGGGGGTGACCTTGGGCCTGGGCTCTGGTGCAGTCAGGACCAACTTCAAGAACATGTGAAGAGGTCCTGGACCGAATGCACAAGAGAGAGCTAAGAGAGGACAGCGGGAGAGAGCACTGCTGAGAGACTCCAGGGAGGACAACTGGTCACAGCTGGGAGGGCTGGTGAGTGAGGCACAGTCAGGAGGACTGGGGTGGCTTGCCTGAGAGGACTGGGAGCTTGCAGTCTGAGATGGGTGCAGAGCCAGAAGTGTGGACTGTGGTGGAAGGGGCAGTGGAAGGAGGCAGCTGCAGCCAGGAGGGCTGGCAGGGCCTGAAGATGGTTACTGGGCTCAGTTACCACATGTAGGACAGCTTGCACCAGAGACTTTCTATTTTGCTACACTATAGGGGCCCACGGTCCCTGCCTGCAAAGGGCAATTGCTAAGGCCTGGCTGAGACAGTGTCAGGCTTAAACACCTTGTGCTAGCTGTACCTGAAATAAGAGAGGAAGTGATGTGCAGGAGGAGAAAGACCTGAAGATTAGAGAGAGAGTGATGTGCAGGAGGAGAAACAGAGTGTATATACTGGAATGTATATAGTTGTCCCAAGTGAGTTCTACCAATTCTACTGGACATCTCATATTTCCCTTACCCCATCCAAGTTCAATCCCCTCAATAAAACAAAAAAACAAAGTTCTCTGACTGTTTAATTTCTCTGATTGCCTGAGAAGTGAATGCTGGGCTGGGCAAGGTGACGGGTGAACCACAATATCCAGCAGCTCCTACGGGGGTACCGCTGCACTTATAATTCAATGTAAAAAAATAAAAAAAATAAAGAAAAGCCTCTTTGAAGTTGCTTGAGCAGATGGGTACACTCAGCAACAATGGAAAATATGAAATGACGATGGGAGATGTAAATATTTCTGGCAGGATGTTAGTGTAACCATCAACAATCCTCTATAAAATGTCCCAGGAATGGGACAGCTGTAAGTTGGGGTGCATTGTGGGCTGCTAAAGAATATGCCCGAGGCTGGGCAGTATTGTGGGAAGTTGGAGGCACTATGGGCTCTGCTGGAGGCTACAGCCTGGGGACACTGTGGAAGTCTTAGGGCTCTGCAGAGGGCTGGAGAACTTTGCAGGTTACTGGGGAATGGGAACACTTTGGGTTGCACTGTGGGTGGCTCTGCAGTCAATAATATGATATATAGTGCTTTAGCAAGTTAGGGCTTACATCTACTTAAGCGAAAGCACACAGTATACCACCAACAGAAATACACATACTGTACTGGGCCAGTAAGAATGAGAATTTTGGCAGCCTAAAACATTTATTATGTATGGCAATGCCTTAAAGACATTCACCACCAGTATGATGTGTAGGTGTGCCGCCTTGACAGCTTTGCAGGCTTAGACTATGACCTATGTTGGTTTTGCAAAAATCCAGTCATGCCGGTGTACCCGGAAAATGCCTCAACTGTGAAAGGGTAATGTATTTGGACTATAAAAAGCCAGTTAATAGATGACTTGCATATTAAAATGACATAGCATAATGTTCTGACCTGTAATCTTATACTATAACTAGAACAGCAAGGCTTTACAAAACATCATGACGTTCCCACTGAGGTTTGGTTGGGTTTCACATATAGAGGAGGGATATGATGCAATGGGAGTGTTTTTTGAAAGATTGTGAGACGTTTACTGAGGACTGGCTGAGCAGAGGATGTGCACGTCTAATACGCACACAGCACAGGAATGCAACGCCACAAAATGAATCAAAACAGAGTTTTGTGAATACAACTACTGAACTCAGGGTAGTGTTATTGTTTCTGAAGAATGCAGATTTAACCACGTGAACAAGACTGCACGGCAAGGTACCTGATACACTTGTATGCTAGTATACTAAGCCTGGGATTTGATGTGTGCCTTCAATTTTTCTGATCCCTAATTTTTAGTATTCTCTTTAAATAATGGTGTGCTATTATAGTTCTATTATAGTGCTATTATTGTATTTATTGTTAAGATAAAGTCGATGTTAAAGTCAGTTTGCAAAGGTTATTACAAGGGACGTAACTATAAAGCATGGAACCCAATAGCAACATTTTCATGGGGCCCTCTGGCTAACTTTCACTTTAACAGGCGGCAGTGTTAATTGTCATTGATCTTTACACAAAGTATGCTTAAATCATGGGCAGGCAGCAGGTGAGCTGTCAGCATAGATAGTACACTACTAGGAACCAGTGCTTGGAAAAAAAAACTAATAGTTGTAGTAGCAATAACAATAATAATTATAATGATGCCTTAGAACAAAATTATTAATGCTCATACACATCTATAAGGTTTTAGTTGAGGAGAAATTCTGAGATTTTTGGCTGCATTAGGCATACAGGGTTAAGAGAGCAAAAAATCAAGCCAAATCGTTGCTAATCCAGTGTATGACGATACACAATAAATGAGCTGATACAATGTAGTTCAATTCAATCGGAATGGCACCCCAATACATGTTGAGAAGCATGTGCATTGTAGTTTGGCACAGTATCAACTTCAGCACATACACTATTTTTCGCCAGTGAACCGCAACATATTACCACATGCTGTGCTGCACTACAATGCATGTCCATTGGCAAGTGCCCATTCAGAATAGCATCCTATCAACACAATTTTTTAAAATTCTTTATTTATCCAAGGTGACAAGACAAAGAAATTCCAAATGCTTAAATGGGCATACAGGTACAGAACAGCAAGAACGGCCAAAGTAGAACTGTTACCATCCAAATATGCAATGGTACATGGAAGTAAACTACAGACATCCGTATCTATAGAGATGGAGTACTAGAGGCATGCCCTTGATGGATTGAACTATCACAACTAAACTAAAGGAAGCGTAGAGGAATGTGGCCCTCCGGGACGAAAACAAAACAAGCCTTGTCCCATTGATAAAAAATAAATACATTTTTAAAAAATAGGAAAACAATAAATGCCAATGGTCCCAAAAATGTGTCAAAAGTGTCCGATGTGTCTGCCATAATGTTGCAGTCCCGATAAAAATCACAGATTGCCGCCAGTACTAGTAAAAAAAAATTTATAATAAAAATGCTATAACTCTATCCCCTATTTTGTAGACACTATAACTTTTGCGCAAACCTATCAATATATATGCTTATTGCCTAAACTAGCAAAAAGTACAAAATATTGTGTTTTTTGCAAAATTGTCGCTCTTTTTTTGTTTATAGCGCAAAAAATAAAAATCAAATACCACCAAAAGAAAGCTCTATTTGTGGGAAAAAAAGGACGTAAATTTTGTTTGGGTGCAGCGTTGCACAGCTGCGCAATTGTCAGTTAAAGCGAAGCAAAATGGCCTTGTCATTCAGCAGCCGAATCTTCCAGGGCTGAAGTGGTTAATTACTTTTTGTTTTTCTGTGTTTTTTGTTTCTGACATGTTTGCCCGCCCATCATGTCCTTACTCGGCGCACGGGGGCCATTCACGCCTTTTATGACGTGTTCGGCATCCCCTTTACATGAGTTGTGGAGCCAGGCTCACCTGGTTGCCATGACTCCGGACGTGCACCGCGAGACGCCGACGCGGAATGGCATCACCATTACGTCATGCCCGACGGGACGTCACCAGGCGTTACCACGCCCCATCTGTCTATGTGACGCCGGATATCCCCTCTCTCCATCAGGAAACCATGGCAGAGGCGCCTTCGAGCCTGTGTGCATCTATTTCTCTCTGGACCCGAACTGGTTGGCTTAAAGCTGCAGCATTTCCCAATATTTTAATCTGGATGCAAGATCTTTGATTTTCTATGCAAGTTGTATGGTCAGTTGTTCTACATTAACTGTTTAATTCAATTAATCTCTGTTGCCCTATCTTTCCCAACATAGTACTGTAGTGGTTGTTTTCAACTGTACTGTTATCATTGCATAGCTCTATATCTGCATCTTGCATATCCTGTGTATTGTATATTCTATTTTTTAACTTTTTTCTAATAAAATAATACTTTTTTATAATTACGGTTTTGATCTGTAGAGGAGCACTGCCCTTTAAAGTCCCAGTTAGAGGAAAACTCCCCGTTTGCAATTTATTCAGTTTAGGGATGTGGACTAGATATCCTAATTTTTTGACAATCAGCACCACTTAGTAAATTTGTTTATTCTGATCTAGACTTCAAATGTCATCTTATGCCTAGTCTTTACTGTTAATCACTTTGTATGCTAAATTGTGTTGTTACCATTGGTAATCCATTTTACGCTTGCCTAGTTACCAACCACAATGAGTGACAATATGTTAGGTTTTCCTTTACTACTTGGTTTGGTGCCTGTTTTCTTTGGTATAGCACTAGTATAGGGTACTAAATATTACTTCCAGTGATCTCCTGTGATATTGTACGTATGTTTTATATACTGGACCGCTGCAGTCTATAAAACCCAAACACTGGGCCAATAATAAATCCAAAACAAAAAAATAGTGTGCTGTCTCTTTAATAAACAATAAATCATTCACTAAAGTCCATCCATAATTTCAAAGTGGGCAAAAAACAAGAAAAATTTGCGAATTTCAGCAATATATGGACCTTAAGTGCCCCACATGTACAATTGAATATAGTAATTAAAAACAATGTATGGTAAAAATTAATAAACACCAATGAAAATTCTTGTTGATAAAAGTCAATATATACGTGATGGTGATGAAAAGTGCTCAGTGCTCAATAACTTCTGAAAAAAAAAAATACTGAAATGCGCAGATGTGCTCCTTTAGAGAAGATGGCCGCTTACCAAACGGTGTTGATCCCGAGCTACAGGGATCACAAAAGCATGACCATGGGACACAGCCGATGACCGATCCGAGTACCAGCTCGCTGCCGATACCATGTGATCGCCGTGACGTATCACAGCAGGTCATGTCAGTTGAAAACAATAGATGGCTTCCTTTCATGCCATCCATTGAATACAGCTGTGTTGCTAGCTGTGATTGGTCAGTGTGATCACATGGTACAGACAGGGCCAATCACAGCCCATCTGTACCACGTGATTAGCTCTGGCCAATCACAGCTAATCAAAACAAAACAGGCTTAATGAGTTAGTTTAATTCAGTCAAATGCATATAAAAAAAATCCTGATCACTTCCGCAGAGTAGTACAATGTTACTTTGGTAACATTAAATTGCTCTAGTCACAGTGTGTTAATTAAAAAATCGTAAAAAAAAAAGAAAAAATTTAATCAAAATAAATAAATAAATAAAAATTATTACATTTTTTTTTTTTTTGTACTGTCACCAGTCCGTGTCCCCAATTACCGACACACCCGTTATATGATAACGCTGTACTGCACTGGTGGCAATATGTTAAAAAAATAAAATAAATTTTTTTTTAGATTTCCTCCTTTTCAAAAAATTCTGACAAAAAATTACAAAAAAACTCACCATGCTTCTTACTAAATACCTTGGAATGTCTACTTTCCAAAAAGGGTCATTTGGGGGGTATTTGTACTGTCCTTGAGTTTTCGGGCCTCAAGAAAAGAAAAAGGCAGTCAGTACATCAGGACTGATAAATTTTCAGATATATCCCATAGTTTTTGGACTCCATAACTTTCCTACAGACCACATAATCTACACTGATTTGGGTTATTTTCACTAAAGAAATGTAGCAGAATACACTTTGACCTAAACCTACGCTTGACTTGGCCCATTGGGGCCGCTGCTTCAGGTGAGAGGCTGGGGGAAACAGGTGTTGCACCCCGGAGCCCGTTTTGTAAGCACTCATCCACCATGGTCACTGTTTTTACTTAATGTTCACTGCACTTGCACTTTCATGCATGATTAGAAGATTTGCCTTTACGGCCATCAGGAACTATATTGCATGAAGTTTTGGAAGACATATTTTTTCACGTTTTATTGGAACAATCCCTACACTTATTTTTGTTCACGGATTGTTATGAATTTTTTGCACTTTTATGGACTTCAATGAATTGCACATCACTGTTTAGGAATTGATTTTGATTGTTATTCTCATGAAATTTGCACATATATTTTTTTAGTGTATTGCACTGTATGAGTCAAGATTTTGATTGGTATTCTTATGAAATTTGCACATATTTATTTATTTATTTCAGTGTATTGCACTGTATGATTCAAGAATTCATTTTCATTTTTATAATTCAGATTGATCTATTGTAGTGTATAGCACTTTATTATTCAAGAATTCATTCCATTTATTTGTTTGTTATTTATGCAATATTGAATATACATTTCTTAATTCGTTATTTCACCTTTATGTTACTCCCACCACCTTTATTTTTATATGTGAGTTATGGGTTTGTTTGATCAGTCGCACTGTTTATGCGTTCCAGTGGAGTCGCATTGCACTTCCTAGTAGCCTTGTGAATTTTCTGTGGCAATTTTAATTTCTAATTTTGTTTATTTCCTTGCACACAGTGTGGGCATAAAGAGCGCCGCATATGTTTTGTTATTTTAGCTGCTGCCATAACAACGATATCCTTCCCTAAAGTATGGATGTACATCATAGCATGCAATGCAGCACTTCTCCTTTGCCAATTGCCAGGACTGTAACAAAGCATGTGCACTCACTTGTCAGGTCCCCTCCCACTGTCCAATATGCCTCCCTATTGGACCAGTGAGGGACAGTCAAACAAGCTGAGCTGCACCTCATCATAAACATCCAATGTAAATATAAATACTGTATAAAGTGCAATAGTCTATATACCAAAAAAGTATATCAGTGAAAATATCCCAAAAATTAATAAATGTAAATTAAAAGAAAATTGTCATAAACAGCCAAAAAATAGCAATAAAGTGCAATGTGTTTAATGCACCACACAGTTTCCTTATAGTATTCAATCAATAGTGCAGACAGCATGACCAGTGCTGGGACAAGGCATTTGGTGCCCAAGGCGAAGATGGCAAACTCAATGTCGATTCAAAACAAGAATATACCGTATTTATCGGCGTATAACACGCATAGGCGTATAACACGCACATTCATTTTAAGAGGGACGTTTCAGGAAAAACACTTAAATTTTAAATAAGGAACTTTGAAGCAAAATAAGGGTCAGTGCCCATCAGCAGCCTCACCATTGCCATCGCTGCAGCAGCCTCATCATTGCCATCAAGGCAGCAGCTTCACCATTGCCATCAATGCAGCAGCCTCACCATTGCCATCAATGCAGCAGCCTCACCATTGCCATCAATGCAGCAGCCTCACCATTGCCATCAATGCAGCAGCCTCACCATTGTCATCAATGCAGCAGCCTCACCTATGTCATCAGTGCAGTCTGATCGATGCCCATCTGCAGCCTAGAGGGTACATGGAGGGGGGCGGGACGAGCACCGACAGATTACATACAGTGAGAATCTCCTATGATAGACAAAACAGTGGTCCAATTGCTTCCCAGGAGACGGGACTTCCTATTACAGAGGCCGCCAAGTAAACAGGAGATTCTCACTGCATATAATCTGACAGCGCTCGTCCCGTCCCCCTCCCTGTCCCCTCCGAGGCAGATAAAATTTAAGTATTGGCATATAACACGCACACGCTATTTACACCCGATTTTCAGGGTGAAAAAGTGCGTGTTATACGCCAATAAATACAGTACTTATTGACAAATAAAGAACGGATCTTGCGAGCCACAATAATCCAATGCCAATAAAGTAGAAAATAATAATAACGCCCAGCTGCAGACGCAGATCACGTTTTCATAACCGTGCAAATTAGTATAGAGAAATAAATACATTGCGCTAGAATAAACCAAATTAATGTATATACACCTAAATGTAAATTTAAACTAAATTATATCTAAACAAAAATTATATGTGACAAATTCATATAAAGCAACATGTGACAAATTCATATAAATAGCATTAAAGTGCAATGTGCATGTACAATATCAGCAAATCCAGGAATAGGAATATCTGACAGGACTTTCTGATATTTATGTTGAGCACTGGGCACTTTATATCTATTTATGCACTTTGGATTTGCTGATATTGTACGTGCACATTGCACTTTAATGCTATTTACATGAATTTGTCACATGATTTTTGTTTAGATATAATTTAGTTTAAATTTACATTTAGGTGTATATACATTAATTTGGTTTATTCTAGCGCAACGTATTTATTTCTCTATAAAAATATACTTATTATTATTATTATTATATTAAGGGACACTCTGATGGGCAAATTGTATGTCAAGGGGCACCCTGATGGGCATATTTTATATTAATATTTTATATTAAGGGGCACTCTGATGGGCGCAACAAAACGTGCCCCTTAACGTAAAATCTGCCCATCAGAGTGCCCCTTAATACAAAATGTGTCCATCATTGTTGCTCTTAAAATAAAATATGCCCATCAGAGTGCCCCATAACATAAAATGTGCCCAACAGCGTGCCCCTTAACATAAAATAAGGGTCACGCTGATAGGCACCTTTTATGTTAAGGGGCACTCTGATGGGCACATTTTATTTTAAGGGGCACGCTGATGGGTACATTTTATGTTAAGTGGCACTCTGATGGGCACAACAAAATGTGTCCATCAGTGTGCCCCTTAAGAAAATATGCCTATCAGTGTGCACATTAAAAATATACCCATCAGCGTGCCCCTTAAAATAAAATTTGTCCATCCATCAGAGTGCCCCTTAACATAAAAAAGGTGCCCATCAGCGTGACCTTTAACAAAATATGCCCAGCAGTGTGCACAATTTAAATATGCCCATTAGTGAACACTAGTTAACATGTGGCCCACATACCTGGAGGGCACAACTGAAATACCGAAGGGGCGGAAGATGCGAGATATGGAGAGCCAGGACCTGGGAACCGCCAGTAGCAGGGGGGCGGGGCGCGCACATGACGTCACGCCCCTACTCGCGACCTGTGAGTGCGAGCTGGTCTTCTGTCAACTCTGAGACCTGCGGTGAGGAGCAGGGGGCAGGCGAACGCACGCAGCATCACTGGTTGCTGAGGAAACCCGTGGTCCCAGCAAACCAACGCTTGCTGACATTTACAATTATACTGGCGGCCTGGCGGTCCGGGGAGAAGTGTCACTCAGTCCGGACTCGGACGACGGGCTGCCATTTAGTGTTTTAGAAGGACACTTCACTGCGCCCCCCCACCCCCAATAAATTGTACCGCCCAGGGCATCCGCCCCTTCCGCCCCCCCTTGTACCGGCTCTGAGCGTGACAGTACATTATGTGATTTGTGAAAGCAGTTCATATAAACATATCATCTCCATACTGATCCACCTTTGTGCATATGAAGAAAATCTTGGTGTACTCTCCACCGGATGTGCCCTCACCTTATAGGCTTAGTACAGTGTATATAAAAAGTCTACACACCCCTTTTAAAACATCAGGTTTCTGTGATGTAAAAAAATAAGACAAAGATAAATCATTTCAGAACTTTTTCCACCTTTAATGTGACCTATAGACTGTACAACTCAATTGAACAACAAAAAGAAATTTTTTCGGTGGGGGGGAAGTAAAAATAGAAAACTAAAATAATATGGTTGCATAGGTGTGCACACCCTTAAACTAATACTTTGTTGAAGTGCCTTTTGATTTTATTACAGCACTCAGTCTTTTTGGGTATGAGTCTATCAGCATGGCACATCTTGACTTGGCAATATCTGCCACCTCTTCTTTGCAAAAGCACTGTCAGATTGTGAGAGCATCTCCTGTGCACAGCCCTCTTCAGATCTCCCCACAGATTTTCAATGGGATTCAGGTCTGGGCTCCGGCTGGGCCATTCCAAAACTTTAACCCCTTCTCGACCAGCCACCGCAGTTGTACTGTGGCAGGTTGGCTCCCCTAGGCAAAACGACATTACCTTACGTCGCTTCACCTTTTGGATAGGGGTCATGTGCCGAGCCGATGCAAGTACCCGCAAGTGCTCGTGACAGAGCAAGAACTGGGATCTGTGTGTGTAAACACACAGATCCCGGTTCTCTCAGGGGAGAGGAGACAGATCCTGTGTTCATACTGTGTATGAAAATCAATCTCTGTCTCCTCCTATTCAGTCCCACCCCCCACCCCCCCCCCACAGTTAGAACACACACTAGGGAACCCAATTAACCCCTTGATCGCCCCCTAGTGTTAACCCCTTCCCTGCCAGTGACATTTATACAGTAATAAGTGCATTTTTATAGCACTGATCGCTGTATAATTGTCACTGGTCCCAAAAATGTGTCAAAAGTGTCCGATGTGTCCGCCGCAAAATTGCAGTCCCAATGAAAATCGCTGATCACCACCATTACTAGTAAAAAAAAAAATAATAATAAAAATACCATAAATCTAGCCCCTATTTTGTAGACGCTAGAACTTTTGTGCAAACCAATCAATATACGCTTATTGCGATTTTTTTTTACCAAAAATATGTAGAAGAATACATATCGGCCTTAACTGAGGAAAAATTTTTTTTTTTTTAAATGGGATATTTATTATAGCAAAAAGTAAAAGATATTGTGTTTTTTTCGAAATTGTCGATATGCTTTTGTTTATAGTGCAAAAAATAAACACCGCAGAGGTGATCAAATACCACCAAAAGAAAGCTCTATTTGTGGGAAAAAAGGACGTCAATTTTGTTTGGGTACAGCGTCGCACGACCATGCAATTGTCAGTTAAAGCGACGCAGTGCTGTATCGAAAAAAATGGTCTGGTCATTGAGCAGCCAAATCTTCTGGTTCTGAAGTGGTTAATCTTCTTCTGATGAAGCAATTCCTTTGTTGATTTGGATGTATGCTATGCTTTGGATCGTTGTCATGCTGAAAGATGAAGTTCCTCTTCATGTTCAGCTTTCTAGCAGAAACCTGAACGTTTTGTGCCAGTATTGACTGGTATTTGGAACTCTTCATAATTCCCTCTACCTTGACTAAGTCCCTATTCCAGCTGAAGAAAAAGAGCCACAAAGCATGATGCTGGCACCACCATGCTTCACTGTGGGTAGTATGGTGTTCTTTTGGTGATGTGCAGTGTTGTTTTTGCGCCAAAAATATCGTTTGGAAATTATAGCCTGCACTTATTTAAGTTTACTTGTATTATCACATACTCTGGAAGTGTGGGGAATGTCGACAGCTTTTTCTTGGATTAGTATAGCAGCTCACAAGGCTTTTTCACATATTTACGTTTTAAGCTGCACCTGAGCACAATGAGCAGACCTAACCAATAGATCCTGCTCACTGGTAGGCAGAGAGCACTCTAAGTTTTACCTGACCATCTTCTTGGTAAGCAGTAAGATCAAAATCTATACTCTCTTCTAGCAGCTATCTAGGAGGGTGCTACATGTTTGCAAAATTTTATAACAGAAACGAAGAAACATTTTCAGTCTCTTATCATTTGTTTAGCAAAAAGTAAAAAACCCAGTGGTGATTAAATACCACCAAAAGAAAATTCTATTGGTGTGAACAAAAAAAATCTAGTTTGGGTAGAATGTTGCATGGCCGCACAATTGTCATTCAAATTGCGACAGCTTTAAAAACTGAAATGGCTGCACACCACTGTAGATCAAAATCCTTTTTATTTGGACATCCCAAAAACTACAGGAATCAGAATGCTGGGTAGACGCGTTTCGCACACTTCACGTGCGCTTAGTCATTACAAAGATATGTTAGCAAGACAGTTCTTATCTAGTCCCACAACAGGTGTCACCAGATACTAATTGCAGACATCCTGTTACATAGACTACACATGTGAAAAAGACTCATGAATATATAATTATATATAACACATATAAACAAAAGAAACAAATAACCAAAAATGTATATGTGCTCTAATAACCAATGTGGCCAAACATTTCAATTTTTGCCACAATGGAGATGTTTCAGCCATGCGTGTACAGGTCATTGAAAAAGTGAGGACCCCTAATAGAGGTGTTTCGTTTGCTCTGCTGGAGGGAGGTATTCTGGATTTTCCAGCTCCAGACTCGTATCCCGCAGAAGTTAAACTTCGAGTGGGATGTGAGTCACTTTTATGAATAGTATAGTTTTTCCTCCCTCTCGTAGCAACTGATACGCATCGATATGGTGAGTTCTTTATTTGTGCAGAGGGTATCTAATAATACACTATATTTACATATTTGATATTGTAACTTTTATCATTATCCTTCATCTGTTACGATTGTACCAAACACTGTGATGTGTTACATAACCAGCCGTTGTTTTTATGCATGGTAGCAATGTCCATGCATGCATGTTGATACACATTATTCTTCATTTATTTCTGACCCATTTGGACATTCACTAGCCGCTGGGTTATAAATGAATGGGATGGATGTCTGGGGCGGTAATATTGCAGTTCATTGAGGTTTTTTTTACCCAAATTTGTGCCGTCGTTTCCATAGCTCATTTCTGGTTGTCTAAACACTGTGATGTGCTACATAACCATCCGCTGTTTCTGTGTATTGAAGCAATGTCCATATATGAATTTCGATACACATCCCTTCTCCAATTATTTCTGACCCATCTGAACATTCACTAGCCACAGGGTTATAAATAAAGGGACAGATGGATGGGCGGTAATATTGCGGCTCACTGGAGTTTCTTTTACCTAAATTTGTGCCGCCCATCCCCATTGTCCGTTCCTGGTTGTCTGTCCTACCAACTTTATGGTGTGCTTTCACAGATGGGAGCCACATCGTACATGAATGGGTTTTGCAATGCACATTATATTTATGTGTCAATTGTCTTTTCTGTCTCTTTGTGTCTTGTGCGGTTTGTTTTTTTCCCGTTCCTATGTTAGGAGATCCCCACATCCATTGATATGTATGTGCTTATATGTATCGATTGTTGTTTATATCAGGGTGGGAGAGGATACTGTCTATTGGTTAATTGTTTTAGAGTATAAGGACACAGGGTGACACAAGACTATATGGTGTTTTATGATAATGTTTTTATATATCTTTTATATTTAGTCTTTATAGAATAACACTTTGTCTTGTTAGAGCACATATATATATTTTTGGTTATTTGTTTCTTTTGTTTATATGTGTTATATATAATTATGTATTCATGGGTCTCTTTTTCACATGTGTAGTCTATGTAACAGGACGCCTGAAATTAGTATCTGGTGACACCTGTTATAGGTGGAACTATATAAGAACTGTCTTGCTAACATATCTTTGTAATGACTAAGCGCACGTGAAGTGTGCGAAACGCGTCTACCCAGAATTCTGATTCTTGTAGTTTTTGGGATGTCCAAATAAAAAGGATTTTGATCTACAGTGGAGGGCGGCCATTTGTTCTAAATTCATTCTGTGCGGAGGCGAGATGAGGCTTGCACCTACCTGGATTATTAGGCTTCCTGGTCTCACCTGGAGTGGCGGGTGTGTCTTTTCCCAATAAAAACTGGAAATTGGCCTGGGCAGGAAGGGGGTAAAACTGCCCAGTATTGAGGTGGTTAAGGAGGACCCTACAAAAATAAATAAAACAACTACCCCCCACTGCCCCTTCAAATTTCACACCAGACCTGAAGGGATCTCTATGACAGCATTGACCAAACATGGCCATATATAATCAATGATGTCACCTGGGAGACCCTTCTGCTTACATTGCGGTGGCCAGGACTGAGAGATGCCATTCGGCGTGAACCAAGCATTTTGTTTGGACATGTAGGCGAGTTTTATTTCAAATGTTCATATTGCCTATAGTGTTCAACTATTTTCTCTAATTGTGAATGGTCTTATTGTTGGATGTTCGTATAGCTATTTTTTTCTTAGGATTGAATGTTAGGGAATATTACATTCCCATGGCAAAAGGCAATAAATGGAAACTGACATTATTACGCACATGCTACAAATATGACAGGTATTCTTTACATTTGCGCAAATAAGACATTCACAAAGCAAATTTTTTTATAAAACGATCCCAAAGCTGTAATAGCTGAGTTATGCTTTATCTATCTGAACTGTGGTAGGGAGCTTTCAGCCATCTGGTAAATATACACACAAAGTTAATGCTGCTTCATGGCCATTTCTGTCTTTTTGAGCAAGTGATACTAAACACACACTGCTTAACCACTTCAGCCCCGGAAGGTTTTACCCCCTTAATGACCAGGCCATTTTTTGTGATACTGCACTGAGTTACTGTAACTGACAATTGTGCGGTCGTGCGATGCTGTTGCCAAGTAAAATTGATTTCCTTTTTTCCCCACAAATAGAGTTTTCTTTTGGTGGTAAAAACTATATTTTTACTTTCTACTTTCTATAATACATATCCATTTTTTTTTTTTAAATCTAATTTCTTCATCAATTTGGCCAATATGTATTCTTCTACGTTTTTTTTGGTAAAACAAATCCCAATAAGCGTAAATTGTTTGGTTTGCGCAAAAGTTATACGGTCTACAAACTATGGGATAGATTTATGGACTTTTAATTTTTTTCATGGTTTTACTGATAATAGTTGCGATCAGCAATTTTTAGCGGGACTGCGACATTGTGGCGGACAAATCTGACACTAAGTGACACTTATTGGGGACCAGTGACACCAATACAGTGATCAGTGCTAAAAAAAATTGCACTGTTACTGTATAAATGACACTGGCAGGGAAGGGGTTAACATCAGGGGCAATCACAGGGTTAAGTGTGTTCTCTGGGAGTGTTTTCTAACTGTGTGGGGGATGGACTGACAGGAAAAACACAGAGACCCGTGTTCCTGCTTACAAGGGACAGAAGATCTCTGTGTACTTCCCTGTCTGCCTTGTTTACATAGGCGGATCCCCTTCTGACTCTCTGTGGAGCGATCGCGGGTGACACGCACCCACAGTATCTACACGTTGTTTTGCGTAATAGAGCCGCTCTGCCGCAGTATATATGTGGAAGGCGTTCTTTAAGTGGTTCATTTACATTGTCCCTTCTATTTCTGTATGTGAATAAGGGCATTGTAATTTTTTTATTTTAAAAAAACATCTAAGTACCTTTTTTCTAATCGATATACAGCTGTCACATGATCCAGCCCTTTCCCAGCCTGTCTGCAGGAAAACATAAGCAGGAGGAGCTTCTAGTTCTCTGCTGCTGGTCACATGTTAAAAAAAACAGCCTTTGTAATACAGAGTAAAAATAAATAAATAACATCAATAAACTGTTTTAAATTGGCATACGAAAAAATATTTTTGAAATGAAATCTTTATTATTTTGTGGAAATAACATGGTGTGGGCGGATTTCTGCCAATCACAGGCTCGCCCTGTGTCACGTCCCTCCAGCCTATGTCTTAAAATAAGAGGGAGGTAAAGCCACCAGCAATCAAGATGTAATATCCCACCCCCATTGTGTTTAGCTGGTTAGTGCGCATGGAGGAGGGTGAGAGTGGGCTGCCATTTACCACTGTGTATACGCCTACATGTGTGACTCTGGGCTGCAAAGTTGTGATAGGGAGGAAATGCTCAGCATAGAAGCTCACTGAAAAGTGAGCATGTGCAGAGTTGCCACCACAGCTGCAAAATCCCTAGCTGAATTGGGGAAATGAACAGAAGGTGGTGATAGATAGCAGCAGGATCAGCCAGTTTTTTTTTTTGCAGAAAATAGAAAACAAATCCCATAGTGACTGAGTGATTATGAACAGCATGAAATACACCATTTATTGCTATTTTTTTTTATGATGTGGGCTTAGTAACACTTTAAACAGGTTTTACTGTAAACAGCTTTTATTATTACTTTTTAATAGGTTACTCATTTCACTTTTCTTTATTCAGTATATGCATAGCCTTGGCTGATTCTGACTTTATGAAAGCTCTTAAATACACACACACACACACTATATATATATATATATATATATATATATATATATATATATATATATATATATATATATATAGTGGGGACGGAAAGTATTCAGACCCCCTTAAATTTTTCACTCTTTGTTATATTGCAGCCATTTGCTAAAATCATTTAAGTTCATTTTTTTTCCTCATTAATGTACACATAGCGCCCCATATTGGCAGAAAAACACAGAATTGTTGACATTTTTGCAGATTTATTAAAAAAGAAAAACTGAAATATCACATGGTCCTAAGTATTCAGACCCTTTGCTGTGACACTCATATATTTAACTCAGGTGCTGTCCATTTCTTCTGATAATCCTTGAGATGGTTCTACGCCTTCATTTGAGTCCAGCTGTGTTTGATTATACTGATTGGACCTGATTAGGAAAGCCACACACGTGTCTATATAAGACCTTACAGCTCACAGTGCATGTCAGAGCAAATGAGAATCATGAGGTCAAAGGAACTGCCTGAAGAGCTCAGAGACAGAATTGTGGCAAGGCACAGATCTGGCCAAGGTTACAAAAAAATTTCTGCTGCACTTAAGGTTCAGTTTTTCTTTTTTAATAAATCAGCAAGAATGTCAACAATTCTGTGTTTTTCTGTCAATATGGGGTGCTGTGTGTACATTAATGAGGAAAAAAATGAACTTAAATGATTTTAGCAAATGGCTGCAATATAACAAAGAGTGAAAAATTTATGGGCGTCTGAATACTTTCTGTCCCCACTGTATATGTATATATATATATATATATATATATATATATATATATATATATATATATATATATATATATATATATATCTAGATAGAGATATATATCTCTATCTAGATATATATATAGATATAGATCTATATCTATATAGATCTATATCTATATCTATAGATATAGATCTATATAGACATAGATCTATATCTATATATAGATATATATATATAGATATAGATCTATATCTATATATAGATCTATATAGATATATATCTATATCTATATATATATATATATATATATATATATACAGTATCTCACAAAAGTGAGTACACCCCTCACATTTTTGTAAATATTTTATTATATCTTTTCGTGTGATAACGCTGGAGAAATTACACTTTGCTACAATGTAAAGTAATGAGTGTACAGCTTGTATAGCAGTGTAAATTTGATGTCCCCTCAAAATAACTCAAGACAGCCATTAATGTCTAAACCACTGGCAACTAAAGTGAGTACATCCCTAGGTGAAAATGTCCAAATTGGGCCCAAAGTGTCAATATTTTGTGTGGCCACCATTATTTTCCAGCACTGCCTTAACCCTCTTGGGCATGGAGTTCACCAGAGCTTCACAGGTTGCCACTGGAGTCCTCTTCCACTCCTCCATGACGACATCACGGAGCTGGTGGATGTTAGAGACCTTGCCCTCCTCCACCTTCCATTTGAGGATGCCCCACAGATGCTCAATAGGGTTTAGGTCTAAAGACACGTGTCATGTATGAGGTGAGACCAGAGCTGTGTGGACAGCAACAGAGGAAACCAAATGTTATAAGTGATAATATAGTGGTTTATTAAAGATAAGTGAACACAACCACCTCCAATATAATACAGTGCACAACCAACCAAATCACAAACAGAGACCCACAAATAATAATAGGTTGGACTTGATGGACTTTTGTCTTTTTTCAACCTCACCTACTATGTAACTATGTAATAATAATCAGACAGATATATATATATATATATATATATATATATATATATATATATATATATATATATATATATATAATGGGGAATACCGGAATCATAAACGTAGCCAAGCCAGGGTCATCAACGGGAGGTCAGCAGATGGGGACAGGGAACAAACAGGACCAGGAGAGGATGGATGGATAAGGCTGTGGGGCAAAGGTAACAGGGTCACATGAGGGATGGGTTCAGGTACAAGGCACGGGGTTCAGGTACAGGGATCAGGTTCAGAGACAGGATCAGGTTCAGAGCTCACAGAATCAGGTCAGGGCGCAAGGAAGATACCAAGGCAACTATGAGTGTGTGTTGCCAGGTATTTATACACATCTCCTGCAATCAGGCTCAGGTGACGTCTGATCGCAGGAGATGATGTCGGCTCTACACTGCCAGGAACTACCCGCTGGTGGACACCTGTACTGCGGCCCAAAGATCACATAGAACCACCAGCAGGAGAAAGCTCCCCTGACAGTTCCAGACTGCCAGGAGACCCCCGCTGGTGGACATCAGTACTGCATGCCAAATGTCAGACAGTGTTATTAGCAGGTGGAACCTTTCCTGACAACATACTTGGCCAGTCCATCACCTTTACCCCCAGCTTCTTTAGCAAGGCAGTGGTCAACTTGAAGGTGTGTTTGGGGTCATTATCATGTTGGAATACTGAAGGAAGGGGATCATGCTCTGCTTCAGTATGTCACAGTACATTTTGGCATTCATGGTTCCCTCAATGAACTGTAGCTTCCCAGTGCCAGCAGCACTAATGCAGCACCAGACCATGACACTCCCACCACTATGCTCGACTGTAGACAAGACACACTTGTCTTTGTGCTCCTCAACTTGCTGCCGCCATACACGCTTGACACCATCTGAACCAAATAAGTTTATTTTGGTCTCATCAGACCACAGGACATGGTTCCAGTAATCCATGTCCTTAGTCTGCTTGTCTTCAGCAAACTGTTTGCGGTCTTTCTTGTGCATCATCTTTAGAAGAGGCTTCCTTCTGGGACGACAGCAATACAGACCAATTTGATGCAGTTTCGACGTATGGTCTGAGCACTGACAAGCTGACCCCCATCCCTTCAACCTCTGCAGCAATGCTGGCAGCACTCATTCGATATTTCCCAAAGACAACCTCTGGATTTGATGCTGAGCAGGTGAACTCAACTTCTTTTGTCGACCATGGTGAAGCCTGTTCTCAGTGGAACCTGTGCTGTTAAACCGCTGTATGGTCTTGGCCACCGTGCTGCAGCTCAGTTTCAGAAACTTGGCAATCTTCTTATAGCCTAGGCCATCTTTATGTAGAGCAACAATTCTTTTTTTCAGATCCTCAGAGAGTTCTTTGCCATGAGGTTGCATGTTGAACTTCCAGTGATCAGTATGAGAGAATGAGAGTAGGGATGGGCCAAACGGACCCCTGTTCGCTTTGCACCAGAACTTTCGAACACTGCGAAAGTTCGGACCCTAATAACGAACCCCATTAAAGTCAATGGGAACCGATCATCAAAAATCTAAAGTGCCCATTTTGAAGGCTTATATGAAAGTAATTGGACATACAATGGTTATAGGGGTCCAGGTCCTGCTCTGGGGGACATGTATCAATAAAAAAAGAGTTTGTGAAAAACGTCATTTTTAAATGAGCAGTGATTTTTTGATTTTTAAAGTAAAAGCATAAAAATGAAAAATTCCTTCCAATACGGGGGGGGTCTCCTTAGTCTACATGTAAAGTGGCAGATCTGTACCAGGTCTAGAATCTGCTGCAGTATTTATAAAGGCAAAGACAATGACATTTTCCCTGCAAGTTGCCTTTATTTTGCTCAGCAACAGTCGGGGAGCCAGTGTGTATGATGAGGCCACAATGTAGTGCACTGGGAACAAGATTAGAGATTTTTTGGATACATTCTGGTGTCACTTTGACTTTGGATAGAAGTAACGGGTGCGTAAAAATTGGTCTTTAGGTGTCGGTGGTGCCTTCCCACCATAACCCTATAGAGGTAATTTCCCCCTTTTCCCCATTTCCCCCTTCCATCCCACCCCCCCTTTTTTCCTCCCCTCCACTTCCACCTCCCCATTCCCTTCTCACCTCACCTTCACTCCCCAATACCCCCCTAACCCCCCCACCCCCTTTCTTTTCCCTCCCCCCCTCCTTTTCACTTTTTCCTCTCCTGGTCACCCCCTTATTTTACCTTCATCATTTTCACAAATTTTTACACAACTTTGTTGGTTAGATTCCAGCCCAAAAGTTTCTTTGGAGCCCCACTGGCATTCTTTCATGTGCACTACACTTTGACGGTTTTTCGTGACTTGACTTTGAGGCGCAGACGAAAGATCCTCAATTGGGTGAGCGATTGATGATGGGTATGGTGGTTGACAGCTTCTTCCTTTGTACTACTACCATTTTAATTTTAATTTTATATTGTACCCTCAGTCCATGCAATGGTTTTAATTTTGTTTTATTTTGGTTGCATGCAGTGCTACATCTAATTATTTTTCAAATATCCCCTGATGAGCCAAGAGTGGCGAAACATGTCGGGACAATTATTCTACTGTCATCTGTTTTGAATTTTAGATGTATTTTTGTACATGTGCACATAATTCTTATCAAACCTTTTATCATGTTTTGTATGTAACAATAAAATCTCATATTTTTTGTACCTATCATGGATTGAAATGAATATTTTTTCCTTGTTGGCACCTTAAAAGTCCCGCTAAAAAATCTCCCTTTTCTGCAATGAATGCCAATTTGTCTACCAGTGTTCTCCCCTCTCTCTAGGCTCATGTTCCTGTCATACTAAACCTCAGAACCAACATCTGAATCCAGTAATGGCTGGGCATTATCAAGGTGCAAGTGGCTGACGCTATGGTCAAATAACTCAGCTGACTTCTCCATGGCTGATGTTGCGGTTATGGCAAGGAGGCATGTTTATCCACTCTGGCAACTGCAGGGGACTGCACACTTGTTTCTGCTTGTGTGACAGAGGATGAGGAGGATGAGGAAGGTTTAGTAAGCCAGTCCATCACCTCCTCTGCTGCATGTAGTGGTTGGATAGCACGGGCAAACTCACTAAACAGAGGAAATGATGCCCTGCCTGAGGACTGACCACCACGTCCACCTTTGCCTGTTGACACATTTGTTGCTGGCCCCCTTACAGTGCCAAGGGAACGTCTGCCTCTCCTTGTTGTCCTCCCAGACAATATTGGGAGGGAAGGGGCGGTGCTTATAAGCAAATGTAAAGAAGAAGTGGAAATCTGTACGTAGATGCACTTTAATCAATGTAAAGTGGTGTTTGGTGCACTTTAATTTGAGTACTCACACTACACATACACACTCCACGGATACACTACAATATACTGCAATATAATGCGCCAAACGTACAGTGACACACAAATCTATATGGCATTAAACTTGCAGTAACGCTCATAGAAGTGAATGGCATTAAACTTGCAGTAACGCACAAAACTATATGGCGTTAGACTGGCAGTAACGCACACAGAACTATATGGCGTTAAACTGGCGGTAATGCACACAAAACTATATGGCGTTAAACTGGCAGTAACGCACACAGAACTATATGGCATTAAACTGGCAGTAACGCACACAGTATTATATGGCATTAAACTGGCAGTAACGCACACAAAACTATATGGCGTTAAACTGGCAGTAACGCACACAGAACTATATGTCGTTAAACTGACAGTAACGCACACAGAACTATATGGCATTAAACTGGCAGTAACGCACACATCCACAACCTGGCCCCCAGCTACATCTCTACCTAGTCACAAAATACCAACCTAATCGTTCTCTTCGCTCCTCCCAAGACCTCCTGCTCTCAAACTCCCTTGTCACCTCATCCCATGCTCGCCTTCAGGACTTCTCCAGAGCCTCCCCCATCCTCTGGAATGCTCTACCCCAATCCGTCTGATTTTCTCCTACTTTATCCACTTTCAGACGATCCCTGAAAACTCATCTCTTCAGAGAAGCCTATCTGGCCCCCACCTAACAACTGTACATTTATCTTCTCAATCAGCACATCACCCACAGTTATTACCTCTTGTATCTTTTGACCTTCCCTCTTAGATTGTAAGCTCTAAGGAGCAGGGCCCTCTGATTCCTACTGTATCAAAGTGTATTGTATTTGTACTGTCTACCCTCAAGTTGTAAAGCGCTACATAAACTGTTGGCGCTATATAAATCCTGTATAATAATAATAATAATAATAACGCACACAAAACTATATGGCTTTAAACTGGCAGAAATGTACACAGAACTATATAGCGTTAAACTGGCAGTAACGCACACAAAACTATATGGCGTTAAACTGGCAATAACGCACACAGAAGTAAATGACGTTAAACTTGCAGTAACACACAAAACTATATGGCGTTAAACTGGCAGTAACGCACAAAAAACGTTATGCGTTAAACTTGCAGTAACGCACACAGGACTATATGGCATTAAACCGGCAGTAACGCACACAAAACTATATGACGTTAAACTGGCAGTAATGCCAGTTTACTAATAATAGGTTATAATAGGTGCTAATAGGTGTCCCTCATTGCTATCTCAGAAAGTTGGGAGGTATGCATAAAGGAATGGTAAATCCAAAAACCTGAGTTGCCACTGGAACAGGATAAAATATCCAAATGGTTTCCTTTTTTTAGCTGCTAAGATTTCTCAATGGAAACTGTAATGGTAAAAGCAGACTAATTGGGAGTCAGAGGCTCTTTATTGCAGAATGGGTTAGCAGGCTGCGCACAGATAGGCAAGGACACAATTAAAGGTACGTGTGGGCATGTTGTGGTGTTCACTGCACTAATGCACTAAACCTGCATTGAAAAAAATGTAATCAGAAATGTAATCAGAAGTAAGTGCTCTGTGTACATTTATACACGGAGTAACAAATTACTTTATTATATATAACACAATAATCCTGAATATGCCATATTTTGTTCTTCCCTGAATCCAAACTTCAGAGTTATTTTTCTATTTCCATTTATGCACTAGTTTTAGTTAGGCAAGTTGTTAATTACAACATGTTCCTTCTCAGTGTTACAGTTCACCATTGCTACCTCCTCAATGCATCAGTCTATTATGTCCCTTTCATGACCTCAATATGCCATTTTAAGTCCAGAGTTTTGAAAATTGTTAATAAAAATCTAATATAGGTTGTTGTTCTGCACAAAAATGAGTACAGCCCAACTCATATTTTTATTGCTTTAGTTAGAGTAGAGGAGACCCTTTTGGAGAGATTTCCCTTCACTACTCATGCAGGTAACGAAACAGGAAGGGGGGAGTTTTTTTCAAATAGGGATGGTCTCATACCGTCTCCTTGAGATGATCCCTCTTCTAGATCCTGGACAGGGACAGTCAGTGGAAAGTGTTGACATCCTGCAGGCATGTGGTATCCTGAAGAAGGACCCCACCAGAAGAATACAGAAGAGGAGTGAAGGATTGTAACCCAAAAACTACATGACCACGTGTTTAGGTAAGTAGAAATGATATTTAGAAAGTATATTTTTTTGCATTCCAGCATGCAGCCAGAGGGTTATAGGAAGGAGGGATGAAAGGGGGTTTGTTTTCCGCTGTGAGTGGGACTATGAGGTTAAACTCCAGGAAAACTAAAGGTCCTCCCTTGCAGTGGGGTTGCATCTGCACTGCACAGGTTGTTTATGTCTAGGGCACCAGGTACAGTAGTTTTACTTACTGTACCTGATCCTGCACTCCATTCTTTTTTTTTTTTTTAATTGAGTATTAAGAAGGAAATAGAAAAAATAAAATCCATCAGGCCACAAATAATTTGACCCAATAATAAAGACTTTAGGATGAGGTTTAGCAGGTTGTCAATTAAACAGAGAATTTACTGGAAAAAATCATTATTTACAGTATAACTAAAGAAGATGAAGTAGAAGTGTTAATTCATCTTCACACATGGAAATGTGAATGGAAAATAATACCATGCAAGTGAGTTGAAATGAGTTGCTTGGGGAAAATCCTTTACTTTATTACTGAGCACCATAGTCAAGATACAAAAACACTAGGCTGTAACTGGACATTTTCATCTTAGGAACAAATAACATAGCCGTATTATTCCTTACAGGGTCTTTAGAAAACGTAATCCTGGCAGCTCCAAAAAATAACCATCGACACTTTTCTAGCAAGACCTTCTATCACACCTCTGATTATTTTGGCATATCTCTGTCCCTCTTTCTCTCTTGTTCACAAAAGTAACCATCATGAACCTACGTCATAGGATTCTTCTTTCTACATACAAACAGCAGCACCTGTGTCCATGGGCGTATCTAACGTGAGGCAAAGTGTTTGCCTTGAGCGGCATTTTACGGGGGGGGGCGCCAACCCCCCCCAGGCAGATGGGACACTAGCGAGGACAGCAGAGAACAGGGTCGGACTGGGCTGCCAATCTGATGGCCCAAAAAAGGCCACCACAGACAGTGCCACTTTACTAACTGACAGTATTAATCCTGCCCGTCCGAGACCCGTAGCTTGCTCCAAAACTGGCTCTACTGCCAATGGGTTGCTAGGGCCACAGCGCCTGATGTCTACAAACCAATGGCGTCATGTCTCGGCCCTAATGCAGAGCAAGGCCGAGGCCCCAGCATTCAAAGCGGAGGAGGATTTAACTTCCTCCTCCGCCGCTCCGCACTTAGTGCTTTAGCTCTACCCACCTCCTCCATTTTCTCTGGTGGCTTAGCATGCTCAGAGGGGAGGGAAGAGGACTGCCAGGACTCAGTTGAGAACAACTCTCAAAACCCTGAGGTGATGCCGGGCACCAGGGCTGGATTGGAAACGTGTGTGTCATGAGGGAGCTGGGGCACTGCAGAGATCCATATAAAGAGGAGAGGTTCATGCTGGGACTTGTAGTCCTTCACTTTTGGGGGATGTGACCCCCCAAAAGTGAAGGATTACAGGTCTCAGCATTAACCCCTCAGAGCTGAGGATGTGACACCCCCCTGCCCCCCCAACTAGTGAAGGACTACGGATCCCAGCATGAACCCATGAGATCTAAGGGGTCACAATCTTAGATCAGGGGTATATGTTGGGACTTGTAGTCCTTCTATTTGGAGGGAGTCACATCCTTAGATATAAATTTTCGTGCTGGGACTTGTAGTCATTCACATTTGGGGGGGTCACATCCTTAGATCTAAGGGGTCCATGCTTTTAATGTACAGAGAAAGAGGTTGTGGTCTAATAGGAAGAGGTGGAGCCTAAAGAGGAAGGAGTGGAGTTTACAGATGAAGGGGTGGATCTTAAACAGGATGGGGTGGGGCAAATTTAGATGGGGGCGCCTGATTTTAGTCTTGCCTAGGGCAGTACAAAACCAAAATTCACCACTCCCTTTGTCACTTTAATTGTAACCACATGTGCATAAAGCAAACTTTAGTTGGCTCAGATTGCCAACCCTTCTGTATCCATTCTAATTGCTGCTAAACAAGGGATTCCAAGAGGTCAATGCCAAGACACATTCAGGTACCTATACTAGTTATAACAAAGTCATATCTGCATTAACTGGGATTCTTCACATCTGCCTGGAGAGCAGATTAATTAATTTACAGTAGATGCATGCAAAAATCTACTGTGGTTTTTTTGGTGTGCAAAATTAACACTATTTTAGTTGACTAAAATACGACTAAAATGAAAACAATTCTAATGACTAAAATACGACTAAAACTAAAATGCCATTTTAGTCAAAAGTCTATGACTAAAACAAAATCGAAATTTGATGTCAAAATAACACTGGTTATATATCACATAGGTTCAATCTGTATCTTTAGTGCATGTTCAAACCTTAAAAAAGAAGTATGGGTTTAGGGGTTTTTCATCTATCATACTTACCTAGGTGGATGCAGCATCGGTCAGATGCTGCATCTGTCCCCCAGCGCCTCTGCACTGAGAACCGGGCGATCGAACATCACCGATGGCTCGGTTCTTACAGCTCCCCAAGCAGAGAAATGGCGACTGTCAATCAGCAGCTCTCCCCTCTGCTCCTCCACGCTCACTGAAGCGCTGAGCTGTGGAGGGGTAGGAAGCGGCCATCTCAGGCTCTCAGCGGCTCGCTGAGAGGCTGAGACGGGTGTCAGTCCAGGCACCTGGTGGATCTGGACTCCCATTGTCGGGATGACACAGTGCCTGGACTGAATTCTGTGACGTCAGCAGAGAGCGGACTTCAGACCTCTCTCTGCTAAAAACGGGTTACAGGAGTGCAAAACGAATTGCACTCCTGTCACCCATAGGAGAAGCCCAGCCAAAAGAGTTTAGGTTGGACTTCTCCTTAAAAGCGTTTGTTGCCCCAACATTTCAGATTCCTGATATGTGCCCTGCTGTACCATGTACTTGTATGAAAAAGTCTCCTGTTCTCTTTGTATTGCTTCCTTTGTGTGAAATCCCTGGTGTTCCTGCCAGTCCCTCCCCCATTTACTGTGAAGCTCAATGTGCTGCTGCCTCTCCCCCCCAGCTCTTTATAAAAAAGAGATAAGAAGGTATTTTTTATTTTTTTTTATATATCTATACACAAATGTTTTGCCATCATTTACAAATGTTTTGACCATTTACCATCACTTTAATACCATAAATAATAAGGTTTTATTAGATTTTTATTCCAGGAGTATATAGTAAGTTTGGAAATTCTAGAGAAATACTTAAATAGTGCATTGCAATTTAACTAAATCCTTTAGATTTTAGTTGACTAAAATTAATTTAATTGACTAAAATGTAGGAGATTTTAGTAAACTAAAATATGACTGAAACTAAAACAATTCAGATGACTAAAATATGACTAAAACTAAAATATGGCTTTTTTAGTCAAAAGACTATGACTAGAATTAAATCAATATTTGATGTCAAAATTACCACTGTAGTCAACCTAAATGTCAGTTATTTATGGATACTTTAAAGTTTAATTAAATTATGTTATCTAATATCACTTAAAAGTCATCATCAAAATTCCCTATATCATGTCATACAACCTAGATTTTCAGTAATGTAGAATTCGCAAATACCTGGAAAATTCAGCTTCCATAGAATGACATCTTAGAGCCCTTTCACACTAGGGCGGTGCGGGCGCCAGCGGTAAAACTGTGCTATTTTTAGTGCCGCTTTATCATCGTTTCAGCGGTGGTATTCGGTCGTTAGCGGGGCGGTTTTACCCCCTGCCAGCGGCCTATGCCGGCGGTATAGCCGCGCTGCCCCATTGATTTCAATGTGCGGGAGCGGTGAAGGAGCAGTGTATACACCGCTCCTTCACTGCTCCAAAGATGCTGCTAGCAGGACTTTTTTTTACCATCCTCCCAGCGCACAGCTCCAGTGTGAAATCCCTCGGGGCTTTCACATTGGAGACACAGCAGCGGCTCTTTCTGGGCGCATTGCAGGCGCTATTTTTAGCGATGTAGCGCCTGCAAAGCGCCCCAGTGTGAAAGGGGTCTTAGAGAGGGCATAGATACAAATCAGCTCAGGGCACTTCTGGCAATGCAGTGTCCAAAAGAATCAAGACTATCACTGTTGCCCTTATAGAGCAATATTTCAACTCTAATTACATAAGTATCACTGTTTTCCACACATACTGATGGATTAATTCTTCACAGGTTCACAGATTCTAGAACGAGGAACAACCAACATAATGAAAAAGAGCGCAATAATATCAAAAGTGTTCTGCCTGTCTTTGCTTCTGACATTCCTGCCCAGCAACTTTGGTAACGTATGTACTGGATCCCAACCACACATCAATCCATCTTTGGTCACGCAGCTAGATTTACGTCAGTGCAATATTCGCAACCTTCAAGAAAGTGATTTCAAATTACACACCAATTTACAGACAGTGGATCTCTCTCATAACCTTCTAGAAGAGATAGACTTTTCAGTGTTCAAGTTTAATACCATTCTAGAACATCTAGACATCTCACACAACAGACTACACATTATAAACTGTAGCTCATTACAATTTATTAAAGACATAAAACATTTAAATATGCCCTACAATAATTTTGAAACAATGGATCTTTGCAAGGAATTTGGATACTTGACAAAGTTGGAACACTTTGGATTGAGTAGTAAAAGGATTAAAATAAATGATTTTGCAAATATTGCACTCCATGAATTTAAAAGTGTGTTTCTGGCACTTGAAGAATTGAAAGAATATTATCCTGGTAGTCTAAGGCTACTGAAGACTGAGAAGATACACATCATTTTACCTCAAATTATCCCCAGCTCCATTTTTTTACTGAGTGATGCCTTTAATTCCACAATAACTCTGGAAATCTCTCAGATTAGATGTATACAGTGCCCTGTGGGGCAGATTTCTTTTATTACCAAAAACTCAAACGTATCAACTCTAATTCTTAGCAATTTTACAATGCCATGGAGTGCCATGAGTAGGTTTCTGGAAGGTTTCTGGAAGTCCTCAGTTAAACATCTCTTCATTTATGGGTACACAATCATAGAGGATTTTGAGTATGAACCCATTGATGTCTCGAAAGGTTCAGTAGAATCTTTACACATTGAAAATATTATGTCTCTAGTGTTTGAATTTTATGAACATCCGTTGCCCATTTTTTCAGAAATGTTTGTCAGCAATTTGACTTTATCTAATGCAGATCTTACATACTTCTTTTGTCCAAAATTACCTAGCATTTTCCAGTTTCTAAACTTTGCAAATAACGGAATTACCGATGGTATTTTTCAACAATGTAGATCTCTTCTAGTTTTGCAGTATCTTAACTTACACAATAACCGACTAGAGAGGCTTCTGAGCTTAAGCTCAATGACTTCAACTATGAATTCTCTGCTCCATCTAGATGTGAGCTTTAATTCTCTTTATTATGATCAGAATGTACACTGTGAATGGTCAGAAAGTCTGGTTTTCCTAAATCTGTCCAGAAACAAGCTAGCAGATTCAGTTTTCAAATGTCTGCCAAATAATGTTGAAATACTGGATCTTTCCCGAAACCAGATAAAAAGTATTTCTAAAGACATTACATTGTTAAGAGCATTAAAAGAAATAAATCTTGCATTAAACCAGCTAAGCAATATACCAGATTGTAGACACATAAGCAAGAATTTGAGGGTCCTAAACATAGATAACAATATTATATTCTCTCCATCGAGTGATTTCTTCCAGAGCTGTCGAAATGTAAAGACAGTGAGTGCTATTAACAATAAATTTCTTTGTAATTGTGAAATGCGGGCATTTGTTAGCGCTATCCAGGCATTTAAAGGAGAAATGTTGGGGTGGCCATCATCCTATAATTGTGAAATTCCTGAAGAATTTAGAGGAATCATTCTTAATGATTTCCATCTTTCTGAGGTATCATGTAATGTATACCTTTTAATAGGCATTGCTGTAGGTTCAGTATTGATTGTGGTATTTTCCATAATTTTTACGTGTAAATATTTTGATGTACCTTGGTATTTGAGAATGATTTTCCAGTGGCTGAGAAGAAAATATAGGGTACGGCAGGTTAATGTAGCAGAGATCCAGAACAGCAAACATTTTCATGCCTTTGTCTCATATAGCCAAAAAGACAGCGACTGGGTAAGAAACTTTGTGCTGCCCAACCTTGAAAAAGATGATAGCTCAATAAGAATTTGTCTCCATGAAAGAGACTTCATCCCAGGCAAATCGATCGTTGAAAATATCATCTGCTGCATAGAAAAAAGCTTCAAGTCTATCTTTGTCCTTTCTCCAAATTTTCTTCAAAGCGAATGGTGTCATTATGAATTATACTTTGCACAGCATTCATTATTTGGCAAGACTTCAGAGAACCTAATACTCATTTTACTAGAACCAATACCCCAATATCTTATTCCTGACAAATACAGCAGATTAAAAGCACTAATGAAGGAAAGGACTTACATGGAGTGGCCAAAGGAGAGAGCCAAACAAGGCCTTTTTTGGGCTAACCTCAGGGGAGCAATTCAAATAGACCTTCCTGTTCCAGAGGGGGATTTATTTGAAGAGGAGACGGAACTTCACAACCATAGAGAGGCTGATGGACATAACCTGTAAAGAAGAGTTGTAACAATGAACAAGACTTTTTGGCCATATAATTGCCTGTATTAAAAAGACTAAATAATATTTTGTAGAGATAATGAAGAATTAATCATACACATTTCTGAATTTGAATGGCATTCTTCTAAACTGTGGTTTGGAAGCCTTAGAGCACTAAAAGCATAATGGTGATAAATGGTGACCAGGCGTAGCTGTATAAAATGACATGGTTATCATAAAAAAAAAAATCTGAAGAGCAATGTGATTAGGGAGCAGCCATATTGCATACTTCTCATGAAAAAAGATACAGTAGGCTCATTCACACTACCCATACAGGAAAATGATGGGTAGTGTTGTGTTGGCCTTTGGAAGGGGGGGGGGGGGATTGCAGTGCACTGTTTTCTTTTTTTCTTTTTCTTATTGACTTTATAGAAATGTCACAAAGTGATATTTTATTTATTTCTATACACTGAAATTCAGGCAGAGATAGAGAACTGGGGTGCTGTGCGAAAAAGTGCAGACATGCTGCAGATGACTGCACAACAATGTTATGCCGCTTGCATACTAATGTGAACAGGGCCCCTTCCCCACTGCAAAGGTAAACTGCTCATTTTTAACTAGATGATAATGAGTAAGGTGATGTACTTACCTTATCCTTCGCTACCTCAGCAAGCGGCCCTCTTATCTGTAGCCCAACACTGTGGAATGTGAATGGGCCCATGGCATTCTCTGGAATGCCTGCCCTGCAATGTATGGGGTAATGTGATCTGCTGTGACTGGTGTACTAATCTCAAAAAGTGGAGGGAGCCTGCTGAAGTGAGGGATAAAATAACTATATCCCCTTATTAATCTGTACCTAAGCAAAATGGTGGTATTCCTGGCTTAGCACTGGAAAGAGCCTTTCAGTGCAATTTCTACTTTACATATTTACTTTCTTGCAGTTGGGATACTGGTTTTTAATTTATAAGTGCCCTTATCTTCTTATTTCTGACACAGAGGTAAAAAATGTACTGTACCAAATGTAACAGTTTGGACTGGACCTAATCATTACCCAGATCTTCTATCTGGCTTAAAGATTTTGCTATGTATTCAATCTTATGTCCTTTATAAGTATAATATTTAATTATGCCGCATGATACTTCTCACACTGTGAGCTTCAAAAGTATCTGTATTTTAATTTTAAAAAAAATCCACACTCTAACAGCTTCCCAAAGCTGTCATTGTAATGTCTTATCATGTCTCATATAGCATTTTAACTTTTGGATCCAGTTATACAACCTGCAATGATTCCTGGTTTTGTGTTACAGGTTCAACTCTGGGATTACAGCCAGAGCAGTGTAACTTATCATTTCTGCCAACAAAGTATATTAAAAACAAAAATGGAGGTAGCTGCTTTACATTTTATTTATTTCAGAACTACTGTATATGTATGCAGTTTTAAAGTGTATTTCCACTTTTGCAGCCTATCCATACAAAGGTATGTCTTCACCTGCATGGGATGCACAGGTTTTCTGTGCAGACCTGTGCAGGCAGTTTGCTCAAATCAGTGTTTTTAGATCAAAATTATTAAACACCTGATTGCCTTTATATTCACAGCAGCTAGGATATCTATTGCTCGATCCTGAAAATCCCTCCCTTTCACCTATTAAAGGCCAAATTTACGTGGATTATGATCAATCAATGCATGGTGGCTATTCTCTGGGATAGGCTGAAATATTTTGGGAGAACATGGGATCCATGGATAAACTACCTCTTCAGACCCTCCTGAACTGGTCAGGGGGACCCTTGGTATACAATGGATAGCAGATGCATGACTTAGTGTACATGTACTTAGTCCTTTGCTTTACTAAATATTTCTTTTTACTCCTTTCTTTTCACGTTCCATTTCTTCTTTTCAGATGCTGGTATAACTCCTAAGCAATTGATGGTCTGGTGTGACCTCATCACCAGAAAAATGGTGAGCGGTTTTGAAGAGGCCTATGGAGGTGATATAAATAGGGACACGGGTTTTGTTCTTATTGGGGTTTTTTATTCTGAGGACCTGTTCTTTGAGGAACATATCCCAGTGGTCCATACCCTGTCACGAATCCATGTAAATTATGGCTTCGCTATCTGACCTCATAATGGGTTTCTTATGGGCTTTAGGCTACTGTTTGATAACATCTTGTCTTATGTAACTCATATTGTATGTTGAGATGGACAAAAGAAAATTATTGTACTGTTTTGTACTTCTCTATTCTTTTGAAAACTTCAATGAAATCATTGACAATTTTAATCAATTAAATTAATTAATCAATTAATTAATTGCACAGCTGCAATCTTGTTGGAGTATAAATCAACTCAAAGTATTTGATTCTAAAGAGACAGCGCTGTGCTATAAAAATGTGCTACGGGTAATCAATTCTAATCTCAGTGCAATGTGTCACATAAGTATGTAAATCCTATAAACATATGAATATATAATAATAAATCAATTCCAATAAACATATATCATTGTGCAATATGCCCACATGTATCAAAGTGCTAAATGCAAACGTGTTTTTCATATAATAGATGTAACCAATGTGTGCAACATATAACAAGAATCTAAAAAATGAAAAGTTTATGCAATTAATGTGTGTTTAAAAAGTCCCAATATAATGAATAAGAAAAAAATCTTCTTTCTTCCACCACACTACAGTGCAATCCACCACCAGCTATACTAAATGAATTCACCAGAGGTAAATGCTGGTAATATTATAAACCAGCTAGCAGCATTTTCCCCTCTGGGAGTAACAATCTGCAGCATCAGCAAACTCCTCTTAAAACTCTCACGGCCACCATTTCACATGTCCAGGAAGAAGAGCGAAAAGCTTACCATGCAAAACCATTACTATTTTATTTTTAAAATCAATCTGAAATGCTCACATTTATATGTGTCTCCACTGGCTCAAGTAAACCTCGTATAATCATAGAACCGGGCTGGCTCAGGCCACGATTTCTAGCAGCGAGCACAAAAGCGGCATGTGTGGTGACATCACAGTCAAGCCCGTCCTACGCTTTTCATCATTTGACATCCTCCAGGGACGGTAAGATGCACACCATCAACCACGCTGAATATATACACATGTAACAGAATTCCATTTATCAGAACAAAAATAAAAAAGAGCGACGACAATTATAACAGACACTATGATGACATACACTGGAAGCTGAAGGGCTAATCCTGCTATTGGAGAACATAACAATAACATGTTACAAACCTTAACAACAAGTAAATATCAACATGACATATTGCATTACAAATATAAAAGACCGTCCTCCATAGCATGAGAGTACTTGTGAAGGTAAAATACTAGAAAAACTAGGTAGCTGATGGAAAGGCATAAAAAGCCATTGGATAAGGCCATAATGCATCTCTATAAAGGCCCAACACATTTCTGTGGATACATTTATTCCATATACAGCTGACATGTGAGTATATAGGTATGGATAACTATGAGCTACTCTGTCCTTACCAATATTTCCCTTTCTACATTCAGGCACATTACTGGATTACATTGATATATTCATGTTTTTTCTCTAGATTTTTGATGCATCCACCCTGGAAGAAGTGGAGTTATCCACAAAAAGGTATCGGACCTTTATAGCGATGCATTATGGCCTTATCCAATGGCTTTTTATGCCTTTCCATCATCTACCTAGTTTTTCTAGTATTTTACCTTCACAAATACTCTCATGCTATGGAGGATGGTCTTTTATATTTGTAATGCAATACGTCATGTTGATATTTACTTGTTGTTATGGTTTGTAACGTGTTATTGTATTGTTCTCCAATAACTTCATGTACTTTTTATAATACGTTATGCCATGCATTATTTTAAGAGAATAAATACCAATTACTTAAACCATTGATTCATTTGTTGGTTGTGTACCAGATGCCTCATCTAAAGTCACAACCCTCTCCTTTTTTACATAGACACAGGGATGGAGACATATGTTATATGTCTCATTTAAAGTCCCAAACCCCTCTTTTTTTAGTTTAATCCTGCTACTGGATTACCGCTCTAGGTAGTCGCTATCAAATTTCCCCTGTCCACCAACTTAATGGCAAAAATGGCTTCTGGGCGTGTTATAAATCCATCTTGGATGGTGACAGCTGGTAGTGGGAATGTAACTGTTGCAGTCGATGTCCTTGAAATATGTTTTTGTACATATCTTGCCGTTTTTTAAAAAAAGAGTAAGATCTAGGCAATTCAGCTGACAGCACCATCCCAAATATCCAAGAACACCCCAGAGTGCATATCCATGTGGGCTTGATGCGTGGATCAGAGCAGAATCTGAAAGTGTATGTGGATAAGGGCTCTGGCTTTCCTGATATGTATGTATACTTATTCTGGGTCAGTGATACAGAGTATTGGAGCGAGGACACAATTTTTCAACCATTTTACCCCAGAAGAAGCCTTGAAATAATTTTAGGAATTAAAGGAATCCTACTAAAATATATCTCCAGCT
Organism: Aquarana catesbeiana; assembly: GCF_042186555.1. Lineage (NCBI taxonomy): Eukaryota > Metazoa > Chordata > Amphibia > Anura > Ranidae > Aquarana > Aquarana catesbeiana. The sequence continues at coordinate 837,761,036 of NC_133324.1, read as the reverse complement.
GCGGGTACGTTAGCATGATTAGTGAGTTGAAGATATAATAATAATAATAAATGAAAGAAAAAAAAGATTACTTGACACCCAGAGCAGATCCTGCTCTATATGAGAAAATAATTTGTATTATTATTAATAATTATCTAAAAACAAATAATAATGGCCAGAAAAGAAATGCAGGCAAAAAAAATTGCAGTGACGCTTTACATTGCTGTATGGAAATGTCGCCTAACAATGGCCAGTGGTTAGTAAAAACGTGCTCCCTTACATTGATAATCTGGCTCCTGATGCAGCGACTGCCCAGGTTTTTTTCTTTAATTTGCGTTTAGGCCTCTGCTGGCTTCTGCTCAGCTCATGGGAATGTAGGCTGTATAAATAAAATAACTAGTAAACCATATATATAATAAATAAACCACACAAAGTTAACTCATATATCTTTATTTAAATATTTATTAAATACAATTAATATATATAAATTTTTTTTTTGGTAATACAAATGGCCGCGCACTTTTATTGGTATAATAATAAGTAAATTAATTTATTTCTTAAATTCATAAATAATTGAAAATTAAAAACTTTAAATATCAATTAATATCTCGCTCAGTCATAGAACTCGAGCGAGTATACTGAATAACAACATCAAAGTCCCCACCAGCCGATTTTTGTCAATAAACAAAAAATGGCCTACCCCATAACCGCGGCCATTTCAATCATGGATTGTAAACCCAAATTAAAAATATCTAGGCCAACATCAGACAAGTGAACTCCATCTTGTCTATAAAGGCCTGAAAAACCACCTTCCAAATCCACATGACGAAATGAAAAGCCGTTCACAAGAGGCATGAATTTTTCAATAGAATGATTCACCCGTCTTCTGATTCGCTCCAAAGGTTTTTTTCTCTGGAGCGGATAACCAGACGAGACGCGGAACCATTTCTGAAAAAATTACCCGAGTATGTGGAAAAGAAAGCCGTATGCGATGTAAATCATTTTTTATCATAAAAAGTAAATCTAACGTTTTAAGCTTACCCACATCATTACCACCTAAATGAATAATTATAACCGCAGGATTAGGCCATAATTGAGCCAAACTGGAAAAATGAAGATTAAGATTCATCCATTGCAACCCACGAATACCTTTCCAAAGAATTCGAAAAGATGCAGGAGATAAAGATAAGTTGGAAGTATAACAGCGTCTGCATGCTCTTTTGTGGGCCCAATGAACAAACGAGTGTCCAATTATCCAAACGTAAAACTTTTCACCTAAAGGATCAGAGAGATAAATTAGGACGAACATAGATATTAAAACGATTGGATTCCCACCTCCCCAATCGCATAATAATTGTATCATCAAGGCCCAATCTGGCTGCTTCTGTGGCTGCTCCAATACGGAACGAATGGGTCGAGAATTTTAGATGGGAAAGGCTTAAGTGGGACAAACAACGTTTAAAAATGGCTGAGAATTGAAATTTAGTGAGGGGAAAAAGGTCTAAATGAATCAAAAAATTACCCAAACACGACGGTCTGCAGGAAAGATAGTTTGAAATTACCTTATAAGGGCAAATAATAGGATCACCGCAAGCATGCAACGTTAACCAGTGCCCTCTACCATTCACGTCGGTCTTGGATTTACTAATAAAAACCTTTACAAAACCTGGTGAAATGGAAACATCTTCAAATTTTAAACCCGAAAGACCCTTCTTATTATTTGGAAGTAGTTCCGAAATACGCAGCGCCGCAAAGAATATCAGAACGAAAGCTGAATTTAATAACAACGCTTCGTATTCTGAGCTACACATCAAAGGTGTTGCTAAACAGAGCCTTTTTAAAAGATCTAATGAAACTGGCCTTCTCGAATCAGGTGTAAAAGTTTTTTTTTCTGTACCCTTTTATCGCTTGACGAACAGAGAAAAAACTTTTACATACTGGTAAATTATAAAATTTTAAGAAAAAGGAAATTACTGCTAAACTCTTGTTAATATGGTGAACAGATAGCTTCTGTTGCATGAGTGAACAAAGAAAAGCCAAAACCGTTTGTTCTGTAGGATCATAACCACAAAAACCTAGTTCATCATTAAACAACAGCCACCTATTCCATGCAACCGAATATTCGGTCCATGTTTTAGGAGCCACAGAATCTTTTATAGCCGAAAAAAACGTGGCTAGATCAAATCCCACAGGTGACTTGGGCAAGAATGACTGACTAGATCCGCTTCTGGAAAAAACTGTCTGAAACGAGCCATCTGGAAACGAGCTACATCAGCTACTACATTTTGTTTTCCCGGAACGTATTTTGCTTTAACCCAAATATTGAATTTTAAGCATAATAATACAAAATAACGCAGAAGCTTTATTACACCTATTGATTTTGAAGATAGACAATTTAAAGCAAAAAGCACTCCTTTGTTATCTGAATGAACTAAAATCCTTTTATTAGCAAAAAATTCACCCCACAACTCAAAAGCCACAACGATGGGAAATAATTCCAACAAGACAATATTTTTTGTTGCCTTGGTATTAACCCAAAATTGAGGCCAAGAGCCACAACACCAGTGAGTACGCCAAATAGCTGCAAAACCGTACGATCCCGCAGCATCAGTGTACAATTCCATATCTGCCGAAAAAACAAATTCTTCCTGAAAAAAAAGTTCGTCCGTTATAATCCATAAGGAATTGTGACCAAACCAACAGATCATCTTTAAGATCTGAAGTAAGACGAATGTGTGAAAAAGGTGATTTTAAACCGGACATTGCCAATGACAATCTTCTAGAAAAAATTCGGCCGACGGGCATAATGCGAGACGCAAAGGCTAATAAACCTAAAAAAGATTGAAGTTCTTTTAGTAAAACTTTTTTCCGACGTAAAAAACAATAAATCAAATTCTGAAGACGAGAAATCTTTACTAAAGGAAGTTCATACTGGAACAAATTGGAGTCAATTTTTATCCCTAAGAATTCCATAACTGGTGCAGGCAGAAAAGTTTTTTCTAGTGCGATAGGAATGCCAAAAAATTTAGAAATGGCCAAAAATAATTGTAATAGTAATGCACAAATCGGTGAATCTGGAGGGCCTATAAAAAGAAAATCATCTAAATAATGGATAATGCCCTCACAGCCCGATTCATGCATAACTACCCACTGTAAAAAGGAAGCAAAAGTCTCAAAATACCTACAAGATAATGAGCAACCCATAGGTAAACACATATCATAGAAAAAGGCTCCATCAAAACAAAAACCCAGGGAATTAAAAGACTCTGGTGCAATAGGCAATAACCTGAATGCCGGTTGAATGTCAGATTTTGCTAATAAAGCACCATTGCCAAACCGTCTTATTAATGCAATTGCATCATCAAACGTAGCATATGTCACAGATGCCAGTGCATTATCAATCTCGTCATTCAGGGAATTGCCCTTGGGAAAAGAAAGATGGTGTATTAATCGATAAGAATTTGGTTCTTTCTTTGGAACTATTCCTAAAGGTGAAATACGGAAATTCTTAAAGGGAGGGGATAAGAAAGGACCTGCCATTCGGCCTGCTAAGATTTCTTTAATCAATTTATTCCTAACCACTTGACTATGTGCCTGAACAGATTTAAGGTTATCCACGATCTTACAACCTGAACCAGAAAAACTGGGAGCTGAAAACCGGAAGAAAAACCTTTAATTAAAGCTTCCGCTTTCACCTTGTCGGGACATAGCAGTAGTCAAGGGTACATTCTTTCCAGCTTCACTGGTGTGAACGCTTTTGGAATTGTCCCTGATTGGCGTATAGGAATGGGTCCTTTTGAAACACTTAGATAAGGGGTGAGTCCCAAAACAAAAAGAACACTCGTGTTTATAACGACAAGACGTAGACCATTTGCACTGGGACTCATTAAAAGCGTAGCATACCCCTTTCTTATAGACTGTAGATACGTTTTGAGTATTAATCGATTGTTTATTAAAAACTGGTTTTGTAGGAAGGATAAGGTTTAACCATAAACCTACATCCTTCATACCCCATTTCAATGTAGGATAAATAGCCAACTTTTGACGGAATGACTCGTCATAATTATACCAGCCGAAACCGCCAACATTTTTATAAGCCTCAAGAATATGCTCAAGATGTTGAAACAAACCACTACTATTTCTGGGAACTTTTCACCAAGCACAGCCGAAAAAATGCAGAAGGCCTGTAACCAATTGTAAAAAGATTTTGGTGCTGATCGACGCCTATCTACAAATTCTTCAGCTCGTTTATCATGTTTTTGCATAAATTCTTGATTATTAGGGAGCAATGATAATAAATCAATAAACTCACCTTTCCAAATTTTGTCCTTTATATGTGACGCTAAATGAAAACCTAAAGGTGAAATATCGCATGGTAAAACTTCCTTGTAACATGTTTCAGGAATTTGGGATAAAACAGGCGACATTTCATTATGCTCTGGAACATTACTACTCAATGAATTATGCCCGGCAGCAAAGGAATCCATAGGCCTCTTAAGATTAACTGTACTAGACCAAACATTGGCAGGCGAAGAAACAGGAGCAGAGAACTTAGGGTTGCTTAATGACTCCGTGAATTTAGAAAATGAATGAAGTAACTGTGAAAATAAATGTTGTTGTGTTGACTCACCCGACTGAACAACATTACTAGCAGAATGATCGCTGAGTGTACCACCGATCTGCACATCCAACCCCGCAGCGACTTCAGTAGGCGCTGACATCTGAGGAGCCATCGCGGTGTCCAGCTGAGACAGCCTAGACGCTTGCGACGCTGTGGGCGCAACAACCTCTGATGCTGGTCCTCGAGGCACCTGTAAAGAAAGAGGAAGAATTCTATCCATAGGCGGAGACTTCCGCGTTTGCTCTCTCCCATCTCTGACGCGAGCAGGGGACGGAGAGAAAGCCCTCTTCTTCCTGCGCACACGCTGCCCACTGCGCAGCTGCGCAATGCCGACATCCATCTCTTCCTCACGTGTGCGAGGACTCTTCGTGTTCTCGCGAGGTTCCGGCGGAGACCGAACGCTCCGAGGGTAAGCTGCGCTGAATTCTCCTAGGACGAGAGGTCTGGCTGGGAGAGGGGGGAATAGGAGGTGATACAACCGGCTCTCCATCTCTTTCTTCACTAACAGGATATGTTAGTATATCCTCCGCTTCTTCATTCGGCGCCGACTCCGCTGTAAATGTGGATAGGCATTTTTTCAGCCATTCCTCCCCTCCTTCAGACGCCGCCTTCTCCAAGACCTGCCGCAATAGTGTCTTCATGACCTCACGTGATAGGCGAGCTCCTGTATTATAGCTCTTGTATTATAGCCTGTGGAGCTCGCCAAATCACTCTGGGTCACATTCTGACAGGAACTTTACTGCGGGGGTCTTATATAGCCCTTACTCACATGTTACTACTTTTGAAACACGTGTTTTTCCCGCCTCAAGTCACGTTTTTCCCGCTCGCAAAACCTGTGTCCTGTCCTGACTAACCTTAAAGTGACAGTAACACTAAAAATTTTTTTTTTTTTTTTTTTTTATTTTATTAACCGCCACAATCCCATGCTGTGGGCATCTAATTTAATGCCCACTTATATCATTACTACTGGTCTGACAGGCAGCAGGTGGGCAGGGACAGAACCGAAGAAAAAATGTAGGCAGTCTCAACAGTGAACTCATGACATTCACCAGCAGATGCAGCACTATGTCATGGTCTGATGAGTACATTTCAGGAAGATGGTAATTGTGCTGGGGGTGGTTTTGTCCAGGGGGAGATTATACTGGGAGAAGGTGAGAATTTTTGCTTATTGGGCACTCTGTGCACTACTTACTCCTGACCCCTACACTCTATGCATTATGCACTCCTTACCCTTGTACTCTGTATGTTACACTTGGCTCCTGTACTTTGTACATTTTGCATTCCTTATCACCTTGCAGTCTGCACATTACTTACAGCTGACCCTTGAACTCTGTGCATTGCTTACTCATGCCTCCTGCACTCAGTGCAGGGATCAGAAGTATGTAATGCACAATGTGTGTTATGAAATGACAAAAACAGTCTGGTGCCAGGAAACTGGGACATATATTGCACTGGGAACCTTGTGAATGGAATGTCCTGCAAGAGCCCAAGGAGCAGCTGTGTGGGTGAGCACACCAGGAGGGGTGTGAATACAAGTAAAAACATTCAGGAGCAACCATAATTGGAAGCGCTGATTGGGACAGTCTTGAATGGACAAATAATCAAAAGGCTCTAAAAGATAAAATCATGTGCCGATTTAATAATAACATGTTCTTAAATGAACAATTAGCTAAAAATCTCCTTGCATAGATGGAGCGACTGTAAAGCTTGCTCCTCACTGTGATAGTACCTTGAAAAACAGTCGGTGGTGGACTGGCTTGGTGAAGCAATGCTGCGATGGCAAAACCTTCATGTGTTCCTGGATGTCACTAGGAGGAGGGAAGCCAGCGTTTGCAGAGCCAGATGGACAGTTTGAGGCCTCGATCAAATCCCCGATGGTGTGTGGCGGGATGGTGAAGCAGCCACGGAACAAGGAGGGACCGGGAGGCAGCCGGAACAACCACCGACAGGAACTGGTAGACGGAAACACCTGAGCATGACGTCATACGATCGGGGAACACAGGTCCAAAACAAGGCTTGAAGCACAGATGGCGGAGAGCAAACCGAGGAGAATGGAGAGGTTTGGTTTCTCCACCGCAGCATTACCTCCATTGTTGAAGCAACCTGATGACAATGGTTCAATCCACATACACTGCGATTACTCAAACAAAGACAAGGGGAACAATAAAAGTAATAGACAAGAAAAATGGTTAAAATATGAATACAAAATGATAAATTAAATAATTGTCACGATTAAGAAAGAAACATATAATAAAGTAAATTAGAAATAAAAACAAAAATAATAAACTTAAATTACAAGTAAAAATAATAATAAAAATAATTCTGAAGAAGGAAGTATAAGAGCTATACTGTATGTGATAGCCCCAAGTACATGATCAATAAAGATTAATAATATTTATGATAAGACCAAACAAATTAATTAATTAATTCAATGATTCATTCGCTTATGATTGATGTTCCCATAGTTCATAATCTCAAAACCTAATGAGAACCTAATGGATATTATATATATATATATATATATACTTATAATATATGTACAGTATAACAAGGATATAGATGATAAAATGTAAGAAAAAATGATAAAAAGTAATTGGTAGGCATGTGAAAAAAAATGATGGTAGCAAACCAATAAGGAACAATAATGGCGGGGATCTAGATGATAGTATGAATCTCCAGACCTTCGTTCAACCCATTGGGAGATAGAGAGGCCAGTTTGTAGATCCAGAATAATTCTTGTTTACATAATAAGGAGAACTTCTCATTATCAGTTAGAGAACCACCCGTGATGCATTCAATGGCTACAACCTTTAGACGTGAAGTCCCTTTTGTATAAACCGTCCGTGCTCACCTACATGTTTTCATAGGGTTCGCATCGTACGGCCCACATATAACAAGTTGCACAGGCATATAATTACATAAATCACATACTCATTGGAGCAGGTAATAAATTGCTTTATGTCTTATTTAATATCGGCCCTATCAGAAAAAGAGGATTGCTCATGTTGGATAAACTGATCCGTGCAAGCAATGCCTTATGTACCCTAATTCCTGCACTCTGTGCAATGTGTACTCCTGTGCTCAGTGAGCTTTTTACTCTTGACACCTGCAATCTGTTCATTACCCCCCCAGATAGCAAGGATAACTTGTCACAATTTTGTGGCAGTGTTGAATTGTATGTCTTTTTGGGGATGGGGCTGTACAGTGGTGTAAACATGTAACATAGGTCTTCCTGTTAGTTCTGGAATAAACTCTGTGGAGGCCCCTAGGCATTCAAAACCTACGGGCCCCCCTTGCAGTTTTCTGGAGGTTTCTTGTGCACAGTAATAACAGTGACATACCTCCCAACCTTTTGAGATGGGAACGAGGGACACCTATTAGTAAAAGTAGGTAGGTATAGGACAAACACCCCTGCCACGCCTCCTTAAAGGAGAATTATATTTTTAACAAAAGCTTTAGTTAAACCCAGAAGTATTTTTTTACCACTACTATTCCTACTGGCTTTTGAAATTTACAATTTTTAAAAAAAAATGGGAAACGCTTTTTGAAAGATAAAAAGCGCCATTCAAATACAACTATATAGATCAGACCAAAATGAGGGACAAATGAGGAGGAAAGAGGGACAGAGGGACATTGTTCCAAATCAGGGACAGTCCCTCGAAATCAGGGACAGTTGGGAGCTATGCATTAAATTAAGTAGTGTACATTTCAGCCACTAGATAGAGATGACCATCACTACTCTACATTACATATACAGTAGTATATACGTGCAACTTACATATACGTAAGTAGGTTGCACCAAACTTATTTTACAAATTGGCAGCTGAAAGAAGATGAGCTTTTAAGAGACAAACAGACATAAGGTCTATGGTTTATGAACTTTAAGTTGTTATTGGGTACATTACATGTATACAGTATTTTCTCAATACAGTGAAGCAACCTCCTAGGTAGGTGCTAGTGTAAGTGTATATAGTTTTTAGTTCCTCTGCTTAACAGGGAGAAAGCTAGGCAAATGTATGTGCTGTCTGCTTAACAGGGAGCTGTGATTGTTGATAGAGTCTGCTCAGTGTGCTCTGGTGCTGCTCATCCTGTCTTGGTGTTTCACACTGATCCAATAGCAAGCAGGCATATTGGACAGTGGATGGAAACCTGGCAGATGAGAGCATGGATGTCCACACAGCCCTGGCCAATTAAAAGGGGATATGCCCCAAGGAATGCTGGGTACCCGTATTTATATCTGAAGAGCACATGGGCTCCTGGTCCACTCTACCTCAGAGGGAGGTCCAGGTGGAAAGGAGGCTGCTGCCTCTCCCCAGCACAGGCTGCCATGCAGCCTCCAATGGGGGACCTGAGGGCCTGAAATACTGAAGCTACAACCTATGGTTCTCTTGCAAGCTGACTAAGGGAGGATGTCCACGGATCCTGTCTGGTATCACTGGTATAGAGTGTTGCTTGGAAGGTGGAAGGAGGCTACCAGCTGTCCCTGGACATTGTGTGAGTACAGGCCCCTAAAGGGATCCCTAAGACTGAGTGTTGCTAAAATCCCCCTCTTGGTCCTAGAAGTAAGCATACTGGGTGTGGGCGCTAAAGGAGACACTGGCTAGTGTCTTGAAGAAGCAATGTCTAGTAAATTCCTTCTGCTTCAAAGGGACTTGCTTCATCCTGTACAGCCTGCTGCATAGTGCTACTGACAGTCTGCCACACAGTCCTACAGAGAGAAGTTGTCCTCGCTTGTGCATAGTTAATTTGGAGTATCCTACTAATTCCCTTCTCCTATCTAAGTTCTCCAAGTAAAACAAAAAAACACATCCCCTAGACTGGTCATTGGAGACAACGAGCGGAAATGTGTGTGCACCTGGATGTGTGAAAATACCATGTAACTGGCTGTGGATTAATCAGTGGGAGACCCTGGCACAATAATTCAGCAGCTCCTTCGGGGGTACCGCTACAATAGTCTTTAATGTAAAGTTTTCTTTCCTTTGAGTTGATCAATTTTTTCCATCTTTGTTAAACAGTTTAAAAAAGCTTCACTGCAATTACCTTTCAAGATCAAATAAATATTATTTTGATCCTTAAAGTGGAGTTCCACCCAAAAGTGGAACTTCCGCTCATCGGATTCCTCCCCCCCTCCGGTGTCACAGTTGGCATCTTTCAGGGGGGAGGGGGGTTCAGATACCTGTATATTACAGGCATTTGCACCCACTTCCGGCATAGATAGCCACAGAATCTGCGGTTATTTACGCCACTTCCTGTTCCCCCCTGCTGTCTGCTGGGAAACACACGGGTCCCAGAGACAGCAGGGACCATCCGTATTGTGCTGCGCGACTCGCGCATGCGCAGTAGGGAACCGGGAAGTGAAGCTGCAAGCCTTCACTTCCTGATTCCCTTACCGAAGATGGAGGCGGCAGCACCCGAGGACCGAGAGACGGTTCGACCTCGGGTGCCGACATTGCGGACGCCCTGGACAGGTAAGTGTCCATGTTTTAAAAGTCAGCAGCTGCAGTATTTGTAGCTGCTGACTTTTATTTTAAAAATTTTGGCGGAGCTCCGCTTTAACCACTTCCCGCCCGGCCTATAGCAAAATGACGGCCGGGAAGTGGTTCAGTGGCGGGACAAGGTATTCCAGTGCCCAGGGCGAAGATGCCAAAATGCGGTCGCAGAGCAGGGGGCAGAGCTAGTAGAAGCATTTACAGCACACAAAACATATGTGATGGTTGCAGAGTGCACCAGTATTACTATTTACATTTGTGGTTGGTTGGTCATCACAATGATCACAAAGCACACAGCCAATTAGATTGCTTTGATGACAGCTTGGTTCACGGTCAATAATGAGTAACCTGGCTGTAAATGGTGCTCTAGAACTATGATCTGCGGGCTGCAGTGCTGATCATTGTATTCTGACAGTGGAGGAGTCCTGCTGTCAGAGTATAATGGCACAGAGGGGGGATTCCTCCGTCCACTTTTTTTTTGAGTGGATGCAGGAATCTGTTCAGCTTGCTGGAAAAAAAAATAGCATGTACTAGGGTGGCACTTATACCGGTATCGTTGCTGATACTAATGATGACTTCAGTCTGGGTTCACACAGGAGCGGTGCGGGAAACCACATGTGATTCAGACAGGAATCGCTCCACATTCCTGTTCAAATCACATGTGATTCTTTACAGTGCGATTTGAGCCCACTCATTTTGTATGGGCTCAAACCGCACCACAAAGGTATTGACAACTGGTATCAGTGAGTACTTGAGCTACTGTTGGTACAAAACAGGTATTGGTGCAACCCTAGTGTGTAAACAGCTTTAGACAATGTGTCGGGGTGTTTAATGAACTCAAAGACAAAGCTCCTGGGCAAACAAATCTGCATAGGTGAGAATAAAGTTAACAGGGAAAACATTTGTTACTGTTAGTACTTATGCACAAGAACACTGTACTGTAGGTATAGCATACACTATACAATCTGATTGTACAATCTCTGCACAATCTCCTTTAGATTTACAAAAACTTTGTAATATATGGAGAACCTAAACAATTAATTTAAATAGTATCCAATCAAGCAGGCCTTTGTACTACATAGTTGGTGATAGATCCAAAAGATTTTGTACAATCAGATTGTATAACGTAAGGTAGGCTGGAGGCTGGCCTTAGATGGATCGTTTTTATTTTTTTATCAGTCAGTGTCTGATCGAACAAAAAACTGAGTGGATCCCCCAATCCACACAACTAAGGTGAATGAGGGAATCCTTTCCACTGAGACATCTATGTCAGTGCTGCAAATCTAAGGAAACATTTCTGCTGGTTTGAGAGAAATTGATCATTAAATTGATGTCTCTTTAGCAAGAATGACTACAGAAGGATTGAAACTTGTCCGGTCCTTGCTGGACCAGTTAAATTTCCATCCATTTATGGCCACATTTAGTAGTGCCTGTTGTTTTCTTATGCCTGGGGAACTCACTAAGCCTCCATGTACAGGAGTTCTTTAGGACCCATTCACATGTGGAGCAGACAAGTGTGTCCTGTGCAGGGCTCTTTTTTATCAGTACAGGGATGTACGGGCATTGTGTGCATCCCTGTGCCAGCGTCCTATTCACTTCTATTGGAACCCGCACCTGTATGTCATATTAGGATACAGAGGCTGTGTCCATGTAGCCTCATGTCCCAGTAGATATAAATGGGGTGCTGACACGGGGATGTGCATGTAGCGCTGACCCTCGAAGGAGCAGCTTAGAATTGGCTATATCCGTAATTCACATTTACCACTCAACCCTCACAGCCCATAGATTCAAAGTCACAGTCCTTATTGCTTTTTTTAACGCTTTATTCATTAACACAAACTGGGATAGGAGACGGACTTCCTTTGAGATGCTCTCTTTGTTGCATTGTCATCTTAACATGGTTCTTACAGGAAACATCAAAGAATAATTGCGGATGGTCAGACAAAACATTTCAAACAATCTCTTTGATCAGGAAAGATGGAAGTAGATTTAATAGAGAATTAAATGATAAAGAGACACTCTGAATAACTCCTTCATCTGGATGACTTAAAAGGAACAATCCATTTCTCTATGTGTGTGCATGCAGCTTCACCGCTACCTCTTTGCCACTACTTCCCACTTGCATGGTACTTTCAGATTAAATTACAAGAGAGTCATTCTGATCACCTCCTCGCTTGACTGATTGGAATCCCAGGGCAATGTTGAACTCTAAGTCACGGGCCATAACCACCCATCTCACCGACTTGTGCATCAACAACCTCAGTCTCTGACAGTACCCTTCCCTTGGGCTTTCACTCACTTGATCAATAGTCCATGTGCCACTCATAAACGATCGATCGCCTGCCACTTCATCCGAAATGATTCCCGGTTCCTCTGTCTTTCTGTGGCCCGCTCCCCTCCCCGCAGGGGCGGCCTACGACATCCATAATTACATGCTGCGGGAGGTCGTCTGTTCCTCCATGAGGACCAGACCTCCACCCATTTGGCTAGGGTGAAGCTCTGTTGGCTCCCCAGAGGGGAGACCTCTCCCCTCCAGGAACCAGGTTGAGCCTCTCTGGCTCTCATGGTAAACAGCAAGACAGGACCCTGAGTGACCATGTGACTCAGCTTTTATATCAGAGTTCCGGGCCTTGTCCAACAAATCAATGATTGGCCGGGACTCGAATACAAACACCTGCCACTCAAATATAGAAATTAACAAACTGGCCTGCTGCAATAGCACAAGCCTGTCTAAATTTACCTGACATAGGAAACTAACAATAAAAGTCACCTATGTAAAAATAGGTGCCCTCTACATACACCCCCCACTTAAATCACAACTGTCCTCAGTTGTGGAGGATAAATTTCAGAGTGACTCTCTAAAGGTTTTGTGTTTTAGGAATGAAGAGCATCTCAGTACATAAATGGGAAATGAGGGAAAAGGGAAAATAAACTTTTGACAAAGTCAAACATCAATTGTCACTGTATACAATATCAGTACAATAGTATTTACATGGCCTGACTGTAGATCCCTACATTATAACATTCAATACAAGCGGAACCAAAGCACTGTTCCCGTGGGAAGAATACTTTGATTACCACAGGCCTTCTTCTGTGGAATGGACAGCCGTCACATCTTCCAATATACCTAAAGAAAAGAAAAATCCACACAATATTTTCTAACTACTTCACAAGCATTACCATGCAAAGGGGGTTAAAATCCTCTGCCTGGTAATTAAAAAACACACACTTTTCTGTGGCATGTGTGTTCCTATTGAGATAATCGCTCCCTCAATAGGAGTCCAGCAGTACTCCTGCAAAGCGCATCCCAATAGACATGCTCAACAATTAAATCCAGTTGCCCGTTGGCAAAATAAACTTTCTGTTCAGCTCTTAAACGAGAGTCCTTGAATAAGTACTTGTGCTACAAATGGATTTTTAAATGGAAACAACACATCCTAGTGTCCATAACTTTGTCCTTGTTAGGCACCATGAATGTAAGTTTCCTGCTCAACAGTTTAAGTTGGGGAATACCCACCCTAACCCATCTGCCATCCTGCAGTCTATCTGGGTAAAAGACATAACTTGTGAACACAATCCTTCTCACAAATAATATCTTGGGTCAGGCAACCTCCTGTGGCTATCTCCTGGTCCTCTCACCGAGATAGAGTAACTGCGGGTATTTTGTCCAGCTTTTACCACCAATACTCTGTCCTTGTGGATCGCCCTTCCAAGCCTCCACTCTCGCTGAATATCTTTGAACCGGACCCAAACCTCACTGTCAGATGTCCTTTTTGGCTTGGGTACATGAAGATAGTCCCACACAAGTTCATCCTCCCATGTCTCCCGGGAACTTTCTATAACATCCATAATTTGTTCCGGGACATAAGGATAGTCAAAACCCCATTCCTGAGCCACCCTTCGCTGGACCTCTCTCTGGAACCTAGAGAGTCTAGGTAAGTCTTTGGCCTTTCCTCTGCCAGGCAGAACATAAGCGTCAGTAGCTTTACTAACCCATTTCTGGAATGTAGCTGGCCTGTTAGGAACAATGGTATTTGTCACATTGAACGGAGGTACTAAAACTTTAGTTGTACCAGACACTCCTGTGGAAGCCTCCACGGATGTTGAACTTTCAATAAAGTATTCCTCTTCGCTTGAATCACATTCTTCAGGGGATGACCATGCAAATAAATCAATCGTTGATCCGTATTTCTGCAAGATCTGTGGTGATCCCCAATCCACAACCCCATCTTCACTCACCCTGTCCGGCTCACCCGAGGGATCCCCCTCTTGTAATCTAGGCTCCTTCCGGACGGGCAAATCAAAGGGTTTAATATTCACTGGCTCCTCATGGGTTCCCTCTGACGACTGGGCAACAACTTCAACAGTCCCTGGATCCCCAGCCAGGTTGCAGGCTTCTTCAGCAGATCCTACCTGATCTCCTGATGGCTCCGATTCAGCCGAATCAGACGGGAGCTCCATCACTGCTGCTGCAGGCGATACACGACCCTCTCCGGCATTCCATATCACCCTTTCCCGCGGCAGACAAAGTCCCGTTTTCTCTTTAACAATATAGTACTTGACCTCTCGCTGGACGGGTCCCAATCTTGTTAACTGGGTACCGCAATGTCCGCACTGTGCCCAGGCGGTGACTCCAACTGTAGGTCTCTGACATTCAGGACACAGCATGCAGAGCTTTTCCACTCCGTCAATCACTCCCAACGCCAGTCCCCCGGTCAATTCCAACCGAACACCGGTGTCAACTAGAACCCGCTCCTGCACATCAGACAGCCGTGGTATGGCAAGCGTGTTCTCAACACCTTCCACCATCTTTCTCGCTTGGCACGCTGAACATAAAAACTTTTTCTCTGGGGTGTGGCTCCACCCCCCACTTGTTGGTTCAGCGTGCGAGGAACTGTAGCAGCACATTTTCAAAGTCCTCCCCAGCGATCCCTGATGGCAGGTAATGTTTTACTGCAGGCTATCTTGGCAACAATTTCTGAAATGCAGGTTTTCGTTGCTATGGGAGATGGTTAGCGGCAAACGTGAAACAGATATCCCGGACGAGCCCCCACATGTAGTGCTGACCCCCGAAGGAGCGGCTTAGAATTGGCTATATCCGTAATTTACATTTACCACTCAACCCTCGCAGCCCATAGATTCAAAGTCACAGTCCTTATTGCTTTCTTAAACGCTTTATTCATTAACACAAACTGGGATAGGAGAAGGACTTCCTTTGAGATGCTCTCTTTGTTGCATTGTCATCTTAACATGGTTCTTACAGGAAACATCAAAGAATAATTGCGGATGGTCAGACAAAACATTTCAAACGATCTCTTTGATCAGGGAAGATGGAAGTAGATTTAATAGAGAATTAAATGATAAGGAGTCACTCTGAATAACGTCTTCATCTGGATGACTTAAAGGGAACAATCCATTTCTCTATGTGTGTGCATGCAGCTTCACCGCTACCTCTATGCCACTACTTCCCACTTGTATGGTACTTTCAGATTAAGTTACAAGAGAGTCATTCTGATCGCCTCCTCGCTTGACTGATTGGAATCCCAGGGCAATGTTGAACTCTAAGTCACGGGCCATAACCACCCATCTCACCGACTTGTGCATCAACAACCTCAGTTTCTGACAGTACCCTTCCCTTAGGCTTTCACTCACTTGATCAATAGTCCATGTGCCACTCATAAACGATCGATCACCCAGTTTCCTTCCGTTTTGCTGCCACTTCATCCGAAATGATTCCTGGTTCCTCTGTCTGTCTGTGGCCCGCTCCCCTCCCCGCAGGGGCGGCCTATGACATCCATAATTACATGCTGCGGGATGTCGTCTGTTCCTCCATGAGGACCAGACCTCCACCCATTTGGCTAGGGTGAAGCTCCGTTGGCTCCCCGGAGGGGGGACCTCTCCCCTCCGGGAACCAGGTTGAGCCTCTACCGGCTCTCATGGCAATCAGCCAGACAGGACCCTGACTGACCATGTGACTCAGCTTTTATATCAGAGTTCCGGGCCTTGTCCAATAAATCAATGATTGGCCGGGACTCGAATACAAACACCTGCCACTCAAATATAGAAATTAACAAACAGGCCTGCTGCAATAGCACAAGCCTGTCTAAATTTACCTGACATAGGAAACTAACAATAAAGGTCACCTATGTAAAAATAGGTGCCCGCTACATGCACAACACCTATGTACCCCGTGCTGATAAAAGACAGCCCTGCATGAGAGATACATGTTTGCACCCCTTGTGAATGGGACCTTACTAAAAATAGAATCTGAAATAGTTGCCTTTCACAGCAATTAGCAGTGATATGAAGCCTGAAAGTATGTTACTGTTACCTGTTGGCTGAGTAGAGGCAGTCTTAGCAGCACAGAGACACAGGAGAGAACACCACTCAGTTTGGCTGTGCAGAGGGGGGGGGGGGGGTCAGAGAGAAGGGCACAGGAGGGGAGGGGGATCACTATACAGAGGAGGAATAGGCTCTGAGATGCCTAGAGCAGGGAGAGATAACAGGAGGCTGTGGGGGCTGAGGTGGTGATCTCCCACAGACATGGGACAGTGTGAGATAAAGCAGGAGTGATAGAAATTTACTGGAAGGGGGGAGATAAGCTGCTGTCCAGGAGAGGAAAAGTTGTATACATGTAGACTGAATCATGCCCCGCCTGCTTCACTCTACTGTTGCTGAAAGACTAGTACAGTGTACTGTGCAGGCAGGGGGAGGGTGTAATGCTACGATCTACATGCAGGGACAAAGCCGCTCTCTGCCTGTGTTATATGCTGCAGAATGGGAAGGGTTGTACCCGGCAAACTGCGCCCTATTCTCACATTAAATCATCCCGCCCAGGACAGATGCCCCTCCAGCCCACCCCTTGTACTGGCCCTGGGTTCAGTTATCCTGACTGGGCGTCATATGACGTCCAGCAGGATAAGCCACGATCGCGCGCCCTAGTGTGTCAGTCTGAAACACTGCAACACCTATCTCGGTAAAGAGCCTCTCACAGGGGCTCTTTACCAGGTGAGCAGCCGTGTCCAATCATGGCTGATCACAGTGTAAACAGGAAGAGCCATTTATCGGCTTTTCCTCACTCGCGTCTGACAGAAGCAAGTAGAGGAGAGCCCATCGGCTGCTCTCCTGACGGGGGGGTCTGTGTTGATTGTTTACCAGCACAGCCCCCCACAGATGCCCACCCAGGATCACCAGGGATGCCGCCAGGACCACCAGGGATGCCTACAAAGGACGCCCACCAGGTATGCCACCTTGGACCACGGATATGCCAATTAGTGCCCAGGCAGATGCTAATCAGTGCCCATCAGCAATGCCTGCCAGTGCCATCAGTGGTGCCACCCACCAGTACCGCCTATCAGTGCCCATCAATGCCCATCAGTGCCGCCTATCAGTGCCACTCATAAGTACCCATCAGTGCAGCTTTTCAGTGCCCATCAGTGTCACCTATCAGTGCCCATCAGTGCTACCTATGAGTGCCCATCAGTGCCGCCTATCAATGTCCATCAGTGCCACCTATGAGTGCCGCCTATCAGTGCTACCTCATTGGTGCCACTTCATCGGTGCCGCCTTATCAGTGCCCATCAATGAAGGAGAAAACTTACTTATGTACAACATTTTATAACAGAAACAAAGAAAAACTTTTTTTTTCAAAATTTTTTGTCTTTTTTTATTTGATAACAAAAATAAAAAACACAGAAGTGATAAAATACCACCAAAAGAAAGCTCTATTTGTGGGAACAAAATGATAAAAATTTGGTTTGGGTGCAGTGTTGAATGTCATTTAAAAATTGACAGTACTGAAAGCTGAAAATTGGCTTGGGCAGGAAGGGGGGAAAGTGCCTGGTATTGAAGTGGTTAAATATAAATGAACATTTATATGAACAGGTCAATTAAACTCCTGGGATATTGATCTGGCCAGTTGAGTAGCAGAGAGGGTTATTAACTGGTTGCTGACCGCCATCTGTCAGTTGACAGCCAGGCGGCGCAGCTCTCGTTGTGGGCGGGCGTCATATGACGGCCTCGCTTTCCCGGCCCACCAGGGGTGCGTGTGCCCGGCGGCCGCGATGTCCGCCGGGCACCCGCGATTGCCGGTAAAACAGCAAGACCGTGGATCTGTGTGTGTAAACACACAGATCCACGGTCCTGTCAGAGGAGAGGAGGCCGATGGTATGTTCCCAGTACAGAGGAACACCGATTGTTCTCCTCCCCTAGTGAGTCCCCGCCCCCTACAGTTAGAAACACTCCCTAACACAGTTAACCCCTCAAACACCACCTAGTGTTAACCCCTTCACTGCCAGTCACATTTATACAGTAATCAGTGCATTTTTATAGCACGGATCGCTGTATAAATGTGAATGGTCCCAAAAATGTGTCAAAAGTGTCCGATGTGTCCGCCGCAATATCGCAGTCATGATAAAAATTGCAGATCGCCGCCATTACTAGTAAAAAATAAATAAATAAATAAAAATGTTATAAATCTATCCCCTATTTTGTAGACGCTATAACTTTTGCGCAAACCAATCAATATACGCTTATTGCGATTTTTTTTAACCAAAAATATGTAGAAGAATACATATCAGCCTAAACTGAGGAAAAAATTTGTTTTAAAGAAAAAAAAAATTGGATATTTATTATCGCAAAAAGTAAAAAATATTGTGTTTTTTTTCAAACTTGTCGCTCTTCTTTTATTTATAGCGCAAAAAATAAAAACCGCAGAGGTGATCAAATACCACCAAAAGAAAGCTCTATTTGTGGGGAAAAAATGATAACAATTTCATCTGGGTAAAGTGTTGTATGACCGCGCAATTGTCATTCAAAGTGCGACAGCGCTGAAAGTTGAAAAATGGCTTGGGCAGGAAGGGGGTGAAAATGTACTGTATTGAAGTGGTTAATCAGTTTCAGCTACTTTGGTGTTAATGAAATTAACAACAGGTGCACTAGAAGGGCAACAATGAGACAACCTCCAAAACTGGAATGGTTTTACAGGTGGAGGCCACTGATATTTTTTTTTCCATACGCATCTTTTCTGACTGTTTTTCACTAGTTTTGCATATGGCTTGGGCCAGTGTCACTTCTGGTAGCATGAGGCAATACCTGGACCCTATAGAGGTTGCACAGGCAGCCCAACTCCCCCAGGATGGCACATTAATACGTGCCATTGCCAGAAGGTTTGCTGTGTCTCCCAGCACAGTCTCAAAAGCATGGCGGAGATTCCAGGAGACAGGCAGTTCCTCTAGGAGAGCTGGACAGGGTCCCTAACCCATCAGCATGACCAGTATCTGCTCCTTTGTGCAAGGAGGAACAGGCTAAGCACTGCTAGAGCCCTACAAAATGACCTCCAGCATGCCACCGGTGTGCATGTCTCTGACTAATCAGAAACAGACTTCATGAGGGTGGCCTGAGGGCCCGACATCCTCTAGTCTGTGCTCACTGCCCAGCACCAAGGAGCTTGATTGACATTTGTCATTGAATACCAGAATTGGCAGGTCTGCCACTGGCACCCTGTGCTTTTCACAGATGAGAGCAGATTCACCCTGAGCACATATGTGAGGGGAAAGGGTCCGGAGAAGCCGTGGAGAATGTTATGCTGCTTGTAACATCGTTCAGCATGACCGGTTTGGTTGTGTTCTGTGGAGGCATATCCATAGAGGGACACACAGACCTCTACAGGCTAGACAATGGCACCCCGATTCAGGATGAAATCCTTAGACCCATTGTCAGACCCTACGCTGGTGCAGTGGGTCCTGGGTTCCTCCTGGTGAACGACATTCCCTGGCCTCATGTGGTGAGAGTATGCAGCCACTTCCTGGAGGATGAAGGAATTGATACCATTGAATGGCCCCCACGCTCGCCTGACCTAAATCCAATAGAACACCTCTGGGATATTATGTTTCGGTCAATCTGATGCCGCCAGGTTGCACCTCAGTCTGTTCAGGAGCTCAGTGATGCCCTAGTCCAGATCAGGGAGGAAATACCCCTGGACACTATATGTCATCTCATTAGGAGCATGCCCCGATGTTGTCAGGCATGCATACAAGCACATGGGGGCCATGCAAAATACTGAGTACCATTTTGAGTTGCTGCAATGAAATTTCAGCGAAATGGACTAACCTGCTGCATCATTTTTTCACTTTGATTATCAGGGTGTCTTTGAATTCAGCCCTCTGTAGGTTGATCATTTTAATCTCCTATAAATGATGTGGCATCGTTTCTAACACATTACCCAGTCCATATCATTATAGATATCCAGCATGATATTTTTCCCCATTGAGATCTGATGTGTTTTCAAAGCGTTCCTTTTTTTGAGCAGTGTATAAATAAATAATACATAAATGCATCGACATAATCTTCATAAAAAAGTCTGTGATATTAAATGTTCATAGTTGCCAACATTGTGAACAAAATTTTAGGGACACCTTTTTTGGCTGTAGGCAGAGTCGCATTATAATTAGGGGGTGTGGCATGCGTTTGTAGGTGTGTCATAGATTTTAAAATGTGGCAGGCCTCACCGAAAAATGGGCGTGGTTTACGTGAAATAGTGGGTGTGACTTAAATGGGTGTGGCTCAAATGGGGTGTGGTTAGAGTCTGAGATGAATGAGGGATGAGGGAAAGAGGGGGAGAGGGATGGAGGGACAGCAGCCCCAGATCCTACACCACAATAGAAATATGTGTATTCCAGAGTTTAACAATCAGCAGATAAAGATACTTCAAACACCTAGTGTTAGCGCTTAATTTAACCGGCACCATGGTTGTTATGGTGTCAGGATGATTGAAGCGCATTATTTCTATTATTACATTGTAATATAAAATTAAATCATTCAACTCACCATAATGCACAATCAGCAGAGTCCCTCCTTGCATCAGGTGCCCCCAGCAGAGTCCCTCCTTGCATCAGGTGCCCCCAGCAGAGTCCCTCCTCGCATCAGTTGCCCCCAGCAGAGTCCCTCCTCGCATCAGGTGCCCCCAGCAGAGTCCCTCCTCGCATCAGGTGCCCCCAGCAGAGTCCCTCCTCGCATCAGGAGCCCCCAGCAGAGTCCCTCCTCGCATCAGGAGCCCCCAGCAGAGTCCCTCCTCGCATCAGGAGCCCCCAGCAGAGTCTCTCCTCGCATCAGCTGCCCCCAGCAGAGTCTCTCCTCGCATCAGGTGCCCCCAGCAGAGTCCCTCCTCGCATCAGGTGCCCCCAGCAGAGTCCCTCCTCGCATCAGGTGCCCCCAGCAGAGTCCCTCCTCGCATCAGGTGCGCCCAGCAGAGTCCCTCCTCGCATCAGGTGCCCCCAGCAGAGTCCCTCCTCGCATCAGGTTCCCCCAGCAGAGTCCCTCCTCGCATCAGGTTCCCCCAGCAGAGTCCCTCCTCGCATCAGGTTCCCCCAGCAGAGTCCCTCCTCGCATCAGGTGCCCCCAGCAGAGTCCCTCCTCGCATCAGGTGCCCCCAGCAGAGTCCCTCCTCGCATCAGGTGCCCCCAGCAGAGTCCCTCCTCGCATCAGGTGCCCCCAGCAGAGTCCCTCCTCGCATCAGGTGCCCCCAGCAGAGTCCCTCCTCGCATCAGGTGCCCCCAGCAGAGTCCCTCCTTGCATCAGGTGCCCCCAGCAGAGTCCCTCCTTGCATAAGGTGCCCCCAGCAGAGTCCCTCCTTGCATCAGGTGCCCCTAGCAGAGTTCCTCCTTGCATCAGGTGCCCCCAGCAGAGTTCCTCCTTGCATCAGGTGCCCCCAGCAGAGTCCCTCCTTGCATCAGGTGCCCCCAGCAGAGTCCCTCCTTGCATCAGGTGCCCCCAGCAGAGTCTCTCCTTGCATCAGGTGCCCCCAGCAGCAGTGGCGTAGCGTGGGTTGTCAGCGCCCAGTGCAAGGCAAGAAATTTGTGCCCCCTAACCTACAGACTTTTAGTACTCCCTGAGTACCTTCCCTTCCTACAATGGTACTTACCAGCCTGATTCCTACACTGACCTACCTGATTCCTATACTGACCTCTACACTGACCTACATGATTCCTAGACTGACCATTACACTTACCTGTCCACTACACTGACCTACCTGATTCCTATACTGACCAGTATGTTGACCTACCTGTCCGCTACACTACATTACCCACTATACTACACTGTCCACTACAACACCAGCTACACTACACTGATTACGACTACACCACCCACTACACTGATTACTACAACACCCACTACACTGCACTGATTACTACAACACCCACTACACTACAACACCCACTACACTACGCTGATTACTACAACACCCACTACACTACGCTGATTACTACAACACCCACTACACCACCCACTACACTACACTGATTACTACAACACCCACTACACTACACTGATTACTACAACACCTACTATGCTACACTACACTAATTACTACAATCTACAATACACTACAACACCCACTACACTACGCTGATTACTACAACACACACTACACTACGCTGATTACTACAACATCCACTACACTACGAACGCCCACTACACTACACTGATTACTACAACACCCACTACACTACAACACCCACTACACTACAGTGATTACTACAACACCAACTACACTACGAACACCCACTACACTACACTGATTACTACAACACCCACTACACTATGAACACCCACTACACTACACTGATTACTACAACACCCACTACACTACGAACACCCCCCTGATGAAGACACGTGACCCTGTGTCGAACATGCATAGGGGAAGGGCCAGGACGGAGCACGGAGCCTTTCACTCCACTGGGATGTGATGCACAGCTTATCCTTCCTGACAGGCAAACTTTGAGGCAAACTTTGGAGACTGTTATCAGATTGGTGCACTCACGCACCTTGCAAATGTGAGTAGGGAGCTTTTATCCTAATAAATATTTATAAACGATATCACACTATCCAGTTTTTCTTTTATTCCTAACTGTGGAGTTGCTGCTGAAAACTGTGTATCTGGATTCCATCACTGAGCCGTGGGATGGCTCATAAGCGTGTTTAGACTCAGTCTCACAGCTGAGTCACACGCTCTGAGGTGAGCGGCTGTCCCCGGGGGGTCACTGGATGGAACTTGAGCATGGAATTTTGAGCACTAAGCACTAAGATTAATGCACACACGTTGGATTTTTTTTATGAACTGTTTTTATGGACTTTATGTGCATTTCTTTCAAATATTGGACTTTACTAATCACGTACCACATTTTGGATTTGATATTCACACTCATTGTGTGGCACTTGCCACTTTGATGTATTTTGCACTTATCACTCTGATATATTTATTTATAATAATTTTTTTAATTTGTTTTTTTTTTCTTCACGGTAAATTTCAGACTATATAAATTATTTTTTCATCCATTATATATACAGGTAGTAGTTCAGTAATCGCTACTCTCATTCTAATGGTATACATCTAGTATATTATTTACACATTGCACTTTAAAATCACTTGTTTTTATATATATATCCTTTGTGCCTCGCTGTGGCTGGATAAGCCGTTTATGCGGTATTTTCAGTATACTTCATATGCCTTAATAATCTCCAGATTGATATTTTCACCTTAGCGCAGCGTATCTTTTGTATACATTGTATTGCACACCATATGAAACGTGTTCTGCGTGGGCAGCTAGGTGATTTCCACATTTGAGGCAATATACCATTGTGGCTCGCAAAATCCCCTTTTACCGACTACACTACACTGATTACTGCAACACCCACTACACTACGAACACCCACTACACTACGCTGATTACTACAACACCCACTACACCACACACTGCACTACACTGATTACTACAACACCCACTACACTACACCACCCACTAAACGACACTGATTACTACAACACCCACTACACTACACTGATTACTACAACACCCACTAAACTACACCACCCACTACACTACACTGATTACTACAACACCCACTACACTACACTGATTACTACAACACCCACTACACTACAACACCCACTACACTACACTAATTACTACAATACCCACTACACGAACCACTGCCTGGTGGAGCATGGAAGGGCACCAGCGACATGCTGGGGAGGATGGAAACCCAGTCTGGAGGTCACATGTAGCAGCTGTGTCCAAAAGATCTGTCATGCCGGTTGTAGTACCTGCGGTGCGGGAGGATGTGGGGCCGACCTAGGCCAAGCTGGGGAGCCTTGTCTACGGAAAGGCCGGGGAGAGCCAGGACCATCAGTGATGGAAGGACCGGGACTCCCCAACCAGCAGTCACATGTTGCTCCACGGGGAAGGAGGGTTGGCGACGGCTGATCTCTTCCTGTTGTGTTCAGTGGAGAGGGGTGGTGTCTCCAATCCCTGCAGCCACTGAAGAGAGAAGCCGATTGGCTGCCCTCTCCTCTACACTGAACACAAGGGGAAACAATACTCGTGGCAAACTTTGTGTAGCCAAAAACATTCCCGATTCTCCCGTGACAAAAGCAAAATCCCGGGAAAATAATCGGGACAAGCCTAAATCGATGAGGGTCCAAAAATCGGGATTGTTCCGGGAAAATCGGGACTGTTGGCAAGTATGTTCATTATTGTAAAATAAAGTTATCCATTGTGCAAAAGTGGCAAAGTACTATAGATTCAAATAAAATGCAGTTCGTGCTCGCCTTCAGTGTGCCCACTCATTCAACAGATGCAATGGACCCCTCAGTGACAGCATAATTGCCAACTGTCCCGAATTTCTTGGGATATTCCCGGGATTTAGACCCTTTTCCCGATTTAATTGTTTCCCAGGAGATGTCCCGAGAAATTCGGTTTTTCACGATTTTCGCGGCCGAGGTTCGCGCCGCTGGCCGCTCCGCTGGCCGCCATTTTCAAGGAGACCGTAGGCTGGCTAGATTGCTGCAATAGAGATTGAGCTGAGGCGCCACCCACCCCCTGACCCGCTCCGCCCCGCTGCCAGTCTCTGTGACCTGTTATGGAAAGGGGCGGGGGATGGGCTGCGCCACAGTTCAATCTCTGCTGTAACCATGCGGCTCCGCTTGACCAACTTTGGGATCGTATAGCCTGGATGTCACAGGGGGGGGGCGGTCTGGTGTCACGGGGGGGCCAGTCTGGATGTCACGGGGGGGCCGCTCTGGGTGTCACAGGGGGGGCCCGGTCTGGATGTCACAGCGGGGGGGCCCGGTCTGGATGTCACAGGGGGGGCCAGTCTGGATGTCACAGGGGGGGCCGGTCTGGATGTCTTAGGGGGGCAGTCTGGATGTCACAGGAGGGGCCGGTCTGGATGTCACGGGGTGGCCGGTTTGGATGTCACGGGGGAGTGGTCTGGATGTCACAGGGGGGGCCGGTCTGGATGTCACAGGGGGGGCGGTCTGGATGTCACGGGGGGGCCGGTCTGGATGTCACGGGGGGGCCGGTCTTGATGTCACAGGGGGGGCCGGTCTGGATGTCACAGAGGGGGGCCAGTCTGGATGTCACAGGGGGGCGGTCTGGATGTCACGGGGGGGCCGGTCTGGATGTCACGGGGGGGCCGGTCTGGATGTCACGGGGGGGCCGGTCTGGATGTCACAGGGGGGGCGGTCTGGATGTCACAGGGGGGCCGGTCTGGATGTCACAGGGGGGGCTGGTCTGGATGTCACAGGGGGGCTGTATAGTCTGGATGTCACAGGGGGGCTGGTCTGGATGTCATGGGGGGGCTGGTCTGGATGTCACAGGGGGGGCTGGTCTGGATGTCACAGGGGGGGCTGGTCTGGATGTCACGGGGGGGCTGGTCTGGATGTCACAGGGGGGGCTGTATAGTCTGGATGTCACGGGGGGCTAGTCTGTATGTCACTGGGGGGGCAGTCTGGATGTCACGGGGGGCGTATAGTCTGGATGTCACAGGTGGGGCCAGTCTGGATGTCACAGGGTGGGGGACCGTATAGTCTGGGTGTCACGGGGGGCGTATAATCTGGATGTCACGGGGGGGTCAGTTTGGATGTCACAGGGGGGCCGTATAGTCTGGATCTCACAGGGGGGGCCGTATAGTCTGGATCTCACAGGGGGGCCGTATAGTCTGGATGTCAGGGGGGGGGCGTATAGTCTGGGTGTCATGGGGGGGCTGTATAGTCTGGATGTCACGGGGGGGTCAGTTTGGATGTCACAGGGGGGGCCGTATAGTTTGGATCTCACAGGGGGGGCCGTATAGTCTGGATCTCACAGGGGGGGCCGTATAGTCTGGATGTCACGGGGGGGCCGCATAGTCTGGGTGTCACGGGGGGGCCGTATAGTCTGGATGTCACAGGGGGCGTGCCGTATAGTCTCGATGTCACAGGGGGGGCTGTATAGTCTGGATGTCACGGGGGGGGGCTGTATAGTCTGGATGTCACGGGGGGGCCTATAGTCTGGATGTCACGGGGGGGCCAGTCTGGATGTCACAGGGGGGCCGTATAGTCTTGATGTCACAGGGGGGCACCAGATGTAAGGAGGACGGATGGGGACACAGATGTAAGGAGGACTGATGGGGACACAGATGTAAGGAGGACTCTGCTGATGGGGACACAGATGTGAGGAAGGCTCCGCTGGGGACACCTGATGGCATCTGGTGGCAGGTGACATGCTCAGGGCTCCCACTGATTCTGCATTATGGTGAGTTGAATGATTTCATTTTATATTACAATGTAATAATAGAAATAATGCACTTTAATCATCCTGACACCATAACAATCATGGTGCCGGGATGATTGAAGCGCTAACACCAGGTGTTTGGAGTATCTTTATCTACTGATTGTTAAACTCTGGAATACACATTTCTATTGTGGTGTAGGATCTGGGGCTGCTGTCCCTCCATCCCTGTCCCCCCCTTTCCCCCTTTTCCTCTCCATCCCTCATTCATCTCAGACTCTAACCACACCCCATTTGAGCAACGCCCATTTACGCCACGTCCACCTTCCCACGTAAACCACGCCCATTTGTCGGCGCTTTGCGCGCCGCATTTTTTATTTCAACTATGTCACACCCACAAATGCATGCCCCCCCGCTCCCTAATTATAATGCAACTCCGCCTACAGCCAAAAAAGTGTCCCTAAAAATATTTTTACAATGTTGGCAACTATGTGACAGGAGTCAAATGCACTTTATAAGTATCCTGGTTATGCTGGTCCTTGTTGTCCTCCTCACTGGCTTGGCTCCTCAGTGTTTAGGGAGGTAAAGTACTCGTGCATATGTGTGGATAAAATGGCGAAAGAGATCCACATAGCGTAATTCCATTTATTACTTAAAATCAACCAGTTAAAAACAAATCCACTCACATTTGTATGAAAGTATACAAGCATAGAAAACCAAAACCAGAAGTTCAGACCAGCGTGTGTCTCACCGACCGGATATGACATCACAACCTGCGGTCAGGATATACCCCCTCCCAAAGAGTGTTATCAAAAGGTTATCTTTGGGTAGTGTGATGTGTTCATTTGTAGGATGATATTCCTCCTTCACCCTATTATTACTATTCATTATTTTGATCCTTTTTCGCATGGCCCTTAAATAGCGTAGGGCCCATAGGCCTGTGCCTACTCTTCCTATTTGGTAATACAGCATTGCTTCCTGTGGAGTATAAATGACAGCAGGGAATGGTAGTGTGTGTGCAGGTAGGTGCTTCAAAAAGAGATATGCTGTGTGTACATTGTTTTATTGTTTAAAGGCTAACTTCAACTTTTTTAGCTTGTGTGGGGGTTAGCCCAAATGGGAAACACCTTCCCTAGGAAAAAGGAGGTGGGCCTTTCTTAAAATTCTGCCTGTTGATAAGCTTTATTTACAAAGGTTGCACCGAAAAAACAAAAAACAAAACTGAAAATAAATTCTTGCCATCCAGGCACTAGTTCAGGTTCCTACTTCTCCCAGTCACCAACAAATCAAACATTATGCCAACCTTCTCTTTGTCTTTTACAGAGCAGTCTTTTACATCCAGAGCTCTCTCAGGTTTTGGCTTCCTGCGTGCAAGGTTAGAGCAATCCCTTGCTCCAGTCCTGTTTTATTTATACCACCTGATGGTGGTCACCAGTGAAACGCAATATAGTTTCCTACATATGAACGCATTTTTCCATCAAACACCTTGTCTTTCCCACTGTCACATATCCCCCCTCTGCTCAAGCCCCAGCGGCTGAGCAACTGTCCTAACAGGGCATTTGACACAGGAAAGGGCATCTGCATTATCTTGAAGTTTCCCAGATCTGTGCTCCACTGTGAATTTAAATGCTTGAAGTGCAAGAAACCACCTTGTCACATGACTGGTTTTCTCCTTATTATTGCACATCCACTTAAGAGGGGCATGATCAGTGACTAGTTTGAATTGTCTTCCCAACAGGTAATATTTGAGGGCATCCAAGGCCCATTTGATAGCCAAACATTTTTTTTCAACAACGGCATTGCTTTTTATTTATAGGTTGGGTCACTTTTGAATTCCCTCAATCTTAATGATCTGAAGCTTAATCAGCCCTTGACCAATAATGTAGCCAAGGCATTTGGCCTCCTCCAAGCCTATGGCACACTTTTGGGGTTGGTAGTAAGTCCTGCTTTCCTAAGCAAATCTACTATTGCTTGCACCCGGGGCAAATGAGACTCCGATTCTGGGCTGTGGATAACTACATCATCCAAATAGGCAGCTACGATGTTGTCTTATCATCCTGTCCATCATTCTCTGGAATGAGGCAGGAGAACCATGAAAATCAAAAGACATTTGCTTATATTGGAATGACCCCTCGGGGGTGGAGAATGCTGTCTTTTCTTTCGCAGATTCTGTTACAGGTATCTGCCAATAACGTTTAGTCAGGTCAAAGTAGTTATGTATCGGACAGTTCCCAACCGGTCAATGAGCTTGCCCACCCGAGGCATTGGGTAAGCATCGACTTTGGACACACTGTTAAATTTTCTGAAATTATTACAAAATCTTATGGTTCTGTCTGGCTTTGGGATCAACACTCAGGGCAGCCATCAGAAATTTTTTGTCCCCTTACACAGCTGTAGACCTGGGCCCCCCGCCCCCCCCCCCCCCCAGCCTGACCACCAACATTCCTCAGGGCCTGCTCATGGGCCATCCCACCGAATACGCACTCAACCCCCCACCTCACACATTGTCAGGAAAGACTTGCTGGGAGCAACAGTTCCACACGGGTGCCTGTGCGTGTGCGCGCGCCTGTGCATGCGCGGGTGCGCGGTTGTTGGCACCAGGAACGCTATTTAAACTCTGTCATGACAGAGAAATCTTGCTGCTTGATGTACAGCGTTCCCTGAGAGATTCCTGTGTTCCTGATCTGTTCCTGAAATTACCGGCTTACCTTGTGACTATCTGCTGCCATCCGCCTGCACCTGACCTCGGCCTGTCCACGACCTCGCTCCTGTCTAATCCTTTGGTTTACCTGCACCAGTCTGTTGCCGACCCGGCTTGTCCAGTGACCTTCCTTCAGCCTTCTGCATCTGTTCCTGTACTGCTCTCCTGTGCATGACCCGGCCTGCCTGACTTTCCTGTGTCTCATCTCTGGGACCATCCACCCGCATCCTGTGTGTGCCTGCCTTCCAGCTTCAGCTTCCAGTCTGCTGCATCCCACCTGCTGTTCCAGTGTCTCAGCTGCGTCTGGAACATCAGTCCTGCCTATCAGCTGTTGATCCTGCCAGGCACTCGTGCTGTCCTGTACTCCTGTGCCTCCTGTCAGCTCTATCAGGGGCCGTGAGTCAGGATTATAAGGGAGGCCTCCCTCTGCATATCGGGCTCAACAACCAGGTACGTGACACACATGTACGCACTCAGCCCCCCTCCTCACACCTGTAGGCACTCAGCCGCCCTCTTCACACCTGTACGCACTCAGCCCCCCTCACACCTGTACGCACTCAGCCCCCCTTCTCACACCTGTAGGCGCTCAGCCGCCCTCCTCACACCTGTACGCACTCAGCCCCCCTCCTCACACCTGTACGCACTCAACCGTCCTCCTCACACCTGTACGTACTCAGAGTAGTGCCAGTGTTGGTCCTGGTAGAGAAGCAAAGGGGAAGGGCAGCAGGGGTCTCTCACACCGCCGCTGCCACTTCCTAGGTGTAGTGAGTGTCTCTGATGGAGCACGGGGGAGATGCGCTCCGAAACCAACGCTCCTCAACCCCTCCTGTATCCAGGCAGTGCTGCCTTCACCTGGCCGATGCCCGCAAGGCGATGAGCGGCTAGTTACCCGGGACCACACAAGCGCTTTAGCTTCCCCCACTCATCCACTCATCAAGCGCTGGTGAGCTGCCGGTGTCCAAAAGCTCTCCGGGGGAGAGGGAGATGGAGGCCAGGATAGCGGGAAGTGAGGAGGGGAAGGGTGGACACACTCTCACATCACACCGGCATCTACGTCCACTTCCGGTCACGCCCCCCACCACCACCACCATGCTTCACTGATGAGGTGGCATGTTTGGATCATGAGCAGTTCCTTTCCTTCTCCATACTCTTCTCTTCTCATCACTCTAGTACAAGTTGATCTTGGTTGCATCTGTCCATAGGATGTTGTTCCAGAACTGTGAAGGCTTTTTTAGATTTTGTTTGGCAAACTCTAATCTTCCAGTTTTTGAGGCTCACCAATGGTTTACATCTTGTGGTGAACTCTCTGTATTCACTCTGGTGAAGTCTTCTCTTGATTGTTGACTTTGACACACATACACCTACCTCCTGGAGAGTGTTCTTGATCTGGCCAAATGTTGTGAAGGGTGTTTTCTTCACCAGGGAAAGAATTCTTCGGTAATCCACCACAGTTGTTTTCCGTGGTTTTCCGGGTCTTTTGGTGTTGCTGAGCTCACCGGTGCGTTCTTTCTTTTTAAGGATGTTCCAAACAGTTGATTTGGCCACACCTAATGTTTTTGCTATCTCTCTGATGGGTTTGTTTTGTTTTTTCAGCCTAATGATGGCTTGCTTCACTGATAGTGACAGATCTTTGGATCTTATATTGAGAGTTGACAGCAACAGATTCCAAATGCAAATAGCACACTTGAAATTAACTCTGCACCTTTTATCTGCTCCTTGTAAATGGGATAATGAGGGAAGAACACACACCTGGCCATGGAACAGCTGAGCAGCCAATTGTCCCATTACTTTTGGTCCCTTAAAAAGTGGGGGGCACATATACAAACTGTTGTAATTCCTACACCGTTCACCTGATTTGGATGTAAATACCCTCAAATTAAAGCTAAAAGTCTGCAGTTTAAGCACATCTTGTTTGTTTCATTTCAAATCCATTGTGGTGGTGTATAGAGCCAAAAAGATTAGAATTGTGTCGATGTCCCAATATTTATGGACCTGACTGTATTTGCTCTGGTTTCCTTTTCCCTGGCTGGTAAAATGTATATAGTGAAAAAAAGGGAATATAAGAAACCATTCAACCTGCGCACCCTGGATCAACTCAAACAATGAATAGTGTGATGTGACAATTAAACAATAAATAAATACTAGCAGCTCGTAGTAAGGCTCAAAAAGCCTGCATCATAAAAGGAAACTAGCAATAGTAGTAAAACAAGCAGGGATGCCAATCGTGTTCCACCTGCGTTCCAAAAGAATGGCGTAAATGACGTGGCACGTACTACCTGACCTGATGTGTTTCGTCAGCAAACGTCTGATGTCATCGGGGGTCACTTTACCACTGGTCCCACCAGCTCATGCCAATTCTTTCAAAAGTCACTTCAATAAATCAGTAAAGGTACCAACGGACTGAGAAAATGGGGCGATGGTGCAAAATACTGACACTCTGGGCATGACACATCACAGTATTCTTTGACATCGGCATGTAAACCAGGCCAAAAGAATCTCTAGGTTATTCTCTCCTTACTTTAATCCAAACCCAGATATACCATTCATTATATGAGCATGGGCTAAATGAAGTACCATGTGGCGATAAAGTTGCTTTACCACCTTGCTTTACCACTTTATAGAGCAAGTTATTTTTAAGAGCCATGTAGGGAAAAGACACCCCTACGTCAGGTTCAACAAGTTCCCCATCAATCATTTGAATGTTTTCTCTGGCTCTATTAAGTATGGAGTCTTTCAGTTCCATACAAAAATCTTCTTTTCTGTTTTCTAAGTCAGGTCCCACATTCTGTCCACTCTCCTTATTAGAGCCAGAGATAATTTAATGTTCATTATTCTCTATTTAATTATTCATTATGCTTTGGGCTGGATTCCAGCTCCTCCTGCTCCCCAGCCATTGCAGAGAAAGGAAAAGGATATGCCCCCTCCTTGGACACACCAACAGTTTCCCCTTCAACTTTTCAATCAAAAGGATCAGGAGTGAAATCAAGTCTTTCCTCAGCAGGGGGAGCTCTGTCCTCCTGACTCCTTTTGTTTTCCCACAAACTCCAAAGCCTAGGTTCACATCTACGCAGGTTGTGGTTCATGCGTTTTGCGTTTTTGATGCATTTTGTGTTTTTTTTTTTTTTTTGGGGGGGGGGGTTTGCGCTAATATGAATTATGATAGTTCTGTTCATGTAGTGCGACTCTGACTTTGCACTCTTAGGCACTCAAGTAGCATTAAAGTAGCAGCAAAGTCGCACTACATGGGCAGAACTATCATACTTTCCGATTAGCAAAGAGAAAAGAAAACGCATCATAAGTGCATTAAAAATGCAACACTTGCAATTTTAGTGCGGGTCCATTGAAGTCTATTACATGCAAAAAAGTCCCTGACCCTTTCCAAAAGCGCAGCAGCTGAAAAACACATAGATGTGAATGTGTCTCATAGGAAACCATGTTAAATGGGCTGTACTGCATTTCTGCAAAATGCACTAAAAAATGTATAGGTGTGAACCTAGCCTTAGAGTCCCCATGGCTGACCCACTTCCTTAAGAGTGCTCGCAGATAGCGGTTCATGACCACACGTTCCACAAATCTTAGAGGCTGACAAGGTCTCGGGCTGCAGCCACTTCCTGGTGAGATGTATCAGGTTAAACATCTGGGAGCATGGTGGCTTGTCAGTACTGTACGACCACCGATGCACCCGTTGAGCCAGGACTGCGATCGATTTCAGCCTTCAGCTTCTCATAATCCCAGGGAGTGTCTGGTTCCAGGTCATAATAGGCCTTTTGGGGTTCACCTGTCAGAAAAGGCGCTAGCAGTCCTGCCCATTGCTCTTTTTGCCATCCTTCTCAAACAGCAACTATTTTTCATTAGGATGAAATGGCAGAGTTCACCTGCAGGTGGCACTTCAAGAAAATAAATCATAAAAGGGGTTGTAAAGTTAATTTTTTTTTTTTTTTTAAATAACAAACATGTTATACTTACCTTCACTGTGCAGCTCGTTCTGCACAGAGTGGCCCCGAACCTGGTCTTCTGGGGTCCCTCGGCGGCTGTTTCAGCTCCTCCCCCCAAGCATTTACCACCTTAATGCGAGCTCCCTCGCACGGTGGTGAGTGCTTGCGGGCGCGCTCCCGTGATACAGCCGGCGCGCCGCGTCATCGGATGTGATTGACAGCAGCGCGAGCCAATGGCTGCGCTGCTTTCAATCCATCCACTGCAGCCAATCAGCGACCAGGCTGAGCTGCAATGAAGATGACGAGGACGAGCAGCGAAGATTTGAGGCGTCAGGTAAGTAAAACGGGGGGCCTGGGGGCGGCGGTACTGTCAAAAGTTTTTTCACCTTAATGCATAGAATGCATTAAGGTGAAAAAATTTTTACCTTTACAACCCCTTAAATGATATTTGTCAGTCCCAATGCAATAGGAGGTTCCAGGAAAATCCTGTACAGCGTGTTTAGAAGCACTTCTGTCCTGGAAACCCCCTTACTTGCAGAGAACATACAATATTTACTATACACATATCAATCTTTTTTAGCAATTTCATGTTTACATAAGATATCGCAATGAATGCTATTGTGGGTCTCCAGTGAAAAAAAAAAGAATTCATACTCTCTTTACATAAGACATTCCTAATCAGCTTATTCAGACAGAGAACTGGTAATGTGTACGAATGGTCTGGCATTTTCCACACTGCTACATGCTACATACAGTATACATTGCATTGATGAACTATTAACGTATCTTAAAAGTAAAAGGGTATAAAAACATAATATCAGGCTGTGCTCATAATCTTCTTTTTATTTAAAGTGTAACTCCAGGTCCGCAGAAAAAAAATATAGCAAATAAAAATAATAATAATATAGCACATACAATTGCTACACAAGCCATGTTGTAATATAATGTTAAAATTACCTTTTCGTTTCAATCTGCAGTGCTGGAATTTTCTATAAAATTGAATGCAATATGGCAGCTCAGAGGCCTTCTGTACATTGTTGGTGTACAGGACATCTCCAAAAGCCAGGTTTTAGGCATCTTCTGCAACAAAAATGTCACTTTTGGTGACTCAGTACCCCTTCATTTGAATGTGCTGAAATCACGCCAGACCTCACCACTGCATGCACCACTTTATAAAATGCACTGCAACTTGGATCACATGGTACTACTGTACCATGCGATCTGGTGCAGGTAAATGGACCGTGCGTGCAACCTACATTTGGTGTGTCATTAGGTTAACACTAATGCCGCGTACACACGAGCGGACTTTTCGACCGGACTGGTCCGACGCTCTATCCGACGGACTTTTGGTGGACTTCCGACAGACTTTCCGAACAAATGGACTTGCCTACACCCGATCACACCAAAGTCCGACGGATTCGTACGTGATGACGTACGACCAGACTAAAATAAGGAAGTTGGTAGCCAATAACTGCCCTAGCGTCGGTTTTCCTCTGTCGGAAAAGCATACAGGCGAGCGGACTTTTCGACCAGACTCGAGTCCGTTGGAAAGATTTGAAACATGTTCCAAATCTAAAGTCCATCAGATTTTCGACAGAAAAAGTCCACTGCAGGTCCGATGAAGCCCACACATGGTCGGATTGTCCGCTGGACTCGGTCCGTCGGACCAGTCCGGTCGAAAAGTCCGCTCGTGTGTACACGGCATGACACTTACTGCAGATCACAAGTGCAGTGCATTTTGAACACGATCAAGGAAACTCGCACGGAATGTGGGTTTCCCGTTCCAGTCTAGTTTACAACCGACATCTTGCAGCACAGAGCAGACAGGGTTTATCAAGCTAACCAATATATCCTCAGCTCCTCCTTGATGTATCAGAGGAAACTTTTTTTTTTTTTTTTAGATTTTTCAAAAAAGAACAAGTATAATGTAAGCAGCAATTTTTTTAATACTTTTTAAAGTTATACTATGTGAATGGGCACAAATGTATCACATATACATTTGGTACATCAATTTGGCTGCAAAAGTGGAAATACACTTTTCAATTGTGTAATGTCACAACCCAACTTGTTTCAGTTCCACATTTAAAAATACCAGATCATTATTTCACTTATTTTTCATTTTTTTTTTTTTTTTTTTAATACAATCTTTATTTATGAAAGACAGGGCAGTACAATTCAATAAACATTCGTCAAAGGGACAGACGTCAAATATTGCACCTGTCATTTCATTTTTTTTTCCCATACAAAACTATAAAAACATAAATCACAAACTTTCACAAAAAGACATTTAATGCAATCGAGAATATAAAATGGGTCAATAATCAGGTAACGGGTAGGCGGTGAGGTCTCAACCCACTCAACAGGCAAGTCGGGCTCCAACCGCCTGACTGTTGTATGTGAAACGGATCTGTCCTCCAGAGGGGGATTATTGTGCATTTTAAATTTGGCCGGCTTCCCGGACAGTACATAAATTATAGTATATCGTATAGATGAAGGGGTGAGTCAGACGGGTGCGCTTGAGGGGAGGGGGGCGCACATACGCCTCCAACTAACCTCTCCCTGTACCGCCCCCCACCCGGGTCCCCCCAAGTCAGGGTGTCCGCACCATGGTGGCACAAAGGTGCCAAGCCCCAGTACAGGTCAGGGTGTCTCATGGTGACAGACTGCCTAAATCTGTTGGGCTAACCGGTTCGTTCACGTCTCACCCCTCATCCGACACTTAACAGATGTGTTGCCTGTAGACAGGTGGCCATATAACCAATTGCAATATAAATAGTAAAGGGTGGTGAAGGGAGAAAAAGAGAGAAAGAAAAAGGTAAACTAGAACATACCTGGAACTTCACGTCCAACTCCGCCTCCGCTCCCGGCCCCCCGGGTACCTCAACTCATGCTGGATAGCTAGAAGGAGAAACATCTCGTCCCAACTCCCATCTTCAGCTAAATACTTATTTTTCATTTGACAAAGAGAAATATTGCAAAAAAGGAACTGTGGGTGCGTCCAACTGTATTCAGTATTCACAGGCCAAGAGTGGATTTCTAAAAAATATTCTTATATTTTGCTGTAGGTAGCTATAGATGGGACTGTTCAAAAAAAGTTTTAGAATGCAACTACATGTTGAATTTTTAATTAAGTTAATAGCATGGTATTGATTCTTTCTTGTCAACTGACTGTGATAATACATTGAAACCAATGCATTGCAAATGAGCAACCTGCCAACAAGGTGTGAATCTTATTCTATTGAAGACAGGGGCGGCGTCAGGTGGGTACTTGAAGGGAGCTATAGTTCCCCAAAAATATTGCAAGCACATCATTTTGACCACGGCCACCAAAAAGCTATAGGCAGTCCTCTGCTCTATTGGGTTGCAAGGGAGACCGACGAGAGTTGCCTCTTACTTTGTCCCCGGCTGCAGTGCCCGGCAATTAGCCTCCTAGGACTAGCAGCCTATAAGGACTCTCATATGCCTGTAGAAAATTAGATTCTCCCAGAACGATCGAGCTAGTGGGGCTGACTCACACATTGGTGCTCTGTGGCTGAAAATGCACTGGACTGGACTGGATTGGAGAAGAAGCCGAGATGGCAGCCTGTGGTGTCTTTGCCTGCAGCCAGGGCTGGGACAAGGGGTAGGCAGGAGGGGCGGCTACCCTGGGCACTGTGGTATCATGTGAGGTGGGGGGGCACTTTGAGGAGATTGGCGGGGAGGGGATTTGTGTTGGGAGGGGGAATTTGGTGGGCGGCACGGGGTAAGAATTGTTCTAGGAGGGTAAAGTTGGGTGGAGGGGGTGGTTGGGGTGGTGGTTTATGGAGACTTGTGTTTGGGGGGGGGGGGTTGGGTAAGAGGATTTGTGCTTGAAGGGGGATTTGGGGGACTTGTGATAGAGGAGGTGATATGGTAGAGGGGGGAAGGGAATATATTTTTGGGGGGGAAGATATGTGCTAGCAGGGATGATTGGGAGGTATTTGAGCTAGGAGGGGAATCTGGGGGGGGGATTTGTGCTAGGAGGGGGGATTGATTGGGGGAATTTGTGCTGGGAGGGGAGGTTTGAAGTTTGGGGGGAGGATATGTACTGGGAGGAGAAATTTGAGAGGTAAAAGATTTGTGCTAGGAAGGTTGATTTTTTTTTTGGGGGGGGGGTATTTGTGCTGAGGGGGGGCAAATATTTGTGCTAGGATAGGGGATTTCAGCAGGGGGGGGCGGATTTCTACTGGGAGGAGGGGGAATTTACACTTAATGTGTAAGCATGCAGATTAGTGCTCAACTGTTTTTTTTGGGGGGGGGGATTTTTGTTGACACATAAGCCATGAGGTTAGTGAGTGAGTGCTGAAAAGTTTTCCCTACAGGAATTCCCTCCAACTTTATTGCTTCAGCTCCCTAACCTGCACACAGACAGCTGGGATCTGCTTCCAGGGTTGCCACTTCATTCTGACTCCACTACACACTGCCCCCACTTCCCACTGACTGCCCCCACTTCCCACTGACTGACCCCACTTCACACTGACTGACCCCACTACACACTGCCTCCACTTCACACAGCCCCACTACACTCTGCCCGCCCTCACTACACACTGACTGCCCCCACTTCACACTGCCCCCACTTCACACTGACAGCCCCCACTTCACACTGACTGCCCCCCACTTCACACTGACTGCCCCCACTTCACACTACCCCCACTACACACTGACAGCCCCCGCTTCACACTGCCTCCACTTCACACTGACTGCCCCCATTCACATTGCCCTCACTACACACTGCCCACCCTCACTACACACTGACTGTCCCGACTACACACTGACTGCCCCCACTTCACACTGCCCCACTACACACTGCCTCCACTTCACACTGACTGCCCTCACTACACACTGACTGCCCCCACTACACACTGACTGCCCCCACTACACACTGACTGCCCGCACTACACACTGACTGCCCGCACTACACACTGACTGCCCGCACTACACACTGACTGCCCCCACTTCACACTGACTGCCCCCACCACACACTGAATTGTCCCCACTACACACTGCCCCACTGCACACTGACTGCCCCCACTACACAAACCCCCACTTCACACTGACTGCCCCCACTTCACACTGACTGCCCCATTACACACTGAATTGCCCCACTACACACTGAATTGCCCCCATTACACACTGCCCCCACTACACATTGACTGCCCCCACTAAACAGTGCCCCCACTACACACTGACTGCCCCCACTACACACTGACTGCCCCCACTTCACACTGACTGCCCCCACTTCACACTGACTGCCCCCACTTCACACTGACTGCCCCCACTACACACTGACTGCCCCCACTACACACTGACTGCCCCCACTACACACTGCCCCCAATACACACTGGCCGCCCCCACTACACACTGCCCCCACTACACACTGACTGCCTCCCACTACACACTGACTGCCCCCCACTACACACTGACTGCCCCCCACTACACACTGACTGCCCCCACTACACACTGACTGCCCCCACTACATACTGACTGCCCCCATTACACACTGACTGCCCCCACTACACACTGCCCCCACTACACACTGACTGCCCCCACTACACACTGACTGCCCCCTTCACACTGACTGCCCCCACTACACACTGACTGCCCCCACTACATACTGACTGCCCCTATTACACACTGACTGCCCCCACTACACACTGTCCCCACTACACACTGACTGCCCCCACTACACACTGACTGCCCCCTTCACACTGACTGCACCCACTACACACTGCCCCCACTACACACAGCTCCCACTTTACACTGGCCCCACGTCACACTGCCCCCACTACACACTGACTGCCTCCCACTACACACTGACTGCCCCACTACACACTGACTGCCCCCCACTACACACTGACTGCCCCCACTACATACTGACTGCCCCCACTACATACTGACTGCCCCCATTACACACTGACTGCCCCCACTACACACTGCCCCCACTACACACTGACTGCCCCCACTACACACTGACTGCCCCCACTACACACTGACTGCCCCCTTCACACTGACTGCACCCACTACACACTGCCCCCACTACACACAGCTCCCACTTTACACTGGCCCCACGTCACATTGCTCCCACTACATACTGCCACTTCACACTGCCCCCACTACAAACTGCCCCCACTTCACACTGCCCTCAATTCACACTGCTCCCACTTCACACTGCTCTCACTTCCCACTGACCCTACTACACACTGAGCCCACTTCACACTGCGCCCACTTCACACTGCCCCCCACTTCACACTGCCTCCCACTTCACACTGACCCCACTACACACAGCTCCCACTTTACACTGCCCCACTTTACACTGACCCCACTTTATACTGCCTGCACTTCATATTGCCCCCAATACATACCGCTCACTGTGCCCACTACGTACCGCAATCACTACATACTGCTCACTGCTCCCACTATGTACTGCTCCCACTACATACTGCCCCCACTACATAATGCTCACTGCATACTGCCACAAGTACATACTGCCCCCACTGCATACTACCCCCCTCCGCATACTGCTCACTGCCACCACTACAAACTGCCCCCATTACATAATTCTCACTGCCCCCACTGCATACTGCTCACTGGCCCACTACATACTGCTCACGGCCCCCACTCTATACTGACAAACTACATACTGCATACTGCTCACTGCACCCTCTGCATAATGCTCACTGCTCCACTACATACTGAAGAGGGCACACTGACTATACTCTTGGAGGTTAATAATTGTGTAGTTCTGGGGATTAATAATGCACAATCCTGGGGTTTATTGCAGTGCTGGGAATTACTATGCCATGCTGGGGTTTATTTGTGTTTCTTGCTGGGAGTTAGTAGTTGTGCCATGCTAAGGGGTTTTATTATTGTGCAATGTTGGAGGTAAATTGTTGTGCAGTGCTGTGGGTATATTATTTTGCCATGCTGATGGTAAAGTGTTGTGCTGGAGGTTAATTATTGTTCTCTTCTTGGGGTTTATTATTGTGTTAGGTTGAGAATTTATTTTATTTTTGTTCCATGCCAGGGGTTATTT
The DNA here is from genome assembly GCF_042186555.1 of Aquarana catesbeiana. Taxonomy (NCBI): domain Eukaryota; kingdom Metazoa; phylum Chordata; class Amphibia; order Anura; family Ranidae; genus Aquarana; species Aquarana catesbeiana. The sequence goes on along the minus strand of NC_133324.1, from coordinate 837,720,713 downwards.
ATGCCATTCTGGCATTTACGCTTGCTGGGGTTATTGCTGACACTTGTGTAGGGGCTATCATTGCTGGTCCCATTTGATCTTATTTTACTCCAACAATCTTTTTAATGTGCTCCAAGGCTCCATTTTGTCTATACATTGGGATAATCCATGAAAAAACACCCATTTTTGGCCACGGCCACCTTTGACCATGCCCACTTGTTTGGTCCTGCCCATAAGAGCACCTTAGCTCCCCCACATATACCTTTAGTACCCTCACAGCACCCCTAAAATAATTTGTCTAGAGCCGCCCCTGACTGAGGAATTAAAAATGTAATGAGCATATATTACATGTCTCAGGAGAGAGATTTATATTCAACACTTTGTATTTTTTAACTGTTCACATGAAGTCCTGAGATTGAAAAAAAAATATGCAGGAAATTAAATAGGTTGAGAAGGGATAGAATGTTTTTTTGTGAGCTCTTAGTCCTATCAATTGCACCCTTGAGAAAGCTCACTCATCAATCCACTGTTACACTATATTGTCAAAAGTATTGGGATGCCTGCCTTTACACACACATGAAGTTTAATGGCATCCCTGTCTTAGTCTGTAGGGTTCAATACTGAGTTGGCCCACCCTTTGCAGCTATAACAGCTTCAACTCTTCTGGGAAGGCTGTCCACAAGGTTTAGGAGTGTGTCTATGGGAATGTTTGGCCATTCTTCCAGAAGCGCATTTGTGAGGTCAGACACTGATGTTGGACTAGAAAACCTGGCTCGCAGTCTCTGCTCTAATTCATCCCAAAGGTGTTTTATCGGGTGGAGGTCAGGACTCTGTGCAGGCAGGTCAAGTTCCTCCACCCCCATATTCGCTCATCCATGTCTTTATGGACCTTGCTGGTACAAATATTCCCATAGACACACTCCTAAACCTTGTGGACAGCGGCTATGAACATATTAATGTATATGAACATTTATAAAGCAGTGAAACTGACATTCACCAAACATTCACTGAATATGAATCAATTGCTGTAATGCAAAACATATACACCAAGAAGATTTACCTACTGTTAATGTTTTATGCATGTCACATCCACTGTTTTTTTAAATATTCCCTGTTTATGCTCTAGGTACCCTTAAATGTTTTTCCCTGCTATGTTTGTGTTTTATGTTACATAAAGAATCACAGTGATGCCAGAGAAGTGAATACAAAAAAAAGGTTTTTAATGGCCCAAAGTATATGAATGGCGCACAGGAAACATACTGTCAGCAGACTACCTTTTGTAATAACTTCGAAAATATCCAGAATTTTCCCATAGCAGGGTTTGGACAGGACTGCAGGATCACATAGTGTTAGAGCTCCTGGTTAAGGAATTTACCAGATACTGAACACTGCAAGATGATGTGGCCTTAGGACCTTCCATTGGCTAGAAAACCTAAATGGATGATCAGAATACTTATCTTGCTAAAAAGTAAAATATATAGTGCTAATCTGAACACTGTGTAAGTGGCAACGGTTGTAGTGGGGTGGTGTGGTGCACTGTCATAGTGTAATATGTCTTTGATATTAACGTTGGGGTTTTTAACTCTCTTGACTGGAGAATTCTTTCATGGACAACCCAACTACTGAGATCTTTGTATTCTACAAGAGTAATACTGCAATATACTTATTTCTTATATTAAGTTTTGACACTGGAGTATGAATTATATATACAGAACATGTGAGCCCTACTCAGTAGCAAATCCTACCGCTGCCTGCATAAATTATTATGAAATCAGACAGCACTAGACCTTTTTGGTAATATGCTCCATAGCAATTCCATGGTCTGTGACAGCTATACTTACATCCTTTTTTTTTAAAACCAGAGCAGTGCTACTTCCCTATTCCTGTTAACTCAAAAATCAATATTATTTATTTACTAATTATGTGCTAGTACATATACACTCCCAAAGTGCCACTTTTTACATATCCAATATTCTTCATAAACCACCGATATGTATTATTTCCTCGACCATAAAGAGGTAGCAGTGATTGTTTCACAGTGCCAACATCCAAATATAAGGATATAGAAAGAAAGGGATTCCCCTTGGGGTAGAACTTTAACGACACTTAGATAAGGTCACAAAACAATAGAATAGAAAAAGGTCAAAATTTATTGAAAAATACAAAGATAAAACCATAGGTCATGGAGTGTACATATCAACCATAACTGATACTGCAAATAATTGAAGTAGATGGTGAGTAAAACTGATCCTTCACCCGACGCGTAAGAAAACGATGTGGATATAAAAATAAAATAAAATAGATATAAAATAGATTTTTGGGCTTTATATTTACATCTTTTTCTTATACTGGGTCCCTGTAGGGTAATGGTGATTTCCTGTGGCCACTGTGTTGCTTTCTATGCTGTTTTTTAATTCTATGGAATGCGCTACAAGCGTCTGATTGCTGCAACTGTAAGTTTTGTATGTAATAGACCTCTCATGTTGTAATAGTATCTGTGAATGATATGTATAGGCATTGACTGTTTGTACTTATTTCATAGAGTCTCTGTATCCTATTAACCCCTGAGGAAGGAGTATCTCTTGTAGACTCCGAAACGCTTCGGGTGAAGGATCAATTTTACTCACCATCTACTTCAACTATTTGCAGTATCAGTTATGGTTGATATGTACACTCCATGACCTATGGTTTTATCTTTGTATTTTTCAATAAATTGTGACCTTTTTCTATTCTATTGTTTTGTGACCTTATCCAAGTGCCATTAAAGTCCTACCCCAAGAGGAATCCCTTTCTTTCTATTTCCTCAACCAATACATCAAAAGTATATGCAAATATACTGAAAAATAAATGTCCTTGAAATCCAAAGTTCCATCCAATATCACAAGATCCAAAAACCAACAGCAACCACAGTTTGCAGTTCAGGAGCTTAACATATCATTTTTTCACAGTTATACCCTTTAAGCCGCCCATAGATTGTTTTCTAATCTCGGCCAGTTCAGCAGGGACCGGCTGAAATTCAAACCATCTGTGGGCAAGCTGAATCAAAGTTGATCCATTGATCAACTTGGGTACAACCAGCTTGCTGAATTATTGTATGGGATTATTACTAGTGGCTATAGCCGCTAGCAATTATGACTGTGTTCTCCCAGCAGAGACAGCTGCCTGATCATCTTCATTATCTTCCTGATCATGTAGGAGAGCCTGGGAATCATTCTGTGAAATTTCATGATGCAGATCCGACAAGTTGATGCTTATAGCTGCTCTGACATTAGCCCAGAAAAGACCATGCTTGCTTTTCTCCTTTGGCCATTCCAGATATGTTCTTTTTGCCATAAGTGATTTCAGCCTCGAGTACTTTGAAGGGATGATGTACTGAGGGATTTGTTCCAGCAGAATTAAAATGAGGTTGTCTGTCTTTTCAGTAAACAGTTGTTGATGAGCGAAATAGAGTTCATAATGACACCACTCACTCTGAACAAAATGAGGAGATAAAACAAAGATGGATTTGTAGCTCTTCTCAATGCAATTAATAATGTTTTCAACAATGGGTCTTCCCGGCAAGAAATTTCTCTCGTGCTGACAGATCCGTATCGAGTTGTCCATCTTCTCTATACTTGGCAACATTATTTCCTTAACCCAAGATGCATCGTGTTCACTATAAGAAACAAAAGCATGGAAGTCAAAATCTCTCCCGAGTTCCCAGTAGTGACTTTTCGATGTCCTAGTCCTGTGCTTTGTCTGTGTCCACTGCCAAATCATTTTAAAGTACCATGGAACATCACAATATTTGCATATAATAAACAACAGAACAAGGGCAAAGATTATTGGCACAACTATAACTGGGACCAGTATATAGATGTTACAGTATATTTCAGGCATGTAAAAGTCAGCCAACATGACCCCGCGAAGGTTGTCCGGGTGTTCACAAACATATTTTTCTGGCCAGTTAATCATTTTTCCAGGGGATTTCTTCACTTCACCAATGAATGTTCTTATCTCACAAAAACAATGGAATGGGTTGCCCTCCATGTTTATCCTGGAAACATTGTTACATTTGTGAATGAATTCAGTGGTTGGATAAGGAATTTGATTGTGATCAACCTGGAGCACTATTAGATGGGGGAAAAATGTGCAGTCTGGTAGATCAAAGAATCGATTGAACTCAAGGTTAAGGTATTCTAATTTTTCAAAATAAGTTATGTCCAATGGCACAAATGTTATGTCATTTTTACCCAAATCCAGCCAGGTAATATTCTTTGGCAAACATTTAAAAACAGAATTGGTCAAAGAACATAAAGTCAAATTCATCTTTGTTATACTCTGCGACCAGCTGCATTCCTCTTCCTTGTAATCAAGCTGGTTCCTGCTAACGTCAATATGCTGCAAGGATATCATTTTGTTGGTCATGGAGCTGACTTTGGCAAGTCTTTGCAGTTTATTGTCTGCCATTATCAAAGTTTTCAGATTAATCAGCGTTTCACAGTTTTGAAAGACATCATCCGGCATAGCATTACTGGAAAAATCCAAGAATTGGAAGTTGCTAGGTTTTAAAGGACACTCCATGAAGAGAAAATTGGCTGAAGTTATGATCAGGGTTTTAATGTTCATTTCAGAAAACAATCTGTACAATATAGTCTGGTTAAAAAAAAACACTTTACTTTGAATATTGTTCAAGTGAACCTCTGTCATGGAAGAGTTGGAATAGTCAAATTGAAGTTTATTAATTACCCCTTGCACTGTAAATTCTGACAATTTGAATGTCTTAACAGATGAATGCCATATAACCTGAAGAATGGAGGTAAGTAAATCCCATGGTAGAGAAAGGCCATTCATAGTGAAATTGATGACTCTGGAATTATCAGCTATTGCTGTTAAATGACTATTTTCTATATAAAGGACATAGGCACAGTTGGACAGTTCCAAAGATTCAGATACATTCACGACATCAAAAAGTAAACTGAAAATATCCTTTTTCATAGACAGAGAGGCAAGGTGAAGGTAATCTGTATTCAGCATTAGTAAGCTGCCATTTTGGTAATGGGTTAGAGTATCCAAATTGAGGAACACATGTTGGAGTTTTAGTGGAGAGATTGCTTCAATATCTGATTGCAGTATTTGCTGTGCACCAAACCCTAAGTACTCCAGTTTTAACAGATTTCCCAAACCTTTACACACAGACAATGTTGTGAAATTATTGTATGAAATGTCCAAATATCGAAGGTTGTCTGGAAATGTGCAAGAGACATTCTCAAGCTTGTTGTAGGATAAATCCAAATGTTCCAAGCGTTTGTTGGAGTCAAATATTTCTTTGTTCAGTTCAGCGAGTAGATTATTTGAAATATTGAGAACTTTGAGACGCAAGAGATAGTTGAGGTCGGTTGTTTCAAGCTTTGTGATATTATTATGTGACAGATCCAGCACAGTTGTCTCTACAGACACATTGTTAGGGAAAGAAACCAGTGAGTTGTATGAGTAGTTAGTAACAAGTTCCTGATCCTTAATAAGTTGGTGTTCTATACAATGTGCAACAATGAGCACAGAGGCAATGGTGGTAAGTAACAGGATAAATTCAGCCATTGCTACATCCGTCTTTTCAGAGCTCAAATTCTAGAGAGATTAAACATTCATGGTAGACTGCAGGTTTTCACCTACAAAGTAGAGAAATATAATTAATTACAGTAAATAACTGTTTGAAATAATTGGCGCTTAAATATTAACCACTTCAGCCCCGGAAGATTTGGCCACTCAATGACCAAGCCATTTCTTGCGATACGGCACTGCGTCACTTTAACTGACAATTGCGTGGTTGTGCGATGCTGTACCCAAACAAAATTGACGTCCTTTTTTTCCCACAAATAGAGCTTTCTTTTGGTGGTATTTGATCATCTCTGCGGTTTTTATTTTTTGCACTATAAACAAAAAAAAGAGCAACAATTTTGAAAAAACACAATATTTTGTACTTTTTGCAATAATAAATATCCCCATTTTTTTTTTTAAAAAGCTAACTTTTTTCTCAGTTTAGGCCGATATATATTCTTCTACATATTTTTGGTAATAAAAATCGCAATAAGCATATATTGATTGATTTGCGCAAAAGTTATAGCATCTACAAAATAGGGGATAGATTTATGGCATTTTTATTATTTTTATTTTTTTTACTAGTAATGGCGGCGATCTGAGATTTTTATCAGGACTGCGACATTATGGGGGACACATCGGACACTTTTGACACAATTTTGGGACGATTGACAATTATACAGTGATCAGTGCTATAAAAATGCACTGATTACTGTATAAATGTCACTGGCAGGGAAGGGGTTAACACTAGGGGGCAATCAAGGGGCTAAGTGTGTTCCCTGTGTGTGTTCTAACTGTAGGGGGAGGGGACTGACTAGAGGGGATGACAGATTGTGGTACCTAGCTATTAGGAACTCACGATCTGCATCTCCTCTCCTCACAGAACAGGGATTTGTGTGTTTACGCACACACACACGTCCCTGTTCTGCCTCTCGTGCCCCCGATCGCGTGTGGCCGGCGGTCAGTACACATGGGCGGAATGTCGGCCGGTTTCTATTGAATTTTCTGAGAGAGATTTGGCCCGTGTGTGCTAGGCTTTAGTTCACCTTACAAAATAATGCTGTACTGACCTCTGGGGAAGCTGAACTGTCAGTGCCCATACAGCTGCTACAGGTATTTAAAATCCCCATTCTTCCCCCTCTTCTCTGTGCAGCGCTTCCTTGATGGCTAAGGGCGAATCATTGTGCAGATGCTGACCAATCAGAATCGATCTGGTCTGCCTCAGAAGTGAAGCACAGAGTAGAGAAGAGCAGGGATTTCAAATCCCAAGACCGCCGAAGTGGCTGTGGGGACACTGACAGCTCAGCATCCCCAGAGGTAAGTATAGCAAGAACTGGCGGGTGGGGAGGGTGTACGGTGTTAGTTCACTTTTTCATTTTTCTGTAACGAGATTAAAGGCAGATTAAAAAAATAATAATAACAAATATGTTACACTTACCTGCTCTGTGCAGTGAGTTTGCACAGAGCAGCCCTGGTCCTCCTCTTCTTGGGTCCCCTTGTGGCGCTCCTAGCCCCTTCCTGCGCTATGGGGGCACCCAAGCAGGCTCACTCTGGAGCCACTGCTCTGTGTGTCTCGGTCTCGCCCATGCTCTCTCCTCATTGGTTCACTTTCTGTGATTGACAGTTGGAGAGCCGCTGCTTTCGTGCACATTGTTAGATCGAAATAGGGCTCAGGTAAGTATTATAGGGACTGGGGGAGGGGGGGCTGCTGCACAAAAAAGGTTTTTACCTTTATGCATAGAATGCATGAAGGTAAAAAACCTTGAGACTTTACAACCACTTTAAGCAGTATATGATGGTAATGTAGTACTCACATGCATACATGTGTACGCAAAAGAAAAAATATAGGGAAATGTATACAAAGATTGAGAACCTGTTAAGAATTCGAATTATAATCTTGTTTCAGTTTATTATAACCTAGACAGGGCACAGTAAAGGGCGCATATCATCTACTCACTCCTATGCCAGCCTGAATCCAGAGAGAAGTCTTGTATTTCTTGGTAAGCGCATGTGACACGCCTTCAAGTGCTGTCACGCTGGGGCAAAGGACAGGTCATTATCTCTGTACCTACCCAGTTTTAAAGCCCATGTCCAGCTTCCTCTGCGTTTCAGTGTCCAGATCAATGTTATAATGCAATGCTATATTTTTCCATGGGCACTGTCAGCTAAAAGAGGAGCTCCAGGCTCCTTCAGAAAAAAATTAAGTCAGCTGTTGAAAGTGAAAAGCAAAGACTTGTTTGGTCTGGTCTACAAGATATGATTTAGATGTCACTGGCTCACATAAAGGGTCATGAAATTAAAGCTGGGTATACACTTTGAGGTTTTTTTTTTTGTTCAGCCAGCGGGTTGAATGAAAAAAAAACTCACAGATCTCCACATCAACACAAGTGATGTATCCTGTGCTATTGTATCCTGACAACTAGGACCCCCCCCCCCCACTTAGAATACACAGAGCAGCACTGCAGCCATTGGCTGCAATCGCTGATGGAATGCTGGCTTTATGGGGCGTACACACGGTCGGACTTTTCAGCTACAAAAGTCCGACAGCCTGTCTGACAGACTTTCGACAGACTTTTGGTGGACTTTCTAACGACTGGACTTGCCTACACACGATCACACCAAAGTCTGGCGGATTCGTACGTGATGACGTACACTGGACTAAAATAAGGAAGTTGATAGCCAGTAGCCAATAGCTGCCCTAGCGTCGGTTTTTGTCCGTCGGACTAGCATACAGATGAGCGGATTTCTGGGTCCGGCAGAGTTACGACGTAAAATTTTGAAGGAAGTTCCAAATCTAAAGTCTGTCAGATTTGCGACTGGAAAAATCCTCTGAAATTCCGTGGAAGCACACACACGATCGGATTGTCCGCAGGATTTGGTCCGTCTGCGTCCGTCGGACTTTTGTAGCCGAAAAGTCCGACCGTGTGTACACCCCATTACAGCAGGGCTGCTTGACAGAAGCCTGTCATTGTATCAGCTTCCTTTGAACAGGTGGCTTCTGCTGAACCTGCCAATTTTTGGACTGTGTATACCCTGCTTTAGTTTTATGAAGGTCACATTTTAAGGAACACAGACCAGAGAGATATATGCAGGCAGCCCTAACTAACCTTCTGAAAAGGCTAGTTTCCTGCGGTGGTGGTCCAATAGCTTTAGTAGTTTCTAAATCACTCAAACCAAACAGGTTTTCAAATTAAAAACCATGCCTTCAAGAGGAAGTAAACCCTGATGGGACCTACACTCCTTTTGGAGTGGTTAACTGGTTTTAATCTTTAATTTATTTTTATTTACTTTTTAATTTTTTTTGGTCATTGTACCTAGCATATTTTTTAATAAACTTATACGGTATCACACTATGGGAGCCCTGTTCTTTTGTATGAGGAAAAAATCTAATCGTGAAGGACACCCACACCCGGAGCAGAAGTCCTTTAGGAACAACTCCATTGGATTTCAAGACAACACCGGTGATACTACATACCTATTACCCCTGCAGGGGTGCGGGGAGTTGGTGAGTGGGGACCCTTGAAGGGGAGCACCTAAGTCACTGAAGATTTATTGTTGCCATCACTAAAGTCACTCTACGCAGGAACTCCTGAATGAACTGATTGCTAATTAGGACTTTCACAACACTGACTTTTATTACTTCACTAATCATTTTGTATATTTTTTTTTTAATTTTAATTTTTTGGCACGTTTGATATATTTTTGGCATATTTTGGTTTTATATGCTGTCATAATTTACAATTGTCTGTTTTCATGGTGAAGAAGAGGGCTGGGTTTGCCTCACCAGCTTTATATATTGTGCACAGCGGAGATATAGTGTGAATACTCAATCAATATACGGCACTGGCGGTGGACTGATTATATAGTCATTTCCAGCTAGTATAACAGTTGGAAGGAGGATTTGGCCTACGTTAACCCCTTATAGATCATTAGGGGGGCTGTGTTATTGTTACACTTAGTATTTATAATTTGGTGTCACCACCACTGATGAATTGTTTGCATACTTGTTTTATATATATATATATTTCTTTTGTTTGATTTGTCTGCACTTATAGGTATGGGATATTAATCCCATTGGGCACATATACACACATTTTTTAAGTATACTTTAAATACATTTATATTTTTATTATTTGTTTGAACAAATGCACTGTATAGCCCGCTTTGAGGAGAGTACACAGGATATATAGCTTTGTAGCTAACACACAATTTCACTTATCCAATTTAGGTAGCGCCATCTGCCCCTATTCACATATCATTTTTCTTGCCCCCATAGTAAGCCATTCGTGCAGGAATTTTCCCGAGCCGGGCTGTTTGTGTTTATAGACACAATTAATTAATTTTTTTTTATTTTAATTTTAAGTAAATTTTAATGTATTATTTTTATGTATCTCCTCCCTCCTCCTCCTCCTAGGCCAATATGATCGCTTCTCCTTTCGGCCAATCAGGAAACGGGTCTCAAGATCGGCCAGGAAGAGAATATTAATTTGCTATTGTCACACAACTTTTTGAAGCCTATTAGAGCCTCGTGCTCTAATCATGTGCTACAAAAAAAAAAAAAAAACCCATTGGAATTCATGCGTCCGGCACCCCTCATGTAGAATAGGGGGCCAGACACATGGATAGGGGGGCGTTATCCCTGCACCCTGCATAACGGGTCGCCACTGGTCACTAGCTCTCTGCTCAGGGAGTCATGAGAACAGAGCGATTGGTGATGTTTGATCAATTGTTTCTCAGTCTTAGAGGCGGCGGGGGACAGATGCAGCGCCGACATTGTCATCCGGTGCACAGGGCAAAGATGGCAAACTGTACCCCCCCTATAAAGAAAGAGTCAGTGTCAATTCAAAACAGGAAAATGCTTAAAACAATACAAATTAAATCAGATATAATTCAATAGAAACAGAGTTCACTCCCACATTTTAAATATATGTATTTTCTTAGAGGTACTTAAAGTGCTGTGAAATAATAACGCAGCTTAGCTTCCCCGCTGACAGGACAGAGCTCTTCCCAACAAATCAGTGGGTGCCAGTGGTCATCTATTGGGCGGCACCCACTGATCAGCATCTGCTGTGTATCATCACAGCACAGCCAGGTCAACGGTGGCACGCGAGTGTGCCCTCTACCTGGGATTGATGGATTACGTACCTGGTACATGATCCATGCAGTGGAGCAACCGTACATGTGATATGGCTGGCAAGCCGATAATAATGACCACCAGCATCAGTCCCAGTTTCTGCAATTATATCCCCCCAGTATCCGTGCCAGTTTGGAAAATAACAACTCTCAGAATACATGCAATCTCCATAATATTAACCGCCAGCATCAGTGCCAATTTACAAAATAACAATCCACAGCATTGGTGTCAGCAGCAGCAATAATAACCCCCAGCATCAATGCCAGTTTCTACAATTCGATCCCCAGCATTGGTGCCAGTTTAAGAATCAGCAGCCAATTTTACGCAATAATAACCCACAGCATTCGTGTCAGTGTCTGCAACAATAATCCCCAGCAATAGTGCTATCTTATGTAATAACCCCCAACAATGATGGCAGTGTCTATGATCCTCATGTGAACTGGCTGGAGTGATAAACTCATTGGGGGGTGTGTGTGTGTGTGTGTGTGTGTGGGGGGGGGGGGGGGGTTGATTAACTACTTGAGCTCTGGAAGATTTTACCCCCTTCATGACCAGTCCATTTTAGAACTGCTCTAATTTAACTGGTAATTGCGTGGTCATGCACTGCTGTACACAAACTACATTTATATTATTTTTTTTCACACAAAGAGCTTTCTTTTGGTGATATCTGCACACCACTGTGTTTTTTTAAATTTTTTTATTATATAAACAAAAAAAGAACATTTTTCTTTACGTTCTGCTATAACATACCCAATAAAAAAAATAAAAAATGTTTCATCATAAAATTAGGCCAAACTGTATTCTGCTACATGTCTTTGTTAAAAAAATAAAATAAGTGTATACTAAGTGGTTTGTGTGAAAGTTATAATGTCTACTAAATGATGGAATATACACTGGAATATTTTTTTTATATACTAGCAATGGTGGCGATCAGTGTAGGGAGAAAAAACAAATCAACCATTCCCTCTCTGGGCTGTGATTGGACACAGCCGATCAGCAGATCCTGGCTGTGAATCATAGGCTGGGATCTGCTGACAAATTCTCACTGTGTCAAATCACAGGGGAGTTGACGGGTGAGGGCATGCACCCGAAACAGGCAGCGATGTATGGGTATGCTGTGGTTCCTGTAGCTGCATCCCTGTCGCAGTATATGTACTGCGGCGGGTCGGCAAGTGGTTAATTACTAATGGTATTTGTAATATGCAGCATAAAGTGGGTTAATGTATTGCCACGGGTGGAGATTACTCTGCGGCTCCGCCTGACAGGGATCATCGTTGCAGGCAGCTCTGCAGTATTATGGCGCAGAAGGTAGTCACAGTTGCCCAGAAAGTTTTTAGCAGTACACTGCCAGCACTTCATCTGCGCTCCCTTCCTACAGTAAATGGTTCTGCCCAGGGCATCCACTCCTTCCGCCCAAACCCCCCCCGTACCGGCCCTGGACAGATGCAGCTTTACCTAGGTAAGCATGATTCAGAAAAGAAAAAAAAAATAATGCAGAGGCTTTGCTAGGTCTACAAAAGATCTGGGGCTAGAGCCCATAGCAGCGTAGTAAAGAAAGTCATACACTTGGATGGGCATACACAGGTATATAATATACGCGTGTGTGTGTATATCCCCAGAGAGCCCCCCACTTACATCAGGGTCCCCAGAGAGCCCCCTTAACATCAGGGTCCCCAGAGAGCCCCACTTACATCAGGGTGCCCAGAGAGCCCCCCCTCCCCTTGGGGACCCCTGCAGAGACTCGGGGCTATAGCCCCAAAAGCCACCCCCTAGCGACGCCACTGACATAATGCATTAGTGTATTTTCTATCCACCTAGGGTTCAGCTTTACATCCTGTTTTCAGAGGTCGCCTAATTTCCCTATGAAGACTATATGTCACGGGAATGTCAAAAAATTATGGAATTTAACGTGTATCCTCACAGGGTGACACTGTGGATGCACTAGTAATAATATGCCAGCATCCCGATATTAGTAGGAAAAGATTTTGGCATTGCAAAATTGGGCTTTATAGGCACACGCATAGAATAAAAAATATTTGAAATTTTAATTGAATAAGATTAAAATCGTGGTTTACAAACATAAAAGGAAAACAACATCATAATAACATAGGACCCCAGGGACTCAAATAACACCTCCAAATATTATATTCTAATCCAATTCGGTGCAATTAGAAATAACAAATATATATGTCACGGGAGCTGAAGGACTATCGCTGTGAACTTGTGAAGTGCCTAGGTTTTCATGCTGTATGCACTCTCAGCACAAAGGGAACTGAAAGAGGAACTACAACCAAAATGAATCAACATACTTTAAAGAAATATGAGCATCTTTCTTACCCGTGAATGTTTCAGCTCTGCTTTGGTATAAGAAAATAATCAGAGCTTGGAATAGGCTTTGTTAGGACATAACAGAAAGCATGGAAGATTATAAATGAATGAATGCTGCTGAAAGACTCATCCACCTTACCAACCGTTCAGTGTCCTCCACCCCTCTCTGCCAATTCCTGCACTGGTTTCCACTCACCCAACGAATAAAAGTCAAATTAATAACAATAATTTACAAAGGCATCCACAACTCTGCCTCAAAATACCAACCAAGCCGCTCTCTTCGGTCATCACAAGACCTCCTGCTCTCTAGCTCCCTTGTCACCTCCTCCCATGCTCGCCTCCAGGATTTCTCCAGAGCTTCTCCCATCCTTTAGAACCCCCTACCCCAATCTGTCTGACTGTCCTATAATCTATCCATCTTTAGACGATCCCTGAAAACCCTTCTCTTTAAAAAAGCCTATCCTGCTTCTAACTCATACACTGTTTTACTTCCTCCATCAGCTCATCCCCCACACCTATTACCTTTTGTATCAATTGACCCTCCCACCTAGATTGTACGCTCTAAAGAGCAGGGCCTCTGATTCCTCTTGTACCAAATTGTAATGTAACTATAATGTCTGCCTTCATTTTGTTAAGCGCTGCACAAACTGTTGGCACTATATAAATCCAATATAATAATAATAATAAAAAATAGCGCAGATCCTTTATATTTTTCATTTTGTTGCAGTTAAGGTTCCAGTCCAGTGTATGATAGAAGCCTCGGGTTTATAACGAATAAATATAATCTGCTTGTCAGGGGGATGATCTATGAAAGGTTGGACCAGGAGTAAAAGAGATGTCACCAATAACAGCTTGTCAGACTGCAGGTTTCCTTTTACACAGCAAGGATTAGAAGTCCTTATCTTTTCCTGGTTATATTATATCAGCCTGAACACCTGTAAATATCCACGGGGAGCTCGCTGATTTTGGAACAACGAAATCTAAAAGCGCACTTTAACACTTTTAGGGGGGATGCCTAAGAGCAGTTAAGACAGCAGCAATACTTACACAAGTTTGTTATTGGGCTGTCAGCAGGGAGCCATGGTGAAGCTCTCGGGCAGATCCAGTGCGACTGGCAGAGCAGGAAGTACAGTCTTGTATAAAACGTTCTGCCCTCCAAATGTCTTTCTGTGTGATTCAGCCTGATCTCACCGCTTCTTCTTCTTTAAGTGAAAGGAAGCATTCAACTGATCAAAATCGAAAACAAACTTCTCTTTGGGCAAGGAGAGTGCTAAACATGTATTGTTCTATCATAACAAAAGAATTAACCACTTAAGGACCGAGCCTTTTTCTGAGATTTGTTGTTTACAAGTTAAAAACAGGTTTTTTTGCTAGAAAATTCCTTAGAACCCTCAAACATTATACTTTTTTTTTTTCTAACACCCTAGAGAATCAAATGGTGGTTGTTGCAATACTTTCTGTCACACCGTATTTGCAGCAGTGGTCTTACAAGCGCACTTTTTTGGGAAAAAATACACTTTTTTGAATTAAAAAATAAGACAACAGTAAAGTTAGCCCATTTTTTTTTTTTATATTGTGAAAGATAATGTTACGCCTAGTAAACTGATACCCAACATGTCATGCTTCAAAATTGCGCCCACTCGTGGAATGGCGACAAACTTTTACCCTTAAAAATCTCCATAGGCAAAGTTTAAAAAAGTCTACAAGTTGCATTTTTTGAGTTACAGAGGAGATCTAGGGCTAGAATTATTGCTCTCGCTCTACCGATCGCGGCGATACCTCACATGTGTGGTTTGAACACCGTTTTCATATGCCGGCGCTTCTCACGTATGCGTTCGCTTCTGCGCATTTAAAAAATTTTTTTTCTTATTTATTTTTCCTTTTATTTTTTATTTTTACACTGTTGTTTAAAAAAAAAATGTGTCACTTTTATTCCTATTACAAGGGATGTAAACACCCCTTGTAATAGAAAAAGAACATGACAGGACCTCTTAAATATGAGATCTGGGGTCAAAAAGACCTCATATCTCATATATACACTAAAATGCTATTTTAAAAAAATGGCCCTTTAAGAGCTATGGGTGAAAGTGACGTTTTGACGTCGCTTCCGCCCTGCAATGATATGGAGACGGGTGGGGGCCATCTTCCCCTCACTCGTCTCGATGTCACACAGGGGAGAACATCCGATCGCCTCCGCCGCTGCCGATGGCTCTGGTCAAATCTGCTGCTGAGACCACTTTTATCTTGAAACGGACCGCCCACTGAAGAAGAGGATACCGGGGTTATGGCAGCTAGCTGCTGTGATAAGAAGTATACTCCTCTTTAAAGTACCGACGTATAACGACGGTGGGCAGTCCGAAAGTGGTTAAAGAAGTATTAGACCCAAATCAAAAATATAATATTAAGCAGCTTTTTTTCAAAACAGTAAGGCCCCACTCATACTACAGTCATGTCCAAAAGTTTTGAGATTGACACAAATATAAATTTTCAAAGTCAGTGTTTTTAGATCTTTTTGTCAGATGTTACTATGATATACTGAAGTATAATTACAAGCATTTCATAAGTGTCAAAGGCTTTTATTGACAATTACATTAAGTTTTTGCAAAGAGTCAATATTTGCAGAGTTGACCTTTTTTTTTAAAGACCTCTGCAATTCGCCCGGGCATTCTGTCAATCAACTTCTGGGCCACATTCTGACTGATGGTAGCCCATTCTTGTATAATCAATGCTTAAAGTTTGTCAAAATTTATGGGGGGGGTTTTTGTTCGCCTGCCTCCTGAGGATTAACCACAAGTTCTCAATGGGATTAAGGTCTGGGGAGGTTCATGGCCATGGAACCAAAATTTTGATGTTTTGTTCCTCAAGCCACTTAGTTATCACGTTTGCCATATGGCAAGGTGCTTCATCATGCTGGAAAAGGCATTGTTCTTCACCAAACTGTTCTTGGATGGTTGGGAGAAGTTGCTCTCAGAGGGTGTTTTTGTACCATACATTGTTCATGGCTGTGTTCTTAGACAAAATTGTGAGTGAGCCCACTCCCTTGGCTGAGAAGCAACCCCACACATGACAAGATTTTTTTTCGGATGCCCCATACAATCGCAAAGGGGATTTATCAGAGAAAATTACTTTACCCGAGTTCTCAGCAGTCCTACTTTTTGTAGAATATCATTATGTCCCCTGATGTTTTTCCTGGAGATAAGTGGCTTCTTTGCTGCCCTTCTTGACACCAGGCCATCCGCCAAAAGTCTTTGCTTCACTGTGCGTGCAGATGCACTCACACCTGCCTGCTGCCATTCCTGAGCAAACTCTGCACTGGTGGTGCCCCAATCCCCCCGCTGAATCAACTGTAGGAGACACTCCAGGTGCTTGCTGGACTTTATTGGGCACCCTGAAGCCTTTTTCACAAATGCAGTGGAAATGTTTTTTATGGGATTAAGTTCATTTTCATGGCAAAGAGGGACTTTGCAATGAATTGTTTGCAAAGTCCCTTGTTTCCTGTCCCTGTCCTGACCTTGCCCTGCTCATGTGTTCTCCCTCCATTTGTACATAGTTAGGTTGTTATTTGGGTTGCTGCACTTTCATGTTTATTTGTCACTTTATATTGTTTATGGTTTTCTGGTGTCGGTGTTAGAATTGTATTATTTGTCATATTAACCACTTGCCGACCGCTGCACGCCAATATACGTCGGCACAATGGCAGCGGTGGGCAAATAGGTGTACCTGTACGTCCCCTTTAATTGGTCGGGCCGGCGGTGCGCTCCCGCCGTGTACAGCGTGACCGTTTCCTGCGGGACCCTCGGACCCGATTTCCGCCAGTTTCCCGACGATCGTGTCACGGAGCCACAGAATGGGGAGATGCCTATGTAAACAAGGCATTTCCCCGTTCTGCCTAGTGACATGACAGAGATCACTGCTCCCTGTCATCGGGAGCAGTGATCGCTGTCATGTGAGTAGTAGCCCATCCCCCCCACAGTTAGGATCACTCCCTAGGACACACTTAACCGCTTGATCGCCCCCTAGTGTTTAACCCCTTCCCTGCCAGTGTCATTTACACAGTAATCAGTGAATTTTTATAACACTGATCGCTGTATAAATGACAATAGTCCCAAAATAGTGTCAAAATTGTCTGATGTGTCCGCCATAATGTCGCAGTCACAATAAAAATCGCAGGCCCATCAGCGGGCCGGCGGGCGGGGGAGCAGAGAGCTGATTTAATCTCTCACTGCCTGCCCTGCATCACTGTAGTTCCACCTTCACTGAGCAGCCACGAGCTCAGAGAGATTACATCATCTCTCTGCTGCCTGCCTTCACTATGGGACACAGCAAGTGACAATACGCAATGTGTGGCAGGTGAAGTCGTGGCAAGTGACAATCCGCTACATGTGGCAGGTGACGTGGCAAGTAGAGATCCTCAATGTGTGACAGGTGATGTCATGGCAAGTTGCAATCCGCAAATTGTGGCAGGTGATGTGGCAAGTGACAATCCATAATGTGTGGCAGGTGACGTTGTGGCAAGTGACAATCAATAATGTGTGGCAGGTGACGTTGTGGCAAGTGACAATCCGTTATGTGTGGCAGGTGTCGTGGCAAGTGACAATCCGCAATGTGTGGCAGGTGACGTGGCGAATGTCAATCCACATCTGATGGCAGGTGACGCGGCAAGTGACAATCTGCATCTGAAGGCAGGTGACAGTGGAAAATGACACGCTCAGGGCTCCCACTGATTCTGCATTATGGTGATTTGAACTATTTCATTTTATATAACAATGTAATAATAGAAATAATGAACTTTAATCATTATTTTTTGCGATACTGCACTACGTTGCTTTAACTGACAATTGCGTGGTCCTGCAACGTTGTATCCAAACAAAATTTTTTTCCCACAAATAGAGCTTTCTTTTGGTGGTATTTGATCACTTCTGTGGTTTTTATTTTTTGTGCTATAAACAAAAAAAGAGCCACAATTTTGAAAAAAAAAAAACAATATTTTTTACTTTTTGCTTTTAATAAATATCCAAGAAACGAAAAAATGTCTTCATCAGTTTAGGCCAATATTTATTCTTCTACATATTTTTGGTAAAGAAAATCGCACTTAGCGTACATTAATTAGTTTGCGCAAAAGTTAGAGCGTCTACAAAATAGGGGATAGATTTATGGCATTTTTATTATTTTATTTTTCTTACTAGTAATTGCAGTGATCTGCGATTTTTAGCAGGACTGCGACATTGCGTAGAACAGATCGGACAATTTTGACAGATTTTTGGGACCACTGACATTTATACAGCGATCTGTGCTATACAAATGCACTGATTACTGTGTAAATGTCACTGGCAGGGAAGGGGTTAAATGTGTTCCCTGGGAGGTGTTTTTAACTGTGGGGGGAAGGGACTGACTGGAGGAGGAGAGAGATCTCTGTTCCTAATCACTAGGAACAGCAGATCTGTCTCTCCTCCTCTGTCAGAATGGGGATCTGTCTGTTTTTTTTTTTTTTTTTATCCCAAAAAAAGTTTTTATTGAAAAACAAGTACATACAGTCCAAAGATCTTCAGGTAACATATACAAAATACATAGGTACGTTTCCAGAAAAGGTGAAGATATAACATAATACATTTGAATGTTTATATTAATATAGTCCTCATCACCAACCAATGTCTAGTTCCGCAGCGTTCCCCACCCACTGTCCACAACAGGCTGGGCTGTCAAGCACAGTTTAAAGCTAACGCAGGGTACAAAATGCCTTCAGCCACTGTTAAGGCTCAATAATCTGTCCATGACCAAGTCATCCGGGGAAAGCCCAGAAGTACCAAGCCATGGCTCCCAAAGTTTTTAAAATTTTCGTGAACAACCCCTGTGTTGGTATATAATTTTTTCCATTCTCAGTGTATTGCCTAGTGCAGTAACCCATTCCTTAACTGAAGGAGGCATCTCAGACTTCCAGTGCACCATGATCATTTTACGGGCCACAAAAAGGGCCCTGGTGAGGGCTTCTCTGACATGAGGGTCCCATTCCAATTCATCCAGCAAATTCAAAATGCAGTGTCTAGGGTCCAATGGAATTGACACCCCAAACACCGCACTCAGCATATCTATCACCCCCTTCCAATACACATGTAATCTGGGGCACCGCCATAGCATATGTATTTAATGGTCTCTTTTACATCTAGTACATGTTGGTGTGGAGAGCAGTCCTAGTGATCTGTCTGTTTACATTGACAGCTTATCTGACTTCAGTACTTTGAATCACTGATGTGAAAAAAGGAATCTGAAAACTTATCTGCCTATTTTAAAAACAATTATAAATGATCCAAAACCCCCAAATAATGAATATTTTAATTAAAACTGGACCCTGGTGGGCTTAGCTCCCCTCTTCCTTCCTTCACTGTAGGGTTTCTCAGCTCCCTCATCTTCTGTGATCATAGTGCTTCACATCTTCTCCACCTTCTTTGTCCATAGCACCACTCATCTCCTCATCTTGCATCTCCAGAACTTTATTGCTTTCCCTCATCTCTCCTTAGTACACTGCCACTTCTACCTCTAATCTTCAATCTCCATAGTATTGTGTATCTCCCCCTTCCCTCTCCATAGCATCACTTATCTCTCTCTCTCTTCTGTCTCTTCTCACCAAAACATCGCTCATCTATTACACCTCCCCTCTTCATATTGTTACTGATTTCTGCCTCTCCTCTCCACAGCACCACTCATATTCTAGGTCTCCCCCTCTCTATAACATTGTTTCTTTCATTTGTTTGCCTTCTCCATAGTGATGTTCTTTTCCATAGCCCCCCTTTTCTATAAAAATATTTTTCTCCTTGACCTCCCCAATCCATAGTGATGTTCTTCTGCTCTGCCTTCTCTCTACATGTGCTATTTCTTTACACCACCTCTTAAACTATGGTGATGTTCATCTTCTCCACCCCCCTCTCCATAGAGTATCATCTCTCCCTCCCCTCTTCATAGTGCTCCTGTCCTCGGCCTCCCCTCTCCATAGTGATGCTTAGCTCCTCCGTCCCAACTTTACTATTGTGATGTTCATCTCCTCCACCCCCCCCCCATTGGATCACTCATCTTCCCCTGCCTTCCTTCTTCCTTCTCTATATTGTTATTTCTATCCACCACCTCCTTACTTCATAGTGTCATTCCTCTCCTTTGCCTTCCCTCTTCAATGCGTCGTTCCTGTCCTTTAGTTCCCCTCTCCATAGTGATGGTCATAGTGATGGTCAGCTAAATCGCTTACTACTTACGTATGTCAACATCATTTGGTAACACCCCTTTTTAATTATGAATAATCCACCTCTATTAAATTGGCAATACTATCTCTAATGCCCTGTACACACGACCGGTTTTGCCGTCGGAATAAACTCTGAAGGTTTTTATGATGGAGTTCCAGCGAAATTACGCTCAAGGTGTCTTGCATACACACCAAATTCCGACCGTCCAGAATGCATGACATACAACACGTACAACGGGACTAGAAAACAGAAGTTCAATAGCCAGTAGCCAATAGCTTCCATCTCATACTTGCTTCAGAGCAAGTCCATCTGAATTTTCAACAGAAAAAGGCCTACACACAGTCGGAATATATGATGAAAAGCTCCCATCGGACTCTTCCTGTCAGAAATTCCGCTCATGTGTACGCGGCATAAGTCTTGAAATATGACATTACATGATAATGCTGATTATTGTTGTTCTAGTGAAACAACACTGGTTAAAGTGGACCTTCAGTCATTTTTTTCATCTTTCCATCCATTAAATCTTCTGCCCTTGTTGTTTTAACTTTGGATAGTAAAATATTTTTTTTTCTGCCAGTAAATACCTTATACAGCCCACTTCCTTTTTCTTGTCTGATCATTAGCCTAGGCTTATGACATCATGCACAGCTCTCTCTATCACTCTCCTGAGAGTTTGCCAGGGAAGGGGTGAGTCATAAGAGGGCCAATGAGGCTGCAGAGCTGGAGGTGTGTGTCTGTGTAAATCCAAGGAGTGAACAGGCAGCAGCTTCAGCTGCCCACAGTTAAAATGGATGCAGCCAGACTCAGTGGAGGGAGATTTCTGCAGCATATTTGGCAAGGACAGAATCACAGTATATATATAATAATATGCAAAGTGGTTGGAGGGAAGCTTCAGAATGCCAAAGATGTTTTTATTACAAATTATGTGAGCAGACTGCAGTTCCTCTTTAAAAGCCATGTAACAAAGCTGAAATTCTGTCTCAGCTCATTTGACAATATTTCTTGAAGGGCTAGGTTTGATTGTGAAATGGCATTTAGTTTAGTTCCCATATTACAATTTCATATCCTCCAGCATAGCTGAATCTATAATCTATCTATCTCCCTGAAATGTCCCTCATTCTCAAGTTCAAAAGTTGGGAGGTATGTAGTATATGGTGGTAATGTAGAGTTTGGATAATAAAGTTCACTATGGCCCCCATGCACACAACTTTGAAAATCATAAACACTAACATAAAGATAGATTTACCTTGCAGCCCCCATGCATCATTCACAAACAGACTATTTATTTTTACCATTTTAATACCCTATTCACCCTTGAGGTCCTAGTTTTCAATAAAATTGGAATGCAGTTCACTTTAAAGAGGTGGGGGAAAAAATTAAATGTCAGCAGCTACAAATACTACAGCTGCTGACTTTTAATATAGGGACACTTGCCTGTTCAGGGAGCCCACAATGTCAGCTCCTCAGCCGATTATCAGGTGCTGCTGCTGCCATCTCCACTAAGGGAAACTGGCAGCAAACCCTATCGGGGTTCCCTACTGGGCATGCGTGTAGTGCTTTGCGCTTTCAAATTGGCCTGGCAGCGGAGGAAGGAGGAGGGAGGACTGAACTTCTGAAGGGACTGGGCTGAGGGACCTGTCAAAAATAGGTACCCGTAATTGGCACCTTTCGGGGGGGTTGGAGAAAGCAAATAAGCGGAAGCTCTGCTTTTGAGTGGAACGCCGCTTTAACTTCAACCCTGTTGAGTTTACTAGAGTCTCACATAGAAGATACTGGAAGAAAATGGGAATATGAAAGAATATTGCATTATTCTGTATCAAAGGAAATGTGACCACACATCTGGTAAATATAGGAAAGAAATATTTGAGGTTGTGACCCCTGCTGTGATCTCAGGGGCCCTTCTGCACTCCCCCACTACTTTCACTTTTGCTATCTGGACAACAATTGGGACAAGTGTGTAAAATTAATAAGGATGCAATCCTGCCCTCTAGTGGTATCTGACACTCCCGACAGACAATAAAATATCTCAGTATGTCAATGTAGAGAAAAATAATAAAAATAAGCAAACTCCACACTGAAGTAACAATTTACCTGCAGAAGTGTAAAGCAGCATGAATACAAATGTGATAAAAAATGCGATGTCATTTGCTGCAGGTACAGGAAATGAGATTTCAGCTGCTTCCCATTACCAATAACACACTTTATTTATAAATGTTTCACCCAGTTTTCACACATTTTTCTAATTAAACCTCACGGGAAAAATGGGTGAAAGTTGTGTGAATTTTGTTTGAAAATTTAGAACATAGACCCCTTAAGATGAATACACTAGAGAACACCTCAATGCCCAAAAATTGTGGTCCTGCTGCTTTTTTGAGGTGTATCACTCACATTGCAAAATGAAGAAGTTGAGTACAGTAACTGCCAGCCTTGGTGTCTGTGAGTGCAATAATAACCCCCCGCATGAGTGTCAAGGCACACAAAAATAGCCTCCTATCATTGGTGTCAGTGGACACAACAATAATCCTTCCATCATTGTTGTCAGTGGATGCAATAACTACCCTCAGCATTGATGTTAGTGCAATAATATCCTCCAACATTGGTGTCAGTGGACACAATAATAACTACCAACATTGCCTCAGTGTGTGCAATAATATCCCCCAACATCGGTATCAGTGGAGGCAATAATAACCCTTAATACTGGTGTCAGTAGCCCCACCAAGCACGTGCACACACACACACACATTGGTGGTCACTGGCAGTGACATTTAATTTTTTCATTTTTCCATCTATTAAATCCTCTACCCTTGTTGTTTTAACTTTGGATAGTAAAACATTTTTTTTTCTGCCAGTAAATCCCTTATACAACCCACTTCCTGTTTCTTGTCTGGTAATAAGCCTAGGCTTATGACATCATGCACAGCTCAGAATCACAGTACATATAAAATAATATGCAGTGGTTGGAGGGAAGCTTCAGAATGGCAAAGATGTTTTTATTACAAATTATGTGAGCAGGCTGCAGTTTCTCTTTAATCCCCCCATCTTGCCCCCTGAATTTGTTTCATGACAATGAAAGGTAAAGTGATTGTAAGCCTCTGACATGAAATATGAACAAAGCATATCCCTCTATAGTGTGTACTTGTCTCAATTCAGAGCACTACGTGTCATTTCTACTGCTTCATCCTACTAACAGCATGAATCACTTCTGACAAGTGTAGCACCCTTGTCCTAAACAGGGCTGCTAGTAAAGCTAGTTGTGCTAGGTGGTAAATAGCCTGGCTAATTTGTAGTCTTTGAACAAATGATTTTCGCCTAAGCTTGAGTTTAACTGTGATTTCTCTCTTCTGTCAATAGGTGGCACTGTTGCCTTTGGCATGAGAATGAAAGATTACAGTGAATGCAGGTTATGAGTGAATATGCTTTTCTCAGGCAATCAGCAGGAGTTTCTTTGGCCGCTGAGGCTGCTGGGATAGACTATTTATTTGGAGAGAGTCAGGTGATGAGGGTTCTTTCCACCTGGGCTGCGGCCTGGGTGGGTGTGTGTGGAGCAGCAGCAGAGATGTAGGCTTGAAGCCTGAGGCCTAACCATGTGTAAAGAGGTTTGGCCTGAGGGGAGCCTGATCATTGCCAGGAGGCAAGGGAGAGAAAGTTGCCAGAGGGACAACCACTCTTGTTGCTGGAGGCAAGTGTAAAGGGATGGAGTTCTGAAGAAGTGCCATAGCAGATGCTTTCTTCAGCCGGGGACTGTGAAGTAAGTGGGAAAGCTTCAGGAGAGAACTCATCCAAGAAGTACAGTGGGTAGCTGTGAGTAAAGCTTGAGAGACACAGTGGGTAGCTGTAAATTCTGAGGAACCCAGTGGGTAATTGTGGGCGAAGCTTGAAGAATACAGCGGGTAGCTGTGAGCTAAGCTTGGGGATCTACAGTGGGATACTGTGAGCTAAGTTGTTGCTATAGGAGACAACAATTGCTACAAAATACAGATTGCTGCATCCAGCTTAAAGGCCTTTTTTTGTATCGCTGTCTACCTAGTTCTGTTTTTGTCCAAGGAGCCTGCCAAGTTGCTATTGCATTTGCCTATGGTGTCCTGTGCCCTACCCTTCTCTCCCACCGCTTCTGTTAAGAGAAATAAGACTCTCTTTGTTCATTTTAAAAAGTGACTGGCACCCATCTTTTCACCTTGCATCAAACCCACCATGCCTATTAACCTGCATCTGAGGAGCAATGCCAGCCCTCCCTGACTCTGGGGGTCACCATCAGGCCTCTGGAGGTTGGGGAGAGTGCTACACAAGTTTTCCTGACACCAAGAAAAAAATGGTGACACGAGAGGGACCTCCAACTGAT
Organism: Aquarana catesbeiana; assembly: GCF_042186555.1. NCBI lineage: Eukaryota > Metazoa > Chordata > Amphibia > Anura > Ranidae > Aquarana > Aquarana catesbeiana. The sequence goes on along the minus strand of NC_133324.1, from coordinate 837,696,127 downwards.
TGACAGCCTCAGCTCTGATCCTGTGTTCTGTGTAAAGGTGGGGGGTGTGTCCCTTCCCTCCAATCAGCTCTCAGAGCTCTCCTCGCTGAGCTCTGCAAAGTGAAACTTCAGCCCTCCACTCCATTTTTCTGACAGCTCAGACAAGATTTATAAATTCTGGACTTTGAATGGATGTAGAGAAGAGAAGACTGCAGATAAACAGGTACAACTTATGTAGGAGGATTTGTTTCATCTTTGTATCACCTGAGGCCAATCACTTCACTGGGTATATGCAAGGATCTCATCCCCTCCCCCTGAATTAGTGGTCATGGCAGTGAAAGTTAACACCCAGTTCAACACTGGGGTCATGGCTGTTAACACCAGCCCCCCCCCCCCGCATTGGTGGTCATGCCAGTGAAAGTTAAATCCCCACCCCCCTTCCCCTGTATTCGTGGTTCAGTTCATTTACCTGATCACACGCTTCCGTGTTGCTCTCTCTATCACCCTAGGCTGGGACTTTACCTGTACCATGGGTAGCGCCACCTACAGTACAGTCTTTTTTTTAGTGCTGAGTGCGGGAACGCTGGGAGAGTTCCAGTGCCCGTCACCCCACTGCCACTCTGCTGCCTAACTGGTGCCCAGTAACTCGTGAGCTGAATGCAGTGGGCCGCATTTAACCCGCAGGCCATGTGTTGGCCTACAGAGCCTTAGACCAACTTCAGGCATTTTTTTATGTATTTATTTTTTCAGATGGGTTGAGGAATGGTTAGAATCTTTGTCAGTTTTGTTTTTGCTGACTGTGAGCACACTGGGGAGACATCTCCCTTTATATCTTTGTGATACCGGGGCAAGAAATAAGGGGAACAAAGGTCACCTAACACTAACAGCAATACAAAACATCACAGAGGCTCTAACCATTACCCATTTCACTATAAAAAGTGTTTTGTTACTGTATCTGTACCCATTGCAGAGAGCTCTTATCATTGCTTGTCCCTCTGACCCCCTTTCTATCTGTACTGGGAGTGATTTAACCACTCCAATACTGGGCACTTTTACCCTTTTCCTGCACAAGCCAATTTTCAGCTTTCAGCGCTGTCACACTTTGAATGACAATTGCGCGGCCATGCAACACTGTACCCAGATGAAATGTTTATCACTTTTTTTAACACAAATAGAGCTTTCTCTTGGTGGTATTTAATCACCATACCAACAGAGATCCAAGCTTGAGACTGTGAGTAAGGACACCTGAGGGCAGGGTAGCACTGTCCACATTATAGCTCCTGCACCACTGCCACAGGAAGATTGGAGCATCCGCTCGCCCTCTACTTCCCACCGCTGATCACCAGACACCTTTGGGGAGAAACCTAGGGGGTACCTTCTTCAGTGAAAGTTCATAGCCGCACCGCAGGGACCAGTGAGAGGGCTATTCCCCCTTTTGTTGATACTGCTAAATGGACTGAGCCGCTAAGAACAGGACACCAAGTGTACCCAACCCATACTGCACTCTATACCACACTTATTCCAAACCTAGACTGCACCTTATACCAACCCTACACCGCACTAGACCAAACCTTTACTGCATCTGTACCATATACACCTTGAACCTGTGCTGAGACTATACCATACCTATAGTTAAAAATAAAATGTAAAACCTGCTCTGAGATCTAAATTGGCAGCAGCACCGGTAAAAGCCTAAATACCATGCTTAGACAATGTATTTAAGAAAGACAGGTGCGCTTACCCACTAAATCAACCATATAAATAAATAATGGTTTTTATTTATTTATATGGTGGATTTAGTGGGTGAGCTCACCTGTCTTTCTTAATTAAACCATATCTAGACTGCATACAGGTTAACTGGGACTGTCGTTAAGTGCACCAACGGTATTAAAGGGCCACAACGATAGACGTTAGAAGAACATATTAAAGGACTGCCCCTTCCGTAATAAGTATTCTGCAAGTCCCCTTTGTTCTCCTGCCACCCCCTCCACTACAATCCTCCTTTTCTTTTGGATAGTGCATACCTAGTCAGTGTAGGACTAGCATTGCCGACATAAATGCACATTGGAAATGTAGTTTCAGTACCAGATTAAACTTTACTACTGTTCACTGCTGCATTTGAGGAGGCCTTGCTACAGTTTATGCTTATCTGGACACCAGATGCCATCTTATGCCTGGTCCTTACTGTTACTTTGTATGCTAAATTGTGTTTTTGCCATTGTTAATCCACATTTTGCTTACCTCCTTGCCAACCATGTTGGGTGTCAATACTGTGTATTAAGTTTGCCTTTACTACGTGTTTTGGTGCCTTTTTTTCTTTAATATAGCATTACCCCTGGTTACTAAGTATTACTTTACTTTGCTGTGATATTGTATGTTTATACACTCAACCTGGTGTGTAAGAGGGGCTGAGGTTTTTAGCCACTTGGCTACTGGGCACTTTTACCCCCTTCCGAGCCAATTTTTAGCTTTCAGCGCTGTCCCATTTTTTAAATGACAATTGCGCGGCCATGTAACACTGTACCCATATGAAATTTGTATCACTTTTTTTCACACATATAGAGCTTTCTTTTAGTGGCATTTAATCACCACTGGGTTTTTTATTTTTTGCTAAACGAAAAAAGGACAAAAATTTTGAATAAAAACATTTTTCATAGTTTCTTATTAAATTTTGCAAACAGGTAATTTTTCTCCTTCACTGATGTACGCCGATGAGGCTGCACTGAAGGGCACTGGTAGGCTGCCCTGATGGGCACTGAGAAGTTGCTCTGATGGGCACTATGAGGTGGCACTGATGGACACTGATAGGTGGCACTGGTGTGTACTGGTGGAGCGGCACTGAGGATGCACTGATGGGTGGCCCTGATGGGCACTGATGGGTGGCCCTGATGGGCACTGATGGGTGGCCCTGATGGGCACTGATGGGTGGCCCTGATGGGCACTGATATATGGCACTGATAGGCACTGGTAGGTGGCACTGATGGGTGACACTGATGAGGAGGCACTGATGGGCACTTATGAGCACTGATTGGCAGCACTCGTGGACACTTATTGGCAGCACAAGTGGGCACTGATAGGCAGCACTGGTGGGCATTGTTGGGACTGCACTGATAATCAGGACACTGATAATCAGTGCCCTGATTATCAGTGTAGATGTCCCTTTAATGCAAGCCGTTTATTGGCTCTCTTCTCCCTTCCTTGCGCTGTAAGCACGAGGAAAGGAAAGCTGATAACCGGCTTGTGTTTACACCATTGGAGATTGTTGGACGTTTACGTCCGAAGGACAGCGCGATCACGGGAGGACGTCCATGGGGTAAAGCCTACACTGTAGCCATTTTTAGACCATAGCGCGGGCAGGAAGGGGTTAGAAAAAGGTTGAGGTAAAGAACAGAGGACCCATTCTAATCAGTGGCTCCTACAAGGGTAGCGCTACACAGCACTGATGGAGCCTTTCCAAATGTTCAAGCTGCCCATTCAATATACACTAATGCATCCCCATACCATCAGAGATGTAGGCTTTTAAACAGAGCTCTGGTAACAAGCCAGAAGGTCCCTCTCCTCTTTAGTAAAAAGGATGTGGCACCCACGATGGCCAAAAAATTTCAAATTTTGTCTGACCACTAAACAGTTTTTCACTTTACAACAGACTATTTTAAATGGGCTTTGTTCACAGAAGATGTTGGTGTTTTTGGATTTCTGGATCATGTTCAGATATGGCTTCACCCTTGAATGATAGAGTTTTACCTTACATTTTTAGATGGCACGGTGAATTGTGTTCAGTGATTTTTGGAAGTATTTTTGAGCCGATGCAGTGATATCCATCACAGAATCATGCCTGTTTTTAATGCAGTGATGTCTGTGGGAAGATCACGGGCAAACAATATTGCGTTTCTGCCTTGTCCCTTGTGTAGAGATTTCTCCCAATTCTTGGACTCGGATGCTCTTTTTATACCCATTCATGTTACTAACTTGCTGCCAATTAACCTAATTCATTGCAAAATGTTGCTCTTCCCTGTTAGTACCACCAGCTTTTTGTTGCCTTTTCCCAACTTTTTTGAGACATGTTTGCTGCCAGCGATTTAAAAAATACCTTTTTTTTTCTTAACCACTTTAGCTCTTACCCCCTTACTCAGAGTCAGCACCTCATTTACTCAGCACCCCCCTTACTCAGCACCTTACCCCCTTTGCGACCAGGCCATTGTTTGCTATTTAGCACTGAGCTACTTTAATTGGTAATTGCGTGGTCCTGCAATGCTGTACCCAAGCGAAATTCATATCCTTTTTTCACACAAATAGAGCTTTATTTTGGTGGGTTTTGAGCACCACTGTTTGTTTGTTTTTTAATATTTGGGCCAAAATGTATTCTGCTACATGTCTTTGGTAAAAACCAAAAATCCCAATAAGTGTATATTGACTGGTTTGCATGAAAGTTATTATTATTTTTCTTAATACACTACTAATGGCAGTGATCACCGACTTATAATGGGACCGCGATAGTGCAATCTGACACCAACTGCCAGCCACTGACATCACCAGTGACACTAATACAGTGATCGATGCTAATACTATACACTGTCACTGTACTAATGACACTGGCTGGGAAGGGGTTAACATCCCAGGTAATCAAGGGGTTAAATGTGTACCTAACAATGTGTGCTGATTTTTACAAAAGATCTCTTTGTTTCTTATCCCTGCCTTGCAGAGATAAGAAACAGATTGTTCCCTCTGTACAGAGCCCTGTGTTGATTGTCAACACAGAGCTCTGGGCTGTGATTGGATACAGCGGATCAGCAAGTTTAGGCCATGAATTATTGTCCGGTCTGTGCTTACAACTCCCGCTGTGTACATTTACAGTGGGTATTGGCACGCATGCATGTGCCCTAAACCAGTACTTCGCTTTACCTGTACGGGCCACCTGTCAGCAGTACATTGTGGGTGGGTGGTCCGCAAGTGGTTAAAATTGTAAATTTTTTCAGTTTAGACATTTTTTGTTTTCTATTGTGAATAAAATATGGATTTGTGAGATTTGCAAATCATTGCATTCTGTTTTTTTATGTAGATTTTACACAATGTACCAACTTTTTTGGAATTGGGGTTGTATTTTTCAGACGAAAAAAAAAGGACACAGGATCAGTGGGAAGAACCACAAAGGGGCAGGGGATGGAAACCCTAGGAAGTGTCTCTTTCTGAAGAAGGCTTCAGCCAGCAATTTCTCATCATCAGAGCGGTCCTATGGTCCAAGGGTTTAAATCAGGGGTACCCAACCGCTGTCCTCTGATGTGGGTCGCCACCTCCTGCTCTGGGATGGCGGGTCGGCACGCCCAGATCGCGTGTTCTCGACCCGCCATCCCCAAGCATTAGTGCGGAGCCGGCACTAGAGAAAGCAGAGCCAATGCTTCCTGTATAGCGCCAGCTCATGTCACAGATGGAGTGATACCAAATATACTCCGCCTGTGACAGGAGAGATACAGGAAGCTTCAGCTCTGCTCTCTACTGCAGCTGCATGCTTTGTACAGCGCCGGCTCCTGTCACACTATTACTCGGTGATGGTGGGTCGGGAACCAGCCAGCAATATCCACCAACAGTACCTGCCAGCAATATCCACCAGCAGTACCAGCCCTGGAGGACAGCCAGTAGTACTCGCCAGCAGTACCAGCCCTGGAGGACAGCCAGCAGTACCCGCCAGTAGTACCAGCCCTGGAGGACAGCCAGTTGTACCCGCCAGCAGTACCAGCCCTGGAGGACAGCCAGCAGTACCCACCAGCAGTACCTGCCAGCAGTACCAGCCCTGGAGGACAGCCAGCAGCAGCCACCAGCCATACCTGCCTGGGGGACAGCAGCAGCCAGCGATACCCGCAGAAATCCTGAGTGCATCAGTGTGAATGCAGCCTTAAACCCCTTTCACACGATCGGTCCGATCGGGGCCGTCTTTCTGTTTCTCATGTAGACCCAATTGGACCCTCCATTCACCTCTTAAGGATGTCAGTTGTAAACGGACACCCGCCTATATCCAATCCGATCCACTTTAAAAAACAGAAGGGGATCTGTCCCCTTCTGTCTGGGCGGATCGGAGGGCCCAAAGAGTGGAGTGGGCTGTGTCCGTGTCTGCTCTGCATATGCGGAGAGGGCACAGACCTGTCATCTGCCCGCTCCTCTCATTGTGGCTACTACTAAGTATAACTAAAGGCAAAACTTTATAATCCAATGTGCGGCGCTAAAGATAATTAGGTTAAACATCTGCAGGGTGGCACATATATATAAACAATATACAAAAAATATTATATAACCTATATAGTAGATTAAACATATCCCAAATATAGTGCAAGTGCTCAATTATGCTATATATCCAAAATAAAGTGCAGGCGCTCAGTGTATTTGTACACAGTCCTCAATTATGTTTTCAAACAAACAATAATGATAGTCCATAATAGTAACAAAGGAATAGGTTAAAAAATAATGTCTTCATGCAGTGTGCACTCTCCCCCACCAGGTGTACCCTCAGCTTAAAGTGGTTGTAAACACTTTAAAACCACTTTTTGCTACAGGTATAGGCTTACCTGTAGCTACCCCTGGATTTCTCCTAAACCTGCACGGTTCCCCCAGAGGAAGTCACGACAAAACCGGTAAGAGGAGCTTGACTGGCTGACACAGAAGGTAGTAGGAAGTGCTGTGGAGATAAAAGACAGGGGAAACGCCATACACCGGGGCTGCAGTCCAGAATAGAGGTGAGTGAGTGTAATGTTATGAGCTTAAGTTGATATTAAATTAATTTTAAAACGGAATTACACTATTGCATGCCTCTGTTATTCCCTGTATGCATATGAGGTGTTTACCGAAAGATCAGGAGGAAGTTGTGGCTTTGGGCTTTGTTGATCTATGCTTAAAGTTAACCAGCCACTGTATGGATGAGGAAAACACATGATGATCATCTAAGGCCAGAGATATGCAATTAGTGGACCTCCAGCTGTTGCAAAACTACAAGTCCCATCATGCCTCTGCCTCTGGGTGTCATGCTTGTGGCTGTCAGAGTCTTGCTATGCCTCATGGGACTTGTAGTTCTGCAACAGCTGGAGGTCCGCTAATTGCATATCCCTGGCTGTTGCCACTTACTACAGGTTTATTTTTAAAGCCCATAAACTGAAGGTACTCCTGGTGGGGGAGAGTGCACACTGCATGAAGATACCATTTTTTCACCTATTCCTTTGTTACTATTATGGACTATCATTATTGTTTGTTTGAAAACATCATTGAAGACTGTGTACAAATACACTGAGCATCTGCACTTTATTTTGGATAATATATATATATATATATATATATATATATATATATATATATATAGCATAATTGAGCACTTGCAATATATTTGGAATACATTTAATCTACAATGTAGATTATATAATATTTTTTGTATATCGTTTATATATATATATGTGCCACCCTGCATATGTTTAATTTAATTAACTTTAGCGCCGCACATTGGGTTATATACAGTTTTTACCGCTGTCTGTGCCCCCGTTAGGGAGATTCACCCTCTCTATTTGTCCTTTTTATCATTGAAAGTGACAGTAAAAGAAAATCCTAGACTTTGGGTTGCCCCCAGAAAAGTTATAGAAGGGAAACTTATTACGAGGCAGCGGCGGTCCGTCCATTATCCATGGCTGCCACGACCACCCCCTATTCATGCGTCTGGCCCCTTTCAGGTCACCGGGCACATGAATTACAGCGGCCAGATTTTTTTTTAAGCACCTGATTAAAGCCAGAAGCTCTAATAGGCTTCAAGATAGGGTGGACTCGGGTCTCCGGTGGCACGGGTGTGTTACAACAGTGAATGAATATTCGCTGTTGTAACACTAATCCCTAATCCGACCAATCAGAAGCGGGTGTGAGACCCATTTTAGCGTTTGGCTGAAAAGAGAAGACTCCCGATTGGCTGCCGAGGAGGAGGGAGGAAACGGAAGCCGCCGCCATCACCTCGATGACCTGTGGAGAGCAGGTTACAGGGGTTCTAACCCTCCCTTATTCTATCCAAAATGTAAAAAAAAAAAACTGTTTTGCCTTCAGTTCTACTTTAACCAGTTCCCGTCCGCGCTATAGCCGAATGACGGCTACAGCGCCGACCTACATTGCTGGGAGGCCGTCAATAGACGTCCTCCCTTATCAACGCTCCCTGCGCACCCTCACAAGCGCGCATCGGGGAAAATCTGTGCTGGCCGTGTCCCTTGGACACAGCCAATCACAGATCAATGTAAATGGCCAATCACAGCGGCCATTTACTACGCGATCGCCGTGGCCAATGAGAGATGATCCAAAATGTAAACATATGAGATCATCTCTCATTGACAGCCTTCCTCACACAGAGACGGCGTATGAGGGGAGAGGAGATCTGTGAGGAGAGAGAGCTGAATCTGTGAGTGATTCAAAAGTGTTACAGTGAACGGATAACATATAGTGCCTAAACAGTGCCCAATCAGTACCACGTTGCCAATTAGGAGCAGTGTCAGTCTGTGCCAGTCTGTGCCCATCTGTGGCATCAGTGATCAGTGCTATCAGTGATCCGTGCCCATCTGTGCGGCCTCATCAGTGCACATCTGTGCCACCTCATTAGTGCCCATCTGTGCCACCTCATCAGTGCATATCTGTGCCAATCAGTGCCCATCTGTGCCTCCTCATCAGTACACATCTGTGCCACCTCATCAGTGCATATCTGTGCCATTAATCAGTGCCCATCTGTGCCGCCTCATCAGTGCCCATCTGTGCCGCCTCATCAGTGCCCATCTGTGCCGCCTCATCAGTGCTCATCTGTGCCACCTCATCAGTGCTCATCTGTGCCACCTCATCAGTGCCCAGCTGTGCCACCTCATCAGTGCCCAGCTGTGCCACCTCATCAGTGCATATCTGTTCCATTAATCAGTGCCCATCTGTGCTGCCTCATTAGTGCATATCTGTGCCATCTCAGTGCCCATCTGTGCCATCTCAGTGCCCATCTGTGCCGCCTTATCAGTGCCCATCTGTGCCGCCTTATCAGTGCCCATCTGTGCCACCTCATCAGTGCATATCTGTGCCACCTCAACAGTGCCCATCTGTGCTGCCTCATCAGTGCACATCTGTGCCACCTCATCAGTGCCCATCTGTGCCACCTCATCAGTGCTTAGGCAGTGCCCATCTGTGCTGCCTTATTAGTGCACATCTGTGCAATCAATCAGTGCCCATCTGTGCCGCCTCATCAGTGCCCATCTGTGCCGCCTCATCAGTGCACATCTGTGCCACCTCATCAGTGCCCATCTGTGACACATCATCAGTGCATATCTGTGCCACCTCATCAGTGCACATCTGTGCCACCTTAACAGTGCCCATCTGTGCAACCTCATCAGTGCATATCTGTGCTATTAATCAGTGCCCATCTGTGCTGCCTCATTAGTACAAATCTGTGCAATCAATCAGTGCATATCTGTGCTGCTTCATCCGTGCACATCTGTGCCACCTCATCCGTGCCCATCTGTGCCATCTCATCAGTGCCCATCTGTGCCACGTCATCAGTGCCCATCTGTGCCACCTCATCAGTGCACATCTGTGCCACCTCATCAGTGCACATCTGTGCCACCTCAACAGTGCCCATCTGTGCCGCCTCATCAGTGCACATCTGTGCCACCTCAACAGTGCCCATCTGTGCCGCCTCATCAGTGCCCATCTGTGCCACCTCATCAGTGCCCATCTGTGACACCTCATCAGTGCATATCTGTGCCATTAATCAGTGCCCATCTGTGCTGCCTCATTAGTACAAATCTGTGCAATCAATCAGTGCATATCTGTGCTGCTTCATCAGTGCACATCTGTGACACCTCATCAGTGCCCATCTGTGACACCTCATCAGTGCATATCTGTGTCATTAATCAGTGCCCATCTGTGCTGCCTCATTAGTGCACATCTGTGCCACCTCAGTGCATATCTGTGCCACCTCATCAGTGCATATCTGTGCCAATCAGTGCCCATCTGTGCCACCTCATCAGTGCACATCTGTGCCACCTCATCAGTGCATATCTGTGCCACCTCAACAGTGCCCATCTGTGCTGCCTCATCAGTGCACATCTGTGCCACCTCATCAGTGCCCATCTGTGACACCTCATCAGTGCATATCTGTGCCATTAATCAGTGCCCATCTGTGCTGCTTTATTAGTGCACATCTGTGCAATCAATCGGTGCCCATCTGTGCCGCCTCATCAGTGCCCATCTGTGCCGCCTCATCAGTGCCCATCTGTGCCACCTCATCAGTGCCTATCTGTGCCACCTCAACAGTGCCTATCTGTGCCACCTCATCAGTGCACATCTGTGCCACCTCATCAGTGCATATCTGTGCCATTAATCAGTGCCCATCTGTGCTGCCTCATTAGTGCACATCTGTGCCACCTCAGTGCATATCTGTGCCACCTCATCAGTGCATATCTGTGCCAATCAGTGCCCATCTGTGCTGCCTATCAGTGCACATCTGTGCCACCTCATCAGTGCATATCTGTGCCACCTCAACAGTGCCCATCTGTGCTGCCTCATCAGTGCACATCTGTGCCACCTCATCAGTGCCCATCTGTGACACCTCATCAGTGCATATCTGTGCCATTAATCAGTGCCCATCTGTGCTGCTTTATTAGTGCACATCTGTGCAATCAATCGGTGCCCATCTGTGCCGCCTCATCAGTGCCCATCTGTGCCGCCTCATCAGTGCCCATCTGTGCCACCTCATCAGTGCCTATCTGTGCCACCTCAACAGTGCCTATCTGTGCCACCTCATCAGTGCATATCTGTGCCATTAATCAGTGCCCATCTGTGCTGCCTCATTAGTACAAATCTGTGTAATCAATCAGTGCATATCTGTGCTGCTTCATCAGTGCCCATCTGTTCCACCTCATCAGTGCCCATCTGTGCCACCTCATCAGCGCATATCTGTGCCACCTCAACAATGCCTATCTGTGCCACCTCATCAGTGCCCATCTGTGCCAACTCATCAGTGCCCATTTGTGCCACCTCATCAGTGCCCATTCGTGCCACCTCATCAGTGCATATCTGTGCCATTAATTAGTGCCCACCTGTGCCCCCTCATCAGTGCACATCTGTGTGATCCATCAGTGTCCATCTGTGCCGCCTCATCAGTGCACATCTGTGCCATCAATCAGTGCACATCTGTGCTCATCAGGGCCCATCAGTGTAGGCTTAGCACACACCTGTGCAGTCTCATCACCACCAGCAACCATGTCCAAAAGATGTTTTTCCGCCGAGGAGGAGTACCAAATACTTTCCACGGCTGACGAGAGCAACGAGGAGCTCTCTTTTTCGGATTCCCTTTCAAATTTGGATTCTGAGTCTGACGTAAATTATGAGCCAGTCCTCAGTAGTGGAACACTGACAGACTCAGAGGAGGAATATATTCTGTCCACCAAATGAAGGCATTCTGGTGAGGAGGAAGTGGCATCCACCAGCACCGCAGTGCCATCCACCAGCACCACAGTGCTATCCACCAGCACCGCAGTACCTCAGCAAGAAAGGTCAAGTACTAGTGGGGTTTCACCTCAGCCCCAAAGGGTTAGGACCTATGCCAGCCTTCCCTATGCCCTTTAGAACCCCTTGTGGCTTCCTCCTAATTCAGGGGAAGCTAACATTCCCCCTTTCACTGCCCAGCCAGGAGTCCAGGTGGACACGGAGAATTTTTCCCCAATCAATTTCTTTGATTTAATTTTTACGGAGGACTGGCTAGCATCAATTGTGGCCCAGTGCAACCGCTATGCACAACAATTTATTTTGAATAATCAAACATTCTATTATGCCCGTCCCTACGAGTGGAGAGACCTAACAGTGGAGGAGTTGAAGGTTTTTTTGGGCCTCACATTTTGTATAGGACTCACTAAAAAAAAATGTATTGCATTCCTATTGGTCAACCCACCCCATCCACCACATGCTGATCTTCTCTGCAGTAATGCCCAGAACCAGATATCTCACGATCATGAGGTTCCTACATTTCAATGATAATACCCAGTGCCCTCCCCGAAATGACCCAAATGATGACAGACTTTACAAAATTCGGCCACTACTAAATTATTTTTCAGAAATATTCCCCCAGTTGTTTACCCCGGACCAACACATATGTGTGGATGAGTGCCTTGATGAATTTGGCGGCAGGCTTAAAATCAAGTAATTTATCCCCAGCAAAAGGGCCCGCTATGGGGTGAAGGTTACAAATTATGTGACCGAGACACAAGGTACACATATGCCTTCATAGTGTACGAAGAGAAGGACACCCAGCTGCACCCCCCTAATTGCCCAGACTACTTGGGATCAAGCGGGAAAGTTGTTTGGGACCTCATATACTCCCTACTGGAGAAAGGATACCACCTGTATGTAGGCAACAGTGTTCATTTTGGCAGAAAATTTCGATTTAGTTTTAGTCTTAGGATTAAAATGGCATTTTAGTTTTAGTCCCATTTTAGTCTTCTGCATCTGTTTTAGTTTTAATCGTATTTAGTCGACTAAATCTCCACTACATTTTAGTCGACTAAAATGTCCTACCCTTTAGTCGACTAAAATCTCCAGTACATTTTAGTCGACTAAAACTCATTTTAGTCGTCTGAAATCGAATGGGTGTAAATAAATTGTAATGCATTAGTTAACATTTCTCTACAATTTTGCAAACCCATTATATACTGCTGGAGTGAAAAAAATCATATGTTATTATTTAAGGTATTGAGGTATGAATATGCACTACAGGCCAGTGTTAATTTTGAAGTCAAATTTCAATTTAGTTTTAGTCTTTTGACTACAATGCCATTTTAATTTTAGTCCCATTTTAGTCTTTTGACTAAAATGCCATTTTAGTTTTAGTCATATTTTAGTCATCTCAATTGTTTTAGTCGTAATTAAGTCGACTAAAATAGTATTCATTTAGTCGACTAAAATGTTTTAATCATTTTAGTCGACGAAATTAACACTGGTAGACAACTTCTACACAAGTCTGCCCCTGTTCCACAACCTTCACCATAAGAAGACGCCAGCATGTGACATCGTAAGAAAGAACTGGAAGAGCTTTCCTCAAAGACTTGTCAATATGAGGTTGAGAAGAGGAGAGACGGCAAGTCTGCAAAACAAGGGGATTCTGGCAGTGAAGTGGAGGGACAGAAGGGATGTCTAAATGTTGTCTTCGATCCACAATAATACCTTTGTGGAAATCCCCAGAAGGAATGGCCCCATCCAAAAGCCAACATGCATCCATGAATACCATTTGTTCATGGGGAGAGTCGACTTCAACTACCAAATGCTTGAACCCTACCTTGCCACAAGACGGACATACCATTGGTATAAAAAAGTAGCAATTTATTTTTTTTGGCCATATACAACTCCTATATAATTTACCGCAACTCTACCCAAAACCCCCAACCCTTCCTTGGCTACCAGGAGGAAATTTTCACTGCCCTTATATTCCTGAACGGCCCACCAGAAAACATCCGTATAAATGGGAACTTTTGGGACTTTGAGTGAAGCACAGGATTGTGCCTCCATCTCAGGTGCAAGAGAGAAAAAGAGGGGCATTGAGACTTTGAATCAGATTGGGGTTGAGATAAAAAATATCATCAAGTTTATTGCATATAAGTAATAATGATATATATCACATGTAAAAGGTTGCATGTGCACATGACATAACCAACATAGATGCATGTATATAAAACAGTAAACATGTTATCTAAGCAATGAATTATCGCGATTACAAATGTCATGAGGGGAATACATACATGTATATGAACTGGGAGGCACATGACAACATAATGTAAAAGATAAGTATAAATTGGTGTGATACATAAAGAAGTTGATCTAAGTGGAATCCTATTCGAGCAGAATGGCTGCATCCATAGCGCCCGACGCGTTTCTGTGAATACACTTCTTCAGGGGTGGATGCTATAGGATGTCTGCAATAACAAAGTATGATGACATCAGAAGATTGATTAGGTGCAACCAGAAAGAACAGTGTGTCAGTTCTGGGTACTTACAATATATACCAAGCTGTGGTGTAGGGTAGAGACTGGGCCAAAAGAGTGTGTCCTTCCCCGGAGCTGAGGTGTCAAAGGATCCAACACAGGACAGGCACGCACCGGCATCGTCCCCAGAGCACAAGCTATCACTTCCACGATATAGCCAATAATTGGTCAGGGTGGTGGGTGAATATCTGGAATGGATGGATAAATCCATTGAGATACACCAGTAATGATGGAAATGAGAGTACAAGGAATAGAAGACTTGGTAATTGAATCACAAAGTGTTACCTTTGATGTGCTTGGGACAGGAGCTTTCCAGAGCTGTGGCGTCTGCACGTGTGTGGAAGTGAGGATTGCGCCTGAGGGGACGCTTATTAGGCGTCCCGCCCGCATTGGCGATCACCACCTACGTCACGCTGAGCCGACTGTGCGTGGGGCGGGGCCCCAGCCTGGGCGGTGGAAACCCGCCAATTACTGACACCACCACATCCAGCTGAGTCAGCAAAGGTGGAGAAATGCACGCCCACACAACGCCAACCAGTGACGTCATGTAGTGGAGCGATGCATGACGCCAATGCAATGTGAGCACCCGCCCAAACCCCCACACCAACCCGCTCCACATAGGGCCGAAGTGGAGGGGAAAGGGAAGACACGCGGAGCACATCGCAGCTCCGGGTCTCGAACAGGCCATGGCCCAGGAGCTGACAACCATGGCCACCAATGCTAGAATGTGTCCAGTGCCCCCTGGGTTCGAACAACATGATGTTGCAAAAACTGTGTGTGTGTAGACCAATCTGGTGCATTAACACACAGATCAACCCCAAACAAAGCTGGCAGGGGATGACTGCCTGCTACTGTCAACTGCCTCCATCCCTGGTATGCATAGAAATGGGAATTTTTGGGACTTTGAGTGAAGCACAGGATCCATCCCAGGTGCAAGAGAGAAAAAGAGGGGCATTGGGACTTTGAATGAAGCAGTTGACAGATTGGGGTTGAGATAAAAAATCATCAAGTTTATTGCATATAAGTAATACTGATATATATCACATGTAAAAGGTTGCATGTGCATGCGCACATGACATAACCAACATAATGGCACTTGACACTTTGCTACAATGTAAAGTAGTGAGTGTACAGCTTGTATAACAGTGTACATTTGCTGTCCCCTCAAAATAACTCAACACACAGCCATTAATGTCTAAACCGCTGGCAACAAAAATGAGTACATCCCTAAGTGAAAATGTCCAAATTGGGCCTAATTAGCCATTTTTCCTCCCTGCTGTCATGTGACTCGTTAGTGTTACAAGTTCTCATGTGTGAATGGGGAGCAGGTGCGTTCAATTTGGTGTTATCGCTCTCTCATACTGCTCACTGGAAGTTCAACATGACACTTCATGGCAAAGAACTCTCTGTGGATCTGAAAAAAAAATATTTTTGCTCTACATAAAGATGGCCTAGGCTATAAGAAGATTGCCAAGACCCTGAAACTGAGCTGCAGCATGGTGGCCAAGACCATACAGCGGTTTAACAGGACAGGTTCCACTCAGAACAGTCCTTGCCATGGTCAACCAAAGAGGTTGAGTGCATGTGCTCAGCGTCATATCCAGACGTTGTCAATGCTGCCAGCATTGCTGCAGAGGTTGAAGGGATGGGGGGGGTCAGCCTGTCAGTGCTCAGACCATACGCCACACACTGTATCAAATTGGTCTGCATGGCTATCATCCCAGAAGGAAGCCTCTTCTAAAGATGATACACAAGAAAGCCTACAAACAGTTAGCTGAAAACAAGCAGACTAAGGAAATAGATTACTGGAACCATGTCCTCTGGTCTGATGAGACCAAGATAAACTTATTTGGTTCAGATGATGTCAATCGTGTGTAGTGGCAACCAGGTGAGGAGTACAAAGACAAGTGTGTCTTGCCTACAGTCAAGCATGGTTATGGGAGTGTCATGGTCTGGGGCTGCATGAGTGCTGCCGGCACTGGGGAGCTACAGTTCATCAAGGAAACCATGAATGCCAGCATGTACTGTGACATTCTGAAGTAGAGCATGATCCCCTCCCTTCTGAGACTGGGCCGCGGGACATTATTCCAACATGATAAGGACTCCAAACACACCTCCAAGACGACCACTGCCTTGCTAAAGAAGCTGAGGGTAAAGGTGATGGACTGGCCAAGCATGTCTCCAGACCTAATTCCTATTGAGCATCTGTGGGACATCCTCAAATGGAAGGTAGAGGAGTGCAAGGTCTCTAACATCCACCAGCTCTGTGATGTCGTCATGGAGGAGTGGAAGAGGACTCCAGTGGCAACCTGTGAAGCTCTGGTGAACTCCATGCAAAAGAGGGTTAAGGCAGGGCTGGAAAATAGTGGTGGCCACACAAAATATTGACACTTTTGGCCCAATTGAGACGTTTCACTTAGGGGTGTACTCACTTTTGTTGCCAGTGGTTTAGACATTAATGGCTGTGTGTTGAGTTATTTTGAGGGGACAGCAGATACAGTGGGGCAAAAAAGTATTTAGTCAGCCACCAATTGTGCAAGTTCATCCACTTAAAAAGATGAGAGAGGCCTGTAATTGTCATCATAGGTATACCTCAACTATGAGAGACAAAATGTGGAAATAAATCCAGACAATCACATTGTCTGATTTTTGAAATAATTTATTTGCAAATTATGGTGGAAAATAAGTATTTGGTCAATATCAAAAGTTCATCTCAATACTTTGTTATATATCCTTTGTTGGCAATGACAGAGGTCAAACGTTTTCTGTAAGTCTTCACAAGGTTGTCACACACTGTTGCTGGTATGTTGGCCCATTCCTCCATGCAGATCTCCTCTAGAGCAGTGATGTTTTGGGGCTGTCGCTGGGCAACACGGACTTTCAACTCCCTCCAAATGTTTTCTATGGGGTTGGGATCTGTAGACTGGCTAGGCTACTCCAGGACCTTGAAATGCTTCTTACGAAGCCACTCCTTCGTTGCCCGGTCAGTGTGTTTAGGATCATTGTCATGCTGAAAGACCCAGCCACGTTTCATCTTCAATGCCCTTGCTGATGGGAGGAGGTTTGCACTCAAAATTTCACAATACATGGCCCCATTCATTCTTTCATGTACACGGATCAGTCGTCCTGTTCCCTTTGCAGAGAAACAGCCCCAAAGCATGATGTTGCCACCCCCATGCTTCACAGTAGGTATGGTGTTTTTTGGTTGCAACTCAGCATTCTCTCTCTCCTCCAAACACGACCAGTTGTGTTTCTACCAAACAGTTCTACTTTGGTTTCATCTGACCATATGACATTCTCCCAATTCTCTTCTGGATCATCCAAATGCTCTCTAGCAAACCTCAGACGGGCCCGGACATGTCCTGGCTTAAGCAGGGGGTCACGTCTGGCACTGCAGGATCTGAGTCCCTGGTGGCGTACTGTGTTACTGATGGTAGCCTTTGTTACGTTGGTCCCAGCTCTCTGCAGGTCATTCACTAGGTCCCCCCGTGTGGTTCTGGGATTTTTGCTCACCGTTCATGTGATCATTTTAACCCCACGGGGTGAGATCTTACGTGGAGCCCCAGATTGAGGGAGATTATCAGTGGTCTTGTTTGTCTTCCATTTTCTAATTATTGCTCCCACAGTTGATTTCTTCACACCAAGCTGCTTGCCTATTGCAGATTCAGTCTTCCCAGCCTGGTGCAGGTCTACAATTTTGTTTCTGGTGTCCTTCGACAGCTCTTTGGTCTTCACCATAGTGGAGTTTGGAGTGTGACTGTTTGAGGTTGTGGACAGGTGTCTTTTATACTGATAACAAGTTCAAACTGGTGCCATTAATACAGGTAATGAGTGGAGGACAGAGGAGCCTCTTAAAGAAGAAGATACAGGTCTGTGAGAGCCAGAAATCTTGCTTGTTTGTAGGTGACCAAATACTTATTTTCCACCATAATTTGCAAATAAATTCTTTCAAAAATCAGACAATGAGATTGTCTGTCTGGATTTATTTCCACATTTTGTCTCTCATAGTTGAGGTATACCTATTATGACAATTACAGGCCTCTCTCATCTTTTTAAGTTGGAGAACTTGCACAATTGGTGGCTGACTAAATACTTTTTTGCCCCACTGTATACACTGTTATACAAGCTGTACACTCACTACTTTACATTGTAGCAAAGTGTCATTTCTTCAGTGTTGTCACATGAAAAGATATAATAAAATATTTACAAAAATGTGAGGGGTGTACTCACTTTTGTGAGATACCGTATATAAAACAGTCAACATGATATCTAAGCAATGAATTATTGCAATTACAAATGTCATGAGGGGAATACATATATGAACTGGGAGGCACATGACGACATAATGTAAAAGATAGGTATAAATTGGTGTGATAAAGCAGTAAAAAGTTGATCTAAGTGGAATCCTATTAGAGCAGAATGGCTGCATCCATGGTGCCCGACGCGTTTCTGTGAATACACTTCTTCAGGGGTGGATGCAATAGGATGTCTGAAATAACAAAGTATGATGACATCATAAGATTGACTAGGTGCAACCAGAAAGGACATTGTGTCAGTTCTGGGTATTTACAATATATATCAAGCTGTGGTGTAGGGTAGAGACTGGGCCAAAAGGGGGTGTCCTTCCCCGGATTTGAGGTGGCAAAGGATCCAACACAGGACAGGCATGCACTTTCCAGAGCTGTGGCGTCTGCACGTGTGTGGAAGTGAGGATTGCGCCTGAGGGGACGCCTATTATGCGTCCCGCCCGCGTTGGCGATCACCACCTACGTCACGCTGAGCCGACAGTGCGTGGGGTGGGGCCCCAGCCTGGGCGGAGGAAACCCACCCATGACTGACGCCGCCACATCCAGCTGATTCCGCAAAGGTGGAGAAATGCACGCCCACACAACAACGCCAACCAGTGACGTCATGTGGGGGAGCGATGCGTGACGCCGATGCGATGTTCTTAGTCGACTCGCCGAACGCCACTTTCCAGATAAAATCCCTCCCAAACCAACAGTCCAAAGACGTAAAAAAAAATGCAAGGTGTGTACCAGTGGAAGAGTCAGAAGAGACACATCTTATTATTGTCTCCATTGTCCTTCCCAACCAGGCCTCTGCATAGGCGACTGTTTTCAGCGTTACCATACTTCACTAAATTATTAGTTTAGTATGGTAAACGTAATCCTCAGATCCTGCCATTTACCTTCACACACCTTATGCCACTGCTCCTCTGTAACTGACCCTGGCTTGTTATTCGACCACGCTTCTGCCTACCGATTCTGTACATACCTCTGCCTGATCTGGAACTGACCCTGGACTGTTATTCGACCATGCTTCTGCCTAACGATTCTGTACATACCTCTGCCTGATCTGGAACTGACCCTGGACTGTTTGACCATGTTTTTTGCCTGCCTCTTGGACTGAGCTTGTACCCTGCTACTGGACTAGTGAGATTCAACATAGGGGTCTCACATATGTGAGGGGCTCCAATAGTTTTTCTGGATGAAGAAAACATTTTTTTGTTTTCTCATTCCTAGATTAGGGTCTGGAGACTCGGAGGCTTCAAAGAGATTTAGGTGGGAGAAGCCTCTACCCCTGTCCCCATTCTGTCCTGAACGAGGCCCTACTTCTGCCTGCTGCCTGTAGGTCTTACTGCCATCATGCCTCTGCCTGTCGCACTGACCACAGCACATGGACCATGTTCCTGCCTACTACCAGGACCAATATTTTTGGCACTGCTGACAATATCTCTGCCTGCACTGACTCTGGACTGTATATGGACAGTATCCCTGTCTGCTGCCTGGACAATTGTGTTTACCGTTGCTGACCAAGTCCCTGCCTTCTGCCTTGACCAGTGCTATCCTCCTGTGGACAACTGTGCTGCTAAAACCACAGGTAATCTTTTGTTTACCCTGTTCTCGGCATAATGTATTTTGGGAAGTAATTCTTGGTATGTGCATGCTATGTGTTCCTTGCATGTTGGATCTCTGTATGTGGCCAGGCTGTGGGCGTTTACATTGTCCTGGTGCTCCAGGGCCTTCAAAAGTGTAATAGGTGGTTGAGAAATGAGATGTGTATTTTATGCTCCAAAAATGCCTGAAGGTGCTACTTCAATGTTGGGCCTCTGTATGTGGCCAGGCTGTGTAAAAGTCTCACACATGTGGTATCATTATACTCAGGAGGAGTAGTAGAATGTATTTTGAGGTGTCATTTTTGCTATGTAAATGCTATGTGTTGGAAATATCTTATAAACGGACAACTTTGTGTAAAAAAATGCGTTTTCATTTTTTTTCCCACATTTTCCCTAAACTTCTGGAAAAAAATGAACCGTTCAAAAGACTCATTATGCCTCATAGATTATACATTGGGGTGTTAGCTTTCCAAAATCGGGTCATTTTGTGGGTGTTTCCATTGTCCTGGTGCTCTAGGGCCTTCAAAAGTGTAATAGGTAGTCAACAAGTTAGATGTGTAATTTATGCTCCTTGAACACATGATGGTGCTCCCTGCATGTTGGGCCTTTGTACGTGGCCAGGCAGTGAAAAAGTCCCACACATGTGGTATCATAATACTCAGGAGGAGTAGCAAAATGTATTTTGGGGTGTCATTTGTGGTATGCACAATCCATGTGAGAGAAATAAGCTATTACAATGACAAATTCAAATAACTCACCATGCCTCTTACTAAATACCTTGGAATGTCTACTTTCCAAAAAGGGGTCATTCGGGGGGCATTTGTACATTCCTGGCTTGTTAGGGTCTCCAGAAATGAGTTTGACCCCATACACACTATTAGATTTTCTGCAGATTTAGTGCAAGGGCCTGCCTGATTGCATACAAGTTGAAACTCTTAAGGTTTGACCTCATATTATATGGTTTTGGTAAATCTGAAGACAAAAATCTGCAGAAAGGCTAAGTGTGTATGGGGCTATAGGCCGCCAGTATATCAGATGTGATCAATTTTTTATGATTTTCACCATAGCTTGTAGACTAACTTTCAAACAGACCATTATCCACTAATATAGGTTAGTTTTACCAAAGATATGTGGCAGTATAAATTGTGGCCAACATTTATGAAGAAAAATGACTAATTTGCAAAATTTTATCACAGAAACTAAGAAAATGTGTTTTTTTTTTTTTTCCAAATGTTCGGTCTTTTTTATTTTTTAGCGCAAAAAATATCAAATCAAATACCACCAAATGAAAGCTCTATTTGTATGAAAAAAAAGAACAAAAAAAAATCATTTGGGTACAGTGTTGCATGACTGAGTAATTGTCATTCAAAGTGTGAGAGCGCTGAAAGCTGAAAATTGGTCTGGGCAGGAGGGGGGTTTAAGTGCCCAGTAAGCAAGTGGTTAATTATGCCTGTATACGTGTTCACAATTTTCTACTTTGGCTTTACACGGCTGATCGCAGCGGATTAATGAGCACAATGCAGCTGTGGGGATGGATCCATAACTTAATACCGCTGTGCTCAGATCCAGAAAATAAAGTACAATCCGCTTATATGGATCTGAGTGCAGCATTTGTTGACACCAATGTGCATGAGCCCTAAAGCGATATAAAGCCATGACTCAGATATAACTGAAGAGCACTTTTGCATGACCTGTCCCTTTAATGAAGGATGATATTTCGTGGTCCCCTTCTTGTAGAAGTCCTCCTCCAGTGATCATACAAGGAGTGGGTGTAGAACACAGTGCTGTGTGTCTGGCCTCCATACAATGGGCTGCACATTGTCCTGAATGGGATGTGTGTGTATCCAGCCTCCAGTGTACGTGGCAGGGAGGAAGAGGAGGAGGAGGAGGAGGCTCCAGGCTGATCAGTGGAAGGAGGGAGCTGTGCTCTAAGGTAAGAACGTTTCCTCTATTTATTTACACTCACATCTATGTAGGAAAGTCCTGATCCCAGCCTGAGCTCATCCACACCCTGCACCCTGCATCAGCAGCACTGTGCACACATACTGCATACAATGTATCTCCATGGAGGATCACATCACCAGCTGACAGCTGGCTTCCAAATCACAGGACTCAATGTAACTATCATATACAATCAGATCTAGTTCTATAATAGCATGGCATGTACAATACAGGAGGGAGGCTTTTCATGGCAGTACTTTGTGGGTTCTATACTGAAATATTCAACAAGTCATTTAACTGTAAGGCTTGGGTGCTGTTCACAAAGCTACCTGGGTGAGGCGCTGCAGGCTCAGAAATCTCTGCCCAGCACAGCTGTACAGCTGACATGTGTGATATGACAGCCCACTGCAAAGCACTAGAGCAGTGGTTCTCTACTCCTGTCCTCAGGGCCCACTAACAGGCCAGGTTTGCAAGATAACTGAAATACATCACAGGTGATATCATTTGCTGCTCAGTGATTGCAGTATTCTAGTCTGCGTCTCCGCAAGGTAATACTTAAAATCTGGCCTGTTAGTGGGTCCTGAGGACAGGAGTTGGGAACATAATAATCTGTATCCATAGAGGACTCTACCAGGACTGCTTTGCTTTTATTTAATCGCTTGCCTAACACCAACAACTACATAATTGTTATTATATTCAGAATTATCCAAATAATCAATTGCATGAAATGTAAGATTGGCAGCCAATGTAAAAATTAGTGTTGGTATACCCTATGATGTGTATATACATATATTTATATATCTTCTTACTGAGCTTTTAGTCCCCCCCTCCAGCTACAAGTTATTCAAGTCTGTTACCCTTGTATCCCTAATCTGCATCCGAGTCAGAGGCCAGTCCAGAGTTTGGGATCCGTTTTTTTTAGAAGTGATGTGCATATTGTGGGCGGAGTACCTTAACCCCTTCTTGTCTGGGTAGATCTGAGCACTTCAGTGATAGTGCTATTGAGAATTAGAACTCTTCTTCCTCCTAAGAATCTGACTTTGTACATTTAGTGAATAGAACATGTCAGTTGTGGAAGTTTTCATTGGAAGTTAGTTTGT
Organism: Aquarana catesbeiana; assembly: GCF_042186555.1. Classification (NCBI taxonomy): domain Eukaryota; kingdom Metazoa; phylum Chordata; class Amphibia; order Anura; family Ranidae; genus Aquarana; species Aquarana catesbeiana. The sequence goes on along the minus strand of NC_133324.1, from coordinate 837,673,196 downwards.
AAAGGTAATCCTATACAGCATATGGAGGGTTAATCCCGGAGCCTGCAGCGTGGCATCCAATACACATCTGGCTGCCGGGAGATGAAAATGTAAGTATGGCTAAACTACACCATAATATTCATTAAGAAAAGTAATTTGTAAGTAGTAAGATCAGCCAGCAACAGTTAATATGACAATTAACAATGACCAGGAAGAGCAGGGCTTTTTTTCAGCAGGAACGCGGGGGGACGCAGTTCCGGCACCTCCAGCACTGAATGTATGTAATAGCATGGGGTGTGGGGTGTGCTGGAAGGTCTATTGATATTGGCTGCTGGGGGATCTATTGTCACTGGTGGGGATCTGATTTTGTGTGAGGGTCTATTGTTACTGATGGGGAATCTATTGTTGCTGGGGGTCTATTGTTGCTGGAAGGGATCTACTGTTAAGGGAGAAGGTCTATTTTTACTGGCTGCTGGAGAATCTATTGATGCTGGCTGATCTGTTGTTGCTGCTGGGGGGTCTAATATTGCTTGGGTGGATATTTTGTTACTTGGTGTGATGTTTTGTTGTGGGTGGTTGACTGTTGCTGCAGGGAATCTATTGTTGTTGGGGTGGAGTCCATTGTTGCTGGGGGAGTCTATTGTTGTGTGGGGATCTATTGCTGGGGTTCTATTGTTGCTGGCTGCAGGGGATCTATTTTTACTGCTTTTCTTTTTATCATTAACATGTTCCATACAAATGATTTAGCACCACAAAATGATACTTGGTTCTGTATTCTCTAAAAGGGGCAGTACTGGTAGGTGGGTAGGGGTTGGAATCAAGGGACGGTGGTCAGAGGTGGGTAGGGGGCAGAGACAAGGGGTGACTCAGACGGGGGGAGTTCCTGCACCTATTCTCAGAGGAAAAAAAGCCCTGGGGAAAAGACAGTTACTTTGATAACTTTCATTCTTCCTATTGCTGTACTTTTCAAATTCTGAGTAATTATTGATCATTTTTAACTTTAGAAGGAGCCCTGAGTATGGAGATTTGTGCCGCAGAGTTAATATTTATAATTATGGCTTTAAAAATTCTGATTTTAAATGCTAAAACTACATTTATCAATGTTGTAAGGAAACTAAAATATCTGTATAGTATTTTTGTATATTAGTTGTGTGAGATATATAATCTAATTTAGTCCTACTTGTGTAAAATGTCATTTAATGGATGACCGTCCTCTAGAATAGACCTCTGTAGATATACTGTTAATGACAATAAAGTGTTTGCAGCTATATTAGTAGGTGTCTGCCTTTCCTATCTGTCTCCGTGTCACAAAGCAGTTTTATTGTTTATTATAATCCTACATTTTTTTCGTTTTCTATTGACCTGATATACTGGTATAACAGCATTTTTACCCCAGAGGAACATTTAACATAGTTTCCAGGTTCTGAGGAACCCTTGCAAAAAAAAAAAAAAAAAAAAAAAAACATTGGTGGTCAGTGGCAAGAATGCCCCCCTTACAGACAACTAAAAAAGATCATTCTGTTCATACAGCTGTCTTGGCCAATTGGGGCTGACCTCAGACTAATGCAGGCACCATCAACATGGGAGGTCAATCGGCCACAGCTAAAGGAAGTCTCAGGAGGATCCCTAGTTGGGAACGGCTCGGCCATACAGTAGACAGTTATACAAGTGTCTATGACAGTATTTGGTGCATACTGTATGTGTTAAAGATACATCTAAAAAAATGGTGGCAATTATGTGCTTTAGAAGATGTAAGAGGTATTCAGTTCAGGAAGTATCTGTTTCTTTGTTGCTCATTGTTTCAATTATGCCCGTACCACGTTTATATACACATCCATTTTTGTGTTAGATAATGTGGAGTTTGGTAAATTCACACAGGTGATGTGTTGTACAGCTCTTGTGAAAAATGATCCATGCCCTATCAGAGGCGATTTGGGGACAGTTTACAGTTGTCTCCCTAATGCCAGTGTGTGTTTTTTTTTTTTTTTTTTTTTTTTTTTTTCTTGCCAGTGGTGATTTTACATTAAACAACATTTGACACTCAGTTGTGGCAAGAATTGTGGCTGCGGCAATATAGACATACCTAACTGATCACCATGTCACATTGTAGGCGGGTAGGCGGGTAGTCGGGGAGATCCACTGCCTGTTTTTGCCACCCATATGAACTTAGGATAGAATGGGGAAGGGTTACAACCTCAGATTTTAAGGTGCTGTGTATATGCTCCTATTTGTCAGATTTACCCTTGTGTGCTGCTCTGTCTGGCACCCATCAGTGTCCTTTAGATTTTGCCACTACAGTATAGAAATCCTATATCTTAATGATAATAATATTATTGTTAGTAATTATTAGTATTATATGACAGGTAGTAAGGGGATATATTCACAATGGAAACATACAAAGCCCCCCAAAAAACCCCACTTTCTGATAAGAAGTGCAAAGTAGAAGAAACTTTGGCATGACCCGCTCATTCCAGAGAAGTAATACAGTGCTTATCTCCCACAACTTTAAAGGCAAAGTGCACTTTTACCAAAATCTCTTTATTTTCTCCACCCCATGCCTCTTCATCAAGGTGCATTATGTATTTCCCAACCTCGGATGCAGACAAATGCTGCAGACATAGGTGTGCGCACAGGGTGTGCCCGGTGTGCCTGGGCACACCCTAATCACCCTGTGTGCCAGGTCTGCTAATAAAGTAGCACAGCCAGCCCTCCTGTACCGGGCCCAGGCCCTATCAGTTAAAAAGGGGGGCCTGGGCATTATTGCAGGCATGGATCCTCTTGTTCCTCTCCCTGCAGCAGTGCCAGTTTCTCCATATTTCCCTTCCTCTGCTGCATTGCATAGGGATCAGTTCTAGCATCTGCGCGCCCATTGACCTGCTGTCCAGGCCCTCCATGTGCCCCTTTTCCCTGCAGCACTGCCAGTTTCCCTCTCTCCTCTTCCACTGGCAACTGCTATAGGCATGCAGGGGGATGTTTCAGGATGGAGAAAACCCCTTCCTTTTCTGAATAAACACAGTGAATGACCGGTACAAATTGCTTCTGTCCATTCATCTCAGAAGCATAGTAAACTGTGTTTTACAATCCTTCAGTTTGTGAATAAATAGAAAGTCTGTAAGTGCTTCCTATTTATTCGTCTGTGCAGCTGGGGCTGCAAAGAAAGGGGCTGATGAATCTATGTTCTTCGTCCCTTTCTGTGTCTTAAATGTATTCTGCTTTTTAAAAAATCTGATTTTTAAAAATCTGTTTAGACCCCTGATGTTTCACTACAGCCCCCAAGAGGTCAGTAAAAAATGTAAATAATTAAATAAACAAATATCTAAAAAAAATAAGTCAGAAAAAATACATTTCTGCCATGGCTGCGGAACATAGTGCTGCAACCGTGGTATGTGTACACCCCTAGCCACTGCTTCTGTTTCTCTGTGTTTAAGATTTGGGGTGCACACCTACGGCTGCAGATGTAGGAGGACAGCCGCACTGCCTGTAAACATTCCCCAACCCTTGGCAAGTCACATCAGTGAGAATGGCTAAAAATCATCTGAGGCCTAGAGATCAGAAAAGTGGCAGAGATTTTTGTACATCTACACCGACCTCTCAATGATCTGTTGTATGAATTTTTAATGGTTTACTTTATCAGATGTCTTTCCTATCCATAGCCAAAATGTCGAGCGAGGAAAGTAAAATGGAGGAAGAAAACACAGAGACTGTTCTAGAAAAGATCACAGATCTGGTACTGAGTGAGGACAGCAAATCCACATCCCAAGAAAGCACACAGAGGAGCCAAGAGTCTACATTATTGGCTGAGTCGGCTCCAGACTCTCAGGAAAAAGCCCACCAAGATGGGCAAACCCAAGAAAGCCCAGAGGAACTTTGTGAGTCGGTGAGCTTAGAGCCAGCATCTGAGGCCACAGCCAACCTGGAAGAGCATGACCATCCCGTATGTCATCCTTCTGTTTCTTTTCTTACTTTCAAGAGCTTTAATTATACAAAGAACTTTGGTTTTGAAATGTACAATAACACCATTACAAACTTTCTGTATGATTACAGTATCTCTCAGTATAGATTTAAAGCTTGATTCAGTAACTGGGAAAGTTTCTTTTTTTTCTGCTATAGGTAGGATTAAAAATCCCAAATGAATAATCACCTTTATTACATTGGTCTGCTTTCTATATGTGCAAGCTTTCAATGTATGTTATTTTTTCAGCAGAAGATGTTGTGAGCTCCAGATCTATTGGACTTTACATTTCTTATAACCCTGCCTTCACATTCCTATTCTCAAGACAAATGTCAATTAATTTAACCAAAAACAGAACATATAAATGGGGAAGAAAAAAAAAAGCTTAAATGGATTGGATCACTTTTTATTTTCAGGACTCAAAACTCTGCAGTTGGAAGAAAGGCAAAAATCCTTAAAGGATCCTTTTTATTTTATTTTTTTTGCCTGCCTCTGAAATTATTAAAATTCGAATTAATTTAAATAAACGTAAATTTTTCTTTTTCATAATTTATGTACAATGGTTAAGAGGTATTTTCATAAAATACTCTTTTGAGAAAAAAAACAGTTGTTTTAATAAGACTGCAATTCATTGCCAAGACAACACAACTTAGTGCACTGCTCCACAACAGAGGAGCTAAAGAGTCCCTGTAAAATGTGAATTCACTGCCATGTGTTTGTGTTGTGTCAAACATAATGCCATTTGTCCCCTTTTTTTGGTGTGTTGGCAGCCCATTACATGACAAATCGTACCAGAACATGAAGATGTGAATGGGCATTTTATTTTTATTTTATTTTATTTATTTTATTCTTCAGGATGAAGAAGGTGCTGCAAAAGGAAGCAGCTGGTCTACCTGGGGGACATGGGGCAAATCCCTCTTATCATCAGCTAGTGCAACTGTAGGTAAGGAAATTCTCAGTATCATAACTGTTCCAGGAAGCTTTAGCATGTGTTTTAGAGAAGTTTGAGTTACAAAACCATGACATTCATAGACAATATCATACAATTATCAGATAGACACCCAAACATGACTTCAGTAAACAATCTAATTTGATTTTCTACTTGTATCACCTTGGAACTGGAGAAGTCATGAGGTTTAAAAACTGTATCCTAAACACCAAGCTCCATTCACACTTGTGTGACTTGTCATGCAAGTTTGGACATCAAAGTTACAGGACAAGTCGTTCCCCATGTTTTCCAATGATACCCATTCATATATGCACAACTTAAAGTTGCAGCAACTTCAAAGTAGTTCATGCACTACTTTGGTCTGACTTTCATGAAACTTGAGAGCCATAGACTTCAATGTTCAAGCCCAGATGTTGAAAGTTGTACCTGAATGTTATACAATGCAACCTGTGTGCAACAGTTGTGCATTTTCTCTGGTCAAAGCCAAAGTCGTATCCAAATTGCACCCATCCAAAGTTGCATCAAAGTTGCACTCCAAAGTCATCACAACTTTGGAGTTGTACAAGTGTGAATGGGGCCTTACTCTGTATTGGGGGCACAAATGCTGGCTATAGGTCATTTGTTAATGGGCAAATGCAGCATGCTTTCAAGTTCCTTTATCTTGCATTCAAGTTCATTTTGAGACCCTTCTAAGTTTCCTCACAGGTGCTCCTGAACTCTTTTGATTTCTTTATGTCCTGCATTTGTCCCCCAAAGCTGCTTCCTCATTCCTATTGACTTGTAAATGAAGGAAAACAGTTTTACCTGAGCAAAATTTGATGGCATTCAGGCAGGAAGTGAGAGAAAACTCTTCAAAAGGTACAAACTGCAATAAAAACACAGTTGTTATACTGTGGGAGGTTTGAATCTCTGTTTTTATTGTCTGTGTCCTCATTAGAAAACGTTTCCCCTCATTTCCTGTCCTGTATGTCAAGATGTGACAAGCAGTCACCAGAACAGACAGTAGGGGGAAATCTACACAACAAGGACACATAAGGCAATAAAGACTCACCAGAGGTTATAGCTCTTCACCAAAAAAAAAAAAAAAAAGCAATTGGTCTATCCTTCCATGAGTCAAATTCTGTACTGTCTAGTAGGGTGAGATATTAAATGTATGAATATATAAAAATAAAATGGGCACTTTTTCTAAACAGGTCATAGCCTATCTGCAGTCAAGGAAAAAGCCGGAGTCACTTTGCGAATGAGAAACTCAGAGTCTGAGTCTGATACTGGAGAACAAGGTGAGAATTTATGTCATGTCTGATGACTAGCAGGAACATACATTCATGATATAAAATGTGCAATGCTCCCTTCACTTCCTGTCTCAAAGATACAACAGGAAGTTAGTGGAAATCTCCCTAAAGTGAGGGGAAATTCCCTCTCAGACAGTTCAGGAAGATATTCCTTCACCTCTTGTTCTGGAGACAACTGTAAAATGTTGTATTTCCCTTCACACAGTGTGCTAGTGCAATGTGCAGTACATAATCCATATTACCTCCAGGGACACTGATAGGGGGTAGAGCCAGCCCTCTTGTACTGGGCCCGGGCCCCTTCTGTTCAGCAGGGAGCAGACAAGAAACTCATAACATATCTTTGGATGCATGCACAGTAATCCAATAGGCGATGGCTCCCAAGGAGAATAAATAAAAGTTCTCAGGGCCTCCTAAATTCCGCAGCAGGGGCTGGGGACAGGTAGGGGACTGTTTACTTATATGCATGAGCAAGCAGAGTAATCTTCCAGTCTGTGGCTCCCAACAATTAAAATAAGGTTCTGGCCTATCCTATATTCATTTCATTATTTTATTACATTTTCAGGAACAGAGGAATATTCCGCCTGATCCAGAAAATGAGTAAATAGTCTGCTCTCTATCCCTGGTCCCTGCTTCTAAACTGATGAGGCCCTGGGGGGGGGGGGGGTTATTTAATTGCTGTAGCTACAGCTGTCTGGATTACTAAGCATGCACGATAAGGTATTTAAAATCCCTTCCTTCTCTGTGTAGGGTGAAGGAGTAGCCCCATCAGGCATGCTGTATAGGGTGGTCCTGTCAGGCAGACTATAAGGGGCCCCTCTATGTCTAATGGTGGCCATGACTACAGTAGAAAATATATCCTCGCTACATACAATAAGGTGCAAGAAGCATTCTTTTTATGACTGGTATTTTCTCCAAAATGCTTTCACATATAAAAGTTGTAGTGTATAAATATACAATAACCCCCACTTTACACAGCAAACCATGCAAAATTTCCCACTGGTTTGCAGTGTGAAGTGGTGGTTGATGGTACAACGCACAGAGTAGGGGGCATTTTATTTTTTACATTTTAATGTGTCTACCTCCACCTCCTCTGCGTAATAAACTTCACCCTCTGCGCTGGACCCTTTTAATTGTGTAATTTGTTTAACTGTTGACCTTTTAATTGTGGACCTTTTTTTAATTGTGTAATTCAGTACGTATGAGCTACAAAATTGGAAGAAGCTTCCTGTAAATAAGTGACATAAATGTCTCAATACCTTTTCTGGATCAGTGACTCAAAGCATAAAAGCCAAAGCATCAGCATGGCAGTCACGAGAGCTACCATTCTTAAAAGGAGAGGCCAGGAATGGTAGCCCACATAATCTTGTCATGACAGGTTTTCTTAGAAGATAAGGACACCTAAGAGCAAGTTGGGTGGGGAGTATTGCTGTCTATTTAATAATACCTAGGTTCACTGGAGGATATAGTCCAGTGATGGCGAACCTTGGCACCCCAGATGTTTTGGAACTACATTTTCCATGATGTTCAACTACCATTGCAAAGTGCATGAGCATCATGGGAAATGTAGTTCCAAAACATCTGGTGTGCCAAGGTTCACCATCGCTGATATAGTCTGTATTTGTGGTTTTGTTTAAGTTTTTTTTAGCACAAAAGCGGGACAGAAGTTTAAAAAATAAAATTCAAGAAGCAGTCTTCATATGTAAAGTGCAACCAAAACATAATTCCACTGCGGTTTAGGGTAAAAAAAGCAATTTCTGTATAAAAATACTGTTTTGGTGTTCAGACAGCCGGTTTCGGAGGTACATAAAAATGCAAACATATCGCATGTCTGTGTGAGACTCTCCTCTACTTGAAAGAAGGTTAGCAATGGCTGACTCCATTATTCTCAGTACAGGTTTTTTTTTGTTTTTTTTTTTAACATTTTATGGCACTTTTATTTTGTTTTTAACTTTTGTAACAAGGGGATACACATTGACTTTTTCTATTATTGTTTTAAAGTGTTGCCAGAAAAAGGAGATTGCCCAGCAGAGCCCTCATCACCTTCAGCGGGTTCTCGTGGTGTATTTTCCACCATAACAAATGTTGTTCAAAACACTGTGAGTAATTCTAGCCTTGCTTTTATGATGTATTGAAGTCTTTATTTTCTAGATTAGATAATGTCTTTAACCTCTCTAACCCGTTTAACTTTGATCAAATCATTTAAGGCATAATCTCAGAAAGCCTAACCTTAACTGATATGCCCCGTACACACGGTCGGATTTTCCGACGGAAAATGTGTGATAGGACCTTGTTTTCGGAAATTCCGACCGTGTGTAGGCTCCATCACACATTTTCCATCAGATTTTCCGACACACAAAGTTTGAGAGCAGGATATAAAATTTTCCGACAACAAAATCCGTTGTCGGAAATTCCGATCGTGTGTACACAAATCCGACGGACAAAGTGCCACGCATGCTCAGAATAAATAAAGAGATGAAAGCTATTGGCCACTGCCCCGTTTATAGTCCCAACATACGTGTATTACGTCACCGATTTTAGAACGATCGGATTTTCCAACAACTTTGTGTGACCGTGTGTATGCAAGACAAGTTTGAGCCAACATCTGTTGGAAAAAATCCTAGGATTTTGTTGTCGGAATGTCCGAACAAAGTCCGACTGTGTGTACGGGGCATAAGGCTTAAACCCACAGCCCCTAAGCCTAATACTTACAGTGGGGCAAAAAAGTATTTAGTCAGCCACCAATTGTGCAAGTTCTCCCACTTAAAAAGATGAGAGAGGCCTGTAATTGTCATCATAGGTATACCTCAACTATGAGAGACAAAATGTGGAAACAAATCCAGACAATCACATTGTCTGATTTTTGAAAGAATTTATTTGCAAATTATGGTGGAAAATAAGTATTTTGTCAATATCAAAAGTTCATCTCAATACTTTGTTATATATCCTTTGTTGGCAATGACAGAGGTCAAACGTTTTCTCTAAGTCTTCACAAGGTTGTCACACACTGTTGCTGGTATGTTGGTCCATTCCTCCATGCAGATCTCCTCTAGAGCAGTGATGTTTTGGGGCTGTCGCTGGGCAACACAGACTTTCAACTCCCTCTAAAGGTTTTCTATGGGATTGAGATCTGGAGACTTGCTAGGCCACTCCAGGACCTTGAAATGCTTCTTACGAAGCCACTCCTTCGTTGCCCGGGTGGTGTGTTTGGGATCATTGCCATGCTGAAAGACCCAACCGCGTTTTCATCTTCAATGCCTTTGCTGATGGGAGGAGGTTTGCACTCAAAATCTCACGATACATGGCCCCGTTCATTCTTTCATGTACACTGATCAGTCCTCCTGTTCCCTTTGCAGAGAAACAGCCCCAAAGCATGATGTTGCCACCCCCATGCTTCACAGTAGGTATGGTGTTCTTTGGTTGCAACTCAGCATTCTCTCTCCTCCAAACACAACAAGTTGTGTTTCTACCAAACAGTTCCACTTTGGTTTCATCTGACCATATGACATACTCCCAATCCTCTTCTGGATCATCCAAATGCTCTCTAGTAAACCTCAGACGGGCCCGGACATGTACTGGCTTAAGCAGGGGGACACGTCTGTTACTGCAGGATCTGAGTCCATGGCGGCGTAGTGTGTTACTGATGGTAGCCTTTGTTACGTTGGTCCGAGCTCTCTGCAGGTCATTCACTAGTTCCCCCCGTGTGGTTCTGGGATTTTTGCTCGCTGTTCTTGTGATCATTTTGACTCCACGGGGTGAGATCTTCTGTGGAGCCCCAGATCGAGGGAGATTATCAGTGGTCTTGTACGTCTTCCATTTTCTAATCATTGCTCCCACAGTTGATTTCTTCACACCAAGCTGCTTGCCTATTGCAGATTCAGTCTTCCCATCCTGGTGCAGGTCTACAATTTTTTGTTTCTGGTGTCCTTCGACAGCTCTTTGGTCTTCACCATAGTGGAGTTTGGAGTGTGACTGTTTGAGGTTGTGGACAGTTGTCTTTTATACTGATAACAAGTTCAAACAGGTGCCATTAATACAGGTAATGAGTGGAGGACAGAGGAGCCTCTTAAAGAAGAAGATACAGGTCTGTGAGAGCCAGAAATCTTGCTTGTTTGTAGGTGACTAAATACTTATTTTCCACCATAATTTGCAAATAAATTCTTTCAAAAATCAGACAATGTGATTGTCTGGATTTGTTTCCACATATTGCCTCTCATAGTTGAGGTATACCTATGATACAATTACAGGCCTCTCTCATCTTTTTAAGTGGGAGAACTTGCACAATTGGTGGCTGACTAAATACTTTTTTGCCCCACTGTATCTAAACCAAAATCTCTCAATTGGGGGTGCTTCGGAACCCTGGGGTGCCACCTGAGGTTGTTAGGGGTTCCGCAGCATCCTGGTTGAGAGGCTGTCAGATCCGACTGAGCTCCCACACAGCAGGAGCCTGTTCAGACAGTGAAATGAAAGTAGTGGAAGGGGGAGGGGGCTTTCTGAGTCCTAAGCGCTTTACCTCCCCCCTACAGAGCAGTACCCAGCAATGCAGTGCCTGGTGCGAATGCAGGTACTATACTGCATTTAAAAAAAACGTGTGTGTGTGTGTGTGTGTGTGTGTGTGTGTGTGTGTGTGTATGTACAGTATGTATGCCTTTTTATGGCTCCTTCAATGCAGGCGATTGCGGGTCGGTTGCATCAAGGCCCCATTCACCAAGGATATACTTCCAGCCACAGCAAGTGTACATCCCTGGCTGTTGGCACTGCAGCTAAAGGGGGAGCAGTTGGGGGAGGTAAAAATGCAGCTCAACCACATGGATTTTACCACCCTCCAACCTCACACGTGAACGAGCCCTTTGTTCACATCTGTGCAGCTGCGTGTAGAGCAGCCCATTCATTTCAATGGGCTTCCCTACCCACATAAACACAGTAAAAGAAGTCCCTGACCCCGTTTTTAAAATTGCACCACACACAAAATGCACTGTTTGCCAATGCGTGGGGGTACCATTAAGAATTAATGACACCTCCCCTATTCGTCTGCTAAAGAGCAGCACATATGTATGTTTGTTGGGAGCGCGCTCAATTTTGCGCACATTCCCCAACACATGATAATGTCAACCAAGCCTTAGACTGGGGTGCTTTGAGACTGAAAACTTTGCAAGGGCGCCCTGACTGGAAAAAGGTTAAGAAACACTACCTTAAACTAATTCCTAACACTGCAGTAATGTCTACAGTATCACACTTTGTTCTGAGTCAGATCCAGACAAAATACAGACCTTGGTCTCTAAAGCAGGATAAACAAGTTCAGTTTTGTTTTTTTAATTCAACCAGCAGGTTGAATGAAAAAATACTGATTGATTCCCGTATCAACACAAACCATGTTGGTGCAAGGATCTCTCCTCCTGTTCTGTTGTATTCTGACAGCTGGAATCCCCCCGTCAGAATCTACAGATCAACACTGCTGTCATTGGCTGCATGCACTGATCAAAATGCTGGCATTCTAATGGCAATGACCACTTGACAGAAGTTGGCTGTTAGATCCACTTCTGTTGAACAGCCAGCGGTACACACTAACACTCATGCTGAACTGGCCGATTTTCGGTCCATGTAATGTATATACCCTGCTTAACACTGAAACCTAAATATCCAATTTTTCATACAGGTTTCATTTACTGGCCTGATTCACACTTGTGCAGGTTGCAGTTTGCATATTTCAGGTGCATTTTGCGTTGTTTTTTTTTCAGTACACATCTTCAAACCATTGACATCTATGGAACCGAAAACCAGAAAAAAAAACCCTGGTCCTTTTCCATAAAATGCACAGATGTGAACTACATCCATAGGAAACCATGTTAAATGGACTGTACTGTGTTTCAGCAAAACTGAAAATGCACTAAAAAATGTATAGGTGTGAAACAGGCCTTAAAGTAGATTCTAAAGACTTTAGCACACCATTATTGTTGTAACCTTGGTAAAATCTTCTAGGGTAAAACTGTTCTCAGCGGCGGTCTGGATGCCTTGGAATTTATAGGTAAGAAGACAATGAATGTACTCGCAGAAAGTGACCCCGGCTTTAAGAAAACGAAAATACTTATGCAGAGGACAGTATCTTTATCACAGGTATACCAATTCTGTTGAAATATAGAAATGTAGAATTAATTCTGTTATGACTTTTCACTAAACATTTTAACTTGTTTCATAAACACTTTTAAAAAGGAAATAATATGAGAAGGAATGCATTTTTTTTCCTACTCTATGGCCCCAATCAGTATATTTTATTCTCTCACTACCTGTCAAAGTGGAAATGTTCAGAGGGTCTAACCCTTCCTCACACTCAAACTGCAAATAGCCATTCACACTTGTGCGACTTGTGATGCGACTTTGGACATGACAAGTCACAGTCCATTGTTTGGAATGGCACCCGTTCAGATCAGTGTGGCTTAAAGTCGCAGCAATTTTGAAAAGGTGCCTGCACTACTTTGGTGCGACTTTTGATGTGACTTTGGTCCAGAAAATGTAAAGTCGGATCAAAGTTGCATCAAAGTCACACTGGAAATCGTGCAACTTTGGAGACGCGCATGTGAATGGAGCCTAAAGCTGCTTTAGACACACATAATATACTAAAGATAGACTCAAGTACTGTATACACCAGGCCATACTATATGCGGACTGCACTTTTAGCTTGTATTTTTAGGAAGTATCAACGTTGTATACAATATTGTATTGATTTATCGATCAGGGACATGCTTTGGTGGGATGTGGAGAAGAATAATATACATGGGTACAGCATTCTTCTGTGACAAGCACAGATGAAATTACAAAAATGAGTACCCTGCCTAAAAGCGCCTATTGGAGACTTGCATCTTATCAATCCTCAGCAATAACAGAGTCTGATTAGGTGAATAAAGCTGTGCTCTTGTACAGTTTGCCCTGTGCCTAGCTAAAAAAAAACTAGGGGAGGGAAAATGGCTAATTGGGCCCAATTTGGACATTTTCACTTAGGGATGTACTCACTTTTGTTGCCAGCTGTTTCGAAATGAATGGTTGTGTGTTGAGTTATTTTGAGAGAACAGCAAATTTACACTTATACAAGCTGTACACTCACTACTTTACATTGTAGCAAAGTGTCATTTCTTCAGTGTTGTCACATGAAAAGATATAATACAATATTTACAAAAATGTGAGGGGTGTACTCACTTTTGTCAGATACTGTATATATGTAAAGCATTGTGTAAATTGTTGGAGCTATAGAAGTACCTGAAATAAATTATATAAAGAAATGGAAAATTCACAGGAAACCTGTTAATGTTTCAAGCACCAGGGATGTCATCCTGATCATTTTAATCATGTCTTAGTGACTTGAAGCAAGTAGGTAGGCCTTTTTAGTTTTGGATAAAGTGGGAAAAGGTTAGACCCAATTGCCCCTATTGGAAAGATTTACTCCTCTGTTTGTCATTGTCAGATTTTAGAGTTGTCCCCGGAATAAGAGGTAAGGGGAAATCTATCAATTGGGGTCACTGGGTTCTAGGAACAATTTCTGGAGATTTCCTCTATCTTTATGTCGAGTCTATGGGACAGAAAATGAGGGGATATTTCCCCAAATCGTATATATAAAGTTCATAAATGGGGTAAACAGCACATACTACATATGAAATGTACATGGGCTATTCCATCTTCTAACATGCAACAAAATGAATTAGAAAACACTGACACACGTCACATGTCAGCCGTCCCTAATGGGCTCAAATAAACCAGCTAGTTAGGAAACTCTCATGAAGCCCCATGCTGGTATTACCTGGGTCACAAAAAGGGGTGTATGTAACAATATGACACTCGATTAGAATAAAGTACAAATGATTTATAGAACAGCAGCAGTTTGTATGATAAGTAAGTAAAACTGATATTAATATTAGTATATGACAAACCTCTGTACAACACAAGAAGAGCGGTTGTAAACTTTTCTTTTTTTCTTTGGGCTGATTACTTGTTATATGACTCACTAGATGCCATTAACCAAAGGTTTTATCTATAAAAACACGTCAGCCTTGGCCACGCTCATATTTTTCTCTGACAGGTTTCCATTTTTGCAGAATTTATAAGCCAGTCAATCAAGCCCTAAAACTAGAAGACAACCTAAAGTAGACCGGAAATGTAATGTTTCCATTTGCTGGTTCAAAAATATGTCTATCTAAGCAAGAGATTTCCATTAAAATGTTGGTCAAAACATACCTGCAAACTCGCCGGTCCTATGAGTCTACACATGTATGATTACATCTCTTTGCTGCAGAGAAATTGAAACACTTTAGGGCAGTAATGGTCAACGTTGTTGATATAGGGGGCCTCAAATGCAGCCCTCAACGTCACCAAAAGGCCAGACATAAAATACTGTCAATATTCAGTGTCAGAGACAGCAGACACACAAACAGATATAGTTAGACTAGGGGCATGAGATAAGAAATGGACAGAGACTGTGGGAATAATACAGAATATAGTCAGAGACTGCAGAGCTGATACAAGAGATGGTCAGAGACTGCAGAGCTGATACAAGAGATGGTCAGAGACTGCAGAGCTGATACAAGAGATGGTCAGAGACTGCAGAGCTGATACAAGAGATGGTCAGAGACTGCATACATGCTGAAGGAGACTGTCAGAGACTGGGGACATATTACATGAGACTGCTAGAAATTGCTGCTATAAAAGGGCATTAGGGAAACGCAGGGGGTCCGAGGGGCACACAAAATGTGCCAAAGGACCGCACGCTGGGCACCAGGTCTTTAGAGGGTAATTAAGTGATTTCATCTCCATGTAGCCCAGTCTGAGAAACAAAACCAATGTTGAAACTAACAGGTAAATAACATAAAATATTTATTGGTGAGGCTTGGGTCATTTCTGCACACAAACACCATCCATACATCATGTGGCTTACGGTCAGTGACATGAAGTGGTATATTAACACTTCATGCCTTGCCTGTTCTCCACTTTTTAAAAAATTGTAAAAAAATGTGTTGGTGGGGCACTGAAGTCACAGGTGTATATTAGGATGAATATCGTTTACAATACTTGGAGGCAACTCCCTATCGACCAGGGTGCTCATGGGGACCATCGAGCAGTCTGAAAGTCCCTCAAGCAGTCTGAAAAGTCTGTATAAAAGCATGACAGAGGCACAACCTAAGATGTGCCTCTCCAAAGGCAAACTGTGCTGGAATTTCTTAATTTTCATTGTCCAGTAGTATCCTACATTATTGCCAGCATACAAACCCAGATGAAGGGAAATTTGTGAGTCCGTGAAATGGTTTGGCTATACCTTCTGACTGTTGTGAATAATATTCACAGGATTAAATTTTGGGTTATGGCTCTTGCATTCTTTTTAAGAAAAAAAAATGTAGAATGGAAGAAAAATTTTTTTTTCTTATTGATTTGCTTCATGTTATGATTCTTACATGGTAGATGTTACGGGAAGCTAAAGAAAAGGAGAAGCAGAGACTGTCTGAGCAGGTGTCAGATGAGAGGACGGCGCACTATGGAATGTTATTTGATGAGTATCAGGGACTGTCACACCTGGAGGCTTTGGAAATACTGTCCAACGAAAGTGAGACAAAGGTAACATATGAGAGTGATCCTGTTTTATAGCTCACCTAGTTATCAATGTGATTTTTTTTTTTTTTTTTTTTTTTTTTTAAATGCTTCTTCTGCCATCTTTTGTGAATGACAATTTGAAACAAATCCAATTAAGTTTGCCTGTTTCATTTGTTTTACAGCAGCTTTAAAGAGTAACTCCACTTTTGTTGAGGAAAAAAAAATTATTCCCCTCTGGGTGATCTACATTACAAGGATTTTAACAAACTTTGTTGCAGATTCCTACCTTTTGTTATTCTGAAGAAATCCCTGTGTGTTTGTCTGTGCCCATGTGCAAGCGAGTCTAATATCAACCAGATGTTTCACCTGCAGGGCTCTAATGAGGAAAATTGCAGGACATGCATCGCTTTAGACGTGATTTCCTATTGGGCATATCACACCAAAAATGACATTTTTGTTGCAGGGGGTGCCTGAAATCGGACTTAGTGCACACTTGT
This sequence comes from Aquarana catesbeiana, assembly GCF_042186555.1. Lineage (NCBI taxonomy): Eukaryota > Metazoa > Chordata > Amphibia > Anura > Ranidae > Aquarana > Aquarana catesbeiana. The sequence continues at coordinate 837,656,960 of NC_133324.1, read as the reverse complement.
GGGAAAATCGGTGAGCCAATCACATAAGCAGGAAATTGCATATCTGGGGGGGTTCTGTACACATTCTGTGTACAGAACACCTCCAGGTAGCAATGTTGCATTGCATTTTACATAAAATTCCAGAGCTGCAGATTGAAATGGAAAGGTAATTTTTAAGAACATTCAATTACAATATGACTTGCGTTGTAATTGTATATGCTATATATTTTTTTTTTTTTATTATTTGCTTTTTTCCCCAACAAAAGTGGAGTTACAGTTTAAGTCTAATTATTTTGCATTGGTACTAAATATTAAAAATAATGATGGAAGCTACACATTGTTTAGGCTTAACTCCCATATAAACCAGAATATGCATAATTTTTGTCACAACAGAGATCCAGCAATCATAACGTCCTTTGTAGTAAGTTACATTTTATATACTCCCATTCGTTGGATAATTGTGTGCTCTCCATCCCTGCTAACAGGAGGAAGAGCGCAATGCCAGTCCAGATAGTTTTGAATACACAGTGGAAAGGGTAGAACTTCAGGTTTTAGATGTTGTTTGTGCCCCTGTGTCTCCTTTTGATAACCATCATCTCTACAGACAATGAAAAATGTTTATGATGGGGACAATAACAGCAATTAAATCATGAAAGAGAGTCTAGACTTTCCTCACTCTGCTAGAGGGGAATCGGTACTGCTGGGACCTTGAAGAAGGGGACATACCCTGAAAGCTTGTCCTGAAAAATTGGATGTTCGTGCAAATAAATAAAAGTATCACAGACATTACTCAATTTTCTCTCTCTCTCTCTCTCACTCACTGCTAGAAAATGTATCTTTATTGTTGCAGGCAGCGCTTGCTATACCATATAAATATGCTAATACATGCTCCAATTAATAAGCTGTAAACTCCAATAGTGAATATTGCACATTGGTAACAAAGAATTCAAAATAAAGTGGCATAGTGCAGTAAAAGAGCAAAAAAAGTCTTTAGTGCAATCTTGAGTACTTCGTCCTTAATCCCTGGGATCCCCCTGTATATTCTACCACATGCTGTAATGACTATGCGCCACACTCACCAGATGTCGGCCACTCCCTTGGCTTACAGCAAGGAGAGTCAACAAGGCTTTTAGGTCTCTAGAGGGACCTGTCCCATGGTTCCTGATATCTCCTGTGACTCTCAGGGAGTCTTACTTCTCCCCAGTGTGGTTTAGGCCAGTAGAAAATAAATAGACAGTCTCCCATAGTGTAAAATTCCTTAGATATATGTTTATTTTAAAATAACGGGTTTAAAAAAACGAATAGAATGATAATCCTCAAAAATCGGCCCCGTGGAGTATACTATGCTCTGGCATATGATCCACTTGCTGGGCTGGAAGTGATGCATGGGAACACCAGCTTGACGCGTTTCGTCATCAATTAGCGATGTCTTCAGAAGCAGCCCTGCTTTAAGGCGAAGGGAGTCACCGACATCTGGTTAGTGCAGTGTGTAGCCATTACCGCACGTGATGGAATATACAGCAGGATCCTTGGGATTAAGCACGAATCACTCAAGATTGCATTTTTCCTGCACTATGTCACTTTATTTTTAATTCTTTGTCACCAATGTGCAATATTCACCATTGATGTTTACAGTTTATTAATTGGAGTACATATTGGCATATTCATATGGTATAGCAAGCGCTGCTTGAGATTAATATTGATTAACCCTTTGCTGGACATAATAGACAGCAGCTGCACACATTGGCATCATCGCTTGTGCATCCAGGTGCGGGTGTTTTTTTTTTTTTGTTTTGTTTTTTCCCTTCTTTTTTGTATCTTTATTGTTATCTGTTTCCTCATTGTGGAGAAATGCTATTCGCTCCATGTTCTTCCTGACACTTGTGTTGTTTTAAACTGTGCGGACAGCATGTCATCCCTCACAAAATATATGCTTATTTATTAGGGTGCTAAGTCTTGATTGTTAAAGCACCATAGTTGGGGTGCTGACTATATAGGAAGTTAGCATGCCATTGATGGCAGGCACTGTTCAGCATATTGTCTGTACAGATGAGAGGTGTCTGACAGGGAGAGTGGAGGACTTTGCCAGATCTGATGTCAGAAAAGAATCACAAGCTGAGTTTTTTTTTTTTTCTTTTATATCCATAAGTAGCCATGTCTACCACACTGTATGTATTTTTTACTAAAATAACTAACTATGTAGATCTTCCTGATATTTTATATTTCTGTACTCTTCTTTTTCTGATGTCTGTCAAAAATTTTGTTATGTCTAACAACGGTGTGAATTTTCAGAGGCCAGGTGCAGTTGTCTGACTTTATTTTGTTGTTAATGCTGAAAATGTTCAAATGTACAAAAAAATATAAAATACTTGAATAGTGATCATGTGTCCCTACAGGTCCAAGCATACTTATCATCATTAAATGAGGAACACCTGGAAACACTAAAAGCAGAACTTATCGCAATCAAAGAGATTTTCCTTCAGAAAGACTTTGACAATGGAGAAGAATCTAGCAAAGAAGGTATTTTTTTTTAAGGTCCTGCCCTATACAGTACAGAACATTGCAACAGTTTGTAATTTTATTATTTGCACTGCTGTATTGAGTATGTCCAATTGTGCACACTAAGTGCTCTATGGCTTGCAGATGAAGCAGTTTTTATTCCTTCAACCACAGGTGGAAAGAAAGTAAATAGCTTGATTCCCCCATTGCACAGTGAGGCTGGGTTCACACTTGTGCGATCACAGACATCGCATGTGACTCACACCGCATTGCTATGCAGTTTACATGTGATGTCTGTGCGATGCAAATTCAGCCATACAAACTGTATGGCTCAAATCGCATTGCATTCGCACCAAAATGGTGCAGGAGACTTTTTTTGGTCTGCACACCTATGTGATCCGATTCCTGCACCATTTCACAGTTCGCACTGCGATCTGCGAACCAATCTGGTGGTGTCATTAACTTTACATTGATACCCCCAGCGGTTCGCAGATATCAAGGTGAACCAGTGTGAGAGGCGCAATGTGGGAACCGGCACTAAATTGCAGGGTTTCCCGCATCGCACCAGTGTGAACCGGGACTCAGTGTTGTTGGGGAAATCCCTCCCACAACGCTATTGTCTTCTGCTGGCGGGGAGCCTTCCCTGACAGCAGAACACAATTATTAGTGTTGCCTTTTTCCTGAACGATTAGTGCCGCCAGCTATATCCGGCAACAGGCTGGTTGCACACTGGTCAATTCATAGATCGAATTGTGTACAACCAGGGTGCCCACTCATGGATCAAAATTCAGCTGATCGCTGCTTTAAGCTGTCCATACATGGCTCAAAATTTGAGCTTCTGATTTGCCCTGTCAGCACCACCTGGCTTAAAGTATAACTAAAGGCAAAACTTTTTTTTTTAGTTTTGGATAGAGTAGAGATAGGTTAGAACACCTGTCAGTTTTTATTGCTGTCTGTGTCCCTATTAAGGAGATTCACCCTCTCCTATAGGTCCTGTTTACTATTATCATTGAAAGCAAAAGAAAAATCCACAAATTTTGGGTTCTCTAGAAAAGTAATAGAAGGGAAAATGTTCCAATGGGGACACTAGTTCTGGTGATCTGGAGGTACCCAAGGAATTCCCTTATTTTGCAGGGATTTCCTCTCATTTCCTGTTTGGCTATGAGGCGGGAAGTAAAGGGAAATCTCTGCAATAGGGCACAGATTGCCAAAATAAATCTGAAAAAAAAAATGTTGCCTATAGTTCTAATTTAACAAACTTCAAATGAAAAATTGAGGGACCTGGGAGGAAAATTATCGCCCAAACAATGACTGCAACCTATTCGATGCAGTCACTTGCTCAGGTATTCAAGCAGCCACGATTGAATACAGTAGCCAGCATGGCTAGCCTTAATCTGGCCATACCCTGATCAGAGTTCGGCTGGATCAGCAGGGACCGGACAAATTTCAATCAGTGTGTAGCAGTCTCTGCTCAACAGAAGCCAATTATTTGATCGACTTCTGTTGAAGGGACATGCTGGAAAAGATTTCTGGATCAGCGGCTGCAGCCAATCCAAGTCCTTCTAGGTAAAAAAAAAAAGAAAAGTTTGCGTTGCGTACCTTTCTGTTTTTTCAGAGCTGAACGTGATAAATTTAAGGTAATCCGATGTAAATAGACACACGTCTGTTTACATCCCCCTGCCTAAAGACATAAAAAGTCTCTATTAGGGTCCAGGTGAAATCAGATAATCGGACAAGGATGCCACAAAAGTGTGTGAAAGTGTACCTGTGAAATTGATGGTATATTAATGTACAGGCTTGTCTCTAGCGTCTCTACTATAGGACCACCTGAAGTCTGTGCAAAGAAGAAAAAACCTCTACACAATCCACTAAACATATGCAATTTGTTTCAGGACGGGGCATGCTGGGTCGGTGATGTCACAAGGGGGCAGGGTCACCCACTGATGTCCTCCGGTAACTCCGTCCCTTAGCTATAGAAATGTTGGATGGTGGAGTAGGCAGACGGAACCTTCGATGTGTCCGTGGGGTTTTTTTTTCTTTTTGTTGCGGGGTCTGGCAGGGCAGCGTGCGGTGTGATTAAGGATGGATCTACACCGGGGGGGGGGGACATTTATTTTTATTTTATTTTTTTATAAAGAAATTGTCAAAAAACTCGTGTTATGTATTTACTCACTTTTTAGGTGAATGGATATGGGTACTTCATTGTCTCTATCAACATGGGGACAAGGTGCTTTGGGGTAGGGTGGGGCAGAGCCGCTCGCTCGTCCACCCCCCCCTTTCCTGGCCGGATAAGGGTCTGGTATGAATTTTTTTTTGGGGGGGGGGGGGCACGCCGTTTTTTCTACTTTATTTTGGCATTGGGGTCCCTTTTTAAAATCCATACCAGACCCTAAGGGCCTGATATGGATTGTGGGGGGGTCCCCATGCTGTTTTTTATTATATATATATATATATATATATATATATATATATATATATATATATATATATATATATATATATATATATATATATATATATATATATATATATATATATATATATATATATATATATTTTTTTTTTTATTTTTTTCTGAATTTTTCATTGTTGGCATTGTTTTGTGTACATTTCAGCTCTCAACGGGGAAGCCCGCTGGCGGCTGATGAGTCATCCTTTGTTAAGGACACGCCGCTGGCTTCCCGGCCTGTTTCTTAACAACCAGCTATTCTTCTCACAGGATTCTAATCGGTTGATCATTTTTCAATCGATTCGAATTGTTCTGAAAATGTTGAATTCGTTAGAAACTTTAATAAACTAAACAAAATGAATTCCGAAACGAATCAATGAAACTAAATGAGTAACATAACGAATCTATTCAAAACAAAACAGATTTTTCTGTTCTGCACATGTCTACAATCCACTAATACACACGGGTGATATTCTATGCATCCTTGCTATCAGATGCCTCTTATACACAGAATATCTAAAATCTTTACATCCGTGTTCCTAAGCCACTTTGACAGCTTCATCTCTATAATGAACGGAGATAACCGAAGGGCACATAAATGAAGGCGTGATTCTACTAATTTGTGTAACGTAGGATTATGATATAAATAACAGAGATTGAGATTTATCTGCCTGTGAGATACTTTTCAAAAACAATAATGCAATATCTTTTAACTAATTCCAATCCTTTTTTTTTTTTTTCTGTGCAGAGGAAGAGAAAGAAGAGTTTGCCAGTATGCTTACTGAATTATTATTTGAGCTCCATGTTGCTGCTACACCTGACAAGCTAAATAAGGTCAGTTCTATTTTTCTTCTATATGGATATATTTTGACACCTTAATTCTTATAACTGCAGTATATTTGCAATTTAGGCTTCTTGACTTTTTCTCTTTTCTTAGTAGTATGATCATAATCCTGTTCTATGTCTTTTCTAATCATTTCAGTTTTTCCTGATTGTCCTGTGAACTTTAGCAATGCTTTCTCTTTCATTTTCATTTCACATTTATTTATATGTTGGTATCTAAAAAGATATCTAGTTCAATCTTTTAGTGCATTCCTCTTTGCAGGCCAGGAAGAAAGCCCATGATTGGTTGTCTTCAGAAAGCATGCGCTCGGAAGAACCGCCAAAGGACCTGGAGACAGATGGCCAGGAGGTGACAGAGCTTGTGAAAGAAGATCCTAAAGAAAGCAATGAAGAACTTCTAGCTGAACAACAGAAAGGCATCACCACTGAAGTAAACATTATATATCATAAGATGGGCATACTGGTGTAGTATTTATACCAGGGTTGCACCGATACCTGTTTTTTTTTGTTGGGGGAGTATGAGTACGGATACATTCGATACCAAGTACCGATTCTTTGCGGTGAAATTTGTGTCCATACAAAAGAAGCAAATCGCTCTGCAAAAAAATTGAATGCAGTGCAATTTCTGTCTGAATCGCATGTGGTTTCCCCCACCACTCGTGTGTGTGTGTGTGTGTGTGTGTGTGTGTATAGAAAGAGAAAATGGCCCAGCCAAAGTCAAGGCCTAAATCCCATTCAGAATCTGTGGCAAGACTTGAAAATTGCTGTTCACAGACACTTTTGACACCTTTTTGGGACCATTGACATTTATACAGCGATCAGTGCTATAAATATGCACGGATTACTGTGTAAATGTCACTGGCAGGGAAAGGGTTAACACTGGGGGGCGATCAAGGGGTTAAATGTTTCCCTCGTGAGTGATTCTAACTGTATGGGGATGTGACTGACTGGGGGAGGAGACAGATCATTGTTCCTACTTAGTAGGAACACATGATCTGTCTCCTGGAAAGTAAATGAACAGAAGAGAAATCCAAATTAAAACAATATTTGGTGTGATCACCCTTTGCCTTCAAAACAGCATACATTCTTCAAGGTAAACTTAGTGCATATTTGTCTGTCCGCCGCAGTACCGCTAAAAATCGCAGCTCACCGCCATTTCTAGTGAAAAAATAATAACAATAAAAATGCCATAAATCTTTGCCATAGTTTGTAGACGCTATAACATTTATGCAAACCAATCAATATATGCTTATTGCTAAAATATATAGAAGAATATATATTGGCATAAACTGATGAAGAAATTTTTGTTTTTTAAAAACTTTTTGGGGGATATTTATTATAGCAAAAAGTAAAAAAATATATATTTTTTTTCAACATTGTCGGTCTTTTTTTTTTTTGTTTATACCGCAAAAAATAAAAACCGCAGTTTTGAGCAAATACCACCAAAAGAAAGCTCTATTTGTGGGAAAAAAAGTACGTCAATTTTGTTTGGGTACAACGTCACACGTGTATGATATATAATAGTGCCTTGCAAAAGTATTCACCCCCTTGGCGTTTTACCTATTTTGTTACATCACAGCCTTTAGTTCAATTTTTTTTAATCTGAGTTGTATGTGATGGATCAGAACACAAAAGTCTAAGTTGGTGAAGTAAAATTAGAAAAATATATACATAAAACTATTTTTCTGAAATAAAAAAACTGATAATTGGCATGTGCATATGTATTCACCCCCTTTTGTTATGAAGCCCATAAAAAGCTCTTGTGCAACCAATTACCTTCAGAAGTCACATAATTAGTGAAATGATGTCCACCTGTGTGCAATCTAAGTGTCACATGATCTTTCATTACACATACACACCTTTTTTAAAAGGCCCCAGAGGCTGCAGCACCTAAGCAAGCGGTACCACTAACCAAACACTGCCATGAAGACCAAGGAACTCTCCAAACAAGTAAGGGACAATGTTGTTGAGAAGTACAAGTCAGGGTTAGGTTATAAAAAAAAAAAAATCCAAATCTTTGATGATCCCTAGGAGCACCATCAAATCTATCATAACCAAATGGAAAGAACATGGCACAACAGCAAACCTGCCATAGACGGCCGCACACCAAAACTCACGGACCGGGCAAGGAGGGCATTAATTAGAGAGCCAGCACAGAGACCTAAGATAACCCTGGAGGAGCTGCAGAGTTCCACCACAGAGACTGGAGTATCTGTACATAGGACGACAATAAGCTGTACACTCCATACAGTTGGGCTTTATGGCAGAGTGACCAGAAGAAAACCATTACTTTCAGCAAAAAACAAAATGGCACGTTTTGATTTTGCGAAAAGGCATGTGGGAGACTCCCAAAATGTATGGAGAAAGGTGCTCTGGTCTGATGAGTCTAAAATTAAACTTTTTGGCCATCAAAAAAAACGCTATGTCTGGCGCAAATCCAACACATCACATCACCCAAAGATCCCCATCCCCACAGTGAAACATGGTGGTGGCAGCATCATGCTGTGGGGATGTTTTTCAGCAGTTGGGACTGGGAAATTGGTCAGGTTTGAGGGAAAGATGGATGGTGCTAAATACAGGGATATTCTTGAAAAAAAACTGTACCACTCTGTGTGTGATTTGAGGCTAGGACGGAGGTTCACCTTCCAGCAGGACAATGACCCCAAACGCACTGCTAAAGCAACACTTGAGTGGTTTAAGGGGAAAATGTAAACGTGTTGGAATAGCCTAGTCAAAGCCCAGACCTCAATCCAATAGAAAATCTGTGGTCAGACTTAAAGATTGCTGTTCAGAAGCGCAAACCATCCACCTTGAAGGAGCTGGAGCAGTTTTGCAAGGAGGAATGAGCAAAAATCCCATTGGTAGGATGTGGCAAGCTGATAGAGACTTATCCAAAGTGACTTGGAGCTGTGATAGCTGCAAAAGATGGCACTACAAAGTATTGACTTTAGGTGGGTGAATAGTTATGCACATTGACTTTTTCTGTTGTTTTGTCCTATTTGTTTCACAATAAAAAAAAAATAAAAACATCTTCAAAGTTGTGGGCATGTTCTGTATATTAAATGATGCAAATCCTCAAACAATCCATGTTAATTCCAGGTTGTGAGGCAACAAAACATGAAAAATGCCAAGGGGGTGAATACTTTTGCAAGGAGAGATTTTATATATATATATATATATATATATATATATATATATATATGTGTATATTGCCCTCAAGGAATTTACACTCTAAAGTCCATATTTCACATGCATACATAGATATACTGGGGCCAGTTTAGACAGCAACCAGTTTAATGGTTTTTGCTTGGATTTCTCTGGCTTTTGTAAAGTGAAGCACTGACCTGGAGAAAAATCTTTAATCTAAAAAAATACATTTATATTCAGCAGAGATCTGCTTAATTTATAATACCTAGGCTCTTTGGTCATATAATGAAGTTTGAAAAGTTTGCGAAGATCTATTTGAAACATTAAGAAATTGCTTTTACTGTGAACCTGAAAGTAGATGGCATTATTGGCTCTACCCTTTTTCTCTTTTGTTCAGGACGTGTACATGACGTCTATTGAAAGTCTGGCTGAAATCACCGCTCGCTGCATTGAACAGCTTCATAAAGTGGCGGAATTGATTCTTCATGGACAGGACATAGAAAAGCCAGTGAAGGACCAAGCTGTTGTCTTAACAAAGTGAGTGGACCGGATGTGTTTTAATGTTATAATGTAGGTAGGGTAGATATTAGATACAGGTTTCCCATCATAGATCTCTTTGAATAAACAGGATAGATGAGAATGCTACATGTAAACTTTATAAAGATACAGAATTCTTACATGTATATAATAATGTTACCACTTGGCTCCTTCCATGTCCATGGCTGGCTCTGTTACCTTCATGCCTCTTATCTGGTCAGACATGTTCTTTTAAGGTAGTGTCCCTAAATCCTCAATGCAGCAGAATTATATGCAAAGGGTGGCCCTGATATCACTAGACAACAATATGCTGTATATTCTACAAAGTACATCTATATATAGGTTCTTTATAGTATTGTGACGCATGCTGTTGACATATGCTACCATTCTGTATCTTATCCCAGCTTTTCTGTTTCCTTCTCCTCTGCTTCAACTTCATTCTGTTGCTGTTTTCTACTTTTGTCTGCCAAAAGGCCAGACCTTTATCATGAATACAGCTCTGCCTGAATACCACCTGCATTGCGCAATATTCATTATGGGATAGCCATTGCAAGCCAAGATGTCAGAGAAAGAGGGGCTCCAAAAATAATATCCCAGATTATGAGATTTCAGCAAATGTCTCACAATAGCTCTTAATGTTACATTTCTGTGCATGTTCTTTTAGGTTAACCTGTGCTATGTGTAAAGAAGTAACATCCTTATCAAAAAGGTTTACTGGCTGTCTGACCACTGTTGGGGTGAGTATTCAGTATGGATTATCTTTCGGTTTCAAGGAAATATTTGATATTTAAAGTGGCACTAAACAATATCCATATTTTTCAACCCCCTTTAATGGCCCTGCAATCTATTTTCCATTAAATTGTTTCTCAGTGTTTTTCTGCCTCCTTGTAATGTCTTCCATGAGCTCCCGAACCTCTCCTTTTCCCCGAGTTTCCCTTTCTTTGGAACAAGCGATGCATGTTAGTTCATCAGCGGTCAAGTGCACTGGTCTATGCACACTGCAAACCCCATAGTTCATAGTCTATAGTCCATCTCAGAATTGAGCAAGAGAGGGTAGCAATGTTTCTACATTTAGTGGGACTATGGAGAATGAATCTAACCACCCCAAACAATATGTCAGATCACAGCAACAAAGACAAGGAGTCTGGAGATTTGGAGGAGGCTGAGAGCAATAAAGGTATACTTTAAAGCAGAATTTAGCGTCACTTTAAAGAAAACGTGTTTCTATGCATATTTACATTATATGTGTACATAGAGACAACAATGTTTGCTTATCACATAAGAACAGTGCCAGGACAGGGTTATCTAGCGCTCAGGGCAAACATGCCAAACTGCACCCCCTAAGTTGTATGAGTGAGCATTATGTGTCAACAAAAAAAATTGAGCACTAATCTGCATGCTTACCCACTAAGCATAAATTGCCCCTCATCCCTGTACAGACCCCCCTCCCCCCCGCTGAAATCCCCCTCTGCCAGCACAAATCCTTGCCACCCCAATCCTCCTCCCAACTCAAACCTTCTCTCTCCTCAAATTCCCCCCCCCCCCTCCCCCCAAAAAAAAGAACAAAAAAAAAAAAAAAAACAATCATCCCTCTTGGCACAAATCCTCTACCCCTCAAATTTCCCCTCTGAGCATAAATCCACCACCCCAATTCCCTTTTCATAGCGCAAGTCCTGCACCTCCCCACATTTACAAAACAAATATACCTTTGCACACTGGTACTGACTAGTATTCCAGTGTTCCTCTTCTCCCTCATTCAGCTAATGGGACCCTAGTGCTGATGGAGAGGGGCAAACAATGATGCAGGTACCTGACATCCTCCTTTTCAACCAATTACATCAGCAGTTGTTAGGATGGCAGTGGCTGGACCTCACAGTGCCCAAAATTGTAATGATGCACAATAAAAACCTGTGGTTAGTGTAACAAGACAGGCTTGATCCACTTGTTGGCTTATTGACAATTTTTGGGCAATAGGGGGCAATTTTTAGCCGTTTTGCCAAGGCACCCCTGAAGAAACCAGAAGGCACCCTGGTTGAAAAAAGGCTGCATGAAGGGCTTCTTGTGCGGCTATACTGCCACCTGTCCAAAAGGTGGTCTGCTGTGGATCACTTTTTAGAGGGTGTTTGGCAGAAAACTTCCTTAAGCCCTCAAAATGACAAACCAATGCTTGGATTACTAACAGATATATCAGTCTGGATGTCACACCTCAAACTCAATCTATCCAAAACTGAACTTATAAATTTTCCTCCACCACGTGCCCCTTCCTCTGATCTCTGTCAAAATCGATGGCACAACTATCAGCCCATCTCTGCATGCCAAGGTCCTAGGTGTAGTCCTGGACTCTGAACGCTTTAAGCCCCACATCCAAACACTGTCCGAATCTTGCTACCTTAAGCTCTGCAACATCGCCAAAATATGCCCCTTTCTAACCAATGACACTACAAAGCTCTTAATTCACTCGCCTCGACTACTGCAAATCCCTTCTCATTGGCTTGCCTCTACATAGTCTATCCCCCCCTTCAATCCATCCAACTGTACTGTCTGCCCTCATGTTGTAAAGCACTGCGCAAACTGTTATATTATTATTATTATTAGAATAATAATAGTTGTGGCGTGGCCCCATTCACTTGAATTGGTCACGTTTGACAGTGTTAATTTTTACGTCAAATTTCGATTTAGTCTTAGTCCAGGCCCTCGGCAGAGGAGGGGGGCACAAAAAGCAAACAAACAGGAACAGTGCATTGTACATATGTTGACCCCGTCTCCAAACCAGGAGGGAGAGGGGGAGATTACCACTAGAGAAAATGTGTCATATGATAAGGTTACAGGTAAATGCGGCCAGTTTTCATAATTAGGATAAACATATATTCAAGAACACAAAAAAACAAAAAAAGGGGTAAAAAGAAAAATAGAGAGGGGGAGAACCCTCTACTTCAGACACGTACCTTTGCTTCCCCTAGGACAGTGTAGATGAACACTCACACCAATGATCATTGTTGCAAAGGAAAAATAATAGAGACCATGATCCATCGGAGGCTAGGGGATAGGTCTAATCAGGTGAATTGCGCTGTCCAAGGCAACCTCTAAGGAGCGGTTCAGCTAGCTCTAATAATGCGTCATCCAGGCTAGACAAGATATGCCCTGGATCAGAAGTATAGTCATAGTCTTTTGACTAAAGCCATTTTGGTTTTAGTCGTATTTCATCATCTGAATTGTTTTCGTCGTATTTTAGTTTACCTAAATCTCCAGTACATTTTAGTTGTCTAAAATCGAATGGGTTTAGTTAAATTGTAATGTATCATTTAAAGTAGTTGTAACCCTACTGTGTTATTTTCAGACACTCACCTGTCTTCCTTAATGCTATGTGCCCAGTGTATCTGTTTTATTAAAAAAATGCCATTCTATACTGTATTTCCTAGCGCCACTTGGTGCTCATGTGACCGGCCGCTACTCCCTCTCCTGATCTGACAGCTACAGCGGGAGGGGCCAAGATACCCCTGCTGACGTCAGGCAGGAGGAGGAAAGGAGAGGAGGGGGAAGGCGGTTGGTCATGTGAGCACTGAGCAGAGCTGGGAAATACAGCACAGATACACTGGGCACATAAAATTAAGGAAGACCGGCGAATGCCTGAAAATAACAACAGTTATTTCTGCAGGAGGGGAGGGAAAGGGAAATTTTGACGTCAGAATTCGATTTAGTCATAGTCTTTTGACCAAAATGCCATTTTTAGTTTTAGTTGTATTTTAGTGTTAATTTTGTCAACGAAAATATTTTAATCCACAAAATGAACACTGGTGGTACCACTTGCTGAATGTGACATGCCGTTTTAACTTTTGCCGTGGTCAGAAAGCATCAGGAACACAACATGGGTACAGCCGTAATTGGCTGCATTGGCTTTGTAGAGATTGCTGGTCGGGAGCAGTAAAACTTAGGCTCAATCACCTGCTTTTACTGCGGCCTGGTCTCCTGCGTGAACCAGCCCTGAGACGGTCACACGAAAATGCTCTATTTTATCCCTTTAAGGTGGTACTTTTCTTCACAGTATTTTGTTTAATTGTTTTTGGTTAGGAGTCCATGTTCTAGTTAAGTTGTATTTGTTTAGGTTAATACTAGATGTGCGGTTTGATATTACAGCCTGTAATTATTGAAAGATGCGTTAATACTGAATGTTTGTTTTACAGAGCAAGCTCAAGGCAGAAGTCTTAAATCCTATGATTAACAGTATACAGCTAGAGGTAAGATCATATTCGCTTTCTCGGTAAAAATGTTTTTGGGCTCATTTTTATCACCCCTGAGAACAGATCTCCTCCTTACTTCCTCTCTCTGGCAGGTGTTAGGCAGAACAGAAAGTGACAGGAAATCAGCATTGAAAACAAAGTTTCTAGTAGAATGAGAGAGGTTTAGAAATTCTGACAGGGTTTTATTGCTGCCTACATAAGGCAGATTTCCCTTTTGGGTCCTGTCAACAGACTAGGAAACCGGAAAAGATCTCCTTGGGGCCTTTCACACCGAGGAGTTATTCAAGTGCTTCTGGGTTAAAAAAAAGCACCTGAAAAGCTCAAGAAAAATGCTTCCCTTTTAAAATCAGTGAATGTTTTCACACTGAGGCAGTGCAATTCTGTTGCGGTGAAACAAATCCTGTTTGGGGAGCAGCTAAAAAAACAAAACAAAAACACTTCTCCCCATTGGAATGAATGGGAGCTGCAATAAAAAAAAAAGCACCTCAAAAACCCCCCTACTAAGCATTTTGGTGCAGTTGTTGAGTCCCATGTTCTTAAAAAACCACACCACAAACACTGCATAGAGCTGTTCAAAGGAAAAGAGCCACCCTGATCTGGGTATCATGGCCAGGGCTGAGGGGAGCAGCTGAAGCAACAGGAAAATGAAACCTCTGAACAACAAGAGTGAGCATATCTAAATTAAATTTAAGTTTTGTAATATCACCAAAAATAAATAAAGGTTTTGGCTGGAGTTGGGCTTTAACCACTTGCTTACTGGGCACTTAAACCCCCCTCCTATCCAGACCAGTTTTCAGCTTTCAGTGCTGTCGCACTTTGAATGACAATTGCGCAGTCATACAACACTGTACCCAAATGAAATTTTTATCATATTTTTTTCCCACAAATAGAGCTTTGTTTTGGTGGTATTTGATCACCTCTGCAGTTTTTATTTTTTTTGTTAAAAAATATATATATTTTTATATTTTGTTTATAAAATTTTGCAAACAGGTAATTTTTCTCCTTCATTGATGTACGCTGATGAGGCTGCACTGATGGGCGGCACTGGTGGGCACTGATAGGCGGCACTGGTGGGCACTGATAGGCGGCACTGGTGGGCACTGATAGGCGGCACTGGTGGGCACTGATAGGCAGCATTGGTGGGCACTGATAGGCGGCACTGGTGTGCACTGAGAGGTAGCACTGATGGGTGGCACTGAAGGGCATTGATAGGTGGCATTGGTGGGCACTGAGAAGTGGCACTAATAGATGGCACTGATAGGTGGCAGTGATGGGCACTGATAGGTTACACTGAAAGGCAGCACTGCTAGGTGGCACTGATGAGGCACTGATTGGCACCACTGGTGGTCATTGATAGGTGGCACTTGTGGTCATTGATAGGTGGCACTCATGGGCATTGATAGGTGGCACTGGTGGGCACTGGCAAGTTGCAATGGCAGGTGGCACTGGCAGGCACAGAGGAGGAGGCAGATGTGCCTCCTTCCTCTTCGGGACCGATGTCCTTTGAGCATAAGCCGGTGATCGGCTTCTTTTTCTCTTAACGCTGTCAGCGTGAGGAGAAAAAAAAAATGATTACCGAGCTTTTGGTTACACACGTGATCAGCTGTCATTGGCTAACAGCTGATCACGTGGTAAGGGTCCGGGATCAGCCCCTTACTCGGATCGGTGATCACCCGAGTCTCTGTGACTCGGTGATCACAGCAAGCGCCCTGCAGGGGGCGTGCGGGGAGCGCGCAAAGGGGAGGACGTCTTATGACGGCCTCCCGGAAATTCAGGTCCGCGCTGTGGCCGTCATTCGGCTATAGCGTGGACCTCAAGTGGTTAATAAAACAGTGCAAACTGTGTTGATTTTATACAAATCTCCGCAAGCCATAGACACAATCTGATAAGGTTGCTTTGTTTGGTGACATACCCTCAGACCTAAACATTGAGCATTTTTGTGTCCTTGCTATGCTGTTTGCATGCTCTGAATTTAGGGATAGCGGTGGCAAGAGACAGACCAAAAGGATGGGAGACAAGGATAAGGAAATCTCAACTGTCTATTAAAATTTAAAACAATGCCTATATGCTGTAGATATTAAGGGTACCTTCAGGTGTCATAACTAGATGATGATATTTATCTGATTTACCTTATTTTTTATATCTGAATCTGATGACCTTTTAGGCTCATTTCACAATATATACACGTATAAAATCCTTCAAACCAAAGACTTTTTATATGTGATATTAATAATAAAAAAGGTAGTGCTGTATATGTAAACTACATAAAATATATTGTTTTACAGGAATTTATGTAATTTTCCATATACAGTGCTGTTTTATTTTGTCATTAAAGTAGAAGGAAGATGCTTATACATATTATTCTCTGAGTGCTCTGGTCCGGTCACATGATCTCCCCAGAGGCTGACATCAGGAGAGCGAGCCGACAACAGATAGAATGCCTAGGCGGTGACGTCACCCATAGGCTTACTATAGGGTATCTGTTGTCGGCTGTCCCTCCTCTCCCCTGAAGCCAGCCACTGGGAGCCGATCACATGACCGGACCTGAGTGCCCTATCGGAAATACAGGCTGAAAGCTGCAGGGCTTGTCTGCAGAAGCCTGACATTGTACCCCTGATTCACTGATTATGGGGGCAATGTTTTCCAGGCACCTACAGGTAAGAATAATAAATGCATTTTTTTTTTCTGCAAAAATATGTGCACTTTTATTATTTGTTCTTAAAATGTGAATGATCCTTTTAAAGGTGTTTGGTGAGTGCTTGGAGTTGGTAACACTGATTTGGATATCAATTCACAAAGCTAACACACCAGGATAAACATTCGTCTTTTAAAAAAAGTTATTTTTAAAGGGGTTTGTAAACCCTCATGGTTTTTTACCTTAAAGTGATTGTAAACCCTTACAGACCACTTTGTGCTACAGGTAAGCCTATAATTAGGCTTATCTGTAGCTACTCAGGATATCGCCTAAACCTGCACAGTTTAGGAGATATCCCCTGTATTTGCATGTGCCAACATCATCAGTATATGCGCACTGACACAAACTGAAGCAATGGCACGTATGTGCTGTTGCTTCAGTGAGTGTGCCGTTACCGCGCACATGCGCAGGAGTGACATCGCTGCTCCGGCCAATCACGGCGCCGGAGCCGCGATACCCGGAAGTAACCCCCGGGAGTGATGTCGCCAGCAGGAGCGCTGTACGGGCGCCGCAGCGAGGGCTTCAATCTCAGGTGAGTATTCCATAATGCGCTAGTATGCTATGCATACTAGCGCATTATGCCTTTGTCTTGCAGGTGTTAGTTTGTTTTTTTTTTGTCAAAGTGGGTGTTTACAACCACTTTTATGCATTAAGGTGAAAAACCTTCTGTAGTGCAGGAGCCCCCCAGAGCCCCCCTTTTACTTTTCTGAACTCGATCTTTCCAGCGACGAGAAGGAGCCCAGCAGCTTCAGCCGATGTCTCGGATCCTCATTGGACAGATTCATAGCAGCAGGAGCTATTGGCACCCCCTGCTGTCAATCAAACCCAGTGACCCGGGGGGGCGGGGCCGAGTCCTGCTGTCTGTGTCAGTGGACGCAGCAGCAAGACTTGAGAGCACACCCGCATGAGTGCAAAGCGGGTTTTCGAGGGGGCACTCAATGCGGGTAGGAGCCGGGAGCACCGCTGGGGGACCCCAGAAGAGGAGGATCGGGGCCACTCTGTGCAAAACCCTTGCATGGAGGAGGTAAGTATACCATGTTTGTTTGTTGTTTTGTTTTGTTTTTTTAAACAGCGAACGTTAACAACCCCTTTAAGTCCAATGAGATTTTTAAAATTACAGTCATATAGTTAAAATAAAGATACCCATTCCTGTGTTTTAAAGCTTTGCTAATCGAGCCTATTGTTTAGTTTTTTTCAGTCCAGTTAATTATTGCATGACTAAAAAAACATGCGCCATTGTAGACTATGTAAGGTAATCTGTATCGCAAAGTTTTAAGATGTGAAGGTAAAATTACACTTCAATAAAAAAAAAACAATAAAAATGTAGTAATGAAGCAAACCATTAGTATGTATTGTCTGAATACTCTATTTGTGAAAGGTGAAAATGTATAGGTGACTATGAGAACTGCACATTATTGTATTTTTTCCCATTAAATATGCCTTGCAGGTTCTAAACGATCGACCTGTGTTTATTTTCCAGGGAAATAACAGCACAACTTATATCCAGGATGCTTTCCGGCTGCTGCTTCCCATACTGCAATTCTCTCACATTCAGGCAATCTCTTCTAAAGCCTAGCACCATCTACAACTACAACCTGAGCTAAATCACAGCAAAACTTAACAATACTGTTCCAGTTGACTGTGACTTAACCAATCAGAACGGCTTGCTGCTGTCTCCGTATGCAAATTTGCACATCATAGAGTTAAACAAAGGTTTTGGAAAGTGTTTCATAAAATTGATGATTTTGTCTAGATATTTAATGGTTTGATCTGCAGAAAGTAGAACACCACTGAATGCTAACAGTTTAGCTTTGAATAACAATTAATTAGACTGCATGATATTGAGAGACCTCGTAATTTATATTTTGCAACTATACCCAAAATTTAAAATCAGCATGTAAAATGTTCATGCCAAATAAGTAGTCCTCCTTTAAGGTAATGAAAGTGCTGTCTTTTCAAGAATAAATATCTGCTGAATATGCCAGTCCATGGTACTCTTGTACTGCAGGGGAAGTCACTGCAGAATTGTCACCCTATTCAGTGGTGCCTTTACATAATATAGGGAAGAGAGTCATTACCGCTGATAACCCTCCACCCCTCCCCTGTCAATCAGAGCAGGACATGTTTCCACCAGAACAAGGATGAGGGTTCTTAGAGAGTGTTCTGTGTCGTTCCTTGTTTAAGTGAACTAAAGACCTTGGAGATGATGATGTCATGAAGGCAAAGAAGAGTATTACAGTGCTCCCGGAGGAAAATAAGTAAAATATATGTAGAATGTCGCAACAGGGGGAGAGAGACTCAATAATAGAAAAAATAGCCAGATCAAGACTTTTAACTCAGCCTTTTGTGAAGAGCCTCTAAATTAAATTTGCTTCTGCGCTTAGGTTATGTACAGCGACCTACTGTAGGTCGAGCCTCTGATAAAAAATATGCTTTTACATTTGGGTTATGTACAGCGACCTACTGTAATATTAATAACATTTAATAATACTATAATAATATGTTTAGTAGAACTATATTGCATTGGAATGTAGGGTATGTTTTTAATACCTAAAGTGGAGTTCCAGCCTGGAGAAAAAAAAAATAAAAGTTAGCAGCTACAATTACTGTAGCTGCTGACTTTTAATATGGCACTTACCTGTCCAGGGAGCCCACAATGTTGGCACCCCAAGCCGAGCCGTCCATCGTCTTTGGGTGCAGGCGCCGGCATTGCAAATAAGGGTAACCAGCTGTGAAGCCTTCAGGCTTCACAGCCGGTTTTCTACTGTGCATGTGCGAGTCGTGCGGCACTTTCTGAATGGTCCCGTCGTCTCCTGGGAAACACACAGTCCCAGAAGGCAGCGGGGGTCAAGGGCCGGATGCAATCACGGAAGTGCCATACCTCGCCGCGGCAACATAATGCAGAAAAGGTACCAAAAAGGCCAAAATATAAACAGTATCTCACAAAACTGAGTACACCCCTCAGATTTTTGTAAATATTTTCTTCTATATTTTCATGTGACAGCACTGAAGAAATGATACTTTGCTACAATGTAAAGTAGTGAGTGTACAGCTTGTATAACAGTGTAAATTTGCTGTCCCCTCAAATTAACTCAACACACAGCCATTAATGTCTAAACCGCTGGCAACAATAGTGAGTACACCCCTAAGTGAAAATGTCCAAATTGGGCCCAAAGTGTCAATATTTTGTGTGGCTACCATTATTTCCCAGCACTGCCTTAACCCTCCTGTGCCTGGAGTTCACCAGAGCTTCACAGGTTGCCACTGGAGTCCTCTTCCACTCCTCCATAACGACATCACGGAGCTGGTGGATGTTAGAGACCTTCCGCTCCTTCACCTTCCATTTGAGGATGCCCCACAGATGCTCAATAGGGTTTAGGTCTGGAGACTTGCTTGGCCAGGCCATCACCTTGACCCTCAGCTTTTTTAGCAAGGCAGTGGTCGTCTTGGAGGTGTGTTTGGGGTCGTTATCATGTTGGAATACTGCCCTGTCTCTGAAGGGAGGGGATCGTGCTCTGCTTCAGTCTGTCACAGTACATGTTGGCATTCATGGTTCCCTCAATGAGCTGCAGTTCCTCAGTGCCGGCAGCACTCATGCAGCCCCAGACCATGACACTCCCACCACCATGCTTGACTTTAGGCAAGACACACTTATCTTTGTACTCCTCACCTGGTTGCTGCCACACACGCTTGATACCATTTGAACCAAATACGTTTATCTTGGTCTCATCAGACCACAGGACAGTAATCCATGCCCTTAGTCTGCTTGTCTTCAGCAAACTGCGGGCTTTCTTGTGCATCATCTTTAGAAGAGGCTTCCTTCTGGAATGACAGCCATGTAGACCAATTTGATGCAGTGTGCGGCATATGGTCTGAGCACTGACAGGCTGACCCCCCACCTCTGCAACAATGCTGGCATAACTCATACATCTATTTCCAAAAGACAACCTCTGGATATGACGCTGAGCATGTGCACTCAACTTCTTTGGTCGACCATGGCGAGGCCTGTTCTGAGTGGAACCTGTCCTGGTAAACCGCTGTATGGTCTTGACCACCGTGCTGCAGCTCAGTTTCAGGGTCTTGGCAATCTTCTTATAGCCTAGGCCATATTTATGTAGAACAACAATTCTTTTTTTTTAGATCCTCAAATAGTTCTTTGCCATAAGGTGTCATTGTTAACTTCCAGTGACCAGTATGAGAGAGTGAGAGCGATAACACCAAATTTAACACACCTGCTCCCTATTCACACCTGATACCTTGTAACACTAACGAGTCACATGACACCGGGGAGGGAAAATGGCTAATTGGGCCCAATTTGAACATTTTCACTTAAGGGTGTACTCACTTTTGTTGCCGGTTGAGACACTAATGGATGTGTTGAGTTATTTTGAGGGGACAGCAAATTTACACTGTTATACAAGCTGTACACTCACTACTTTACATTGTAGCAAAGTGTCATTTCTTCAGTGTTGACACATGAAGATAAAATATTTACAAAAATGTGAGGGGTGTGCTCACTTTTGTGAGATACTATATGTGTGTGTGTGTGTGTGTGTGTGTGTGTGTGTGTGTATGTATGTATATGTGTGTGTGTGTGTGTGTGTGTGTGTGTGTGTGTGTGTGTGTGTGTGTGTGTATATATATTATAATACAAAAACGAGGAGGGGTGGGGTGGTCAATTGTTTGAGACAGAGTTGTCTTTTTGCTTGAAACTCCACTTTAAATATGGCTTCTCACACACGGTTCCCTGAGTCCATTCAATGTAAATTCCAGTTTTTCCCACCCCCGCATGGAAAGCCCAGGTGCTGTATACAGCCTCCCATATACACGAATGGCTATGCACAGCTGTACTCTGGGTATACCATAAAATGTTCTACTTCTTTTTTTTTTTTTTTTTTTTTTTTTTTTTTTATACACCTGTACACTATACTCATGTTTACGATAGCAACACATTCCATTTATGATTATGGGAGGCTGTATGCAGAACCTAGGGCTTTTCAGTCCAGGGAAAAAAACACCATAATTTACATTGAATGGGATCAAGTGCCTGTGTACAACAGGTTGTAATAAGGGAGAACACAAGATGGTAGTCAATTTCTATTTTTTTATATAATATACTGTATATTGCTCCTGCCACAAGTGTAAGAAACTGCAGTGGCATTTGAATGGTCAAACAGATGTTATTGTCAGATATATAGGGAAAAAGAGAACATTAACGTGGCTGATTTTTATATTGCATTTTTAGAGATAGGCATAATGTTCTGCCCCAAGTATTCAGCCCCCAAAACTAAACTGTGTTTTCAGTGGAGTTCTCCTTTATGAGCCTAATGTAACATGGTAAATAATCTATGCATAATTTAAGTGGAAGAGAAGTGAATCTTTGTGGTGTTTTGGAGAAAGTTAAATTATTTTTTCCAAAATGATATCATTGCTCATGCTTTGAAATGTCAATGTAGCACAGCGTTTAGTCCTATTGCAGATTATATATTATGTATTGTTAGCAATACTCCATTGAGTAACTGTTTACAAAAAAAGAAAACATTTTAATAACTGTTTTTTGTTTTGTGCTTATTTGTTTCTAAAAAATCACCTAGACTTTTTATATTTGAGTGAATAGGGGTAATCAAGCTACACAATATGAATTTGCCATCACCCCCTTGTACATGAGGAATTGTTAGCAGATTTGACTTATGTTGAACCCCTAAAGCCACCACAGAAAAGCAAAGTTCCTAAAGTATGTACTGTACATGTGCTATATTTCACTTTGATTAACTTTTAATTTTTCAGGGGCTTACATTGAGATGTAAAATGGTACAGTACTTGTTGCCATTGGGTGGGGAGCTACAAGAAACACTGTAATATGTGTCTCTTTGAATACAAAAACCTTACATTGCACCTGTCCTTTGAGGAACTGTTGAATAATTTCCCCCAGTGAGGAACCAATGTTGTTATCGCATAATAAAGAAAATAATATTGTAGAAATCTACACCTTGTTTTGTGTGAATCTTTTAAAGTAAAACACCAAACACCACTAATGTGCATATTTAATACACAAATCAATTTAATATGACAGACAACCCATTATGTATTGCAATATTGAAAAAAAAAAAAAACATTTCCAGTTTATGCACCAACCAGCTGATTTTCTAAATGTTCTTTTAAAAAAATCAAAATTCTCTTCCTTGCAACCACAGTTATCATACTTTTGTGGACAAGATTTCTCAGACTTCTTATCTGCTGCTCCCTATGATATACATCCAATATTTTTAGTTTTATTTTTATAAATAGACCCCTAAATATTCGCTTGGGATTCTGTTAACCAGTTAAAAGAGAAGTATGGGTGTTTGTGTTTTGATTAATGCTTACCTAGGTGGATCTGTCCCCTGGCATCTCTACACTGAGAACCAAGCGATCGAACACCGCCGATCACTTGGTTCCCACAGCTCCATGAGCAGAGAGCTGGTGACTGTCAGTCACAGCTCTCTGCTCTGCCCCCTCTTTGCTCACTGCCCTGCGGCTGGATGAGCCTGCGTGGGCAGCTCAGTTTCTCAGTGGCTCACTGAGACAGGTGTCGGTTCAGGTATCTAGGTGGATCCTGACTCCATGGTCCTGATGAAACAGAGCCTGGACAGACTCTGTGGCGTCAGCAGAGAGCGGATTTCAGTCCGCTTTCTGCTGAAAACGGGTCACAGGAATACAGAACAAAATGCACGCCTGTGATCCATAGAAGTACAGCCAAACGAGCTTTGGCTGTACTTTTCCTTTTTAAGGAAGTACTTCATATGTCTTACAGTTCTTCCTGAGTTTAAATTCTAAAACCAGCTTTCAGTTTACGGGCCTATACAAAGCCCTTGCTACCTGTCTGAAAAGCACTCGCCGTGTTCTGCTTTTTAGAGACAAGTACAGGAGCAGCCGGCAGATGTTCAGGAGACTATAACTGATGCAACCACGATCCTAATGTTTGGCTTGCAGTTGTTGTGGAGTGGCCCTTTTCACTCGAATAAGTCATGTACTGTGGTGGTACTGCTAGCCAACAAGGGGTATAATTTTTGCCTGTGCATGTGAACAACCCCATCTGACTGCCACTGTAGCTTAAGAAGTGGTCGCTAAAACCATGGCTTAAGCATGATGGGGATTCCCAGACACTAGTTCCCCATCGGGTCCACTTCCCATGTGATTAACAGCAGGCAGTGGGGCAGATACCTCGCCAATAGGCAGCCTGCTTTTGGCTATCGAATCTGCTCACTGCCTGCTGTCAATCACAAGGAGAGAGCAGACCTGATTGGAAACTAGTGTCTCACCTTCCAAATCAGGCTCTGTCTACTGTCAGCTTCACTGGTTGCTAGGAGGCTCTTGGCTGTGAAGCTGGTAGGAAGGGAAAGGCGTACCAGTGGCAAATATGTCATCTACTACACAGCATACAGAGACGGGCACTCTGCTTGTCTCTGTACGTTGACTTAGATTTGGCCTTTAATTACCTGTAGTTTTGTTATATATGAACTGAAGGCAATTCTTTTTTAATTTGGTGCAGTAACAGCGCTTCTTTGTAAAAATTGCACTATAAGCAACTACCTGGATCTGCCGCATGTGCCTTCCAAAATGGGCATCAGGGATTTTTAATCTGCTGCAGGCCATTTTAAAGGGCCATACCACCAAAACGTGTTTGTAAATGTTCTGTAAAGCTCTAGCCTCAGATTGACTTGATTTTCTGGAACATCTTCAGTGCTATAAAAAATTATTGCCCTAAGCTAAATCATGAATGAACTGTGATTAACCACATTTTTTGGAAAGTTGAGTTAAATTTCACTTGCCACACCCAGGCCTGATTACTGTCAGACCTGTTGAATCAAGAAATCACTTCAATAGAAGCTCACTGACAAAGTTTAACACGCTAAAATGTCTCAAAAAGCAACACATCATGCCATGTTCTAAAGAAATTCAAGAACTGATGAGAAACAAAGTAATTGACATGTATCGGTCTGGAAAGGGTTACAAAGCCACTTCTAAGGCTTTGGGACGCCAGTAAACCAAGGTGAGAGCCATTATCCACAATTGTAGAAAACTTGGAACAGTCGTGTACTGTCCCAGGAGTGGCAGCCTACCAAAATTACTCAAAGAGCACAATGACAATGCACCCAGGAGGTCATAAAAGAACCCACAACATCTAAAGAACTGTAAGCCTCATTTGCCTCAGTTAAGGTAAGTCTTCATGATTCAACAATAAGAAAGAGACTGGGTAAAAATGGCATACATGGGAGAGTTCCAAGGTGAAAGCCACTGCTGACCAAAAAGAACACAAAGGCTCATCTCACATTTGCTAAAAAACATCTTGACTATCCCCAAGACTCTTGGGCAAATATTCTGTGGACTGATGAGACTAAGCTTGAACCTTTTTGGAAGGTGTGTGTCCCGTTAAATCTGGCATAAAACTAACACAGCATTTCATAAAAAGAATATCATACCAACAGTCAAACATGGTGGTAGTAGTGTGATGGTCTGGGGCTGCTTTGCAGCTTCAGGACCTGGGCAACTTGCCATAATTGACGGAAACATGAATTGTGCGCTCTACAAGATAATCCTGAAGCATAATGTCCGGCCATCAGTTCATGACCTCAACCTCCAGTGTGCTTGGGTTATGCAGCAGAATGACCTGAAACACACCAGCAAGTCTGCCTCTGAATGGCTCAGAAAGCTAAAAAGAGTGGGCCAAAATTCCTCCACAGCGAGGTGAAAGACTCATTGCCAGTTATCGCAAATGCTTGATTGCAGTTGATGCCGCCAAGGGTGGCACAACTAGTTATTAGGTTTAGGGGTCAATTACTTTTTCACATAGGGCCAGGCAGGCTTGGACAGCCTTTTTCCCTTCATAAATTAAATCATTATTTTAAAACTGCATTTTGTATTTCCTCAGATTATCTTTGTGTAAAATTTGTTGATGATCTGAATTATTTAAGTGTGACAAATATGCAAAAAAAAAAAAATCAGGAATGGGGCAAATACTTTTTCAAAGCACTTAGATGTTCCAAAATACAGGATGTATGGATAACATACAATGGTTGCTTTGAAAATAGAATTCATATGTTGAATAACTTCTTTTTAGTATCATGCCTACAGTACTTGGAACACAGAGAAAAAAAAAATCTCCCTGGCCACATCTAATGGTTATGACTGTCTCAGAGACTTGCTCTATAAAGTGAATTTCTATACAGCCTACTCTCTGAGAAGCCGATATTGAGACAGGGAAATCACTCTTAATATATCTGACCATTCGTCTTTTTCTATATTCCTTATGACTTGGGAACATTGCGTTCTGCATTTCAGAAAATATTTCATCAAATATTTATGAACTAAGATGTTATGATGTATATGAAGGAGATGACACCCTTTGCATGATGAGACATCTCCACATCCTCTATTACTGGAATCTTATAATGTACCATAGGCATTATCTTCCCTTGGGAACCTATTGTATTTCACATTTGTAGATACTGATAAAAATTGGCTTAGGCATAGAGAACTCATCCTGTAGCTATTGAAATTACTTTAAAGAATCATTACTGTACAGTTTAGAAACTGCCAGAAACCCTGTTGTTCCATTCTGCCCCAGGTCCATTTCCTCATACAAAGAATTTGTCCAGATTTGGTGTAAAAGAAGTAAATCCATTTATCCCCATAAGATCCTTGACCTCCAAATTTTATCTATCAATTGCAAAGTAGGAGTGCCATCCTGAGTGTGAAAAGCCTTTTTCTCAAGATTCTCTAATAGGTCTGCCTCTCCCACACATGTGCTTTAAAACTGATAACCAGGGTGAATCATTTTGTCCCCAACTCACAAAATGTTGTACTGTGCAGCTAAATATTATAGCCACGGATTGAGGGTACCTATGTCTTTCTCATCAATTGGACATTGTTATGTTTCTGTTTGTAGTCTAGGGTTTTTATCCTCTCTAAAAATACTGCACACCAGTAAATTATTAAGTACATCTAATGATTGGAGCATCTGAATCATCTTTATAAGATTGGTGCCACAGGCTAAATGAAGTTAACACTGTGGTGGAACTACTGCCACGTGGCTGCTATGGGGCCCAGGCAGGAGGGAAGCCCTGTCGAGGCCCCATGAATCAAAGACAACTGGAAGGCTCCCCGCTGGCAGAATACAATAGCTCAGCGGGAAGGATTCCCCAATCCACATGGAATGTGTGGATGGGGATATCGGCTCATTTTTTTCATTCAACCCGCTAGTGGCTAGATCTCCAGGTGAAATAAAGGCTTATTATCCAGCTTCAGGGAAAAAAACTAATGTTAATTCCACCCAAACTTAACTACTTAACCGTCATGTTACTCCCATATTAATGCTGTAACCTGTAACATGGTGACATCCCCCCCATCTTAATTTTGAACTCTGCAAATTCGGAGATCTATGAATGGAGAGTCTAGAATTCTCATCTGCTACCATAGCAGAGGAATTTTTAGTTCTCAGTGGAACACAAGTGTGGTGACATTATCACACTCGTAGTTCATTGATACTTCCTCTAGCTCCATAACTGAAGGTTTCTACCTCCGTACAGACGTGGGGCTGGAGGAATAGTCAGTAAGAGCCTGTTTATTTCACTAATGATCCACTGATCACGGTTCCAATGCTTTACGGCCTTCAAGGTAATAAATTTATAAATGTTTTTTCATTTATTGTTTGTTTATTTATTAATTTTTTTAAGGTAGAATATGCCTTTAATATTTATTCATATTCACCAGGTGCCTGTCTTTTTATAACTATAATGTGGCTAATGTACCAAAAGTGTTCTAACAGGGATATATCTTGCTGATCATAGCAACCACTTATCTTCTTTCTTTTCTAAAGGTGGGAATAAGGAAAACAAGAAATTTTGAGGACTGCTTGATTTGGGCAACAGGAAATGTTCCTGTAAGAATACTTGATACATCAGCTGCACTGGGGTCTAGTTATCATTGTTTTCACCCAAGATTCAAATATTTTTCATTGAGCCTAATGTTAAAAATTAGTGAAAGCTGTGTGAATCTGGGTAAAAACATTGATCACTTGATTCCACTGTGTTTTGAGTGCAAAAAAAAACAACAACTTTACAACATAGAAAGAACAAAGGAGAACAATACAACAGAAAGTAAATAATGACTTGCAAATACAACTTTTATTTTTTATTCCCTATTTTCCAGTGGTATTTATTCAGGCGAATAAGAATCTAAAGGTATTTCGATTATCGCATGATGAATTCTTGCATCAGAGCATACAGTTTACCAAGAAAATAAATATAGCAACCATTTAACTGTAAATTGAAATCTGTCTAAATTTTAGGCAATGAATTTGCCTTCAAAACAAGTGAAATGCCCATGTGGCAGCAGCAGCTTCTACTGTGTAAAAGGCTGAAGTAGATCACGTAGCTGTCTCCAGATGTTCAGCAATTGTAGGGAGCGCGAGTGCTGAGTATGACCTTGGATTTGTTTTACCTTCTACAATATAAAAAGAAAAATACAGCTATAAGAAGGAGATAGTGGGATCTAAGCAATATGCATGGTATTCTGCTATAAAATAGCCTGAACATAAGCTTTCTTAAACAGCTACAACTTCATACTATTAGGAACCAAAGGAAGTCCTCCAATCCATTGTCCAGCTGCTATCATTTTCTTCACTGGCTGTGCATAACCATGCAATCTATTCAAATTTATACAAAATATAGTGAAGGCTCAAACTTCTCTTCGAATGTATCAAAAATATAAAATATTATAAAAATAAACTCTAATAAGTAAGAGAGCCCCTAAGCAAACTCCAGCCAATCCTGTATTTCTATTTTTTTGTGGGATGAGTAGGGTTCAATAGTTTGAAGGGTCTTTACCGTGGTCCATCACACTAGTGAAATTTGCCCTCCTTGCAGGAATAATTGTGGCAGGCAATGAGCTTGACTTTTCTGTCCAGCTACTGTTTTCACCAGCCATATGAATAATACATTAGAAAAGCAAGTCACAGAAATATTATATCCTGCATCCCTTGGCTGTTACTTTGGAATATTTACAGGCTAGATCTCCAGTTAGATCTCCATTCTTCTCCCAAATAAAAGTTGAAAAAGAGATGGTTCCCAACCTCAGCTCTCAAGGACTTTTCCCTAGATAAAATAGCTGTCATAAATAGTAAGCCATTGACAATGATTTAAAGCAGGGGTACTGGAGGACTGAGATTGGGAACCAATGGTGTAATCCTACGTAGTGGCCTAAAAGCCTGCTGTCTTCCCCCAAAATGGGGAAATGTACTTAAGGTAGAATGGCTGACATTTCCTTAATAAGTAGTTAAATTATGTTGCAGACTTTCATATAAAAATGCTTGGCTGTCTCTAATTTTTGAGTCAATAACCCTGAAAAAACATGTAACAAGCAAAGCTCAAATTTCCAATTTGTGCACACTGTTTCTGCCGTCAGTCGCACTGGTACGACTTCAGATATGACATGCGATTTACAAATCGTACCTGAAGTAGCATCTAATGTGTTTTTTATGGCATTGTCTTAATAGGTACAATTTCAAGTAGTGCAATTTGAGAAATAGTTCATGTATTACTTATTTAGGACTTCAGCATGATTTCACTGCCATAGACTAGAATGTAAATTGTGCTGCAAATCGTATCTGTGTCTATATCAGCACTACATGTCAAGGGTTCAAAAAGTCATCACTGAATCATGACAGTCAGGAGACTGATTGTTTCAGGAGAGGCCAGAGATGGCAGCCTACATCTTTCCTTGCAAAAATTTTCCTGTAAATTGTATGATTTGTAGCTATATTATAGCATTAACAGTAGGTTTCCGTCTAAGCTTACCGTATTTCTGATGATCTTCTGGTAAGCAGTGTCTTTTTGGTGACATTCTGTTTTGTTTATCTTTGCATCTTTTCAGACTTGCTGATTTTCTTTTACCTATTTTAAGATAGTATTTAAAGATATGCATGAACTTTTTTTTTTCTATAGTATATAGGGTATATATAGCCTTCCATGATGCACCGAACACCAGCCAGAGCATTGTCATTTAAGGGAAGGATGACATGATCAACTCTGTTCATGCTCTTACACTGTATCTTACAGGATTAGGACTGATGAGCAAAAGAATAGACAGAAAAGGAGGGAAGGTGAGTATAATTGGGCTGGGGTGGGCTGGGGTGGGATTTTAAGTGACTCTCAGGCAAAGCACTTGCTCATCAATGTTCAGCATTCATAGTAACATTTCTAGAGAAGGGTTGAAGAATAATTCACAGACTATTCCTCAAAAAGTATTGGTCAGTGGCAAGTGTATAACTATAGGAATACCAGAACATGCGACTGCTGTGGGGCCCACAAGCAGACTATATAGTTATATATAGTAGGTAGGCAGCAAAAGCATACTTTGATTAAATTAATTATACAGTTTTAGAAACTCTATATTGTTACTATGAAAGCAAACAGCATTTTTACTATTTGAGAGATTGCCTTTAAGATGTAAAACCTTTTAAAGGCTTTGCTAGAAGGCCTATCATACACAGTTATGCCTTTGGCCATTGGCATCTAACATGACACAGTCACACAGTCTTACCAAATACAGCCAGACAGGGTGACTGTCATCTCATGTTTATGGATAAATTACAAAGGTGATGCTGAGACAGTTTTAATATACAATATAGCTGGAAAAATAGGAACATTTAGCAAGCTGGAATAATTCTTTATGACGCAAGTCTGCCTGCAATAAAATATTTCATTTTCGATGAATGTCTGCAAAGTTTAATCCTCTTGTGGGTTAAGGGCTAAGGACTGAATATAGAAAGCATTTTAACAGCCAAAGGTTTGTAAAATAACAAGCATATTCTTGTGATCCGAGCACCCCTGCTTTGTTATACAGTTGCATAATGTACGAAGGGCGACTTTCCAGAGAATGCATTTCTGCAGACTTCATGCACCTCTCCACATACTCTTTGGACTTTGGAATGAACCACACTAACAATACTTATTCATTTAACACTACTTATTTTTTTTAACAATTACTTTTAATTATAGGACTAACTATGTACTGTCTTCATTTACCTCTCAACTTACAAAGGAGGCTCTTACTCTGATTTTAAAGTGGACCTTTCATGGCCCATTGGCATCACAGCGCTGCGCCAGCACACATGCTTTATGCCACAGGTAATGCAAGTTTCATTAAAGCAGCCTAATAATTGGAATTGGCTGCACCAAAACACACCAAAAAGGTAAATGTAGCACTGAAATGCACATCAGTCCATCTGCAAGGTGCGTATTCAGAATGAATAGCACCATATCGCATCCACTCATAAAGTGTGCTTATGGTAATGAATAGGTCTTTAGTGGCTTTACATATCTGCATAAATTCCTCACATTTTACAATATATAGTAACGGTATACTTTAAAAAAAAAAATCTGTACCTCTGGTCATTAAAAAGCTGTCTTTTAACTCCAGACAAGTGACTGTCAAGGCTGAGATCATGTCATCAATCTGCTATAGGTAAAATAAGCATTTCCTCTCATCCAGTGATCAGACTTCAACACTGTAACTATGTAGGGAATCACAAGATAAAATACTGTATGGGGGAGCTAATCTGCAGATGAACACAGCTAAGAACTGTATAGAATCTACATGATTGTGTCATCTCTGCTCCAGCATCTCAGTCCAAGAAGTAGATGCTAATATTTATTGGTGCCTAGGAAAAATAGCTCAGTACTTTTGCAGAAGAAACAGATGAAGATATTTTAAAGGGTTCTAACTGTTACCTTAACACATTACTTTGCATGGATGCACTTAACATGACAAACTATATCTGATGCTAGGTCAACTTTAAAGGCTAAGTTCATCTTTTTCAGAAAATAGCCTATGCAGTCAAGGGGCCTTAGTAGATATGATAAATGTGTGCAGCTTTGTAAAATGATCATTAAATGTATTGTTTTACCCGCAGACCCCCTCAGAAGCCTGGCTAGAAAAACTTGTATTATTGGAATATATTAAGGAATACACTAAAAGGAGTAGTTGTATATTTTAAGAAGCAATAGTTAACAGCTCAAACACATAGAACTTTGTGGCTTTCACCATCATTCTTCTTTCACCATTAAATGAGTCATTGACCTGGAGCATGTAGCTAGTGAAGATGGGACACCTCCCCTAATTGTTTTGTATTTAAACAGTTAAGCAAAGATCAGGACAAAGGTCCAGAAAGACATGTCAGCAATGACAGTTTCTCTATTTCTATCCTAAGAGTATTCCTTTACACAGTAAAGTATTTTTACTTACAAAATATAGTTGGAACAGTTGTCTTCTCCTTTAATACTTTGCAGGCAATAAATATAAAACCACCTACAACAACAAGTGGGATCAAAGACAGCCAAATGATGCCAAGGGTCCCTTTATAGTCTATATATGAATGGAAAAAAATGTATGACAGAAATATTGAAAAAGGTAAAAGATAAAAAATAATCACTTAAATAACATAGAAACAAGAAAAAAATGATCTGGAACATACACCATGGCTCACCTCCATCCCGGTTTATACATATAAAGACAAAAAAAAGTGGTCATGGGACTTTAAATGAGGTGGCTCACAGACTAGGCACAACTAGGATACAATTGATAATTTATTATAAATTCATGATATACAAAAATACATGAAAAAATATGTAATATAATAATTATACGACTTTTTGCATAAATATATTACATATTTTTTACGTATTTTTGTATATCATGAATTTATAATAAATGATCAATTGTATCCTAGTTGTGCCTAGTCTGTTAATTGAGAAGAAGAAGGGCGGGACTTTGAATGAGGTCATGACTAAATTACCATCAAGTACCTCCATCCCTAAGTATAATAGTGCAAGGAGGGGGGGTCGGGACTTTAAATGAGGCATTGGCTGCAACCAGATAGAATAAATTATACTAGTATTTAATTAACAGGTATATATAAATGAATTCATATCAAATAAATCATGAATATGTAACATACCATAAATATACATAACCGTACATATAATAATTCCCATTGACACAATTAATCCTCCCTTGTTCCACATGGGCAATGTATAAAAAAGTATAAAATCAATAATTTTCCTGAAAAACCCCAATGAGTAACCAGATGATATGAGTATGGGTGACGTCACATCTAGGAAAGCTCTACGCGTTTCATGGAACCCTCCAGTCCACTCATCAGGAGAAATGCGGGGTACGTATAGTTGCATCTTGAAAATACATAACCAGAAGACTAAGCCATAAGTGGAGTGGAGAAATGGGGTGAAAATGGAAAAATAACAAAAATGAGAAGGCAAAAACACAATGAATGTTCCCCCACTGTACCTTGCAAAACAGCCCTGTGTGCCAGTCCCATGGGTATGGAGCCGAGGACAAGGTGGAGGCATCTAAACGGGAGCTGAGGTAGTGGTCCAACAGCAAAGAGGTCGGCACATACAGCAGTGGGCAAGCATATGTGAAAAGAAAAGACCTAAAATACCAAGAAAAAGTAAAATAAAATAAATTAGATAAAAAAGTAGGATAATAGATCCAGGGATTAGAAAGGGTGGGGAAACTGGTGTGGATTTGAAATATGTATATAGTGAGGCCGAAGGCCCAAAGGGATGTCAGAAATAGTAAGGCTAGGTGCATAAATATATAGTAAATAGGTGCATAAGAATGGTGACAAATGATCGTTACCATAATATGAAGTAAAATAGGTATAAGCACCAGAGAAAGCCTAGAATAGCCCAATGAAGGGAAACAGTGACAACAGGTGATGGCTACAATCATTGCAAGAAACATGAAACCACGTGCATGTGCTTGCAGGTGAGTAGAAAGCAAAAAGTGGAAAGAAGCTGCTTCCCAAGGTATATGTACCCCGCTGGAAATTCCACACCAACATCACGCAAGGTGTGAAGAGGTAACAAAGGGCGCCAAACTGAGCTGGACCGCTCCGGAATAGGCGTCCAAGTCCTCAATGCAGATGGAGAAAGCGTCCGTCAGTGCACGGCACTTCGGTGACGTCACGCGCACCGCACGCATAGCGTGGTGTCGATGTGCGTCAGGTGTCCACCCCCACCACCCAACAGGGGGGAAGGGGAGGAACCCAAACACGCATCGCAGCTTCCGGCAATGACAGAACCACCAATAGTCATCAGATCCCAAAGCCCACGGGGCAGGGGCAATCCAACCAGCGCACAGTGGGTAGGTGCAGACATGTGCAAGCCTTACCTTTTTGTTATTTTTCCATTTTCACCCCATTTCTCCCCTCCACTTATGGCTTAGTCTTCTGGTTATGTATTTTCCAGATGCAACTAGACGTACCCCGCATTTCTCCTGATGAGTGGAGGGTTCCACGAAACGCGTAGAGCTTTCCTAGATGCGACGTCACCATAACTCATATCATCTGGATACCCATTGGGGTTTTTCAGGAAAATGATTGATTTTATACTTTTTTTATATATTGCCCATGTGGAACCAGGGAGGATTAATTGTGTCAATGGGAATTATTATATATATGGTTATGTATATTTATGGTATGTTACATATTCATGATTTATTTGATATGAATGAATTTATATATACCTGTTAATTAAATACTATTATAATTTATTCTATCTGGTTGCAGCCAATGCCTCATTTAAAGTCCCGACCCCCCTCCTTGAACAGTTTTGCCTAATCTGTGACCCACCTCATTTAAAGTCCCATGCCCCCTTTTTTGTCTTTAAACACTTAAATAACATAAACATTTTAAAACAATAATAAAAAAAATAAAAAAACATTTACCAAACCAATACCATTATATTTTCCTGTTTACATATTACATTCACAATGACCACTGTACATAAGCGGATGGGCTGTGAAGAATGATAAATAGGCTGCTCCTTGTACCCACATCAACCTGCGACAGGCAGAGGGATATCACAGAGAGAAACACACAAACACTGCTACATACAGGTTTTCTAAATCAGTTACTTATTTCAAAATCTGTTAGGTCGTTTAATCAAGCCAAAATTAACAACCAAATAATTATCAGTTAATATAATGTGTAATCATGTAAATAACAAAACAATTTTCCATACAGTACATGTATACCCCTTATAGACCATTTAAAAATGTCAATGCATACCCCTTATAGACCATTTTTAAATTTTCTTTTTGAGTAATTTTATTCAGCAATAGCTTTGTCACAACTTATGATTCCAAAATAACACATATATATTTTTCAGTACAGACATGGCTTTTGTCATTGATGAGTTGCAAAAAACAATTTAACTTCTATGCAATCTACGCAATCTACAGGCAGATGTAACAAAACATATGCTTTTGTTTTGTTTTGTTTTGGCCAGTGATAGGTTTAAAACAACTATTAATTCTGAAGTGCAAACTCTATTTTATACTTTTCTAACCAATAATGGCTTTACAATGGTATTAAAAAAACTAAAAGTACAAAAAAAATCAGCTAAAAAATAATACTTAATAGGAGAAGAGGAGCGCATTCATTAATCGAGGATGATTCTGTTTAAGGGGTAAAATCTAAAAAAAAATTATTTGAAAAAAAAATTACTTGTAATTTTGTTACAATATATTTATCTGTGATGGCTGCATACACTGTTTGTAGACAATGTCAGAGCAACAGCAGCAGCTTCTAGAATGCAGAGCAAGACTCCGCTGTAAAAATGATAACAATGTAGGTCTCAACACTTACATTATCAGGACAGTCGTGGTGATGAAAAAGATCCAGAGTTTACTTTGGAGCTGGGTATTACAGTTATTACTAAAGTGTAATTAAACCGACATCATAAAAAACTATTAATAAATGTCATATTACTTGCTGTTCATAGTCACTCAGTCCCTATGAGATTTGTTTTCTGCATTCTGCAAAAAACCTGGTTGATCCCTCTGTTCTCTATCTCCCCCTTCTGTTCATGTCCCCAGATTAGCTAGGGAATTTTCAACTGTGGTGGCAACTCTGCACATGCTCAGTTTCAGTGAATTTCTATGCTGAGCATTTCCTCCCTATCACATCGGGGCAGCCCATGTGACTATAGAGTCACACATGTGGGCATATACACAATGGTAAATAATAGCCCACTCCCTCCCTCCTCCTCCATACCCACTAATCAGCTAAACACAATGGGGCAGGATATTACATGTAGATTAATAGTGGCTTCACCTCCCTCTTATTCTAAAACACCAGCTGTAGGGGCGTGACACAGCCTGTGACTGGCAGAAACCCAGCCACACCATGTTATTTCCACAGAATAATAAAGATTTGATTTCAAATATATATTTGTATGACGATTTAAAACAGTTTATTGATATTATTTATTTATTTTTACTCGGTATTCCAAAGGCTGTTTTTTTTTTTTTGAACATGTGACCAGCGGCAGAGGACTAGAAACTCCTCCTGCTCATGTTTCCCAGCAGACAGGCTGGGAAAGAGCTTGGTCATGTGACACCTGTATATTTATTAGGAAAAAGGTTTTTAGATGTTTTTTTTTATTAAAATAAATTACATTGCCATCATCCACATACAGAAATAGAAGGGGCAATATAAAATAAACAGTGTGTGTTTAGTATCACTAGCTACTGTGGTTCCTGCTCATGAAAAGGGACTGCAAAAACATGCAAATGGGTAAAGTAGACTTATATTTTTTTTATAGAGCCTTAACACAGAACTGTAATGCCCCAACAAAAAAAAATATTCTAATTATCTTTTGAATCATACAATGTGCAGTGATGAAGTATTTACAGTGATAAAAGTTATCATTTACTGCAAAGGGTTGAAGCCCTGAGAGGTTTGTTAGAGAACCTTAGTGAACAAACAGCATCATGAAGGCCAAGTTGTTGAGAAGTTTAAAGCAGGGTTAGGTTATAAAAAAATATCTCAAGCTTTGAACATCTCATGGAGCACTGTTCAATCCATCACCCAAAAATGGAAAGAGTATGGCACAACTGCAAACCTACCAAGACATGGCTGTCCACCTAAACTGACAGGCCAGGCAAGGTGAGGATTAATCAGAGAAGAAGCCAAGAGGCCCATGGTAACTCTGGAGGAGCTGCAGAGATCCACAGCTCAGGTGGGAGAATCTGTCCACAGGACAACTATTAGTCATGCACTCCACAAATCTGGCCTTTATGGAAGAGTGGCAAGAAGAAAGCCATTGTTGAAAGAAAGTCATAAGAAGTCCCGTTTGCAGTTTGCTAGAAGCAATGTGGGGGACACAGCAAATGTGGAAGATGGTGCTCTGGTCAGATGAAACCACAATTTAACTTTTAGGCCTAAAAGCAAAATGCTATGTGTGGTGGAAAACTAACACTGCACGTCACCCTGAACACACCATCCCCACTATGAGACATGGTGGTGGCAGCATCATGTTGTGGGGATGCTTTTCTTCAGCAGGAACAGGAAAGCTGGTCAGAGTTGATGGGAAGATGGATGGAGCCAAATACAGGGCAATCTTAGAAGAAAACCTGTTATGCCGCGTACACACGGTCGGACTTTACGGCGGACTTTGCCCGGCGGATTTTTCGACGTACTTTCCGACGGACTTTGTGAATGAACGGACTTGCCTACACACAATCCACCAAAGTCCGTCGAATTCGTACGTGATGACGTACGACCGGACTAAAACAAGGAAGTTCATAGCCAGTAGCCAATAGCTGCCCTAGCGTGCCTTTTTGTCCGTCGAACTAGCATACAGACGAGCGGACTTTTCGACCGGACTCGATTTCAACGGATACATTTTAAACAAGTTTAAAATCTAAGTCCGTCCAACTTTTGAGAAAACAAAGTCCGCTGGAGCCCACACACATCGAATTGTCCGACGAAATCCAGTCCGCCGGGCAAAGTCCGCCGTAAAGTCCGCTCGTGTGTACGCGGCATTAGAGTCTGCAAAAGACTTGAGACTGGGTGGAGGTTCACCTTCCAGCAGGACAATGACCCTAAACATACAGCCAGAGCTACAATGGAATGGTTTAGATCAAAGCATATTCATGTGTTAGAATGGCCCAGTCAAAGTCCAGACCTATGTCCAATTGAGAATCTGTGGCAAGACTTGAAAATTGCTGCCCACAGACGCTCCCCATCCGATCTGACAGAGCTTGAGCTATTTTGCATATAAGAATGGGCAAAAATGTCACTCTCTTGTGTGCAAAGCTGGTAGAGACATACCCCAAAAAAAACTTGCAGTTGTAGTTGCAGTGAAAGGTGGCTCTACAAAGTATTGACTTAGGGGGGCTGAAAACAAATGCACGCCACATTTTTCAGATATTTATTTGTAGAAAATGTTGAAAATCATTTATCATTTTCCTTCCACTTCACAAGTATGTGCCACTTTGTTTTGGTCTATCACATAAAATTCCAACAAAATGCATTTAAGTTTTTGGCTGTAACATGACAAAATGTGGAAAATTTCAGGGGGTATGAATACTTTTTCAAGGCACTGTATATGCGTTACACGGTTGGCATAAGGTGAAAAATGGACCCAAACCCAACTCAAGACTCCTTGGTGTGATCTTTGCAGATCTTTGAGAAAGAAGAACTTCACTTTAAAAGCAGCTAGAAAGGTCAAGAATTGTATGATTTAAAGTTTAAAAGTATAAAAAAAAAAAAAAAAAAAACAAGTTTAAAAGTATGAATACAGGACACTTAGTAAAGTGAGACTAATATGAATTTGTGACATATTGTACATTGTTATATTAATTATTTTTATTGTTTCATAAAGTCATCATCTGTACTTACATGGAACCTGACGTTCAAAATTTAGTGATATATTAATAAAGTCATCATGAGTCTTCATTCCTTCATTTTTAAAATCCATATCATCAATAATCCCATCAGGTCCTGTAGTATTTTTAACATGGATCTCAAAGGAGAATGGTAGAGATGGATCTCTGTCCTCTATATTCACCAGTGTGAAGTGTGACTCTTCTTTTGCGTAAACACGATATTTTCCACTAACCTCCAGCGAGAAATAAGTTGTGTTTTCTGTGCCAACAAATATGAAAAATATATTGTTCATGCTTACTACATTTTGGACTATTTAAAATGCACACAGCATTCAGCCAGGTATTTCATTTCCTGCACTGTAGGGGGTCACTTAAGCTAGCTTTGTCCTCTGAGGAACTATCCTTGTTTAGATCACTCTTCAGAGAGCATTTGACAGGTGGTGAGGAGGTGTCCTCACCACCCGTTTGAACCCCTTGAAGCCCACACTAGTCTAGTGCATTGCATGCAGTTGTGGGGCGGCTGCAGTGAGGCCCATTTACTTAAAAGTCAAAAGTCACAGGGGGTATAATTCATGCCACAAAAGGTGTACAACCCCTGCTACTGCTTTTGCAGCCAAAGGGGGTAGTGGTTGAGAGGTGGACAAAGCGCAGCTCAGCTGTGGGGTTTTCCTACCCAAACACTAGTGTGAACAAGCCCTAAGGGATGGTGTAGACGAAATTTTAGGTTGTGTCAATGGGTAAGTGCAGTTTGCTTTCAAGTGCATTCATCTTGCATATGAGACACTTTTGAGCTCATTCAATGTTAACTGACAGGCACACTTACCTCTAAGCTGCATCAACCTGCTTCAACCCAGATAGCAAGCAATTGAGCTGCAAGTTTGAAATTGACTTTCTAAATTATTGCTAGACTTAACAGGCTTCACAAGTTTGTTGCACAATTGCAGAAAGTCCGCATTGCATGACTCCAGATCAACTTTCTTTGCAAACATTCTGCAAGTCTGCTGCAAGTTCTGGTTCAGTTATGTTGTGCAATAGTCATCCCACCACAGCATACTTGCCAACTGTCCCGGATTTCCCAGGACATTCCCGGGACTTGGACGGCATTCCCGAATTTCTGGTGTCCCGGGAAATGTACAGAGAAATCCGGTTCTTCGCCGCTGCCGCTAGAGGTCCGCGGCCGGCAGAGACAATGTCTCCGCCGGCCACCATTTTGATGAAGTTCAGCAAGACGGCTGGGGGGGGCTAGACGGAGCTCCTGCGTCGCCGCCCACCCTCCGCCCCGCTCCGCCTCACCCCGCCTCGCCCCTTTCCATATCAGACTGGCAGCGGGGCAGGGGGGGTAGGCGGAACGGGGCGGAGGGTGGGTGGCGATGCAGGAGCTCCATCTAGCCCCCCCCAGCCGTCTTCCTGTCTGATATGAAAAGGGGCAGGGGTTCTAGCCATGCTGCGGACAACACTGCTAGGACACCCTGGGGGGGCGCACCGCTGTGGGACTCCTGATGTGAGGGGGGGCTCCTTTGGGGACACACACCTGATGCAAGGGGGGCTCCACTGGGGACACCTGATGTGAGGGGGGGTCCACTGGGGACACCTGATGTGAGGGGGGTTCACTGGGGACACCTGATGTGAGGGGGGGTCCACTGGGGACACCTGATGTGAGGGGGGGTTTGCCGGGGACACCTGATGCAAGGGGGGCTCCGCTGGGGACACCTAATGTGAGGGGGAGCTCCACTGGGGACACCTGATGTGAGGGGGAGCTCCGCCGGGGACACCTGATGTGAGGGGGGGCTCCGCCGGGGACACCTGATGTGAGGGGGAGCTCCGCCGGGGCCTCCTGATGTGAGCAGGAGCTCCGCCGGGGACACCTGATGTGAGGGGGGCTCCGCCGGGGACACCTGATGTGAGGGGGGCTCCGCCGGGGACACCTGATGTGAGGGGGGGCTCCGCCTGGGACACCTGATGTGAGGGGGGGCTCCGCCGGGGACACCTGATGTGAGGGGGGCTCCGCCGGGGACACCTGATGTGAGGGGGGCTCCGCCGGGGACACCTGATGTGAGGGGGGGCTCCGCCTGGGACACCTGATGTGAGGGGGGGCTCCGCCGGGGACACCTGATGTGAGGGGGGCTCCACCGGGGACACCTGATGTGAGGGGGGGCTCCGCCGGGGACACCTGATGTGAGGGGGAGCTCCGCCGGGGACACCTGATGTGAGGGGGGCTCCGCTGGGGACATCTGATGTAAGGGGGGCTCCACTGGGGGCACCTGATGTGAGGGGGAGCTCCGCCGGGGACACCTGATGTGAGGGGGGGCTCTGCTGGGGACATCTGATGTAAGGGGGGCTCCGCTGGGGGCAACTGATGCAAGGATGGACTCTGCTGGGACATTTGACGCAAGGACGGATGGCTGGTGGCAGGCGACACGCTCAGGGATCCCACTGATTCTGCATTATGGTGAGTTGAATGATTTCATTTTATATTACAATGTAATAATAGAAATATTGCACTTCAATCATCCTGACACCATAACAACCATGGTGCCGGGATAATTGAAGTGTTAACACCAGGTGTTTGGAGTATCTTTACCTGCTGATTGTTAAACTTTCTAGAATACACATATTTTTATTGTGTAGGATCTGGAGCTGCTGTCCCGCTATTTCCCTCTCCCCCTCTAATCCCTCTCCCCCTCTCCCCCTCCCTCCCTCTCTCCCACTCCATCCCTCATTCATCTCAGACTCTAACCACACCCTCTTGAGCCATGGCCATTTAAGCCACGCCCACTATGCTGCGTAAACCACGCCCATTTTTCCCGCGGCGCGCTTGTATATTTTCCCTAAGACATGCCTACAAACGAATGCCACGCCCCCTAATTATTGTACGGCTCCGCCTACAGCCATAAAAGTGTCCCACATTTTTTTTTTACAATGTTGGCAGCTATGCCACAGGGGTCACTGTGACCTGCAGAGCTCTTGCTGTAGACTCACCACTGCAACTTTGCTCTTGCTAGGGACTTGTCCCACAAATTTGCTACAAATTGGAAAAGTGTCAACTAGAACTTGTGCTTCAAGTGCTCTGCAAGTGTACAACTTGCCAGTAAAAATGTTCAGCAAGTTAATAGACTTACAATTGAACACAGCCACAAATTTGTGACAAGTTATCCTTACTATCTGGGAAGCCATTTTTGCATTAACTTGTATAGAGAGAAAAGCAGCCCCACATCTGGATTTCCAGGTTCCATGTGGTTTGGCTCATGCATAGTTACATTGATCCAAGCTGAAACAATGTAACTATGCAAAAACAACTATACCTGTAATTTAGCTTTACGCTAGCACATAAGGGGTTCTGTTTGGTAGCTATGGATTACTGATCCTAAGAATTAGCACTCTTTATTGATAAGGGCCATGTGTATTATTGCACACTGCACAGTTTATGGAGAATGACTTAGTCTGGTATTGCTTTTTCAGTGCATTAACAAACTCAACACCTGATGCCTACCTGGTATCTTCATATCTTGAAATACAGAATGAATGTGTCTTTGTTGTACACAGAGGTATAGGGTAGTGTTAATATATATACTGAAATTTACAGTATATACCATATTATTTTGTATGTTAACAGTCTCTTGAACATATTTAGTGTTGTTTTCTTGTGTAGGACATATTATAGACTTGGATACCACTGTGGAAAGGTAGGCGGACTCTTCAAAGCAGACAAGAATACAGGATAAGTACACGGTGTTACCTGAAAAAAAAAGGAAATGGATTTATTTAACGTTTTGCTTCTTTTCCTCATCATTTATCAAGATTTGAAATCAATTTCATTTGATAATATGACACAATTGCGTGTGTTTTTATGACTTATGCTATATTTACAAATTCATCTTCAAAGCTTTCATAAATGCCCCTTTTAATTTGCACACAAAATCTGTCCATGTCAAAGAAGTGTGTTCAAACAATACAAAACTATTTATAACTTTGCCATTGTGTAGGAATAAGCAAAGTCAAGCCAAGTACAACCTGCTCCTCCTCTCCTCCTCCGAATCCCTGGCTTATTTGGCTTCTCTGTGGGCCAAAGACAAAGGAATTTAAGATTAAAGCCTAGTACACACCACTAGTTTTGGGCTGAACAAAAAAAACTGACAGCTCAGGTTGGAGCCGCTGTACTAACAGACCAATGTTAGTACAGTGATCTCCCCTGTTGTTCTACTGTGTTCTTGCAAGTGGGAGACCCGCTCCCCCCCATCAGAACACTTCGGTCATCACTCATAGCCACAGCGCCATCAGCCATCGAAGTCGGTCAAAATATAAACAACAAATTTTCAGCGTAGATATAAATTAATAAAATTTGAACACACATAGTATTGCTAGCTGACACTTAAGGATAATCCAAAAAGCCTCGATAGATAATAAAACAAAATATAGTGCAACGCAATAAATTAATAGTCCATATAAAATTATCGAGTGTTGAAAATTCCTGTGTGAGAGCAAACAAAGAGTGCCTCCTTATGTTCAATGATGGATGACAGACAAGATGGTAAAGTGGTGATTACAGCCCATCCATCACAGATATTCAAGCCTCTCACCTCACAGACTCGACCTGTAAAAGGTCACACAGCCTTTGACCCACACCTGGGGTACCGATCACATACGATCCAGCTGATAATCTCTCCAGACATGAGGACAAAGAAAAAGAATCTAGTGCTCTCCGTTTTACAGGTTTATTTTCGATAAAAAAAGAGAAATCCTACTCACAAATATAGCACTCCAGCTGAGTGCAGGCAAATGAACATTGTACAATTACTGGTCTCTAACCAGGAAGATGGCAGCGGGTGACGTCAGACGTGACTCCTCCCCCCGTACACGTTACGTCCGTGAGCGGGACTTCTTCAGCGCGGGTTCAAATTCACGTCGACGACCCGCTCGTATATGTACTACCAGGCAGAGCGGCGCAACCGCAATCAATGTCCTGCCGATGATCCAGTGCAAGGGGAGCCGAATGATGAAAGATCAAACTAATAATAATTCTCTGAGTTTAAAACAATGAAACCTATGTCATTCCTGCTAAAGGCAGAAATATGCAAGGGTGACACAAACCTCATTACATAATTATCTTAAAAAAGATGACAAAAAAATCGACGACATTCTAATTTCAAAATTTAAAGGGAAAGAACCCTTATTAAAGATGCACGCTACTAAAAAATAACCAAACATTAAAAAATTGACAAAGTAAAAACTAATGATACATTAGACGTCAATCCATGGCCATCTTCCATAATCAGAAAAGATACAATAATACAAAATACATTAAAAAAATCTAACTATATGTAAAACAAAATCAATCAAAAAATGAAACTACCTATTAGAAATGAAACAATTAAGGTCAAACGCTACATTTAAGCCAGCAGGCGTCATAACCTTAGTTTCGTAGATCCAAAAAGATTCACGACGACTTAACTGGCAAATGTAGTTACCTCCTCGTCAATGTCTAGAAATGTTCTCTATTCCCCAAAACTTCAAATACTTTGGGTCATGATGGTGGAACATTCTGAAATGTCTAGATACGCTGTGTGTTTTAAGGCCTTTCTTGATGTTATTGATATGCTCACCCACACATACATGTAAAGCCCTTGAGCTTCTCCCAATGTATTGCAGGCCACAATCGCATACTAACATATAAACTACACTCACTGTCGTGCAGGTGATAAGATCCTTAATTTGATACTGTTTATGTGTGACTGACAAACTAAAAACTTTTAGTTTTTTTATGTTATTTTTAGCATTTTTACAAGTCGCACATCTGCCGCAAGCATAAAATCCTGATAAGAAATTAAAAAACTTGCTCTCCATAATTCTAGGCAGGTCAATAACTCCAGGAGCAAGACTATCTCTGAAAGAAGGTGCCTTACGGTAGATACATTCGTGACAACTAGGAAGCAATGGACCTAAGATGCGATCATATTTCAAAATAGGTCAATGCCTAGCTACAATCTTTTTAAACTATTTATACTGTATACTGTAATCCATTATCATCTTAAATTGATTAGTGGCAACATTCCCATTTTTTATTTTATCAGCTACAATGGTACTCCTA
The DNA here is from genome assembly GCF_042186555.1 of Aquarana catesbeiana. Taxonomy (NCBI): domain Eukaryota; kingdom Metazoa; phylum Chordata; class Amphibia; order Anura; family Ranidae; genus Aquarana; species Aquarana catesbeiana. Next base: position 837,612,753 of record NC_133324.1, on the reverse strand, counting down.
TCAGTGACTCTGGCCCTCTCAATTTCCTTGGTGATAGCAGAGTGTGCATAACCCAGGTCTGAACCTGGTGGCCAAAACGTGAGACTGGGACAGAAATTCCTCCTCCGACGAACAATTCCGTTGGAGTCTGATTATTATTATTATTATTATTATTATTATTATACTGTTCTCTGGGTATATTACACAGCCACATACGATGGTGACAGCTATTCAAAGGGATGTAATCATTGCAGTCAGTGGATTTAAAGTGATTCCTAGTATGAAAACTGTTATCTTTCTTAAATATCTCTAAATCCACAAAAGTAATTTGCTGTGTATCAATAGTCCAAGTGAGTTTAATATTCTTGGTGTTTCTATTCAGTTTATTCATGAATAAATCTAGACTAGACAGGTCACCCTCCCATATCATCACTAAATCATCAATGTACCTCCTATAGCAGATCAATTGTGGAGGGCGATCGCAAAAGACTACCTCTTCCTCCCAGTGGGCCATACATAAATTGGCCACACTGGGAGCAAAACGAGTGCCCATCGCCACGCCTCTGGTCTGCAAGAAGTATTGCCTATCAAACCAAAAGTAATTGTTAAGTAAACAGAACTTAAGACTGTTTAATAGAAACTTGGTATGTTTTCTAGTGAGATCAGCACCAACCAGTGCCCATTCCACTGAAACCAAGGCAACGTCATGATCAATAATAGTATATAATGATCCCCCATCAGTTATCAATATACTAGTGGGAGTACAAATGAGGGTATCCAATGTCTCAATGCTTTGTTTAGTATCTCTCAAGTATGCTTCCATTTTTGTGACCAGAGGCTGGAGAAAAAGTCTATATATTGACCTAACCACGCCGTTACTGAATCAATTCCATTGACTATTGGATGGCCGGGAGGCTGTTCTATACTTTTGTTTAATTTAGGCAAAAAATATGTGATTGGCGTTCTACAGAACAAAGGATCTAAATATAATGCCTCTTTAGGACTTAAAATCCCCTTATTTTTACCCCTCTCTATCCGGAAATGAAGTGCCTCCTTGAATTTAAACATGGGGTCACTACTCAGTACTTGATATGTGTCTCGATCATTCAATATTGTCTAGGTTCAGACAGAAAGGTTATGCACACTCTGCTATCACCAAGGAAATTAAGAGGGCCAGAGTCACTGATAGGAGTACCATTGTAGCTGATAAAATAAAAAATAGGAATGTTGCCACTAATCAATTTAAGATGATAATGGATTACAGTATACAGTATAAAATGTTTGAAAAGGATGTAGCTAGGCATTGACCTATTTTGAAATATAATCGCATCTTAGGTCCATTGCTTCCTAGTTGTCTCAAATGTATCTACCATAAGGCACCTTCTTTCAGAGATAGTCTTGCTCCTGGAGTTATTGACCTGTCTAGAATTACGGAGAGCAAGTCATTTAATTTCTTATCAGGATTTTATGCATGCGGCAGATGTGCGACTTGTAAAAAATGCTAAAAATAACATAAAAAACTAAAAGTTTTTAGTTTGTCAGTCACACATAAACAGTTTTAAATTAAGGATCTTATCACCTGCACAACAGTGGGTGTAGTTTATGTTAGAATGCGATTGTAGCCTACAGTACATTGGGAGAAGCTCCAGGGCCTTACATGTACGTGTGGGTGAGCATATCAAGAAAGGCCTTAAAACACACAGCGTATCTAGACATTTCAGAATGTGCCACCATCCTGACCCAAAGCATTTGAAGTTTTGGGGAATAGAGAAGGTTTCTAGACATCGACAAGGAGGTAACTACATTTGCTAGTTAAGTCGTCATGAATCTTTTTGGATTTACGAAACTAAGGTTATGACGCCTGCTGGCTTGAATATAGAGTTTGATATTAATTGGTTCATTTCTAATAGCTACTTTCATTTTTTGATTGATTTTGTTTTAAATATAATTTGAAATTTTTTATGTATTTTTGTATTATTGTATCTTTTCTGATTTTTTGTCATCTTTTTTAAGATCATTATGTAATGAGGTTTGTGTCACCCTTGCATATTTCTGGCTTTAGCAGGAGTGACATAGGTTTCACTGTTTTAGAGAATTATTATTAGTTTGATCTTTCATCGTTCGGCTCCCCTTGATTCGTTGATTGATGGTTGCCATGGTAGTACATATACAAGCGGGCCGTTGATGTGAATCCAAACCCACGCTGAAGAAGTCCTGCCCACGGATGTAATGTGTATGGGGGGAGCAGTCACGTCTGACATCACCCGCGGCCTCCCTCTTCTAACCCCACACAATTATAAATTAAAAATTCTGCCAGTACCTTATGATTCAAAAGTTACACCAGCCTTTTCCAAATATTAGTCAGTTATGCACCATTGTATCATCAAAATCTCTTGCGATGTCTAACCAGTACCTGTAATGTTATCATTCATTTATTCATTCAATTTGGCACATATTTGTTCACTACATATACTAACAAGCGACACTCTGGCAACCAAAAGCATCAGCTGTACTTGCCAACACCTCCACTTTACTTTGCATATTTACCCTTCCTGCTGCTGGACCTCTATGGCATTTACTTTTTTTTTGCTATTCACAACTGCCATCCAAGACATACAGAAGCTGGTCAAAACACGATTTTATCCAAAATTGCACCTAGAGTGTGCAATTCAGTTTTCTGTCTTCAATTCCTTTAATCCTTTCAATTTCCTTTTAGTGACTGGTAGGGTTGCCAACTGTCAGTAAATTTAGGGACAGTTTGTAAAAATCAGTAATTTATTTGTTTGTGGCTGAAAATTTGACATACTTTGTTGACTTTTTAAATGTAAATCAGTCAAGCAATTTGTTATTGGTATTGTCAGTGTTTTTATATTGTGTTACATAGTGACATAGTAGGCGAGGTTGAAAAAAGACACAAGTCCATCAAGTCCAACCTGTGTGTGTGATTTTATGTCAGTATTACATTGTATATCCCTGTATGTTGTGCTTGTTCAGGTGCCTATCTAATAGTTTTTTAAATTATCAATGCTCCCCGCTGAAACCATCGCCTGTGGAAGAAAATTACACATCCTAACCGCTATTACAGTAAAGAACCCTCTATGCAGTTAAGGTTAAACCACTTTTCTTCTAATTTTAGTGAATGGTCACGTGTCTTTAATAAATTCCCTTTTGCGGAAAAGCTTTATCCCTATTGTGGGGTCACCAGTACGGTATTTGTACATTGAAATCATATCCCCTCTCAAGCGTCTCTTCTCCAGAGAGAACAAGTTCAGTGCTCGTAACCTTTCCTCATAACTAATATACTCCAGACCCTTTATTAGTTTTGTTGCCCTTCTCTGGACTCTCTCCAGTTTCAGCACATCCTTCCTGAGGACTGGTGCCCAGAACTGGACAGCATACTCCAGGTGCGGCCGGACCAGAGTTGTGTAGAGTGGGAGAATTATCGTTTCATCTCTGGAGTTAATCCTCTTTTTAATTCATGCCAATATTCTGTTTGTTTTGGTTTCAGCAGCTTGGCATTGCACGGCATTGCTGACCCTGTCATCTACTAGGACCCCCAGGTCCTTTTCCATCCTAGCTTATTCCAGAGGTTCCCCCCTAGCGAGTAGATTGCATTCATATTTTTGCAACCCAAATGCATTATTTTACATTTTTCTACATTAAACCTCATTTGCCATGTAGTTGCCCACCCCATTAATTTGTTCAGATCTTCTTGCTAGGTTCCCACATCCTGCGTAGAAGTTATTGCCCTGCTTAGCTTAGTATCGTCCGCAAATACAGAAATTGAGCTATTTATCCCATCCTCCAGGTCGTTTATGAATAAATTAAATAGGATTGGTCCCAGGACTTCCCACCCCTGACTATTCTGAGTACTCCCCCTTTATCACTACCCTCTGAACTCGCCCCTGTAGTCAGTTTTCAATCCATATACTCACCCTATGGTCCATGCCAATGGACCTTACTTTGTACAGTAAACCTTTATGGGGAACTGTATCAAATGCTTTTGCAAAATCCAGATACACCACATCTACGGGCCTTCCTTTATCTAGATGGCAGCTCACCTCCTCATAGAAGGATAATAGATTGGTTTGGCAAGAACAATTCTTCATGAATCCATGCTGATTATGATAACATTCTCATTACCAAAATCTTGTATATAGTTCCTTATCATCCCCTCCAAGAGCTTGCATACAATTGATGTTAGGCTAACTGGTCTGTAATTCCCAGGGATGTATATTGGTCCTTTTTTAAATATTGGTGCTACATTGGCTTTTCTCCAATCAGCTGGTACCATTCCAGTCAATAGACTGTCAGTAAAAATTAGGAACAATGGTCTGGCAATTACTTGACTGATTTCCTTAAGGACCCTCGGGTGCAAGCCATTTGGTCCTGGTGACTTACTAATGTTGAGTTTTTCAAGTCATTTCAAATTCTGTCCTCTGTTAGCCATGATGGTGCTTCCTGTGACATGTTATGAGGATAAACATTGCAGTTTTGGTTACTGAATCCCCCCGATTCCCTTGTGAAGACTGAGGAGAAGAATAAATTCAATATCTTCGCCATCTCTCCATCCTTAGTAACCAGATTCACTTCATTATTCTTTATGGGACTAATATGATCTGACCTCCCTTTCTTACTATTTATGTACTTGAAGAATTTCTTGGGATTTTGCTTTTATATGCATTTTTACGTTGGTCATTAAGCCACCCAGGACTTTTATTAGCTCTTTTACATTTATTTCCCATTGGGATGCACTAGCTAATGCCCCTATTTAATATGCTCCTAAAGCATACCCATTTTTCCTCCGTGTTCTTTGTTCCTAAGATTTTATTCCAATTATTATCTTCTAGCAAGGATCGTAGTTTAGGGAAGTTGGCTCTTTTGAAATTCAGTGTCTTTGTATTCCCCTTATGTTTCCTACTGTTTATACTGTTTCAAAATCGATTGTCTTAGTTTGTAATAGGAGTTCTGGCTTTTCAGGTTGTCAGTAAAAAAAAATGTGCTCTGTCAGGAAATTTTCTAGGTTTTATGAGTAAAAAATGCTGCAGGTGATTGGTAACACTGGTGACTGATATTCTCCATTTTGGGACAACAGCTAAGCCATAGATGCAATACAGTTATTTACACATGACCCATAATTATCCTAAAGGTTTCTGTGCAAGAACACTTTTTGGTTGCCCAAGGACAAGCTCTTTAAAAAGTATGAAACCTAGACTTTGCACTAGCTTGAAACTTCATTATTTTGTCACTTTGTCACATGCAGTCCAAATGGTGTTAAAAAGCAAACTAGCAAAGTATTCTGAAAATCTCATTGCTAGTCTGCAGGGAGTGAAAGAAGTGCTTTTTCCTTGATGTCACCTTAATTTTTCTCCTGCTTCTTGTCTGCCCTGAAAATGAGCAGTGATCAAGTCTACATGACCAAGAGAGGAAGTTTTAGTACCCTCCTGACCGATATCCTTATAGGTGGGCCCCTAAGAACAAGAGGGCCCTTGTGAAGCTGCATAATCTGCACAAATAGTTTGTACACTTCTGCTATGCAGGTACCACAACATGACAAGATAGCCCGTACCACATGGCACAACGGGGCAAGGTGGTCCTGGTGAGTAGACTGACCAAATGTCTGCAGCATGTTAGTGAATAATGCAAACTAATAAGATGACAATGTATACATTCAGTTTTTGTTTTTAAGCAAATACAGAGAAATGTTTAACTTACCCTCAGTAGTTGTGAACCATTCAGGAATACAGACAATACAAAGTAAAATGATTCCTAAGAAGATTTTGAGCAGAGGAGATGTTGCCATTACCATATGCACGTGTAACTGTGTAACATTCTGAACTTCTCGTTCCCCACTGCACAGTCTTTAGTCATTTCCTTACCGAGAACAAGCTCTTTATTTTTGTGTTCTGATCACAATTAGCAACAGAAAAAAGCCACGAGTTTTTGAAGGGGAAGTAAAGATCAGATACAAGTTGTTAGCACGTGAAACAGTCATGCATGTTCAGTTATTCATCTCTGTTATCTTTATCGTTATAAATCTTCCTGCATTTTTATATTGCACTTAATTCTTTATAATACTGACCAAAAAAGTATTCTTGGGCATCAAATGAAAGACATGTTTAAAAGAGGACCTTGTCTCTTGAAATGAATGCAACATCTCAGATATGTTCCATAATTTCAAAGACGAACTATATGGATAAAAACATGAACTCCTCGCTTACATACAGTATATTGTCAAAAGAATTGGGAGGTCTGCCTTTACATGCACATGAAATTTAATGGCATCCCAGTCTTAGTCCATGGGGTTCAATATTGGGTTTGTCCACCCTTTGCAGCTATAACAGCTTCAACTCTTCTGGGAAGACTGTCCACAGGGTTTAGGAGTGTGTCTATGGGAATGTTTGACCATTCTTCCAGAGGAGCATTTGTGAGGTCAGGACTGATGTAGACAAGAAGGTCTGGCTCGCAGTCTCTGCTCTAATTCATCCCAAATGTTTTCTATCGGGTTGAGGCCAGGATTCTGTGCAGTCTAGTCAAGTTCCTCAACCCCAAATTCACTCATCCATGTCTTTATGGACCTTGCTTTGTGCACTGGTGCACACAGTCATGTTGGAACAGAAAAGAGCCAACCCCAAACTGTTCCCACAAAGTTGGGAGCATGAAATTGTCCAAAATTTCTTAGGGGGTTATTTACTAAAGGCAAATCCACTTTGCACTACAAGCGCACTGCAAGTGCACTTGGGAGTGCAGTCGCTGTAGATTCGAGGGGGACAAGCAAGGAAGATAAAAAAGAGCATTTTAGTTTGCACATGATTGGATGATAAAATCAGCAGAGCTTCCCCTCATTTCAGATCTTCCCTTCAGATCTACAGCGACTGCACTTCCAAGTGCACTTTCAGTGCACTTTAAAGTTCACTTGCAGTGCAAAGTGGATTTTCCTTTAGTAAATAACCCCCTTAGTATGCTGACACCTTAAAAGTTCCCTTGACTGGAACTAAGGGGCCAAGCACAACGTCTGAAAAACGACCCCAAACCATATTCCCCGTCCACCAAATGATTTGGGTCAGTGCACAAAACAAGGTCCATAAAGACATGGATAAGCGAGGTTCGGAGGTTTTTGATGGAGGAACTTGACTGGCCTGCACAGAGTCCTGACCTCAACCTGATAGAACACCTTTGGAATGAATTTGATGAATTCCCAGAAGAGTTGAAGCTGCTTTAGCTGCCCAGGGTGGGCAAACTCAATATTGAACCCAATGAACTAAGACTGGGATGCCATTAAAGTTCATGTGTGTGTAAAGTTTGGTGTCACAATACTTTTGACAAAACAGTGTATGTGAACTTCTGGGAAATAGATATGACTGACCGCCAAAAGGTTAAAGCTTGGGGTGTTACCTGCCTCTCCACCTTGTCCAATTAGAGAATGCTTTACATGAATTTAGAAAATGCAAAGTGTTCTTTGAAAGGCGCCTGTGCCGAGCGTGCAACCTCCTATATTTACTAAGCAGCAGGGCAGCCGCTCAGGACCCGGAAGTTAGCAGCAATCATTGTAGTAGCAGTAGCAGCACCAGTAGCTTTAGTGGTTTTCAGCTTCCACGGGGATCGACCAGGTATGTCACATGCATGGTCCAAGCTGGACCAATGTAACTATGTAAAAATATCCATACCTAAACTTTAGCTTTAAAGCTGAACTGCAGGATAAGCAAATTTTGTAAGAGTCATGTGTATTCTTACTTAAATCAGTTAAGATCTGTGCAGCAATCCAGTTTTTAACTTTGTCCTTTTGCAGGAGCTTCCTGCAATAAAGACCAGTGACTGCTGCTCTCTCTCCTTGTGCAGGGTACCTGGTCTTGTTTACGCCCCCCTCCTGTAGATTTCTGAAGACAGCCTGTAGTGGGTGGAGCTGTGGGGCCTCTCCCACAGCTCTGCTCTCTGCGCAGCCTACATACAGCACAAAAGTGCATTTTTGGTTATTGAGAAATATATTTAAGTAAAAATTTTTGTGCCTGGATTTCATCTTTAAAGCGGAGTTCCGACGATTTTTTTTTTCTTTTTAAAAGTCGATCTGTCCCTCAGCTCTCGGGTGCTGCCGCCGCCTTCTTTGGTAAGGTAATCAGGAAGTGAAGCCCTGCGGCTTCACTTCCTGGTTCCCTACTGCACATGCACGACTCGCGCTGGTCCCTGCTGTCTCCCGGGACCCGTGTGTCTCCCAGAAGACAGCGGGGGGGGGGGGGAGTGGGTGGCGCGGGTATCTATGCCCGGAAGTGGGAGCAAAATACCTGTCTTAGACAGGTATCTGCTTCCCCCCTCCCCCAAAAGGTGCCAAATGTGACACCGGAGGGGGGGAGGATTCCAAAAAGCGGAAGTTCCATTTTTGTGTGGAACTCCGCTTTAAGTCTCAAAATGTCCACATTAATCTATGCCTAGGTCTATTAACCTGTTATAGAAATCGGACAGTAATGGCAGCTTGTATATTTCTATCATGACAGGTTTTCTTTAACTTGACTGAGCTTATTTCATAAGTGACAGACCAATGGTGTGGCATACATTAACTCCCTGCAAGCAGTCAGGGCTAATATTTCAGTCATCCTATTGCTCTAAACTGATGAAATGTATAATCTGATTGGTCAACAGGGGGAAGCTACCAAGTAGGAAGCCAACAAATTGTCTTTGTTATTTAGCAGTCTGTTTAATCTTTGTATTAAATTAAAAATACTTTACATAATACTGCTGGCTATCGTTAAATTATTAATGAGCTTCTCAGTAACTAAAACAAGAGATGTGCAGCTTTGTAAAATGATTTGTAAAATACTGCATACCACATGCGTTCATTGTGTTGTTATATTGTAATGAAAGGAAACCTGTATTGAGAGAAACATGGGGGCTGCCGCTGTTCATTTCTTTTGGAAAATGATAGAGGTCTGGCTGTCTCTGGTTTCAGTACTTTTAAGTCCCATACACACTATTCGATTATCTGCAGATTTTTGTCTTCAGATTTACCAAAACCATATAATATGAGGTCAAACCTTAATGCCCTGTACACACGGTCGGACATTGATCGGACATTCCGACAACAAAATCCATGGATTTTTTCCGACGGATGTTGGCTCAAACTTGTCTTGCATACACACGGTCGCACAAAGTTGTCGGAAAATCCGATCTTTCGGAATGCGGTGACGTAAAACACGTACGTCGGGACTATAAACGGGGCAGTAGCCAATAGCTTTTGTCTCTTAATTTATTCTGAGCATGCGTGGCATTGTGTGTGTCGGATTTGTGTACACACGATCGGAATTTCTGACAACGGATTTTGTTGTCAGAAAATTTTATAGCAAGCTCTCAAACTTTGTGTGTCAGAAATTCCGATGGAAAATGTTGATGGAGTCTACACATGGTCGGAATTTCCGACAACAAGGTCCTATCAAACATTTTCCGTCGGAAAATCCGACCATGTGTACAGGGCATAAGCGTTTCAATTTGTATGCAATCAGGCAGGCCCTTGCACTACATGGTTTTGGTAAATCTGGAGACAAAAATCTGCAGAAAATCTAATAGTGTGTATGGGGTCTAAGGCACTGACCCACAACAAGCATGCAGCAACAAAAGTCAGGGAGAGGTCAGAAATCCTGACTTGCATACTAGTTGTGAGTCTGGGACTCAGAACTAGCTCTTAGCTGTGTGTTCTGCCAGTTCGGAAACTGCTCTGTAACTGTCCTGGACAAAGATTGGGAACCAATTGGCATGGTTCCCATTCATGTGATTACCATGGCAGGCGATCATAGTGATTACACGCAGGTTGAAAGTTTACATACAAACAACCCTCTCAAACCTTCTGATGGTGCTGTGGGCCTCTTCCTCTCTTTACATTTGCCCAGAGAAAGAAGAACAGTGTTAGAAATAATCACAAAAAGTAAAAAAATAAAGTGTAACATAACATAAGTATTTTTTAACATTTGTGTCTAATTGTCAGCTTATGAAGCTTGCAGTAAGATGAAAGGTCTGCTTATAATGTCCGGGCCCCCTTTTTGGACAGCTGTAGTTCTTCCCCACCCACCAGGTGGCACCTTGCTGCTCAGGGATGGAGTGGAGATCTAGGGAGATGATGTTCCCTGCAGCTTCCGTAGGTGTCACAGGAGAGGTAGCTGAAAATCCCAGTGACCTTCCATGGCCATCTTGGTTGAGGGCAGTTCTAATAAATACCAGATCCATGCCACGTTTGGTGCATATTTGCAAGTAGACAGTTTAGGGATAGAATCCATGCTTGTCAGGGACAGGGAGACAGCCTTAAGGAAAGGTTCCTGTGTGAGTAGGGAGAGATTAGGGACACCGCTGTATGTAGGGTTGTCACCTCATCCCTTTAAAACCGAACACATATTAATTACACAGGTTCTGTGGCTGTTTAAGGTGTTAATTAAACTCACTTGGTGTCTTATCTGCATTAAATTAGCCTCAGAACCTGTGTAATTCATATGTGTTTGGGTTTAAAGGGATGAGGTGGCAACCCTAGCTGTATGCCTTACTACTTACCGGTCTCTGGGACTAATACATCGGACCTGTACAGCTTCCTCGAGTGCCGCCAGTGGCTTTTGGTGCTGTATATTTATTTTTGGGGAGGGGGGGCAAACAAGCCCACCCTTTTTTGAAGCCAATTAGAGCCACTGGCTCCAATCACGTGCTTCTTAAAAAAAAACAAAACAAAAAAAACATTGGAATCCATGCGTCCGGCACCCTGCATGTTGATTAGGGGCCGGGAGCATGGATTAGGGGGGAGGCGCCACTAATGGATGGGCCACCACTGAGTGCCACTTTGGCCACCACTCTGCCAGTCGGCCACTCCTCCTGCAGGTGACATCCCAGTAATGTAGGCTGGTGGTGCTGAAGATAGATTACTGCACATCAGTGTTGCTATGCCTGTTACTACCAGCATTATTGTGCCAGTTTCTACCATAACTGCTGCACTTGTTACTGCCAGTATTACTGAGTTTGTTACTACAAGAGTGCCTGAGACTGTTACTTCAAGTGCTCTGCCGCAATTGCTACAGCCATATTACCAATGCTAGTAATCAAAGATTACATCTTGTGCAATAGAGAGAATCCAAAAATCTCACAGGAAGATGCGCTTGCAATGGACCGGAGTGTCTTCTCATGAGATCTGACCTGCTCTGCACTCCCTAGGAGTCTTCCCATAAGGTGTTGCCATCCCTAGCGATGCAGAAGACAGGGGAAAGGCAAATGTAAAATCTAACTTTTTTTATTTAGAAGTAACTTTTACATCCACTCAGCAGATGATTTTTACATGGGGCGGGGAACCCAAACAGTATATTACAGACCTTGCATTGTACTCTAAAGTCCCCTTAGAAAAACAATGCAAAGATGATTTAGGTAGGCATATTATTCATAATATTATTGTCAAGGTGCAGAATGATGCTGCTATATTTGATCTGGGCATTTAGATTTCAATGACCGCTGTGAGAAAAGGCATTTAATTGGTATATGATCACCTAGTATAAATACATAAACGATCCATATAATGAACTTGGAGCAAAATTGTTCACTTTACAAATGACAAGGGGATAGTCCATGTGTCTAACATCAGCATAGGGAAAGGCTTATTCACAGTAAAAGCTGTTAAAATGTGGAATAGACTTCCTAGGAGCTAGTTCTAGCCAGCTCAGTGGGTTGAAGTTTTATAGGATACATAGCATAACCCGAACAAGTATAGTATATAAACGTAACCAGCATGGAAAATACCAGCGTGCATTCATAAGTCATTAGAAGTGAAAAAGGCAGGGCCTGCGCTACCACTAGACGAAATAGGCAGCTGCCTAGGGCACAGCTATGACCAGTTGTGGCTGGGTCCCTAGGGCAAGGGGGCGCACTGTGCCCTGTCCCACTCTGCCCACATGGAGTAAAAAAAATGCAAAGCAATGCTGATTCTTGCTGGGTCGCAAAAGTGTGTAACAGGCCAGATGACTGGGGACTTCTTTTTTTATTCGCACACACAGGCGGCGGACGCCCCCACATTTTCCGATGCATGGTCTATAGATCTGGCAACCCCCACAGCCACTGAAATGCCTGGCAGAGTGACCTGCAGCCTTGTGTGCTGTGCTGCGCTCCATAAATTGTAAGGGCGAAAGGCGGGGCTGTGCAGAGAGTGAGAGAGCTGGGTGCCGCTGAGTTTGTAAGAACTGGAAGCTCTAGGCTCGACACATTAGGTGACAACTGTGGCGGAAACGGTGGACTTAGGAGTACCTGGCCCTGCTGAGTGGTGTATTTGGTAAGAGACCGCCTTCACTGACTTGGTGGGAGATCTTCTGGGACTGGAAGTATTGCAATTTGGCAAATATCTGAGCCTGAGTTCCATCTCCCATGCAATTGCAAACCACAACAAAACTATTCATTGACTTGGTGGGAGACCTTCTAGAAGTACTGGCATTTGGTAAGGATGTGAGACCGAGTTCTTACATGCAAACCACAAAAAAAAACTAAAGCTACTAATTCAAACTACTGAGATACATCTTTTTTACGATATTTTAGCAATGCCTAAAGCAGCACAGCACAGATTATTTTGAAGAACAGTGTTCAATAGAATGTCCACAGTCCAGCATTTCAGGCACACCAGCTTGTTTTAAATGCTGGACTGTGACCCTTAGACTTGGTGGGAGACCTTCTGTAAGTAGTACTGGCAGGATATTGATCTGTAAAAATGCTTGTCTTAAATGCTGGACATTATATTGAACAATGTTCTTCAACATAGTCTGTGCTGTGCTGCTTTAGGCACTATGTAAGTCATCTCAGACTCTAAGTAACCACACCCCCTTTAAGCCACGTTCAATAATTAGCGCAATGTAAACCATGCCCGCCTTGTTTCGGGGTTTTTTCTCTTTGTCGATGCCTAGGGCCTACTTTTGATCTTGCACACGGGCCCAATGATTTCATGATACACCCCTGATCCAAACCCCCCCCCCCAGAGCGCCCTGCCCAAATACCCAGTCAGCGTTCCTGCCGCCACAGCCGTGCCCCTCAGCAACGGTGAAGGCTGTGCAGCAATCAGAACTGTCCCTGAATGTACATGCCGCCCACTGTCCTTAGGGCTTGGGTTTGGTTGCTAGCCAACATCAATTCCACCCATCTCCCCAGTCAATCTCCACATGGAGCTAAAGTTGGCAAAGAGGTGAAAAAGCATCACCGCACAGGCTGCAAAAGCCTTTATTTTTTTGGGGGGGTGCAAGTAGCTGGTCTTTTGGGCACAAAATAGTCTAGCACCAGCCCTGGATATAGATGACTAAAATAAAGAGCAATAATATGTCAAGTCACATATTGGTTGCACAGTAATGATTCACATTATATAAACAGGGGGAGAGGGAGAAAGGGTAAGTGCTTTCTGTAAATGCACTGAAACACTCAGCCAAGCAGTCGTCATACCAGGGGAGCGTCCCCCCCCCCCCCCACACACACACCAGAGGAAAGGTTGAGTGGATTATCCTCTCCAGTGGAAGATTAAGGTTAATATACAAGCCTTATGTTGAAACAGAATAACCTGAACAATGGTGCCACTTTACACAAAACCAACGGACAATGGTCTAACTGCTATTTTGAGAGACCAGGATATCAGGGCCTTTGATCAAAGAAAGTCCATGTCAAACAAGCCCCATTGTTTCAAGAAAAAGTTTAACTCTATCTATCTATCTATCTATCTATCTATCTATCTATCTATCTATCTATCTATCTATCTATCTATCTATCTATCTATCGCATATATGTATGTGTATATATCTATATATATATTAATTTGCTATGTTGCATTTTGTAAGAATCAATATATAATGGGGTCATCCACATATAGGACAAAGATTCGACCCCAGTCTTTTATGGTTAAAAGGTTGTGTTGTTTGATTCTATGTTTGGTTAGGTATAAATTTCTTATAGCCAGCAAGGTACATGAGATGGGGACAGCAAATGACAGGGCATAAGGCAAGCAATCGCCATATTATATTAACATGAAACATATTAAAATACATTTCATAATAACACGAGACATCATATTCTCATTACACCTTTACCATGATCACAGATGGGCGGGTGAAAATTAGGGCAGTTACCTCCTATATTTGGAACCAACCAATCACGAGATGGTAAACATGAGGAGAGGGAGGTACCCATCCAATAATTACATTGCACCCTACAAAAGGAGAAACACACATGATTGAAGGGACCGAAGGACCACAGATCCACACGCTGACATACATTCTCTGGACGAACACAAGCTTGGTAATAAGTGACTACTCCCCATCTCGTTAGACGATGCTGTTAGGATGAATCGAATATACATCCTTTCCTTTAAACAATGATGAGATACTGACCATATAAATATTGATCAACTTTTTCTTCCCATAATTATAGGAATCGTATTTTGCGGTTTATATTTTAATCTTATCAAGTACTGTGTGAAGGGTAGTTTAGTATTTAATAATTGTCCCACATTATTTGTCTTGCCGTGTGTGCACGAAATTAAGATCAACCTGTATTGCAACCACTTTGGCTATTGTGGTCCCAGGGAAATTATTTATTGTCCAATCCAATCTGGTAGCCCTGTTAAATTAAGACTTCTTTCAAATTGATATTATCTATCTGTTGGCTCTTCAAGACATATTTCCGCCTTTCTTCCGGCCAGAGAAAATCAGAAAATTGTCTACCGAGCAGCAAGAGAAATTGTGTTTTGAATTTAAGGCACGGTTAACCACACCCTTTTTAACAGTCGAATGGGGCTACCCTAGAGTTATTTGTCAAATATTAAGGAAAAATAGTTTTATTATTGCGTTGATGTCTTTGGTAATGTGTATGAAATATTAATCACCAGAAATTCCGGTTTTGTATGACGATGTATAATTCTACTTGTATATTAATAAAATGTATGTACTTATTAATTTAATTGGGAGATATTTACACATTGGTAAGAATTCCCCATAGATTAGCGAACTCAGGAAATTATTGTGGTATATTACTGATTGTCTGAACAAAGTTCACAATTTTTTTATCAACTGCCATAAGTGGCTGGAGGCACTGCGATTCATTATACGTAGATTCAGACATTACCCTTTTATTTATCACGTACCGTTCGTCAAAACACTTACCACATATACTTGAGTATAAGCCGACCCGGATATAAGCCGAGGCACCTAATTTTACCACAAAAAACTGGGAAACCTTATTGACTTGAGTATAAGCCTAGGGTTGGAAATGCACCAGCTACTGGTAAACAATTCCCATCTGCAGCCTCACTGTGCCTATCTGCAGCCTCACTGTGCCCATTTACAGCCCCACTGTGCCCATCTGCAGCCTCACTGTGCCCACCTGTACCTTTGATTACAAACAGCGGGTGTCTCCTGCTGTGTCATGCAACTGCAGTCTTAGTTCGGCGGCCGTCCACTATAACAAAGCCCCGCCTCCTCCTTGTCCGTGATAGACCGAACACTGATTCAGTTTCCCAGCATTGTATCAATGTTCAGTGTTCCGTCTATCATGGATGAGGGGGAGGGTCTTTGTTACAGTGGATGGCTGCCCAACAGTTAAGACTGCATGACACAGCAGCAGACTCTCACTTGAGTATAAGCCAAGGAAGGCTTTTTCAGCATAAAAAATGTGCTGAAAAAGTCAGCTTATACTCGAGTATATACGGATTTATTTATTTAAAATTCCCCATACTTATTATCATTAACATTACATACCACACTTATAACATAAAATTGGCTAGCACTGCTGAGAGATCTTGTAAGAGGGAATCTTACCTACATTACAAAACATACTGGTGATTGTATTTTCATATACGTTGTGAAAGATATCTGTTGTATAGTAACATGACAGGAAGTGATAACGAACCTAATTTGTCTAGAAACAGCCCGGATGGTAATACCGCCCCAGCTGTAGCTACCTCAAACCCAAAAAAGGCTACTGAACCTCAGGAAAACTTAAGTGGAGTTCTCAACTATGGTGTAACCGAATACATTTGTAAGAAATTAGACCTAGGGGGCAATTTAGAGAAGTTTATCAAAGAGGAGAAAGAACAGGCCCAGATGTTGAGTGATCATTTTTTTATTGAAGTTGGCCAGGTTTACCAACTGATTATGGCTTTTGCTAGCGCAAAAGACACAAAAAGTCGAGACCAGCTCATTCTGAAGTCTTGGCCGATCTTGTGGTTTTTGTGTAATGAAGTTGTCAAACAAATGCCAGCCTTAAAGAAAGAATTGCGGGAATCCCGCACCACCTTAACCACTTGCCGACCGGGCCATAGTCGAAAGACGTCTACAGCGCGGTCGGCTAGTTCTGGGTGGACGTCCCTGGGACGTCCTCCCAGAATACTGCTCTCGCGCGCCCCCTGGGGCGCGCACCCGAGAACTTCCGAGACCGCCGGGTCCAGAGGACCCGGCGCATCACGGATCACGGTAAACGGCCGCTAATCGCGGCCGTTTACCATGTGATCGCTCCGTCAAATGACGGAGCGATCACATGTCAACAGACCGGCGTCATGTCATGACGCCGGTTCCTCCCTCCCCTCTCTGTACCGATCGGTACAATGTGAGGGGAGAGGGGGAGGGATCGGATGGCAGCACCGCTGTGGGCTGTATGTGTAGTGCTCACAGCGGTGCTCAGTGACAATTGCAGTCACATCCATCCATCCCTCCATGCTCAGCCATCCCCGCAATACTCTGCGTAATACCCCGCAATACTCTGCGTAATACCCCGCAATACTCTGCGTAATACCCCGCAATACTCTGCATAAATACCCCGCAATACTCTGCATAAATACCCCGCAATACTCTGCATTATACCCCGCAATACTCTGCATTATACCCCGCAATACTCTGCATTATACCCCGCAATACTCTGCATTATACCCCGCAATACTCTGCATTATACCCCGCAATACTCTGCATTATACCCCGCAATACTCTGCATTATACCCCGCAATACTCTGCATAAATACCCCGCAATACTCTGCATAAATACCCCGCAATACTCTGCATTATACCCCGCAATACTCTGCATTATACCCCGCAATACTCTGCATTATACCCCGCAATACTCTGCATAAATACCCCGCAATACTCTGCATTATACCCCGCAATACTCTGCATTATACCCCGCAATACTCTGCATTATACCCCGCAATACTCTGCATTATACCCCGCAATACTCTGCATTATACCCCGCAATACTCTGCATTATACCCCGCAATACTCTGCATAAATACCCCGCAATACTCTGCATAAATACCCCGCAATACTCTGCATTATACCCCGCAATACTCTGCATAAATACCCCGCAATACTCTGCATAAATACCCCGCAATACTCTGCATTATACCCCGCAATACTCTGCATTATACCCCGCAATACTCTGCATTATACCCCGCAATACTCTGCAATATACCCAGCAATATACCCTGCACTACTCCGCAATACTCTGCAATACCCCGCAATTTTTAACCAGTTCCCGCCCACAGTCATACAACGTCCTTGACTTTGAGCGGGGATATCTGAATGATGGGTGCAGCTACAGGCATCATTCAGATATCAGCTTTTTCAGCCGGCGATTCCCTACACCATAAGAATGATCATAGTGGCTGTTACACTGCTTGATCGTTCTTACGGGAGGCGAGAGGGGACGCCCCCCCCTTCCCGCCACCCTCCGGTGCTTCTACCGACTCACCGCTACGATCGAAGCCAAGATCGTTTTTTTTTTTTTTTTAATTTCAGGCTTCCCAGCCTAGAGGTGAGATGTGGGGTCTTATTGACCCCATATGTCACTGTAAAGAGGACCTGTCATGCCATATTCCTATTACAAGGATGTTTACATTCCTTGTAATAGAAATAAAAGTGATCAAAAATTTTTTTGGGGGGGAAAAAGTGTCAAACTAAAATAAATAAAGTAAAATAAACAATAAAAAAAAAAAAAAAAAATGTTTAAAGCGCCCACATTCGTGTGCTCACATGCAGAAGCGAACACATACGTAAGTCCCGCCCACATATGAAAACGGTGTTCAAACCACACATGTGAGGTATCACTGCGAACGTTAGAGCGAGAGCAATAATTTTGGCCCTAGACCTCCTCTGTAACTCAAAACATGTAACCAGTAAAAAATTTTAAAGCGTCACCTATGGAGATTTTTAAGTAGCGACGTTTGGCACCATTCCACAAGAGTGTGCAATTTTGAAGGGTGACATGTTAGGTATCTATTTACTCGGCGTAACTTCATCTTTCACATTATGCAAAAACATTGGGCTAACTTTACTGTTTTATTTTTTTTTAAAGCACAAAACTGTTTTTTTTCCAAAAAAAAGCGTTCGAAAAATTGCTGCGCAAATACGGTGCGAGATAAAAAGTTGCAACAACTGCCATTGTATTCTCTAGGGTCTTTGCTAAAAAAAATATATATAATGTTTTGGGGTTCTATGTAATTTTCTAGCAAATAAATTATTATTTTTACATGTAGGAGAGAAATATAAGAATTGGCCTGGGTGCTCCAGAACGCCTGGAGGTGCTCCGTGCATGTTGGGCCTCTGTATGTGGCCACGCTGTGTAAAAGTCTCACATATGTGGTATCGCCATACTCGGGAGTAATAGCAGAATGTGTTTTGGGGTGTAATTTGTGGTATGCATATGCTGTGTGTGAGAAATAACCTGCTAATATGACAATTTTGTGAAAAAAAAAAAAGAAAAAAAAAAATCTTGATTTTGCAAAGAATTGTGGGAAAAGATGACAATTTCAAAAAAACTCACCATGCATCTTTCTAAATACCTTGGAATGTCTTCTTTCCAAATAGGGGTCATTTGGGGGGTATTTGTACTTTTCTGGCATGTTAGGGTCTCAAGAAATTAGATAGGCCGTCAGTACTTCAGGTGTGATCAATTTTCAGATATTGGCACCATAGCATTTGGACTCTCTAACATTCACAAAGACCAAATAATATACACCAAGTTGTACTTATTTTTACCAAAGATATGTAGCAGTATAAATTTTGGCCAAAATTTACAAAGAAAAATTACTAATTTGCTAAATTTTATAACAGACACAAAGAAAAATTCATTTTTTTACCAAATTTTCAGTCTTTTTTCTTTTATAGCGCAAAAAATAAAAAACCCAACGGTGATTAAATACCACCAAAAGAAAGCTCTATTTGTGTGAAAAAAAGGACAAAAATTTCATATGGGTACAGTATTGTATGACTGAGTAATTGTCATTCAAAGTGTGAGAGCACCGAAAGCTGAAAATTGGTCTGGTTAGGAAGGGGGTTTAAGTGCCCAGTGGTCAAGTGGTTAAATAACAAAAAAGAGAACACAGAATCCCTGTCAATCGAGCTCCAACAGGCTGAGAAAAAACTCAGACAATCTAGAGAAGGTCAGGAAGAGTTAGTGGGCCAGATCCAAAATGCTCAGGTCTTATATAAAGAGTCCCGTCACCTATTGAAAAAACTGCAAGAGAAATATCAAAAATGGAAACAGGAAACATTACAAACAAGAAAGAAAAGGCCCCATTTAAGTAAACTCTGATGCTGGAGATAAAGAGAGTAAAGCAGAAATTGAGACTCAAATCAGAGCAGGGAGCCATGGAGGAACGAATAGAGAAATGAACATCCCAGTTAGACTATGAATCCATGAGCCAAACTCGCTTAGAGGAACTAGAATTGGAAAGATGTAAATATTCATATTTCCAGGGGTCACAGATAAGTCACGATGAGACAGGGTCAGGGATGAGACAGGGTCTGTAATTAAGCTTCAAAAATACTCACCAGAGTGTACAGAGGAGGAAGTAGAAAGGGCTTCATATGGGAAGAAAAGGAAGCCTAGGACCCCAGTTAAAAGGTATGACGCCCTCAAAATGATAAAATTCTTAAAAGAAACTGTTCCTGTTTTTTTCAACCATCACTGACCATCTAGGAACATACGAACGTACCTTAAAAATCTTAGACATTCAGGACGATCGTACCAAAATTGAGTTACTACCATGGATATTTGAAGAAAAGTACAGAGAATTATTTGATTCATTACAGGCCCTGTATGGTCAGTCATGGAGGGAGATTAAACATAGGTGTCAAATGGAGTCTGGACCCTACAAAACTGTCACTGCTGCCAAAGCCGTGGCCTATAATTAAAAATTTGTCCCTAATCAGTGTCCCACAGAATTTCTGACCGTATTGAGAAGTGCTTACTTTCTGGCTGAAAAGGACCCCAATCTGGACCAGCCAGAATTCAAGATTCTATTTTATGAAGCATTACCTGCTTATCTAACATTGGGGCTGGCAAGGGGTTTTAAAAAAGAATGTTCCCTGGATTGGTTAGTCAGAGAGAGTGATCACCTATACTCAATCCAGCAATCTAGTGAAGGTGGGATGAAAAGAGAAACCAAACCCAGCCCTAAAACCGTAGCAGCCACTACTGTGACCCCTCAACCTCCCGGTCTGCAAACAGAGAGAAAATCATATGCTGAGGCAGTCCGAGATGGGAAACCCACGGGACCTCCCGAAACTAATGCCCCAGCAGATGATGGGGGACAGACAGAGGTTGTAAAGTTACAGTAGTGAGGGTGGAAGGGGCCCCGGGCACAAAAATGGCCAGAGGGGATATCTGCAGGGGTCCCAGAACAACCAACATTCAAATTTGAATCAAGATCCCAATTTTAAAAGGTACCCATACTTTAAAAGGAACCCTAACTGACAGAAACCCTAATTTTAACAGAGACTCCAACTTCCAAGGGTACCCACGCTTTAACAGAGACCCCAACTTCAAGGGGTACCCCACTTTAACAGAAACCCCAACTTCTATGGTCATCCCGGTTATTACAGAAACCCCAGCTTTAACCGAGACCCCCAACTTCATAAGAGACCCAAATTTTAATGAAAATCCTGATAATGGCAGGTCACCTTCCAATCAGGAACACGTAAGTAACCCCAGGGTTGATGTAGCCCCCCTAATTCCCCAAAGTCAAAGGGAACTCCCGAGAGAGAGGCCGCAGCAACAAGACCAGAGAAGTGGTGATCAGTCTCTGCAGTCCCATCCTGAACGTAACTGGGTCAGGCAAAATAGGGTAAATCTCCAAAGTGCCATGGGCTGGCGAATTGAACAGGCAGAGACCCAGATTAATCGAATGTGCGAACAAATGACACACCTGATTAACCGCTAATCTGCTAACTTTTTTAGGGGCAACTCTTGAGACCAACCCAGGGTCACAGAATGCATAAAACCCCAGACAGTCCTCCAGCAGGGGACAACCCTGGGTGCGATGACAGAAGACACATACACCATACCCCTGACAACCTGAAAGCTTTCCTGGATTCAAAGAGATAACTTTTTCTAACTTGATCACTTTTTCTTCCCAAAATGATAGGAATCGTATTTTGCTGTTTATATTTTAATCTTATCAAGTACTGTATGAAGGGTAGTTTAGTATTTAATAATTGTCCCACATTATTTGTCTTGCCGTGTGTTGAAGCTGTGTGTGGGCGTAATTAAGATCAACCTGTATTGCAACTAAGTTGGCTATTGTGGTCCCAGGGAATTTTATTGTCCAATCTGAAAATGCTGCTCTATCTGGATGTTAGCATGAGTGCCTTGATACAATGACACTAAATAAAAAATGTGTTGACTTGCAAACAAAGTTTTTTTTACCATAGAGTGTGTGATCACAGCATCACAAACCTTATAATCCACATATGTGTTGAAATGTATAAAGTGTCTCCGTGCTGGTAAAATAAAAGTAAAGTATTTTCGTGCAAACTCCAAAAAGTTCATAAAAAATAAAATCAAATCAAAAACTTCATATATCAAATATAGTGATCCAAATACATGCAAAAAAATATATTTAAAGTGCTCCAGTGATCAAAAGTACTAAGTGCACACACAATAATGTCGCATACAGTACACACGGTCGGACTTACCGACAGGAAATGTTCGATGTGAGCTTGTTGTGGGAAAGTCCATCCATGTGCATGCTCCATCGAACATTTGCTGTCGGAATTTCCGGCCACAAATGTTTGAGAGCAGACTTGTTGTCGGAAAGTCCAATCGTGTGTACACAAGTCCGTCGCACAAAAGCTCATGCATGCTCGGAATCAAGCAGAAGGAGCCGCACTGGCTATTGAACTTCCTTTTTCTCAGCTCGTCGTACGTCTTGTATGTCACCGCGTTCTTACGTTCGGAATTTCCGACAACATTTGTGTGACCGGGTGCATGCAAGACAAGTTTGAGCCAACATCCTTCGGAAAAAAATCCACGGTTTTGTTGTCGGAAATTCTGATCGCGTGTACGCGGCATGAGTATCAACATTTAATATAAATAGTAACATCATTAAATATTGCAGTCCATTCTAAAATTAATCACAGCTTGTACTGGTGATTCAACTCGTGTTCACTCAGGTGCTCCCCCTTATGTGTGTACGCTCACCTTAGAGCGCGTGACCTTGCAATTAAGTTCAGTCAGAACACGTTTGTGAACCACCCCTGGGTTCAGTGTCAGTAATGGAGTCCTGGGCTGCTCAGTCCTGCTGCTTCCACACTCCTGCAAAACATAAAAAGGACTTGATAGTGTGATACCGTTTTATAAAATAAATTTATTAATAAACCATAACCCCTCTGACAGAGTACTTACATTTGCTGGGTGCTTCAGTGCACCACTCTATAGAAAGCCTTTCTGAGACAAGTCAGCTGTCTCCTGCTCCGTTCTGTCCCCTCCCCAACATGTGTCGATACAGGGATGAATCGTATCTTCCTCAGGGGGAATATCTATCTGTTGGCTCTTCAAGACAAATTTCGGCCTTTCTTCCGGCTGGAGAAAGTCCGAAAATTGTCTTCCGAGCGGCAAAAGATATTGTGTTTTTGAATTTAACGCGCGGTTAACCACACCCTTTTTAACATAGTTGATTGGGGCTACCCTAGGGTTATTTGTCAAATATTAAGAAAAAATAGTTTTATTATTGTGTTGATGTCTTTGGTAATGTGTATGAAATATTAACCACTTGCCGACCGTGTCACGCAGATATATTGCAGCACAATGGCTCTCCTGGGTGAAATCCCGTATGGGTACGTCCTACCCGTTTTCGGCCACCAGAGGGCGTGCACACCTGCTGCACGGTGGGGGACCCGATGCGCGTGGCCGGCGGGCACAAACACCGCCGGCCACGCGCAATTGCGTGCACAAGCACCAGCACGGGGATTTGTGTGTGTAAGGATAAGGACACAAATCCCTGTGCTGTCAGAGGAGAAGAGCCATATCGTTTCTTCCTATGGCTCCTCTCCTAGTCACTCACATCCCCACACAGTTAGAACACACATGAGGGAACACATTTAACCCCTTGACCGCCCCCTAGTGTTAACCCCTTCCCTGCCAGTGACATTTACACAGTAATCAGTGCATTTTTATAGCACTGATCACTGTATAAATGCCAATGGTCCCAAAAAAGTGTCAAGTCTCCAATCTGTCCATTGCAATGTCACAGTACCACTAAAAATGGCAGATCACCACCATTAATAGTAAAAAAAAAAAAAAAGAACTATAAAAATGACATAAATCTTTCCCATAGATTACAGACGCTATAACTTTTGCGCAAACCAATCAATATACGCTTATTGTGATTTTTTTTTACCAAATATATGTAGAAGAATATATATTGGCCTAAATTGATGAAGAAATTAGTTTTTTTTTAAACTTTTGGGGATATTTATTATAGCAAAAAGTAAAAAATATAGTTTTTTTTCAAAATTGTTGCTTTTTTTGTGTTTATAGCGCAAAAAATCAAAACTGCAGAGGTGATCAAATACCACCAAAAGAAAGCTCTATTTCTGAGAAAAAGTACGCAAACTTCGTTCGGGTACAGCGCCGAACGACCGCGCAATTGTCAGGTAAAGCGACGCAGTGCCAAATTGTAAAAAGTGCTCTGGTCAGGAAGGGGATAAAATCTTCCGGGGCTGAAGCGGTTAATCACCAGAAATTCCAGTTTTGTATGAAGTTGTATAATTATACTTGTATATTATTAATAAAATATATCTACTTATTCATTTAATTGGGAAAAATGCATACATTGGTAAGAATTCCCCATAGATTAACAAACTCAGGAAATTATTGTAGTATATTACTAATTGTCTGAACAAAGTTCACAATTTTTTTAATAACTACCATAAGTGGCTGGAGGCACTGCGATTCATTATACGTAGATTCAGACATTACCCTTTTATTTATCCCGTACCGTTCGTCAAAACACTTAAAGAGGAGTTCCACCCAGGGGGCCATCAAAAAAAAAAAAAATTAAAAGTCAGCAGCTACAAATACTGCAGCTGCTGACTTTTAATTGGACACTCACCTGTCCCTGGGTCCAGCGATGCGGGGGATCGAGGCCCCACTCGTCCCCCCTCCCTCCGCTCGTCGGCGCCGGCATTTCAACTGTGGGCGCCGGGCTGTGGCTTCACAGCCTGGCACCCACTGCGCATGCGCGAGCGGCGCCGCGTGCCGTGATTGGCCGCTCAATCACCTGGGACCTGTAATGGGTCCCAGATGATTGACAGGAGGGAGGGAGCAGAGCGGAGCCCTTCCTGTGCCTGGGGGGAAGTGATGTCACCAGCCCAGGCAAAGGAACAGGCAGACTACGAGGGACCACCTAGCAACAGGCATTTAGAGGTAAGTGAAAAAAAAAAAAATATCCAAATGTTTTTTTGTTTTTTTTTTTAGATTTTCTCCAGGTATTTTTGTTTTTTGGGTGGAACCCCACTTTAATTTATTAATTTAAGATTCCTCATACTTTTTATCATTAAAATTATACACTATCACACTATCATTTTGATCTACCAGTCTTTAACTATCTATAAAACAATGTTCAAACAATTCTTCATCACAGTGCTGAAAACTTGGCAATTGTCTGATGTGTCGTATACTTAGAAATCATTATGCAACAGGAAATAACACATGTGAACAGGAAGCACAATTTTATTTTAAAAGCTATCTTTAGCATTGGTTCTTCTTGAATTGTACTTTTGTGTTTCTATTTTGTTCTTGATTGAAGATTATGAAGGTTTGCTGGGATTTTATTACATTTGGTGCCCTGTTGTGCTATGTGTATAGTAAATGCCATTGATAGCAGAAATTGCTGGCCCATAATTAAAGATTCAGGTATATGCTTTATTTGGGATTCTACCCCTTACCTTAATTTTTTTGGATGGAACGGGATACTTCATCCTACCTCCACTCCAGGCAGGCTCATCTTGTGTTGCACCTGGAACCGGAGCTCAAATGACTTTGCTATCGTTGCCAACATTTAAAAAAGTTTTTAGGGACACCTTTTTTTCTGTGTCCAGAAAGCCCCTGTAGGCATAGCATGTACTTTAAAGTGGTTGTGAACCCTCCTTAGTGACTTTTAACTATAGGTAAGCCTAGAATAACGTGCGCTGTTTAGAAGGTATTTGACTTGTAGTGCGCCGATGACGTAATTGGCACATGCACTGTGAAGAAACGGACCTCCGTGCCGTTTCTTCCCCCAGCGTGTGCCATTACTGACGGCTCTTGTGCACATGCGCGGCTCCCGGAAGGAAGAGGGGCAAAGATGGACGCGACCTGCACAGGGGAAAGCGATGGATTCATTTGCAGGTAAGTGTCACATAATGGGACTAGTATGCGATGCATACTAGCCCATTATGCTTTTAATTTGCAGGCTTTGCAGGGAGCAAAAAAGGAAATAAAACCCATCAGGGTTTACTTCCTCTTTAATTAGTTACAGGGAATTTGCCTATTTTGGGCGTGGTTCTACAACAAGGTGAATTGTGTGCTTCCATCAGGGATATGCTAGCAATGAAAGGATTAATTATGTACAGCCAGCAAGGATCTGCTAGCAATAAAAGCATTAATCGGGTTTCTAGCCACCAGGGATCTAAAGGCCCCTACACACGATCAGAAAATCGGATGAAAAATACCGCTTTCGAAGCGATCATACAATAATCTGATGGTTAGTACACAGCTTTTGAGAACCGATCACCACAGTTCAGCCAATATTTTCTGAAGGGACAAGCACAAAAAATGTTCTCGGACGATACCAGATCATACGATTTTCGTTTAATCAGTACAGTCTTCATCCGAAAATACAATACAAATACAATATAATACATGACATCCCTTTTGAAGTTTTATTCTGTCGTACGAGAATTTTCATAATGTAAATGGTAAAAACCACCAACCCGCGCAGATGGAAACTGGTAAATATAAATTAATTTAGGAGCAGCATGTTATAAGGGTGAGTGAAAAGGGGGATAATTAACAGATTAATTACAAACCGCGCTCCCTTTAAAATGCAAGTGCAAATAATTAACTAACAATCACAAAATACAAGTATTACAAGTGAAAATGATAATCACAAAAAATTGTGAGAAATACTGTGTCAATAGTGACAACCATCAATAGCTTTCAGCTAGAGTCCAGTCAAAAAGCATCAAAGACATCGAAGTGTTGGAATATCAAGCAGTGGAAACAAAGATCAAAAATTCAAAAACAAATAATGTTCAAAAAATAGTAAGCATTTTCAAAACTTCTGGATAAATCATTCTAGTATTTGGCAAACATCAAGGGAACAGTAATCCATCACCATCACCGGCCACACAGCCTACTCACCAGATTGTGGTGACTCCCATTACAGGAGTCAAAAGCGCTTCAAAGACATGCCAGAAAGCTTCACGCGATCACAGCTTGGTCCAAGCGCTGGAAATCAGGAACGCTGTGACTGCATGAGTACTGGATAGATTTAGATGAACTCTCGGATGGAGATTGGTCGTAGAAGACCATTAGTGCCATAAATGGGAAGAGAATGAATGGAAAACTCCCATCATGAAATAAACCAAAAATTTATTAAACAGGCTAAAAACAGGCTAAAAAACCCACATGAACCACAAGTAGGTTTGTGTGGACAATCAAACAACGAACATAGCTACGAAGCTGCGTAGCGGGTGGAAGTTGCGTGTCACGTTCGGTAAATACGACCGGTTTCGTCAGTACGTTCTGACGTCATCAGGGATCGTACGTACGGACACGTCGCTTCCTTAAATTACAAACGTCAATTGAAGGTATCCAATCCGATGCCATCCCACCCAATTATGAGATTAGGATAAGCTGGAGGACCATTGAGATAAATGGAGGCTGCCATCTTGTGGCCAAAAACCCAAAGAACAGTTACAAAAATATATAGTGAACATCTGGACTGCCATCTTGTGGATAAATGCCAAATTACACAACTAAATAAATTTATTTGGAAAGAAAATAAAATAAATAAAATAAAATTAAAGTTACATTTAAATTAAAAATTAAGATTTTGGGATGGAATTGAATTCTCAATCACAGAGAATATTCTAAAAATATGGGATGAGACTGAAATGGATTACCACAGTATAAATCAGTAATTGGACAAATAACAATTCAAGTCAATATCAACATTGATACCTGCCGGAGTAAGTGTGTTCAATCTATTTATCCATTCTGTTTCATTTTGTGATATTCTCTGAACCATATTTCCTCCCCTCCAGTCAACATCCAGCTTGTCTATCCCAAAAAATTGGGCCAAGCTGGGATCTTGACGGTGGTGGATTCTGAAGTGGTTAGAGAGACTATGTTTCTGAAAAAAATTTTATGTTTGTAAGGTGTTCATTGCATATGCAGAGGTTTCTCTTAGTACATCCAACGTACTGTAACCTACACGGGCAGATGATAAGGTATGTGACATGGGTGGATTTGCATGTGATGAATTTATCTATCTTGTAATCTTTGCCCGTGCTAAAGGATGTGAAGTTTTCCACTTTCCTCGTGTTGTTCCTAGTTAGTTTACAGGCCTTACACTTCCTACAATAAAAGAACCCTTTGAGGTCCAAGAAATTGGTGGCTCTCTTAGGGGGGTTAAGTACATTCGGGGTCAGTTTATTTTGCAAATTCGGTGCCCGCCGATAAATAAATTTGGGGTGTTCCGGTAGTAGTCTGGATAAAGTCTTGTCTCTTAACAAGACTGGCCAGTGTTTTAAGAAGATTTTTTCAACGCTTTTGTAGTCCCTATTAAACTTCGTCAAAAAAGGAACATGGTCCAACTCACATTTTTCTTTGGTGTTATCCTTCAGGAGTATATCTCTAGCCATCTGTAGGACAAGTGATTGAGTGGCCCTAAGACCATTTTCCCGGTGCCCTTTTTCTTTAAATCTATCAACCAATAGATTGGATTGAGACATGTAATCCAATATAGAATCACAATTATGTCTAATCCTTAGTAGTTGGGTGATGACAGCTAGCCGTGGGTATATAGCTATTTCTATCGGTGCCCTTGAAATGGGTCTTAGTGTGGATTTTCCCATTGTTCTTATACAAAGTTAGATCAAGAAAACTTATCTCACTTGTGCTCCAATTGCCTGTGAACATTAGTCCATAGCAATTCTGATTGATGTTATTTAGGAACATTTCCAATGCCTTCACTGTGCCGTTCCACAGGATCACAATGTCATCTCAATGTACCTTTTGTACAGGCAGATCTCAGGTATGTGGGCTCCAAATATGCTGTGGTCTTCCCAAAGACTCAGGAGTATGTTAGCCACACTGGGAGCATACCTGACTCCCATCGCCACTCCTTTGATCTGCCTGTAACAAGACCCCTCGTGCCAAAAGTAATTGTTAGACATGGCTAACTCTAGAATCTTGATCAGAAATTCTTTCTGTTCAGTTTTGAGACTGGACTTAGAATCAAGGGCCCTCCTTGTGGTTCTCAAAATATCTCTCTCAACAAGGTTGGTATAAAGCGATCCAACATCAATCGTAACAGTTCATGAGATGTTTACTATCTCGCAGATATGAGGGGTAAGATTGAACAATGGGCTGCAAAAAATAATCAACATATTCACCTAATCTGGAAAAAATAGAGTTTATGCCACTAATAATAGGTCTACTGGGTGGGTATTGGGAGTTCTTATGTATCTTGGGCAATTGATAAATTATGGGGAGTCTAGGTGCATCAGGGGCAAGATATCTGGCTTCTTTCTTATTAAGGATTCTTATTAAGGATTCTCACCTCTTTAGCTTTACATACACTATCCTTCACTAAGGTTTTAAGTTCTTATGTGTAGTCATCTCTATTTAAGACTACAGTCCCCCCCCCCCCCCCCTTTATCCGCTTGGCGGATAGCAATGTTCTTCCTTTTCTCAAGTGCCTCTATACCTTTTTGTATATTACCCTTCTTTTTCCCTTTTTTGGTTTTGATAAGCCTAATATCTTGCTCAACCATACTTTTAAACATCTACAGGAAATGATTCAATGACTTCTTAGGGTTGAAAACTGATTGATTTCTCAATCCACTGTGTTGGTACTCTGATTCCATGGACTGGGTATTAGGGGCTTGTTTCTCTGCATAGTGTTTTTTAATATGTAGTTTACGTATAAATTTCTCGGTATCAATAAATGCCTCAAATTTATTTAATCCTTTATCCGGGGCATATTTAAGACCGAAGTCAAGTACTTTAAGTTCCTTCCTCCTCTCGTACCTCTTCATTGTTTCTTTGGGGGTCCTGGGTGGGCCAGATGGGTGGGTCCCATATTGGGTCCTTGGTAGTGGGTTGTGCCAAGGTAGATGTGGTGGTCCACCCCTCCCCCTTCCTCTCCAATATCCCTTTGACCAGGATAACCCCTGTTTTGATCCCCTGGAGGGTGGATCTCCATGTCCCCTCTTGTGAAAACCCCTATAGGGTGGACGACCTCTCTGTGAGTCCTCGCCTTCGTAGAGAGGTTGGAACCCATTGTATGTGGGGATATCATAACCTCCGTAATAACCATTATCATAATGGCTAGAACTAGGCGTAGGGACAGGGTAGGCCGGGTAACCAGACTTACTAGTAGCACCTCTGGAACAACTACCTTCACGATTGTTCTTGATACCTCGGGTGGGGGGGCCAGGCATACGCCCCTGGTTACTACCGCCCGGTGTAGAACATAGAGGGACCCTGGAAGGTTGAATAGACTCCAATCTCTCTGGCGAAGAGTCCATAGATTGGTTTGGAGCCAATTCTAGCAACTCGTCCTGCCATTTGTAAACTCTGTTTTCCCTATAATCTTTAAGGTCACATTGGTACTTTTTTTTTTCTTGGCTTTGGTGTCCTTATCTAATTTGTCCAGATGTTTGTGTACCTTTATGTTTTTTTCTTTATATTCTGCAGTGTCTTTAAAAGGTGCAATAGCCTCCTTAAGTTCAGTGATCTTGGTCTCTAATATTTGTAGTTTGGCTTATCGCCTACAAATAATTAGATCCAACAATTTCTGTTCGCTGTCAGCTGTCATTAAAAAAAGTTGTACCATTGGGCATCTAAATCAGAATCCTCAAGACCATCAGTTGGACCAATGTCCCAATGTAGACACCTTGGTGTCATGTTGTTAACACATTGTTCTAATGCGGCAATATCCCACCAAGCTCGGATTTTCTTATCCAGAATGTTTTTTAAGGATTTGAAATTATGTTCCAAATCTTTATGTGCTAAATTTTCAGCAGAAGAAAAAACATCAGTTGTGTCAGTGGGTCTGCTACTCATATAATTAAAAATATCCATTGCTGCAGGGATATAACTTAAAAAGATGATGCAATGTAAATGGTAATATCCACCAACACGTGCAGATGGAAACTGGTAAATATAAATTAATTTAGGAGCAGCACATTATAAGGGTGAGTGTAAAAGGGGGATAATCAACAGATTAATTACAAACCGCGCTCCCTTTAAAATGTAAGTGCAAATAATTAGCTAACAATCACAAAATACAAGTATTACAAGTGAAAATGATAATCACAAAAAATTGTGAGAAATACCGTGTCGATAGTGACAACCATCAATAGCTTTCGCCTAGAGTCCAGTCAAAAAGCATAAAAAACATCGAAGTGTTGGAATATCAAGCAGTGGAAACAAAGATCAAGAATTCAAAAACAAATAGTGTTCAAAAAATAGTAAGCATTTTCAAAACTTCTGGATAAATCCTCCTAGTATTTAGCAAACATCAAGAGAACAGTAATCCATCACCATCAATTTTAGAATTTTAGAATATTTTAGAATATTCTCTGTGATTGAGAATTCAATTCTATCCCAAAATCTTAATTTTTAATTTAAATTTAACTTTAATTTAATTTTATTTATTTAATTTTATCTTCTTTCCAAATAAATGTAGTTGTGTAATTTGGCATTTATCCACAAGATTGTAGTCCAGATGTTCACTATATATTTTTGTAACTGTTCTTTGGGTTTTTGGCCACAAGATGGCAGCCTCCATTTATCTCAATGGTCCTCCAGCTTATCCTAATCTCATAATTAGGTGGGATGGCCCCGGATTGGATACCTTCAATTGACGTTTGTAATTTAAGGAAGCGACGTGTCCGAACGTACGATCCCTGATGACGTCAGATTGTACTGACAAAACCGGACGGATTTACTGAACGTGACACGCCACTTCCACCCGCTACGCAGCTTCGTAGCTACATCCATTGTTTGATTGTCCGCACAAACCCACTTGTGGTTCATTCAGGTTTTTTAGCCTGTTTTTAGCCTTTTTAATACATTTTTGGCTTATTTAACGATGGGAGTTTTCCATTTATTCTCTTCCCATTTATGGCATTAATGGTCTTCTACGAACAATCTCCATCCGAGAGTTCACCTAAATCCATCCAGTACTCATGCAGTCACAGCGTTCCTGATTTCCAGCACTTGGACCAAGCCATGATCGCGTGAAGCTTTCTGGCATGTCTTTGAAGCGCTTTTGACTCCTGTAATAGGAGTCACCACAATCTGGTGAGTAGGCTGTGTGGCCGGTGATGGTGATGGATTACTGTTTCCTTGATGTTTGCCGAATACTAGGAGGGTTTATCCAGAAGTTTTGAAAATGCTTACTAATTTTTGATCTTTGTTTCCACTGCTTGATATTCCAACACTTCTATGTTTTTGATGCTTTTTGACTGGACTCTAGCCAAAAGCTATTGATGGTTGTCACTATTTTGTGATTGTTAGTTAATTATTTGCACTTGCATTTTAAAGGGAGCCTGGTTTATAATTAATCTGTTAATTATCCCCCTTTTTTTGAGAATTTTTGTAACCTCTTCATTTTCCATATGAGACTGACTAGCATTCGACGAAAAATGGACAGTCATTCATCCGATAATCTCATTGTGTGTGTGAGGCATTAGGTTAGTAAGATCCCTGGTGGTTAGAGACATGATTATCAATTTCATTGCTAGCAGTAGGGATGAGCCAAACACCCCCCAGTTCGGTTCGCACCAGAACATGCGAACACGCAAAAAATTTGTACGAACACCGTTAAAATCTATGGGACACGAACATGAAAAACCAAAAGTGGATTTTGGGGGGACTCCTACTCCATTTTTTTTTATTTTGGTGCAGGGTTCCCCTTAAAATCCATACCAGACCTAAAGGGTCTGGTATAGATTTTGGGGGGACCCCTACGCATTTTTTTAAATATTAGTGCTGGGTTCCCCTAATATTTATACAAGACCCAAAGGGCCTGGTAATGGACTGGGGGGGAACCCATGCCGTTTTTTTCAATGATTTTTATCTGTATTGCTGAGCTCCGACAATTCATTACAGCCGCGAGCAGTTTCAAATCACTTTTTTTCTTTGGAAATGTCATTTTGCTGTGGTATTGTTCTAAACACGGGAAAGAGGCGTTACTTTACCCCCCAGACATGATATTTAAAGGAATATTTCATTTTTATTGTTTCACTTTAAGCATTATTAAAGTCACTGCTTCTGAAAAAAATGCAGTTTTTAAAACTTTTTTTTGCATTGATACATGTCCCCTGAGGCAGGACCCGGGTCCCCATACACCTTTTATGACAATAACTTGCATATAAGCCTTTAAAATGAGTTTTTCATGTTAGTGTTCCATAGACTTTAACGGTGTTCCGCGGCTTTCGAATTTGCCGCGAACATCGCATAATGTTTGCTGTTCGGGGGAACAGGCGAACACTCAATGTTCAATTTAAACTTACATCGGACTCATCCCTAGCTAGCAGATGCTTGCTGGCTGTACATTCTTGGCAACTATGCTGCCATCCTGCAGAAAAGGGCAGCCACACCGTAACACAGACTTACTGCTTCGTTTTGCTCTCTCTGCAGCCTGACTGAGTCCCCATAGCCACCCAAGTGATCACTGCTGTGGGGGAGGAGATAGGGGGAGGGATCAGTGCCTGCCACAGTCCTGTGTTGATGACCCCGTCCAGCAGCACTGTATTGAGAAAGAGCATCTGAGCTTTGAATGTCCTGTGCATGCCCGGCCTTGATTTTTCCGGGACAGAGCCCAGGACAAGGTCGGGTCGGGACAGGTTTTCAAAATCCGTGAGTGTCCTGGACAGACCGAGACAGTTGGCTACAATGCCTTATTCACTGCAAAGGATCATTGTTTATCTGCACAGGGTTGGGCTTTAACTGCCTGATAAGGAAGATAGCCATCCGGCAGGCACTGGCTTAAGAGCTTGCTGCAGAGGGGGTAACATGTTGGCATAGTCATATTCCAGCCACTGGGGGGGGGGATAGCCTTAACCTCTCATGCTACAAGTTGAAGGTGCGGGTGGTCAGGCGCATTTAAACTTTGCAGTGGATCTTTAGGAGACCCAATAATGCCAGAACTTGGAAAATATTCAGTTAGGGAGGGCGAGGATGGTTTACATTTACATGGTGGTGGTGGGGGCTAGGATACCTTTGAAAATTGCTTTTTCAGTGTTTTCCTGCATTTTTAAGTACACCTATACTGAAAAATCCATGCACATTTTCTGAGGATATTCCTTGCATCGTAACCGTTATGCCTGTCAAATAACGTCATGTACAGCTGAGTCATTTCTTTTAGAATCTTTATATACAGCTAAGGATATTTCAGGTTTAGGCTTCATATACACGGGACGTTTTTACAATCTCCCCTGAATGATTTAACTTGACAGATAGTAACCCACATTTAAAACGTCCGTTTTGCCACGTTTAGATGTGTTTTGCATATAGAAGCATTTTTTTCAAAATAGCCAAAAATGAAAAACGCCTGTAAACGAAACGCGGCTAAACGCGAGTTACCGTGTTTAGAAGCATTTGGCACTTGAAATGCCTCTAAACTTAGCTTCTGAACCCATTTTTTGGGTTCCAAAAAAAGCCTCTAAACTCAGCTGCCTAGAAACAACTGTAAAGATAACAGAGGAGAGTTCAGGAGCAGTTGAAAAAAATGCCCAACTGCTCCTAATTGTCTGTTTAGCAGCAGCAGTGTACATGAGGCCTTAACCTACACTGTGATTACTGTCTGTCAATCAAACTAGCAATTTATGATTTTTATCTTGATTTTATAGTAGGGCAATAGATCATTTTTTTTCCTGGGGGGTGGTTCAGGTCTTTCAAATTTAAAGGCATCATTTACACTTTTATGTTGGGGGAGGTACGGTAAAAACATGTGACAGCAGAGTGGGGTCATGAGACTTTGCAATGCAGCGCAGCAAAAATTATCCCCATTCAACTGAATAGAATGCAATGCCCGCAGTTGTGGTGCGGTAGTGTACTCATTAGTACAGCGAGCTCCTCCTAAGCTCCCTATTTTTTTTTTCCTTCAGCCCGTTGGGTTGAACTAAAAAAAACTTACCGTGTGAATCAGGCTTTAGATCTCATTCATATGTTCTAAATGGCAATGGAATGGCAAATATACCATGAATACCTACAACCAGGATCCCAGATGTTCCATTTTTTGTCAGCTGCTCAGCCTGTTCACCTGAGTGATGGGCTGAAAAGAGTCTCTGCTGTTAACATGTATCTGTACATCCAGTGGTCCCCATGTTTAACCACTTGAGATCCACGCTATAGCCGAATGACGGCCACAGCGCGGACCTGCTTTGCCGGGACGACGTCTATTGACGTCGTCCTGTGCCCGAGCGGCCTGCACGCCCCCTGCAGAGTGCACGCAGCACGCTCTGTGATCAGCGAGTCTATGAGTCGAACCCGACCCCTTACCACATGATCAGCTGTCAGCCAATGTGATGTCAACAGAGCCGGTAATCGGCTATTTTTTCTCCTCGCGCTGACAGCGTGAGGAGAAAAAAAAAGCCGATCATCAGCGGCCGTGAGAGGGACATCAGTCCCGATCACGGAGATCTGCTGCCAGATCACCAGTGCCCATCTGTGCCCCCTGCAAGTACCACCTAGTAATAGGCAACAGTGCTGCCTACAAGTGCCCACCAGCGCCACCAATCAGTGCCCACAGTGACACCTATCAGTGCCCACAGTGACACCTATCAATGTCCACAATCAGTGCCAGAACAACAGTGCTGCACATCAGTGCCACCTACCAGTGCCCATCAGTGTCACCTACCAGTGCCCATCAGTGTCGCCCATCAGTGCCCAGTGCCACCTATCAGTGTGACCTATCAGTGCCCATCAGTGCCATCTATCAGTGATACCTATCAGTGCCCATCAGTGCCACCCTTCCGTGCCACCCATCAGTGCCACCCATCCGTGCCACCCATCAGGGCCCATCAGTGCCATCTTATCAGTGGCCATCAGTGCCGCCTTATCTGTGCCCATCAGTACCGCCTTATCTGTCCCCATCAGTGCCACCTTATCTGTGCCTATCAGTGCCGCCTTAACTGTGCCTATCAGTGCCCATCAGTGCAGCCTATTAGTGCCCACCAGTGCCGCCTCATCAGCGCATATCAATGAAGGAGAAAAATTACCTATTTTCAAAATTTTATAACAAACTATTAACCACTTGAGGTCCGGGCCATAGCCGAATGACGGCCATAGTGCGGACCTCAATTTCCGTCATGGAACGTCCTCCCCTGTGCACGCACACCGCGCGCACCCTGCAGGGCACGCGGTGAGGGCGCTGTGATCACTGAATCACGGAGACTCGGATGATCACAGACCTGAGTAAGGGGCCGATCCCGGTCCCTTACCATGTGACCAGCTGTCAGCCAATGACAGCTGATCACATGATGTAAACAAAAGCTCGGTAATCAGTTTCGTTTTCTCCTCACGCTGATAGCGTGAGGAGAAAAAAAAGCCTATCACCGGCTTATGTTAAAGGGACATCGGTCCCGAAGAAGAAGGAGGCACATATGCCTCATCTGAGCCTACCAGTGCCACCTGCCAGTGCCCAGCAGTGCCACCTATCAATGCCCACAAGTGCCACCTATCAATGCCCACAAGTGTCACCTATCAATGCCCACAAGTGGTGCCAATCAGTGCCACCTAGCAGTGCTGCCATCAGTGTAAGCAATCTGTGCTCATTATTGCCACCCATCAGTGCCCATCACTGCTACCTATCGGTGCCCATCAGTGCCGCCTAATCAGCGTACATCAATGAAGGAGAAAAATTACCTGTTTGCAAAATTTTATAACAAAATATAAAATATATATACATTTTTTTTTTTTTAAATGTGGTCTTTTTCAATTTTTTTAACAAAAAATAAAAACCGCAGAGGGGATCAAATACCACCAAAAGAAAGCTCTATTTATGGGGAAAAATTATAAAAATTTCATTTGGGTACAGTGTTGTATGACCGCGCAGTTGTCATTCAAAGTGCGACAGCGCTAAAAGCTGAAAATTGGTCTGGACAGGAGGGGGGTTTAAGTGCCCAGTAAGCAAGTGGTTAAACATGATTTTTTTTTTTTCAAAATTTTCCATCTTTTTTTTGTTTGTGTAGCGAAAAATAAACATCCCAGCTGTGATTAAATACCACCAAAAGAAAGCTCTATTTGTGGGAAAAAAATGATAAAAATTTCATTTGGGTACAGTGTTGTATGACAGCGCAATTGTCGTTCAAAGTGTGACAGCGCTGAAAGCTGAAAATTGGTCTGGGCAGGAGGGGGGTTTAAGTGCCCAAAAAGCAAGTGATTAAGCTCCAGGGAACAAAGCAAAACACATTGGGGTGTGGCCTGGCGGAAACCCAGGATGAGGTCTCTTCCATCACTACTACATTACCATAGGACTCCGTGGATGTGCGGCACCAGGGATTTTTTTTATCTCTTCCCTTCAGTGACTACAGGAGCTGGGATTAGCTCATCCCTCGCCGACACTCCTGCAGCACATTTGGTATCATCTACATCAGTGGTCATCAACCCTGTCCTCAGGGTCCTCAGGGTATTCCAGTGAGTTTGCGGGGGGGGAGAACCAGGGACTGACAGTTACCACTCTTTGCTCACTGAAGGCTGAGAACTGAGTAATCAGCGGTCTTTGATCGCTCTGTTGTTAGGCTTAGAAGCAGCTGGGGACAGATGCAACATTGGATCGATGTTCCACTTAGGTAAGTATAATTAAAAAAAAAAAAAATCTCTTTTAAAGAAAAAAAAAAATCCCCCTCTCCCTTCTAAGAAACCTCTCTCCCCAAGCAAAGATTCCCACTGTAAAATATCTCCCTTCCTCAAATATCCCCCCAAAAATGAAACCCCCCTGTCTCTAAACCAAACCACCAAAGCAAAAATATCTCCCTCAGTCAATACCCTCTCCCCCAACAAAGATTTCTAATTATAAAGAAAATCTCCCTTCATCCAATCAAACTCCCTCCTAGAAGCAAATCCCTGCCATTAACCACCCCCTGTAAACTTCTCTACAAGAAACTCCCCCCTTCTCCAAAAGCAAACCCACTCCCCTTTCCTTAACCCCCCACCAAAAGAAACTCCCCCAGACTGGAATTCTTACTTCCCCCTTCCTAAAACAGAAAATTAATGCCTCCCCACTTACCAGACCTCAGATTCAGCATGGCACAGAAGTAGGAAAACTTCTGCATCCCCAGTCTCCCTTCGGCTGTGTCATATGATACCTTGAGGAGGAGTCTAGTCAGTTTCTTATCTCACAGTATCTCACTGTAGACTTTCACTCACTGAGCTCCCAGTCTCTCACTAGACTTCCTGATCCCAGTCTCTCACTAGACTTCCTGATCCCAGTCATCACTGGATCCCCTAAGCTCTTCCACAACTTTCCGGTTGTATACTCCTTAAGCGTCACCCCTGCTATCCTGCTGGGTCCCTGGCTTGGCACTTGCTGTTGTTTTCCCACTTATTCACAGTCCCTGGTTGGTGAGAAGACTGCTCTGGTACTTGCTCAAGCTTACTCACTGTAGTCTCCGGTAGTAAAATGGATAGTCCCTTAGTGGAGACAGCTTCCCTTCTACCTCCGACCACAACTGGTTCCCCATCCGGCTGAACCTTCTCAACTTGGTTGGACTCCAATCCTGCAGTTCCAATCCTACGCTGCTTCTCCTGCTCCTGGATAGGCCTCAGGCAGCCTAGCAGCCAGGTGTCCCCGGGATAGGCCTCAGTCTTCCAGCCTAGCAGCCCGGGGTGACATAACACACTTCCATCTAGACAGCCGTCCAGGTGGCACAAAACCCCGATCACCTGACTCCACCCAAATAAATAGACTCTCCCAGCAGGCCAAGTGACTAAAGAAACCCCTGCCATTCATACTCTGACTTTGCAGAGCCCCCGTCATTCTAATGTCACCAGGTACTGTGCCACCTAGTGACAGAAGAGAAAAGGTGCAGCAATTCCAGAATTAGAGAGGAATCAATTGATCTTCTAGCAATTAACCAGGAAAATTACCACCTGGCAAACTCAATTTATTATCAACCCTGCCAAAACAACAGGGTGTTACATATGTATCATTATCAATGCTTTTTCATACTGATGAATGGTGATGCACCAAGTGACATCACCAGCGCATGGGCTCTGAAGGTCCGGTGTCTTGCCGAGAAACTTCCCTCGGCGGATAAGGACCCCCCCTGTACTGCGCAGGCGCAGCGCCTGTGCAGTAGGAACAACTATCAGCCACCGGAGATAGCTCAAAATGTTCAATCAGCTGTACACGGCACCTGCGCCCTAGGTCCAGGTTCCTTCCCCACCATCCAAGTGGACCTAGAGGGGGAATAAAAAAGAGCCGAGCGAAGCGAGGCCGTGCCCGAAGCGTGGCGAGCGAAGCGTGGCGAGCGAAGCGAGCCCGCAAGGGGCCCTCTTACAGGCGCCGTGTACAGCTGATTTTCATCTATTCACCTTCGGCTATTTCCGCCGGATCCTACTGTGCAGGCGCAGCGCCTGCGCAGTAGAGGGGGGTCCTTATCCGCCGAGCGGAACTTTCTCGGCAGAACACCGGCATACCTTGCCAGAACTTCAGAGCTTCATGCTAGAACCGAAGGCTCCTGTGCACATGTGCGGGAGTGACGTCATCGTGGCTCCAGCCATTTACACAGCTGGAGTGTGCAAACCCGGAAGAAAGACCAGGGAAAGATGTCAGCCCTCTCAGTGGTGACAGCATGGCGCTGGAGAGCTTCGTTCTGAGGTAAGTATTTCATAATTTGCTAGTATACGATGCATACAAGCACATTATGCCATTGTGTCAGTGAAGAAACCAAAGAAGAACTGGCAGATATGTCAATATCCATTATGGCCACGCGAATCCGTGCATGTGCATTAGCAGTCGGCGCGTAACGGCGAACGCATGCTGGCAATGGCTAACGTGCGTACGCAAAACGTGCTAATTACCAGTGTTCTGCTGGACTATATAAGGACTCCAAGTGCTCTCATAAATCGCTGGATTATCGTCAGCTCTGTATCCTGTGTTCCTTACTCCTGTTGGATTACCTGTTACCGACCCGGCTTACCCTGACCTGCTCTGGCTTCTCTCTTGGCTCTGAACCCGGCTTGTTTCACGGACCTGCTCTTGCCTGTTCCAGTGTTTGACCCTGACTTGATCACAACTACATTTCTTGCCTCTGCTTCTGAATGCCTTCTTGTGTTTGACCCCCGGCATGGCTTCTGACGATGTCTCTGCTTTTCCACCTGTTAAGATCCGCCAGTACCTCCAGGGAATCATTGGCTGTTACCACCCTCTCTGCTCCTGGGTGTCTGCTCCTGGAACCATCAGACAGTTTCACCAGCAGGGAACCCGTGCGTCTCTGGGCATAGCACCCTCTGCCTCCAAATCCAGGGGTGCCCTGCACTCAGCCGCAAGGGGAGCCCTCTCGTCACCTCAGCCTCCAGCCTGGTACGTGGCACATTGTCTTACAGCTGTTTTTTCTCTTTCTCTTTTTTTTTATAACAAGAAGGTTTTCTTTTTCTCTTTTAAACCAGCCGTGGTATACAACCGCTTTATTAAAAAATAAACTTTAGTTCCGCTTTTAGGAGGTATTAAGTGGAAACTAAAAAAAATTGATTTCAAATTATTTTTTAGTGTGCTAATATGCAATAAAACTGTTTAAGTATCTTATATAGCAAGGCCTGCATTAATATGCGTAGTTGTATAATTTCAGTATTAGTCTTAAATCAGCAGATCTACAAAATAATCTGCTGACAACAACTACACTTTAATGCGGAAATAAACTGTCTCATCACCACGAACTGAAAACGCTATCTAATGAATTTTTAATGTTTACTAAACTCACCCATCCATCCATGTCTCCATGCTTTATTTTTTTACTTTGAAAACAACCCCCTAGCATTTTTAGCTGCGGCCATCTTGAGTAGGTGCAAATGGTTCATGTAGCATTTTGTCCTTCTGGACACACGGATTGGTTTAACTACATGGGGATGTGGTGTGGTATTTATTTACTGATACAGATGGCATATCTTTATTAATTTATGTAGTATTTACCTCCTGGGATCCATCTGCCCTTAACTCAGGAATGCAGGCAGGAGGGTGTGCTTATCTGAGAAAGCTCCTCCTCTAGCTGAAATTTAAAAAAAAAAGTTCATGAAGATCCATGGGATGTATGACATATTTTGGTCAGAACCCAGGAAACAACTGAAGAAATGTTAAAAAAAAATGTAAAACAATTAATAAGCAACTCCACTTTTGTTGAGAAAAAAAATATTCCCCTCTGGGTGATTTATGTACATTGCAGGGATTTTAACAAACTTTGTTGCAGATTCCTACCTTTTGCTAAACTAAAGAAATAGCGGTTTGTTAATCTCTATTAAAGTAATTTTATAATTACAGTGGGGACTGAAAGTATTCAGACCCCCTTAAATTTTTCGCTCTTTGTTATATTGCAGCCATTTGCTAAAATCATTTGAGTTAATTTTTTCCTCATTAATGTACACACAGCACCCCATATTGACAGAAAAACACAGAATTGTTGACATTTTTGCAGATTTATTACAAAAGAAAAACTGAAATATCACATGGTCCTAAGTATTCAGACCCTTTGCTCAGTATTTAGTAGAAGCACCCTTTTGATCTAATACAGCCATGAGTCTTTTTGGGAAAGATGCAACAAGTTTTTCACACCTGGATTTGGGGATCTTCTGCCATTCCTCCTTGCAGATCCTCTCTAGTTCTGTCAGGTTGGATGGTAAAAGTTGGTGGACAGCCATTTTTAGGTCTCTCCAGAGATGCTCAATTGGGTTTAAGTCAGGGCTCTGGCTGGGCCATTCAAAAATAGTCACAGAGTTGTTGTGAAGCCACTCCTCGTTATTTTAGCTGTGTGCTTAGGGTCACTGTCTTGTTAGAAGGTAAACCTTTGGCCCAGTCTGAGGTCCTGAGCACTCTGGAGAAGGTTTTCCTCCAGGATATCCCTGTACTTGGCCGGATTCATCTTTTCCTCGATTGCAACCAGTCTTCCTGTCCCTGCAGCTGAAAAACACCCCCACAGCATGATGCTGCCACCACCATGCTTCACTGTTGGGACTGTATTGGACAGGTGATGAGCAGTGCCTGGTTTTCTCCACACATACCACTTAGAATTAAGGCCAAAAAGTTCTATCTTGGTCTCATCAGACCAGAGAATCTTATTTCTCACCATCTTGGAGTCCTTCAGGTGTTTTTCAGCAAACTCCATGTGGGCTTTCATGTGTCTTGCACTGAGGCTTCCATCAGGCCACTCTGCCATAAAGCCCCGACTGGTGAAGGGCTGCAGTGATTGTTGACTTTCTACAACTTTCTCCCATCTCCTGACTGCATCTCTGGAGCTCAGCCACAGTGATCTTTGGGTTCTTCTTTACCTCTCTCACCAAGGCTCTTCTCCCCCTATAGCTCAGTTTGGCCAGACGGCCAGCTCTAGGAAGGGTTCTGGTTGTCCCAAACATCTTCCATTTAAGGATTATGGAGGCCACTGTGTTCTTAGGAACCTTAAGTGCAGCAGAAATTTTTTTGTAACCTTGGCCAGATCTGTGCCTTGCCACAATTCTGTCTCTGAGCTCTTCAGGCAGTTCCTTTGACCTCATGATTCTCATTTGCTCTGACATGCACTGTGAGCTGTAAGGTCTTAAGGCCCGTACACACAATCTGACTTTTTGAGAACAAATATGCAAATTAGCTGTTTTGGAGCAACATCCGACTGTGTGTATGCTCCATCGGACAAACTTTTTCTGTTTTCATCGGACTTTTGTGCGAACGCACAAACTTTTCGGCAACAAAAGTCCAATGGAGCAAAGTTCGATCGTGTGTACACAAAACCATCGGACTTTTGTACAAACGACAGTACGCAGCCGCGAGAATGTTTCCAGCGCGATCCCATCGTGCTGGTTCTCGGCGACAGGGTACTGTACATCTTGCGCTGGCTGCAATAGCAAAAACAAATTTTTCTATTGCAGAGAGTGCGAGAGGGAATTCCCCTCTGGGAGCATACCAAGCCCTTAGGTCTGATATGGATTTTAAGGGGAACCCCCTACGCTGAAAAAACGGCGTGGGGGTCCCCCCAAAATCCATACCAGACCCTTATCCGAGCACGCAGCCAGGCCGGTCAGGAAAGGGGGTGGGGACGAACGAGAGCCCCCCCTCCTGAACCGTACGAGGCTGCATGCCCTCAACATGGGGGTGGGTGCTTTGGGGAGGGGGGCGCCCTGCGGCCACCCCCACCCCAAAGCACCTTGTCCCCATGTTGATGAGGACAAGGGCCTCTTCCCGACAACCCTGGCCGTTGGTTTCGGGGTCTGCGGGTGGGCAGCTTATCAGAATCCGGGAGCCCCCAGATCCCGGCCCCCCACCCTATGTGAATGAGTATGGGGTACATCGTACCCCTACCCATTTGCTTAGGGAAAAAGTGTCAATAAAAAAACACACTACACAGGTTTTTAAAGTAATTTATTAGGCAGCTCCGGGGGTCTTCTTCCGACTTTGGGGGTCTCTCCGGCCTCTTCTCCCGATGTCCAGTTCTTCTCCACTCTCTCCAGC
Organism: Aquarana catesbeiana; assembly: GCF_042186555.1. Taxonomy (NCBI): domain Eukaryota; kingdom Metazoa; phylum Chordata; class Amphibia; order Anura; family Ranidae; genus Aquarana; species Aquarana catesbeiana. The sequence goes on along the minus strand of NC_133324.1, from coordinate 837,569,600 downwards.
CTCTTCTCCCGGTGTCCGGTTCTTCTCCCGTGTCCAGTTCTTCTGCCGGGCTCCTCCGCTATCTTCTGCTCTTTTGCCGCTCTCTTGCTAGCGGTGGCTCGGTCTTCTTCGTCGTCTTCTCCCTTCTTCTCTTCTTCCGATGTTGACACAACGCTCTCTCCCCCTGTAATGCTGTGTGAGCGCCTCGCAATGACTTATATAGGCATGGAGAGTGGTCACTGGGTCATGTCATCCGATGATGACATGACCCTCCCCCAAAGTACCCACCCCCCATGTTGAGGGCATGCGGCCTGGTACGGCTCAGGAGGGGGGCTGCTCGCTCATCCCCACCCCCTTTCCTAACCGGCCGGGCTGCGTGCTCGGATAAGGGTCTGGTATGGATTTTAAAATCCATACCAGACCTAAGGGGCTGGTATGCCCCTGGAGGGGAACCCATGCCGTTTTTTTATTTAAAATTTGGCGTGGAGTTCCCCCTCATGATTCATACCAAACACAGTGCCTGGCATTGGCGGGGATCCAAGGCGGATCCCAGCACCAGTGTGAACCCGGCTTACAAGGTGTCAATCTCGCCGATAAAAGCGGCGAGATTGACACAATATCAGACAATACAGAAGTTGACCAAAGGGTGGTGGTAAAGAGCTGAAAAACCACGTGATTTGGTGAAAGTTGGCTGAAAAAGTTCTGCCGTGTGTATGCAATACAAACTTATGGCCAACGCCCTTTGTACAAAAATCCACGGGAAAGTTTGTACAAAGTCCTATCGTGTGTATGAGGCTTTATATATACAGGTGTGTGGCTTTCCTAATCAAGTCCAATCAGTATAATCAAACACAGCTGGACTCAAATGAAGGTTTGTAGAACAATCTCAAGGATGATCAGAAGAAATGGACAGCACCTGAGTTAAATACATGAGTGTCATAGCAAAGGGTCTGAATACTTAGGGCCATGTGATATTTCAGTTTTTCTTTTTTAATAAATCTGCAATAATGTCAACAATTCTGTGTTTTTCTGTCAATATGGGGTGCTGTGTATACATTAATGAGGAAAAAAATGAACTTAAATGATTTTGGCTGCAATATAACAAAGAGTGAAAAATTTAAGGGGGTTTTAATACTTTCCATCCCCACTGTACATAGCTCCCAACTATCCCTGATTTTAATGGGACTGTCCCTGGTTTGGAGTAAAGTCCCTCTTTCCTCCTTATTTGTCCCTCATTTTGTTCTCATATACTGTATATAGTTGTATATAAAATTCACTATTTATCTTTCAAAAAGTGTTTCCTAGTGCTAAACCTTTCATCCAATTTCTAAATTGCTGCATTTGTAAATTTCAAAAGCCAGTATAAAGGAATAGTAGTGGTAAAAGCACTAGTGGGTTTAATGAATCCTTTTTTTTTGTATAATTTTCCTTTAAGGGGGTGTGGCAGGGGTTGTATCCTATGCCTACATACTTTTGCTAATAGGTGTCCCTCGTTCCCATCTCAGAAAGATGGGAGGTATGTAATTATCAGCTGCCTAACTTGCAGAGCTCTAATGAGGAAAGTGCAGGGTCTGCATCCCTTAAAACAGAGTTCCACCCATTTAAAAAAAACTTTTAATAATCAGACACTCACCTGTTCCACTGTCCAGCGATGCGGGCGAACGAAGCCTCGCTCCTTTCCCCCTCCTCTTTGCAGCGCTGGCATTCTAACTGTGGGCACTCGGCTGTGGCTTCACAACCCGGTGCGTGCCGCACGCTGTGAATGGCCGAGCAATCTTCTGGGACCTGTGACATGTCCCAGAAGATTGCAGGGAGGGAGGGGGGAGAGGTGATCCTCCTTCCGGTGCCGTGGCGCCAGGGGAGGAAGTGGGGGCTGGGTGCCTCTAAAAACAGGGTACCCGCTCCTCCCCCCAAAAAATTACTTGCCAAATGTGGCATGTCAGGGGGTTACCAGCACTTAAAGCGGAAGTTCCATTTTTGGGTGGAACTCCGCTTTAAGATGTGATTTCCCTTTGGCATTTTTGTTGCAGGGGATGCCCAAAATCGGACTTGTATCTTAGTGCAGATGTCTGGGAAAATCAGTAGGCCAATCACACAAGCAGGAAATTACATCTCTACAGAACACATCCAGGTAGCCTTATTGCATTTTAAAGAAAATGACAGCACTGCAGATTGAAAAAGAAAGGTAATTTTTAATAACATTCATTAAAATATGACTTGTGTGGCAATTGCATATGCTATAATATTTTTTTAATTTGCATTTTTTGTTTACTCTTTAAATATAATATACCTTCCTATCTACTAATGCTAGCAGCGTAAGAACAAAAAATAGTTAATGCTGATTAAGAGAGTTTAGTTCCGCTTTAACAAAACTGCAACTACTATCATAAATGGTTTTTCCCATACCACATAAACAGGTTTATGTCTATATATCAGCTTTGTAATCAAAGAACCTTAACCATGCCATCTGACAAATATGGCCGCTGAAACAGATAAAGTGTGAAAACTGTCCGATTGCTTTTCTTTTCACTCACTGTCAATTTTTAGAATATAACGAGATTATATACAAATTTCATGTTGCGAATGCTGATGCTTCTGCTCAAACCAGCTGAAACAATATCCCTTGATGCGTCTCACCACATGCTGCAGCTTTATCGGCAACATGCCATCCTGATGAAATTCATATGCTGATGTTATGCCCTATATCAGGCTTTCTCAACCTCATTACCTTGGAGGAACCCTTTGCAAAAAAAAAATTGAAATCTCAGGGAACCCCTGAAATAATTTTCAGATCTACTGCTCATGGAACATTGGTGTGATCAGCAAGCTGTTGACATAGCTCTCAAATGTCCCTGATTTCGAAGGACTGTCCCTGATTAGGAACAAAGTCCCTCTGTCCCTCTTTTCTTCTCATTTGTCCCTCATTTTAAACTGATCAATATAGCTGTATATAAAAGTATCTCTCAAAAATGGTTTCCCATTGCTAAACCTTTCATCCAATTTCTAAATTACTTAATTTGGAAATTTCAAAATCCAGTATAATGGAATAGTAGTGGTAAAAAAAAAAAAAAAACATGTGGATTTAACTAATCTTTCTTTTTTGTATAATTCTCCTTTAAGGGGGTGTGGCAGGGGGTGTGTCCTGTGCCTACATACATTTGCTAATAGGCGTCCCTCGTTCCCATTTCAAAAAGTAGTGAGGTATGTGGTAATATAACAACAATTATGGTATTTTGTATGCTTGCGATTTTCTGCACAGGTGCTCGGTTTTGGGTCAAACTTGAGATGAGCAGTGTACAGGGGGCAGCAGGGTAGAGCATAGGAGCTATGAAGGCAGAGCACAGGGGGTTAGCAGGGTAGAGCACAGGAGCTATGAAGGCAGAGCACAGGGGATTAGCAGGGTAGAGCACAGGAGGTTAGCAGGGTAAAGCTCAGGGCTATCAAGGAAGAGCACAGGGGTAAGTAGGGAAAAGCACAGGGGCTATCAAGGCAGAGCACAGGGGTAAATAGGGCAAAGCACAGGGGGTCAGCAGGGTAGAGAACAGGGGCTATCAAGGCAGAGCACAGGAGGTTAGCAGGGTAAAGCCCAGGGCTATCATGATAGAGCACGGGGGCTATCAAGGCAGAGCAGAGGGGTAAGTAGGGCAAAGCACAGGGGGTCAGCAGGGTAGAGCACAGGGGCTATCAAGGCAGAGCACAGGGGGTTAGCAGGGTAAAGCCCAGGGCTATCATGATAGAGCACAGGGGTAAGTAGGGAAAAGCACAGGGGGTCAGCAGGGTAGAGCACAGGGGCTATCAAGGCAGAGCACGGGGTTAGCAGGGTAAAGCCCGGGGCTATCAAGGTAGAGCACAGGGGTAAGTAGGGAAAAGCACAGGGGGCTATCACGGCAGAGTACAGGGGTAAATAGGGCAAAGCACAGGGGGTCAGCAGGGTAGAGCACAGGGGCTATCAAGGCAGAACACAGGGGGTTACCAGGGTAGAACACAGGGGCTATCAAGGCAGAGCACAGGTGGTTAGCAGGGTAGAACATAGGGGCTATCAAGGCAGAGCACAAGGGGTTAGCAGGGTAGAACATAGAGGCTATCAAGGCAGAGCACAGGGGGTTAGCAGGGTAGAACATAGAGGCTATCAAGGCAGAGCACAGGGGGTTAGCAGGGTAGAACATAGAGGCTATCAAGGCAGAGCACAGGGGGATAGCAGGGTAGAACATAGGGGCTATCAAGGCAGAGCACAGGGGGTTAGCAGGGCAGAGCACAGGGGGTTAGCAGGGCAGAGCACAGGGGGTTAGCAGGGCAGAGCACAGAGGGAATAGCAGGGTAGAGTACAGGTTATCAGCAGGGCCGAGTAGAAGGGGTCAGCAGGGTACAGTATAGGAGATCCCGAGGCACAGTACAGTAGTTCAGGAGGGCACAGTTCATGGGGCAGCGGGGCACAGCCCAACACATATGGCATAAATGGGCCCTAAGGATTGGTTCACACTTGTGCATGCGCTGCAGCACGCATGCGTTCCTGTGGGTCACGTGTAAGGCAGCCCATTAATTTTAACAGACTGCTGTATGTCTGAGAAACTTGGAAAAGAAGTCCCTGACCCTTTTACAAAAACACAACACACCAAAATGCAGCATCATGCGTTTTGGCAAGCGCACATTAGCAGATGTGTGGGGATGCCATTAAGGATTCATGGCACTGCCATGCATCTCCTAAAGAGCAGTGTGTTTCTGTGTGTATCAGGAAAACGCACAATCTGGAGCGTGTTCCCGGCCCGCAGTAGTCCTCCACCTATAAGTACACTATGATTTGTAGCGGTTTCAATAATAAAAAATACACCATGAGAGGCTTTCCCATAAATGATCCTTCCACACATACTTGGTGCTTCTGAGTACCTTAGAGGGACAGGGGAGCCTGGAGACCACCCAGAGCTGGGACCTTACAGGGACTGAGGGGTATTAACCATTTGTCTGGGGACCCAACACATGACAAACCAGCACAGCTTTACCTTGTCTTCTTCTATAATGAGTGTGGAGTGTGGAGTGTGTATTGTGGAGTGTGTAGTGTGGAGTGTCGTGTGTAGTGTGGAGTGTCGTGTGTGTAGTGTGGAGTGTGTAGTGTGGAGTGTCGTGTATGTAGTGTGGAGTGTGTAGTGTGGAGTGTCGTGTGTGTAGTGTGGAGTGTCGTGTGTAGTGTTGAGGGTCGTGTGTGGAGTGTGGAGTGTGGAGTGTATAGTGTGGAGTGTGTAGCGTGGAGTGTCGTGTGTAGTGTGGAGTGTGTAGTGTGTAGCGTGGAGTGTGTAGTGTGGAGTGTCGTGTGTGGAGTGTCATGTGTGGAGTGTGTAGTGTGGAGTGTGTAGCGTGGAGTGTGGAGTGTGTAGTGTGGAGTGTGTAGTGTGGAGTGTCGTGTGTGGAGTATGTAGTGTGGAGTGTGTAGTGTGTAGCGTGGAGCGTGTAGCGTGGAGTGTGTAGTGTGGAGTGTGTAGTGTATAGTGTGGAGTGTGTAGTGTGGAGTGTGGAGTGTGTAGTGTCGTGTGTGGAGTGTCGTGTGTGGAGTGTGTAGTGTGTAGCGTGGAGTGTGTAGCATGGAGTGTGTAGTGTGGAGTGTCGTGTGTGTAGTGTGGAGTGTGTAGTGTCGTGTGTAGTGTTGAGTGTCGTGTGTGGAGTGTGTAGTGTGGAGTGTCGTGTGTGGAGTGTGTAGTGTGGAGTGTGTAGTGTGTAGTGTGGAGTGTCGTGTGTGGAGTGTCGTGTGTGGAGTGTGTAGTGTGTAGCGTGGAGTGTGTAGTGTGGAGTGTCGTGTGTGTAGTGTGTAGTGTCGTGTGTAGTGTGTAGTGTTGTGTGTGGAGTGTGTAGTGTATAGTGTGTAGCGTGGAGTAGTGTGGAGTGTCGTGTGTGGAGTGTGTAGTGTGGAGTGTGTAGTGTGTAGTGTGGATTGTCGTGTGTGGAGTGTCGTGTGTGGAGTGTGTAGTGTGTAGCGTGGAGTGTGTAGCGTGGAGTGTGTAGTGTGGAGTGTCGTGTGTGTAGTGTGGAGTGTGTAGTGTTGAGTGTTGTGTGTGGAGTGTGTAGTGTATAGTGTGTAGCGTGGAGTAGTGTAGAGTGTCGTGTGTGGAGTGTGTATTGTCGTGTGTGGAGTGTCGTGTGTGGAGTGTGTCGTGTGTGTAGTGTGGAGTGTGTAGTGTGGAGTGTGTAGTGTGGAGTGTCGTGTATGTAGTGTGGAGTGTGTAGTGTGGAGTGTAGTGTGTGTAGTGTGGAGTGTGTAGTGTCGTGTGTGGAGTGTGTAGTGTGGAGTGTTGTGTGTGGAGTGTGGAGTGTCGTGTGTAGTGTTGAGGGTCGTGTGTGGAGTGTGGAGTGTGTAGTGTGGAGTGTATAGTGTGGAGTGTGTAGCGTGGAGTGTCGTGTGTAGTGTGTAGTGTGGAGTGTGGAGTGTGGAGTGTGTAGCGTGGAGTGTGTAGTGTGGAGTGTCGTGTGTGGAGTGTCATGTGTGGAGTGTGTAGTGTGGAGTGTGGAGTGTGTAGCGTGGAGTGTGTAGCGTGGAGTGTGTAGCGTGTAGTGTGGAGTGTGTAGTGTGGAGTGTGTAGTGTGGAGTGTGTAGTGTGGAGTGTCGTGTGTGGAGTATGTAGTGTGGAGTGTGTAGTGTGTAGCGTGGAGCGTGTAGCGTGGAGTGTGTAGTGTGGAGTGTGTAGTGTATAGTGTGGAGTGTGTAGTGTGGAGTGTGTAGTGTCGTGTGTGGAGTGTCGTGTGTGGAGTGTGTAGTGTGTAGCGTGGAGTGTGTAGCATGGAGTGTGTAGTGTGGAGTGTCGTGTGTGTAGTGTGGAGTGTGTAGTGTCGTGTGTCGTGTGTGTAGTGTCGTGTGTGGAGTGTGTAGTGTGGAGTGTGTAGTGTCGTGTGTGGAGTGTCGTGTGTGGAGTGTGTAGTGTGTAGCGTGGAGTGTGTAGCGTGGAGTGTGTAGTGTGGAGTGTCGTGTGTGTAGTGTCGTGTGTAGTGTTGAGTGTTGTGTGTGGAGTGTGTAGTGTATAGTGTGTAGCGTGGAGTAGTGTGGAGTGTCGTGTGTGGAGTGTGTAGTGTGGAGTGTGAAGTGTGTAGTGTGGATTGTCGTGTGTGGAGTGTCGTGTGTGGAGTGTGTAGTGTGTAGCGTGGAGTGTGTAGTGTGGAGTGTCGTGTGTGTAGTGTGGAGTGTGTAGTGTCGTGTGTAGTGTTGAGTATTGTGTGTGGAGTGTGTAGTGTGTAGCGTGGAGTAGTGTGGAGTGTGTAGTGTGTATTGTCGTGTGTGGAGTGTGTAGTGTGTAGCGTGGAGTGTGTAGCGTGGAGTGTGTAGTGTGGAGTGTCGTGTGTGTAGTGTGGAGTGTGTAGTGTATAGTGTATAGTGTGGAGTGTGTAGTGTCGTGTGTGGAGTGTGTAGTGTATAGTGTGTAGCGTGGAGTGTCCTGTGTGGAGTGTGGAGTGTGTAGTGTATAGTGTGTAGTGTGGAGTGTCGTGTGTAGTGTTGAGTGTCGTGTGTGGAGTGTGTAGTGTATAGTGTGGAGTGTGTAGTGTCGTGTGTCGTGTGTGGAGTGTCGTGTGTGGAGTGTGTAGTGTGGAGTGTGTAGTGTCGTGTGTGGAGTGTCGTGTGTGGAGTGTGTAGTGTGGAGTGTTGTGTGTGGAGTGTGGAGTGTCGTGTGTAGTGTTGAGGGTCGTGTGTGGAGTGTGGAGTGTGTAGTGTGGAGTGTATAGTGTGGAGTGTGTAGCGTGGAGTGTCGTGTGTAGTGTGGAGTGTGGAGTGTGGAGTGTGGAGTGTGGAGTGTGTAGCGTGGAGTGTGTAGTGTGGAGTGTCGTGTGTGGAGTGTCATGTGTGGAGTGTGTAGTGTGGAGTGTGGAGTGTGTAGCGTGGAGTGTGTAGCGTGGAGTGTGTAGCGTGTAGTGTGGAGTGTGTAGTGTGGAGTGTGTAGTGTGGAGTGTGTAGTGTGGAGTGTCGTGTGTGGAGTATGTAGTGTGGAGTGTGTAGTGTGTAGCGTGGAGCGTGTAGCGTGGAGTGTGTAGTGTGGAGTGTGTAGTGTATAGTGTGGAGTGTGTAGTGTGGAGTGTGTAGTGTCGTGTGTGGAGTGTCGTGTGTGGAGTGTGTAGTGTGTAGCGTGGAGTGTGTAGCATGGAGTGTGTAGTGTGGAGTGTCGTGTGTGTAGTGTGGAGTGTGTAGTGTCGTGTGTCGTGTGTGGAGTGTCGTGTGTGGAGTGTGTAGTGTGGAGTGTGTAGTGTCGTGTGTGGAGTGTCGTGTGTGGAGTGTGTAGTGTGTAGCGTGGAGTGTGTAGCGTGGAGTGTGTAGTGTGGAGTGTCGTGTGTGTAGTGTGTAGTGTCGTGTGTAGTGTTGAGTGTTGTGTGTGGAGTGTGTAGTGTATAGTGTGTAGCGTGGAGTAGTGTGGAGTGTCGTGTGTGGAGTGTGTAGTGTGGAGTGTGAAGTGTGTAGTGTGGATTGTCGTGTGTGGAGTGTCGTGTGTGGATTGTGTAGTGTGTAGCGTGGAGTGTGTAGTGTGGAGTGTCGTGTGTGTAGTGTGGAGTGTGTAGTGTCGTGTGTAGTGTTGAGTATTGTGTGTGGAGTGTGTAGTGTGTAGCGTGGAGTAGTGTGGAGTGTGTAGTGTGTATTGTCGTGTGTGGAGTGTCGTGTGTGGAGTGTGTAGTGTGTAGCGTGGAGTGTGTAGCGTGGAGTGTGTAGTGTGGAGTGTCGTGTGTGTAGTGTGGAGTGTGTAGTGTATAGTGTATAGTGTGGAGTGTGTAGTGTCGTGTGTGGAGTGTGTAGTGTATAGTGTGTAGCGTGGAGTGTCCTGTGTGGAGTGTGGAGTGTGTAGTGTATAGTGTGTAGTGTGGAGTGTGGAGTGTCGTGTGTAGTGTTGAGTGTCGTGTGTGGAGTGTGTAGTGTATAGTGTGGAGTGTGTAGTGTCGTGTGTCGTGTGTGGAGTGTCGTGTGTGGAGTGTGTAGTGTGGAGTGTGTAGTGTCGTGTGTGGAGTGTCGTGTGTGGAGTGTGTAGCGTGGAGTGTGTAGTGTGGAGTGTCGTGTGTGTAGTGTCGTGTGTAGTGTTGAGTGTTGTGTGTGGAGTGTGTAGTGTATAGTGTGTAGCGTGGAGTAGTGTGGAGTGTCGTGTGTGGAGTGTGTAGTGTGGAGTGTGGAGTGTGGATTGTCGTGTGTGGAGTGTCGTGTGTGGAGTGTGTAGTGTGTAGCGTGGAGTGTGTAGCGTGGAGTGTGTAGCGTGGAGTGTGTAGTGTGGAGTGTCGTGTGTGTAGTGTGGAGTGTGTAGTGTCGTGTGTAGTGTTGAGTGTTGTGTGTGGAGTGTGTAGTGTATAGTGTGTAGCGTGGAGTAGTGTGGAGTGTGTAGTGTGTATTGTCGTGTGTGGAGTGTCGTGTGTGGAGTGTGTAGTGTGTAGCGTGGAGTGTGGTGTGTGGAGTGTGGAGTGTATAGTGTATAGTGTGGAGTGTGTAGTGTCGTGTGTGGAGTGTGTAGTGTATAGTGTGTAGCGTGGAGTGTCCTGTGTGGAGTGTGGAGTGTGTAGTGTATAGTGTGTAGTGTGGAGTGTCGTGTGTAGTGTTGAGTGTCGTGTGTGGAGTGTGTAGTGTATAGTGTGGAGTGTGGAGTGTGTAGTGTGTAGTGTCGTGTGTGGAGTGTGTAGTGTGGAGTGTGGAGTGTCGTGTGTGGAGTGTGTAGTGTGGACTGTCGTGTGTGGAGTGTGTAGTGTTGAGTGTCGTGTGTGGAGTGTGTAGTGTATAGTGTGTAGCGTGGAGTGTCGTGTGTGGAGTGTGTAGCGTGGAGTGTGTAGTGTAGAGTGTGGAGTGTGTAGTGTATAGTGTGGAGTGTGTATTGTGTAGTGTCGTGTGTGGAGTGTGTAGTGTATAGTGTGTAGCGTGGAGTGTGTAGTGTAGAGTGTGGAGTGTGTAGTGTATAGTGTCGTGTGTGGAGTGTGTAGTGTGGACTGTCGTGTGTGTAGTGTGGAGTGTGTAGTGTTGAGTGTCGTGTGTGGCGTGTGTAGTGTATAGTGTGGAGTGTGGAGTGTGTAGTGTGGAGTGTCGTGTGTGGAGTGTGTAGTGTGGACTGTCGTGTGTGTAGTGTGGAGTGTATAGTGTGTAGCGTGGAGTGTGTAGTGTAGAGTGTGGAGTGTGTAGTGTATAGTGTCGTGTGTGGAGTGTGTAGTGTGGACTGTCGTGTGTGTAGTGTGGAGTGTGTAGTGTTGAGTGTCGTGTGTGGAGTGTGTAGTGTATAGTGTGGAGTGTGGAGTGTGTAGTGTGGAGTGTCGTGTGTGGAGTGTGTAGTGTGGACTGTCGTGTGTGTAGTGTGGAGTGTGTAGTGTTGAGTGTCGTGTGTGGAGTGTGTAGTGTCGTGTGTGGAGTGTGTAGTGTGGACTGTCGTGTGTGTAGTGTGGAGTGTGTAGTGTTGAGTGTCGAGTGTGTAGTGTATAGTGTGTAGCGTGGAGTGTCGTGTGTGGAGTGTGTAGCGTGGAGTGTGTAGCGTGGAGTGTCGTGTGTGGAGTGTGTAGCGTGGAGTGTGTAGTGTGGAGTGCAAAGTGTGTAGTGTGGAATGTGGGTACAGGGGGTTTTGGGCAATGTGTTGTAGTCTTTGGATATGCACAGAGCACTCTACCACATGGACCGATTCCCTGCTTCAATGATTTATTATAGGACATTGCTGTGTATCGTGGTAGACTAGTGCTGACAGCCTCTCACAGTCTCCTATTGGAAGTTGTCTATCACTACATTCATAGGACATTACGTGTGGCCCTCTGGTAATGTCAGGGGCCACATATTGACCCCCTAGGTCTTGACCAACGATCATCCTATCGCTCCCTTAGTATATAAACAACAACCCATTCCTGGACTCCTCTGTCCACATTCAGAGGATCCTCCCTATCCCCACCCTGTCCTCCTGGCACCGCCCCCAACAGGCGGCAGAGGGCAATGTTTGGATGAATCCGCACAGCTCCGCCCCGCAATGCATTGTGGGGACTGTAGTCTGATATGGTGAGGAAACTGCAGCGGCAGAACTTTTCCTTATTTCAGAAACTATTCATTAAGCGGTGTGCGGCCAGGTGTCCGACAGGGGGAGCCAGTTTATATTCATACACAGGTAGTGCAGGCCACTACGAATCTCAGAGACCTGTCTGTCTCATGCCCCTCCCACAGGACCTGATTGTACGGCGCTTACTCCGCTCAGAGAACACCCGGATAGTGATGTGGGCGTGTCCGCCTGCAACCTTGTATCCTATGCCTCCTGTCCTGACGTCACTTGTCCCCGCCCCCTGTGATCCCTGGATGGAGTTCCCGAGAGCGGAGCTGCCGTACCGGATGATCTGAGGAGGAGAGGCATGGAGGCGGGAGGAGCGCAGCCTGTGTACACCGCTCTACAGGTACCGGGGTGCGGGGCTCTCACTGACAGCACTTTCAAAACCAATAAATGGGGCTCTTCCTGGACTGGGAGAAGTTTGCTGGCAGAACCTGTGGCGCCCCACTCTGAACTTCTACACTCTATTCCCACACCTCCCTGCACTGATCATGCTTCTCTATAAGAGCTCACTGAGGTGTGCAACTAATAGGAGGACACACGTCACAGTGACATCCTTATGTATGGGGGCGGGGATAAGGGGAAGATACTTACCTGACTCCTCCCCTAGGGCTGAGACCACACCCCTGCAGGGCCCTCCAGGACTACAAACCATCCCCCGCAGGGTCCTTCTGGGGCTACGACCAATCTCTGGCGGGGGTCCTTCCGGGACTACGGTCGGCCCCTTCAGGACAACCCACCCACCGCAGGGACCCTCCAGGACTACAATCCATCCCCATGGGGTCTACGACCGCCTTCTCCAGGACTACAACCCATTGCCGGCAGGGTCCCACCGGGGCTACGGCTGGTCCCCGGGGGGGGGTCCTTCCAGGGCTACGGCTGATCCCTCCAGGGTGTTTGATCAGTCCCCCATGGGATCCCTCCGGGGGCTAAGACCGCCTCCTCCACGACTACAACCCATTCCCTGCAGGGTCCTTCTGGGGCTAAGTCTCTGGCGGGGGTCCTTCCGGGACTATGGTTGGCTCCTTCAGGACAACCTATCCCCTGCAGGGACCCTCCAGGACTACAATCCAATCCATCATCCTGGAGGAGGCGGGCTACGCCCGCCTCCTCCAGGACTACAACCCGTCCCCCAAAGGGTCCTTCTGGGGCTATGGCTGGTCCCCATGGGGTCCCTCTGGGGCTTTGACTGATCCCCTATTGGGTCCCTCTGGGGCCACGACCGCCTCCTCCAGGACTACAACCTGTCCCCCCCCATAGAGTCCTTCCAGGGCTACGGCAAGTCCCTGGTGGGGGTCCTTCTGGGGCTACAACTGGATTGGTCCCTCTGAAGCTACAACCCATCCCCCACAGGGTGCCTCCGGCGGAGTGTCTGGGTCCCCCTGGAGGTGCAACCGGTCCCTCTGGGGCTACAACCCTACCCCCACAGGGTTCCTTGCAAATGCTTTGTAAGCTGAGATGCAGCTTAATGCCCCTGTATTGTATATGACGATGCAGAGGCTTTGTCCACAGACCGGACCTTCAGGCTACATTAGGTAAGTAATACAACCAGCACTATAACTCCCCTAGACATAGCGAGTATTTAACACTCGCAGTCCTGTCTACCCCCCCCCCCCCCCCCGTACTGCAAAGGTGAATTTTTGATATTGCTGGAGATGGCCTTTATTCTTCTTATGTAGGAGAAAAAGAGTAAGGGACTGTGAAGGTGCCAAAAGAGTCATAAAGTGCATACAGGATAATAAAAATGGGTATTTTAAAATCATAAATACATAATGTTCTATTTTTCTAAATCGGGGGTCTCCAAACTTTCTAAACAAAGAGCCAGTTTACTGTCCTCCAGACTTTAGGGGGGCAGACTGTGTCCAGTGGGAGTAGATAATGTCCCTTCTTTGGTATTAGGGGGAGAAATAGTTGGTGGTTGGTGACAGTGGAAGGAATAGCTCTCCATCGTTGGTGTCAGTGGGAAGACTTATGACTTACCATTGGTGTGTCAGTGGGAGGAATAGTGCTGCATAAAGGCAAACAAAGGGCCACATCTCCCCCCCCCCCCCGCTAAAGTTTGGAGACCATTGTTCTAAATAATGAGACCACTGTCCTCTAGAAGCCAATTTATACCTTAATCACAACTTTACTGGTGAAAGATGGATAATGCTGCATATATGATAAAACAAATGATAATTTAGAAGAGGTTGTTCTCAATATTGAGAGTAATGACAGGTGACATGGTGGTATAGTGCTTTATTTTATATTTGCATACAGACCACCCTGGGCAACACCCATATTCAGCCTATATGATTAAGGGCTCGTTCACACTGTTACCCCCATTAGCTGCAGGAGCAGAGGCTGGGAGTGTGCACATGCAGTGATTGTGATGCTTTGCAGCCGTGGCATGAATCAAACCCCCCTGTTACTTTATGCAGTTAGTGCCCACTTAACGCAAAACATTCATGTGAATGGGGCTGCTCTGCAAGCATCCCGCAATGGCAGGCTTCAAGATGTTAAAGCGGGCAGTGATAAGGCGATACCACACCTCCTCACTACCTGTCAAATGCTCTCTGAAGAATGAAAGATCAAATCGCATGTGAACAAGCCTTAAAAGAACTGAAATCCAATGACTGAGATGGGTGTGCAAGGGACCGTTGGGCTGGGGAGGAAAGTGCTAGATGATGCTCGACGCCTTCCAGCCAGGAAATGAGGCGGGCGCTGACTTGCTTTGGCTTCTAATGCAGATTGTGAGACGCTCACAGTGTGCAGTGACCTCCAGAGTAACTAATTTATCATTATCATGTAATCTCATTTAACCATATATCAACCAAAAATCCTGAAAAAACACATGATACAAATGTTATAAATTGAGTTGCAGTTTAGTGAGTATAATAAGTGTTTGGTCCCCTACCAACCAACAAGAATTTTGGTTCCCGCAGACTGGCTACAGTATAGACAGTATACAGTATATAGAGCTTTGCGCAGTGGCAGTATCATAGCCAATGAGGTTCAACTGAGGCGTGATTATTGCTAATTGCTTCTTGACCTTTTGGCTAAGATCAAGTGTAGTATCTGTTCTTATCAGTTTCCAGGAGGTGGCGCTTGCTTCCGTCCCTGATCTATGGCGAAATAAAGATGGGATTGCGGTTGCTATGCAAAACCTGCTGGAGTGAAGGTGACCTGGAGCGGTTTGTAGCCGAAAGGGAAGCCTTCTGATGGGGATGGAGAACCACGGGGTCTGAACCAGAGGGTCGGGACCCTGGCCTTCTGGCCTGGATTGGGGCAGATCTAGCTCCGGACAGTTATTTGGGAGAGAACGCTTACTTCCCTCTTACAGGGGGAGGGGAGTGGTTAGTACTTCCCGAATGTAATTAGGAGGGAGTGATGGGAACGACGGCAGAGCCTGATAAAGGACTCTTTCTGGCTTCCTAATCTCCATATCCTTTCTGCCTGTGGTGGGGTCTGCTGTGGTCTGGGCTGGGGGGTCGGGACTTTTTCAAAAAGCCAGTGGTGAATGTGCCCCTGAAGTGGCAGTTCAGGGGTGCCGTATAGTCACAGTGTGAAAGCACTTGATTTTATGGCACCATGGTCACTTCACCACAACACACGTTTTTCGCACCTGCCTCTTGGGCCGGGCCTTTTGGCCAGGACCAGGGGAAATTTTTATGCCTGGCCGGAGGGCCGGCCATTGTATAGCACAATGGCCACTTTCACTCTCCCATCTCACTATCTTCCCCACTCTTTCTTTTACCCCTGTTTGTCACCTTTTTGTCTTTTTTTTGGTTGTCTTTGTATACACGTTTTGTCACTGTGTGGCGAGTAGGGTGTGGGTCCTCAGGCCTACTCTGAAAGTCTTGGGAGGGGGTGGACATAGGCCTTTTGGCTTGGTTGGCCCTCTCCTTTGAGGGGTCTCTCTTCGGGAGATCCCCACTGTACTTGGGTTGGTCTGCTTCGGCAGTCCTTCCAGTTGTGGGGGTCCGCCTGGTTTCGGCCAGATGGACCCTTTGTCTGAGTACCTCAGTCCCTGTCTGGAGCCTAACGCCCCGGGGGATCAGGGTAAGGTCCTTCCCTAGTGGAGGACTCTGTACACCCGTTGCACTTTTTTGTGTTTCACTCTCTATGTGTGGGCACTTTTTTTTTGGCACCGGGTGGAAGTTTTTGAGGTGTGTTTTGCACACCACTGGCTTTTCGATAGAGTTAGTGCCCACTTAACGCAAAACATTCATGTGAATGGGGGTGCTCTGCAAGCATCCCGCAATGACAGGCTTCAAGATGTTAAAGCGGGCAGTGATAAGGCGATACCACACCTCCTCACTACCTGTTCAAATGCTCTCTGAAGAATGAAAGATCAAGTCGCATGTGAACAAGCCTTAAAAGAACTGAAATCCAATGACAGGCTTTACCACTTAGAGTGAGACGTGGACCGCACGCCATGCCCGGAGGAATAGCCATATTTGCACATGCTGTAAACACCTAGTGCCAGGACAGGCACATATACATACGAGTGCAATCTTTACCTTATTGCTTTTATATCAACAATAAATATACTACACTGTGAGACTTTTACCTATGTCTCCTGTGGAGTCATTTTTATGCATCCTAGCTCTATCCCGAGGGACCATTGGACTGGAGTGGTGTTGGCAGTGGAACCAATCTGGTTTTCCAAATGCGCATTTTGACCATCCTGTAAAAAAGGGGTCAAACACCTCTGGTGAGTTGCCACCTTGCCATTGAGCACTCGTGGTGAAAGAACTAGAAGTCACTTATATAGGAGCAACTTGTTTTGGTGTTGGGAATATCATCACAAACTGACTTTATGCTTGCTATCTGTTATTTGTTTCTTGATCCACTACTCAGTGTTGTACACCAATGACATAGGTTAAATGTGGTAAACCATGAAAAACAATTACCTTATGAACACATTAAAGTGGAGTTCCACCCACTTTTACAACTCTTCAGCATCCCTCACTAAACTGTGCACTGTAAACGAATTGGATATTTAATTTTTTTTTTTCTCAGCACCTACTGTATATCTGCTGTATTCATTTTTCACTTCCTCCTCCCTGGTGCGTGGCCCATTGCATCATTTCCTGTTTGCAATGCCTTCTGGGAAGGTGCGGCAACTTCCTCTGACACTGCCGTTGCTATGGAAACCTGACCTGAAACCTATTACACTGCTTGTGCTGCACTGAGCATGTGCGAGATCTGCAAGGATGAGATCCAGGAAGAAATACAGTCTGGCTTCAGATGCCCACACTTAAGATGGCCACAGCCTGCTGTAAGTTTATAAAATAACAAACTACTGCTATAAACTATAAACAAAACAGACCTTAGTTTACAGACTAACTTTACTAGAATACATTAAGCTTGTGTATTATATGGGTATTTTTATTTAAAAATTATAATTTGGCTGGAACACCACTTTAAGTGCCACATCCTTTCATTTGATATACACTACTTAAAGCGGATGTCCACCCACCACTGCAAAAATTAAAAGCCAGCAGCTGCATACTGTACTGCAACTGCTGACTTTAACAATAGGACACTTACCTGTCCTGGAGTCCAGCAATGTCAGCACCGCATCTGATGTTTCCATCAGCTGTCGGAGTGCATGCCGCCTCCATTGAGAGTAAGGGAACCTGGCAGTGTAGCCTTTTAGCTTCACGCTGGAAACCCTACTGCGCATACACGAGGCTCCGCTCTTCTCTCCTTCTGACCCAGCGACAGGGGGAGGAGGAGGGAGCCCCAGCCGTGACATCAATACCCGCTGCTGAGGCTCCCGGAAGTGGGGAAAGCATCCCTGTGAAAGAATGGTATGCTGTCCCCTCTCCCCCCAGAAAGGTGCCAAACGTGGCACCAGAGGGCGGGGGGGGAGTACAGTGAGCGGAAGTTCCACTTCTGGGTGTAACTCTGCTTTTAGGTGATCCTTTTCACCTTTAAAGGAGCAGCTACACTTGTGTGTGTGTGTGTGTGTATGTGTGTGTGTGTGTATATATATATATATATATATATATATATATATATATATATATATATATATATATATATATATATATATATAATATATATATATATATATATATATTATTATAATAAATAATCTCGCCAATCCTTGGTTATTTATACACAAACCGGGTCACCAAGTACAAGAGACGTCTTCATAAAAAAAAATCTTGCGAGCTACCATATATACTATTAAGAGTTGATAATCTAGATAGCTGCTAGCACTGATCACATCCCATACATTTGTGCTGACCAGGTAAACTACAGAAGAAAGTGCCGCGCTATCTAGATCTTACCATGTGACCACGACATAGGTTAGTGCTACTATTTGCATCAATATACTAAATCAAATTACTATTATAATACACACTATAATCGTTGAAGATTATACCTCATGAGATCAAAGTGACCATGTGCAGAAATGATATATATGTAAATATATAGTGCATCCACTTTTATATATACTAACAGTGCTTTGTAAAGTGCTTCAATAATAAAAAAACACACATTTTTTCAGTGCACTAAAGTGCTAATGTGCAAAATTCTTCATGCACTATCATGCGCTGAATAAAGGACCTAAAGTCCATTCCAATTCAATCCAGTCCACTGATTACATTGGAAATGACCGAACGTGTGATTGTGTCCACTCTTGTGCTCCCCTTTGGTGTATGCGCTCACCTTAGAGCATGTGACCTTGCAGCTAAGCTTGGTCAAAACACGCTTCTGAACCAACTCTGGGTTGAATGTCTGTACTTGGGTCCTGGGCTAGTTGCTTGTGCGTTTTTGACGAAAATCGTTAATAACACTGAGCCGATGTGTTCCTTCCTTGCTGAGAATGCTCTGCTGTCTCACACACCATCCTGTCCCCTCCCCAACGCGCGTCGATACCGGGAAATTACGTATCTTCCTCAGGGGGAATTTACACAATTGAACATAATCACACCTTCGGTCATTTCCAATGTAATCAGTGGACTGGATTGAATTGGAATGGACTTAATTTTTTTATTCAGTGCATGATATTGCATGAAGAATTTTGCGCATTAGCACTTTAGTGCACTGAAAAATGTGTGTTTGTGTTTTTTTTTTATGATTGAAGCACTTTAAAAAGCACTGTTAGTATATATAAGTGGATGCACTATATATTTATATATAATTTTTACACATGGTCACTTTGATGTCACAAGATATAATCTTCAACGATTATAGTATGTATTACAAGAAACGTCTTACCTCTGGGCTTGCCAACAAGGGTTTCTACACCAAGTACTAAGTCATGTTTTGCTTGGGGATCAAATACTTTATTTTACTCACTGAACTGCAATTCAATTTATCAAAATTTTTTATCATATGATTTTTCAGTTTTTGTTTTTTAATTGAAATTCTGTCTCTGTCATTTAAAATACACCTATGATATAAATTATAGACCCTTAGTTTCTCTGTAAGTGGACAAACTTGCAACATTTGAAGGAGATCAGAATAATTATTTTCCCCACTGTATAAGTAGAGATGCACCAAAATGTAGGTGCCCGAAAATGGTGTTTTCTGCATTTTTTTCCAATGGAGGAAAGCGTGCCGATAATGTTGACAAAAAACGCTTTTGGTGCGTTTTTCATGTCATGTGACTCAAAAACCACATCAAAAAGGTAACATGGGTGTGTTCTTGCTACGTTTTCAATGCATTTCAATGGGTAGATGCGTTTTTTGGAGCGTTTTTGGTCAGTTAAAAAAAAAACTGCATGATTGATTAACACCCCAACGGAGATGCAATGGACCAGTGTGAAGACATGCATAGAATTTAAAAGGATGCATTTTTCTTGCAATAAAGGTGCCGATAATGTCCGATAATTCATATTAATTTAAAGTCATGATATTAAAAAAGTTGAATATATAATATTATTATTTTTTTTATCTGTCATTTTCGGTCAAGTGCATCCTGAATTTTCGGTTTCGCTGCACCTCTAGTTCTAAGATGCCCTTGGAGCAAGTTCATCCCTGAGCTCTATAAAAAACTCACCCAGAGAGTGCTGTATACAGAAGTTTCGACATGTTAAAATGGTCCCTGGTTATATGTGGTAAATGTTCTGCAAGAGTGGACAGAACTAGATGACCGTAATTACCTTTATAAGCCAAAAAAAGCATCTTCTGTGTACCTCTCTGATTTATTTTCACTATGTTACTTTTCCTTCATGGCTAATCTCCATTCAGGGAATGTGAATCCAGACAGGGGCAGAGACAGGCAAGAGGGACTTCTCTTGTCTTTACACATGGTGGATAAAAATCAATGATTTAAAAAAATAAATAAATAAATTTAAAAACAAAAAGGATTTTTTTTTTAAATTAAATTATTTTAATAAAATGCTTTTGGAGTAAAAATCTTTCTAAAGATAGTTTTCTATTTAAGATCCATTAATTTATTTTATTCAGCATGAAATGGAGCTTAGTTATGTAGCATTAGGCTGTATATTCTGCAATATTACAATTTTTGGTAAACTCATTCAATGAATCCAAGCTCTGCAAGCTAAGATAACATGCACTGCATTGATTTATTCACACAATTTCAGTAACCATGAGATAAAACAAAGTTCAGGAATATTCCTTTATCCCATTGTTTTGCAAATCTATGTACATTACAAACTGTATGATTGAATCGGTTCTGATATCACTGTTTTACCAACCTGACTGCTTATTATTCTAAATAGGAATCCTTAATTTTGTTTGTAAATAGTAAAGATTCTAACTACCAGTAAGAATGAGTCCTAAAATTTTAAAGCGCACCTGTCATTTCAGATCCATCATAGCAGCGCCTGTTAGCGGGCATCCCATTAAAGTGAATGGAACTGTCGGTGAGTCAACAGCGGGTCAGAGGAGGAGCCGCTGTGGGACAGACATGACAGTTGCTCTTTAAAAATGAGTATTTCAATCAAGTTGATTTAAATCAAGCCTTTTTACTAGTGATTTAAATCATGATTTAAGTCAAATCCACCCTGTCTTTACCTCACCCTGGCTGTCTTCTGTTACCTGTAGGGCTGAGCTGTCCTCTCTATCCTGCAGATTACACTACTGGGGGGGGGGGGATCATTGGAGCTCTGCTGTCAGTGTCATAGCCACCCACTCTGAATCAACAGGGTACAGTGGACCAGCAGCTTATTCTTTGATCAACATTTTTATTCCCATATTTTATAACCCAATTTATAACCCTTTTATTTCCCCCCCCACCCCCTTTTTCTAACTTTTTGCCATCAAGATGTGATCTTTTTAAATTGGATTTTTATGCTGCGTTTTAAAGAAACACTTTGTACCAGAAATATAATTCCGATATTTTTTTATTTATTTTATTATTATATTATTTTTATTTTTTTTTATGTCCATGCGTAACCACTGTCAGTAGATCACAAGTACACCAGTCAGCATCCATTTGCAGCCATAACAGTAGTAAATAGGTGAACTGGATGGACCTGTGTCTTTTTATCAGCCTTATAAAATATGTACCTATTTATTACTGGTGTCTGCAATGGTGGAATTCCCTGGTGGGTCCCAAGTATATAGGCCAAAGAATGCATTAGAAACCATCTGGGGGGGGTTCCTATCTGGGCCCCAGGTATATAGGAATCACAAATTGAATGGCTCTTATGGGGTTCTGAACGGTATTGTTTCCTAACTAGGAGGTGAAGCTGAATGCAGAACTAAACCCTCCTATCCTCTACAGCCAAAGAAGCGGCCATCTTAGCCTCTGTTTGATCTGCAGTTGCCACGGTGCTGTACGTGTCATCATTTATGACCTCAGCCATTTTAACGGCTTTGCAGTTCAGTTGAGAGCACAAGCAAGTATGACAGTTGGCATTCCAAGCATGCATGCCTTGAATGTAGCAGTTTTGGGACAGCGTTAAATCGATGTGTTTAATACCACTCAACTACACATACAGCTCCACCTCCTAGTTACTAGCAGGCAGTGTGTCATCGAGTGGCTGGACTATGCCGTACAGAATGTGGCTGTGAGAGCAGAGGTAAAGCTATGGAGAGAGGACTGCAAATGAGGCCTTTGTGGAGGAGAGAGCGGAGTGGTGCTGACTATTGGGAGAGAAGACTTCAGATGAGGCAGCCACTGGAGTGGAGGGGAGAGGAGAATGGTGCTGACTATTGGGAGAGAAGACTTCAGATGAGGCAGCCACTGGAGTGGAGGGGAGAGGAGAATGGTGCTGACTATTGGGAGAGAAGACTTCAGATGAGACAGCCACCGGAGTGGAGTAGAGAGCAGGGTGGTCTCTATTGGGAGAGAGGACTTCAAATGAGACGTGCACTGTGGAGGAGAGAGCGGAGCAGTGCTGACTATTGGGAGAGAGGACTTCAAATGAGACGGGCACTGTGGTGGAGGAGAGAGCGGAGCGGTGCTGACTATTGGGAGAGAGGACTTCAGATGAGGTGGGCACTGTGGTGGAGGAGAGAGCGGAGCGGTGCTGACTATTGGGAGAGAGGACTTCAGATGAGGCGGGCACTGTGGTGCAGTCGGAGGAGAGGCTGGAGCGGTAATGACTGTGTGGACAGGCGCATCGCAGATCCGGGAAACCAATGCTGGTATGGCTTTTTTTTTTTTTTATTCATTAAAGATTGTCGGAGGTATTTCAGTATGGGGCAAAATGGAGGAGGAGGACTTATTGGGTGCATTATTATACACGAATACTGCATGCGTCTGGAAATTGGAGACTGTGGAGGAGTGAGTTATAGTGAACTAAACCAATTGATTTATCCCCGGTTCACACTAAGGCAGCGCGACTGCCTCAGGCGACCTAGACACGACAGGGGCGGCGACTTGCAAAACTACTTCTATAAAGAAGTCTATGCAAGTCGCCTCAAGTCGCCCCCAAAGTAGTACAGGAACCTTTTTCTAAGTCGGAGCGACTTGCGTCGCTCCGATTAGAACGGTTCCATTGTACAGAACGGGACGCTACTTGTCAGGCGGCTAAGTCGCCTGACAAGTCGTCCTAGTGTGAACCGACCCTAACGGTTTCCCAAACCAGTTACATTAAAGGCATGCCATGAGTGATAACTGTCACAACTGACTGTACTCTCCAAACTGTAGAGCCATCAAATGACGTGTTCATAACTGATCACATGCACAGCACCATGGCAACTGCAGATAAAACACGGGCTAAGATGGCAGCTTCCCTGGATGTAAAGGATAGGAGGTTTTAGTTCTGCTTTATTGTGAAGTATATATGCCAATGAGCCTTGACTCTGCGGATATGTTCATGGTTGTGTCCACCTGTAATTACAGATGGCTATGTGGGTACACGTACAGTGTCAGCGTGTTCAGTATACTGTGAATAGGCCCAGATTTTAAACCACGTCCAATATGCAGTGCTTCTTAACCATGCCCAGTTTTCACCAGGGCCCATCAAGCAGGGGTTTCTCCCTTGCCATTGTGGTTCCCAGAGGCCCCAGTCTGCCCCTAGATGTTTGTCTTTTTCTTGTCTAGCGTGCTGTGAAATCATGCAGAACAAAGACACTTTATAAATTGTGATACTTTTATAGAAAATATGACTTGTTCTGTAAGCTTAGGTTCACACTTGTGCAACCTGCGTTCTGCGGGTAGACCGTGAATCTGCTAAATTGTGTGCCTTCCCAAGCCAGAATTGCGTTTTGCCTGTGGGTCGGGAACGTGCGCAATTTGGCAAGTGTTCCTGTCCTGACCAGCACAAGTGTGATTCTAGACTAAGGAGGTGATGATCACAGAAGAGAATCTCAAGTGATCAGGGTAACCAGTTCCCGACTGGCTCGCGCAGATATACTGCGGCAGAATGGCTCTCCTGGGCAAAATCCCGTATTGGTACGGTTTTCTCCCTTTTCGGCCACCAGAGAGTGCCCGCTGCATGGTGGGGGACCCAAAGTGCATGGCTGGCGGTCGTGATCACCGCCGGCCATGCGTGATCACATGCACGAGCGCCAGCACGGGGATTTGTATGTGAACACACAAATCCCTGTGCTATCAGAGGCGAGGAGACATGTCATTTGTTCCTAGTAGTAGGAGCGATATATCTCCTCTCCTACTCAGTCCTATCCCCATACAGTTAGAACACACGTTTAACCCTTTGATCGCCCCCTAGTGTTAACCCATTCCCTGCCAGTGACATTTGCACAGTATTCAGTGCATTTTTATAGCACTGATCGCTGTATAATTTTCAATGGTCCCAAAAATTTGTCAAGTGTCCGATCTGTATGTCACAATACCGTTAAAAATCGCAGATCACCACCATTACTAGTAAAAAATAATAAAAATGCCATAAATCTTTCCCATCGTTTGTAGACGCTATAACTTTTGCGCAAACCAATCAAGATACGCTTATTGCGAAAAAAATACATATTAATATACCGTATATATATCTCTATATATAGAGATATATATATTTTTTTTTTTGGTCAAAATTGTTGCTCTTTTTTTGTTTATAACGCAAAAAATAAAAATCGCAGAGGTGATCAAATACCACCAAAAGAAAGCTCTATTTGTGGGGAAAAAAAGGACGCAAATTCGTTTGGGTACAGCATTGCATGACTGCGCAATTGTCAGTTAAAATGACGTAGTGCCAAATTGTAAAAAGTGCTCTGGTCAGGAAGGGGGTAAAATCTTCCGGGGCTGAAGTGGGAAAAGAAGCTGAAATCACTGGCTGTGGCCAGGAAGGGCTGAAGACTTGGAGCACATTTGACACTATGCTAAAAGTAATTGATTCACTTGAAAAATGCAAGATTTTCCAATCCCTTTCCTGAGTAAAAGTCTGTAAAGTTTCCATTCTCTGTCCAAAACTCTGCCTGTGTGAAAAACAAGGGGATAATATACCAACATATGGATCAGACGTGTAACGCTTGTGCCAGTCATAAAATGCTATGAAGTTCTGCCTGAGGCTCTGTTATCACTAGGGATGAGCCGAACACCCCCCTGTTCGGTTTGCATCAGAACATGCGAACAGGAAAAAAGTTCGTTCGAACACGCGAACACCGTTAAAGTCTATGGGACACGAACGTGAATAATCAAAAGTGCTAATTTTAAAGGCTAATATGCAAGTTATTGTCATAAAAAGTGTTTGGGGACCCGGGTCCTGCCCCAGGGGACATGGATCAATGCAAAAAAAAGTTTTAAAAACGGCAGTTTTTTCAGGAGCAGTGATTTTAATAATGCTTAAAGTCAAACAATAAAAGTGTAATATCCCTTTAAATTTCGTACCTGGGGGGTGTCTATAGTATTCCTGTAAAGGGGCGCATGTTTCCTGTGTTTAGAACAGTCTGACAGCAAAATGACATTTTGAAGGAAAAAACTCATTTAAAACTACCCGCGGCTATTGCATTGCCGACAATACACATAGAAGTTCATTGATAAAAACGGCATAGGAATTCCCCAAAGGGGAACCCCGAACCAAAATTAAAAAAAAAAAATGATGTGGGAGTCCCCCTAAATTCCATACCAGGCCCTTCAAGTCTGATATGGATATTAAGGGGAACCCCGGCCAAAATTAAAAAAAAAAAATGACGTGGGGTTCCCCCTAAATTCCATACCAGACCCTTCAGGTCTGGTATGGATTTTAAGGGGACCCTGCGCCAAAAAAAAAAAAAAAAAAAAAAAACGGCGTGGGGTCCCCCCAAAAATCCATACCAGACCCTTATCCGAGCACGCAACCTGGCAGGCCGCAGGAAAAGAGGGGGGGATGAGAGTGCGCCCCCCCCCCCTCCTGAACCGTACCAGGCCACATGCCCTCAACATTGGGAGGGTGCTTTGGGGTAGTCCCCCAAAACACCTTGTCCCCATGTTGATGAGGACAAGGGCCTCATCCCCACAACCCTGGCCGGTGGTTGTGGGGGTCTGCGGGCGGGGGGCTTATCGGAATCTGGAAGCCCCCTTTAACAAGGGGACCCCCAGATCCCGGCCCCCCCCCTGTGTGAAATGGTAAGGGGGTACTTACCCCTACCATTTCACTAAAAAACTGTCAAAAATGTTAAAAATGACGAGACAGTTTTTGACAATTCCTTTATTTAAATGCTTCTTCTTTCTTCTATCTTCCTTCATCTTCTGGTTCTTCTGGTTCTTCTGGTTCTTCCTCCGGCGTTCTCGTCCAGCATCTCCTCCGTGGCATCTTCTATCTTCTTCTCCTCGGGCCGCTCCGCACCCATGGCATGGGGGGGGGCTCCCGCTCTTCTCTTCTCTTCTTCTCTTCTTCATTTTCTTCTCCGGGCCGCTCCGCAATCCATGCTGGCATGGAGGGAGGCTCCCGCTGTGTGACGGCGCTCCTCGTCTGACAGTTCTTAAATAACGGGGGGCGGGGCCACCCGGTGACCCCGCCCCCCTCTGAAGCACGGTGACTTGACGGGTTTTCCCTGTGACGTCACGGGGAATGCCACAGGGAAGTCCCGTCATGTCCCGTGCGTCAGAGGGGGGCGGGGTCACCGGGTGGCCCTGCCCCCCGTTATTTAAGAACTGTCAGACGAGGAGCGCCGTCACACAGCGGGAGCCTCCCTCCATGCCAGCATGGGTTGCGGAGCGGCCCGGAGAAGAAAATGAAGAAGAGAAGAAAAGAAGAAGAGAAGAGCGGGAGCCTCCCCCCCATGCCATGGGTGCGGAGCGGCCCGAGGAGAAGAAGATAGAAGACGCCGCGGAGGAGATGCTGGACGAGAACGCCGGAGGAAGAACCAGAAGATGAAGGAAGAAAGAAGAAGCATTTAAATAAAGGAATTGTCAAAAACTGTCTCTTGTCATTTTTAACATTTTTGACAGTTTTTTAGTGAAATGGTAGGGGTAAGTACCCCCTTACCATTTCACACAGGGGGGGCCGGGATCTGGGGGTCCCCTTGTTAAAGGGGGCTTCCAGATTCCGATAAGCCCCCCGCCCGCAGACCCCCACAACCACTGGCCAGGGTTGTGGGGATGAGGCCCTTGTCCTCATCAACATGGGGACAAGGTGTTTTGGGCGGCTACCCCAAAGCACCCTCCCAATGTTGAGGGCATGTGGCCTGGTACGGTTCAGGAGGGGGGGGCCGCACTCTCGTCCCCCCCCCTCTTTTCCTGCGGCCTGCCAGGTTGCGTGCTCGGATAAGGGTCTGGTATGGATTTTTGGGGGGACCCCACGCCGTTTTTTTTTTTTTTTGGCGCGGGGTTCCCCTTAAAATCCATACCAGACCTGAAGGGTCTGGTATGGAATTTAGGGGGAACCCCACGTCATTTTTTTTTTTTAAATTTTGGCCGGGGTTCCCCTTAATATCCATATCAGACCTGAAGGGCCTGGTATGGAATTTAGGGGGACTCCCACATCATTTTTTTTTTTTTTTATTTTGGTTCGGGGTTTCCCTTTGGGGAATTCCTATGCCGTTTTTATCAATGAACTTCTATGTGTATTGTCGGCAATGCAATAGCCGGCCCGCGGGTAGTTTTAAATGAGTTTTTTCCTTCAAAATGTCATTTTGCTGTCAGACTGTTCTAAACACAGGAAACATGCGCCCCTTTACAGGCATACTATAGACACCCCCCCAGGTACGAAATTTAAAGGGATATTACACTTTTATTGTTTGACTTTAAGCATTATTAAAATCACTGCTCCTGAAAAAACGTCCGTTTTTAAAACTTTTTTTTGCATTGATCCATGTCCCCTGGGGCAGGACCCAGGTCCCCAAACACTTTTTATGACAATAACTTGCATATTAGCCTTTAAAATTAGCACTTTTGATTTCTCCCATAGACTTTTAAAGGGTGTTCCGCGGCATTCGAATTTGCCGCGAACACCCCAAATTGTTCGCTGTTCGGCGAACTTGCGAACAGCCAATGTTCGAGTCGAACATGAGTTCGACTCGAACTCGAAGCTCATCCCTAGTTCTCACCATGCAGGTGTGGCACGTGTTTCCTGCACCTCATTCATTTTAATGGGCTGCCCTTTGCAGAAGTCCCTGGCCTGTTTGCAAAATTGGGACTGCGCGGTTCTGCCCATGCTGGTGCCCGTGCGTTTTGGTACACTTGTTAGCAGATGCATGGGAGTGTTAAAGAATTATTGACATGGCTACGCATCTGTTAAAGGGCAGTGCATTCCTGACACATACAGAGTGTGAACGTAGCCTCATGCAGAGATAATGAGTAGCTGTTTCCAGAGAAAACTTAGCGGGAAACCACAGATCTAATGCTGGCCATACACTATACGAAAAATCGGCCGAAAAATCGTTCGTATGGACACTTCGTTCGTTTTTCGGCAAGTTAGTGGGTACAAATCGATAATCGTTTGTGACGTTTTTGTGGAAAAAAAACGAACGGCATGTTTGGAAAATTTCTGCCGAACGTACGATAAATTGCAAGGTTAATGTGTTTCCCGTCCGAACTGCCTGCACTAGGTATATGTAAAAAAACGAACACAAAATTATTTATTCATGTCCACTGAATAGATTATCGGACATTATATGATGGCACGATCGTTTGCGGTCACGGTCGAACGTTCGTTTTTCGAAAATGGGTTCGGCCGATTTTCTGTATAGTGTATGGCCAGCATTAAACTAGAGTACATTTGAAAGATATATTTAGCAATAAAATTCAGCTGTGTATATTATCTAAAAATTCATAGGGAGTCAGTGTCATTTAACACCACATAGAGAACTCTAATTGGAGGAGAGAACATTCAGATGTCTGACAGGTCACATGACTAGGTATTTTATAAATGTGTTTTTTTTTCTTCTCTTGGATGTAAGGGCATGCTACTTTTTTATGTATTTGCCCCATAATACAAGTATGATGTATCTGATGAATTGATAGTATCGCTTTTATTACTAATTGGTGCATGTGCTTCTGAGTTAGGTTTTTTTTTTTATTTTTTTTTTTTTTTCATTATACAAAAATATTTTGATTAGGAAGGAATTATTTATCTTCATGGTTTCATACATTATTATCCTGTATTTTTCTTTTAAGGATAACTTCACTCCATTTCCCAATTTTATTGCTTCTATTACTGTGCAGGTTGACTACGTCAGAACATCCTTTTCCCAGAATCCTTAGAAATCTTAACAGCGGTATCTGAAAATGTGCACCACAGTCTCCTTTCATGCATGTCAGTGGAAGTCCTTCTCCAGCTTGGCAGGCTAAAAGATTGACTCTTCTGTACACCTAAAGGATACATGATTGTGTATCCTGTTGGATTTTGCCAGTGTGGATGGATCCTATTGCTTGCTGATGGGTTTTGCAGGGTAGGTAAAGGCGGCTGGCATTTTCACAGGCAGAATGTCCTCCACCCTTTTCTGCGACCATCTCCAAATGCTTGAATGTGAACCTTTAAGCCCCGTACCCACGGTCCGAATGTCAGTGACATCGGCTGGTTAAAAAAAAAAAGGCCAACATTCAGCCCATGTGTATGCCATCCTATCCGACTGAAGCCGGCCATTTGGCTGGAAAACCAGCAGCTGACCGACTCCAGATCAACACTCTGAGCCAATGGTGCAATGATGGAGATCGCTTATCGGAGTATTTTGGCAAGGAGGGGGCATCCCCCTGTCAGAACACGATAGCTTAGTAGGGGAGATCACTATACTAACTTTGCATAGTTAGTATAGCGGCTCTGACTGGAGCTGACCGTTTGTTGTTGGCTCAAAAAAACTTATAGTGTGTAAAAGGCTTTACCCAGTACATGTCATCTAGGGCTGCAACTAACGATTATTTTCATAATCGATTAGTTTGCCAATAATTCGATTACTCGGATAAAAACCTTAAAAAAATGGTATTCTTGACTATCTACATGTGGTGTTAAATATAAATAACCACCTATATGGTTATGGAACAGGGTGGATATAAATCAATGATTTTAAAAAAGAAAACAAAAAAATCCAATAATTTTTTTTTTGTTATTATTTAACCACTTCCCATCCCGCCCATTATCATATGATGTCCGCAGGAGGGATCTCCCATCCTGGGTGGGCGTCATATGACGTCCTGGGCTCCTCGGCCGTCAGACCAAAGTTGTGCAAGACCCTTTTTTTGGTCCGTCACTCGGGAGCCGATGCGCGTGCCCAGCGGCCACGACGTTTGCCGGGCACCAGCGATTGCCCGTTAACAGAGCAGGACTGTGGATCTGTGTGTGTAAACACACAGATCCATGTCCTGTCAGGTGAGAGGAGACCGATCATGTGCTTCCAGTACAGAGGGACACCGATCGGTCTCCTCCCCTTGTGAGTCCCTTCCCCCTACAGTTAGAATCACTCCCTAGGTAACACAATTAACCCCATTGATCGCCCCCTAGTGTTAACCCCTTCCCTGCCAGTGACATTTATACAGTAATCAATGCATTTGTATAGCACTGATCGCTATATAAATGTGAATGGTGTCAGAAGTGTCCAAAATGTCCGCCGCAATGTCGCAGTCACGATAAAAATCGCAGATCGTCGCCATTACTTAAAAAAAAATAAATAAATAAATAAAATGCCATAAAACTATCCCCTATTTTGTAGACACATTTTGTATAACTTTTGCGCAAACCAATCAATATACGCTTATTGCAATTTTATTTATTTTACCAAAAATATGTATAAGAATACATATCGGCCTAAACTGAGGAAAAAAATTGTTTTAAAAAAAAAAAAATGGGATATTTATTATAGTAAAAAATATTGCATTTTTTTTCAAACTTGTTGCCCTTCTTTTGTTTATAGCGCAAAAAATAAAAAAACGCAGAGATGATCAAATACCACCAAAAGAAAGCTCTATTTGTGGGAAAAAATTATAAAAAAATTTCATTTGGGTACAGTGTTGCATGACCGAGCAATTGTCATTCAAATTACGACAGCGCTGAAAACGGAAAATTGGCTTGGGCAGGAAGGGGGTGAAAATGCCCTGTATTGAAGTGGTTAAATCTGATTTATTTATTTTTTTTTATCTAATTTATTTTAATGAAATGCTTTTGGAGTAAAAATCAATTTTAAGATACATTAATAATTTAGTTTATTCAGCATGAAATGGAGCTTAGTTTTGTAGCATGAGGCTGTATATTCTGTAATATTTACTTTTTTGGTAAATTCATTCAATGAATCCAAGCTCTGCAAGCTGAGATAGCACTGCATTGATGCATTCAAACAATTTCACAGTAACCATGAGATAAACCAAAGTTCAGGAATATTCGTTTATCCCGTTGTTTTGCAAATCTATGTACACTACAAACTGTATGATTGAATCGGTTCTGATTTCGCTCTTTTACTAACCTGACAGCTTATTATTCTAAATGGGAAACCTTAATTTTGTTTGCAAATATTACAGATTCTAACTACCAGCAAGAATAAGTTCTTACATTTAAAGGGCACCTGTCATTTCAGATCCATCATGACAGCACCTGTTAGCGGGCATCCACTCACCTGCTGCCGCCACATCCCTCACCTTGTTGTGTCACTGCCGTATCACCAGCCATCACCAGCCATCCCATTAAAGTGAATGGGACTGTCGGTGTGTCAACAGTGGGTTAGAGGAGGAGCCACTGCGGGACAGAGATGACAGTTGCTCTTTAAAAATTATGATTTAAATCGTGTTGATTTAAATCAAGCCTTCTTACTAGTGATTTGAATCAAATCCACTCTGTTATGGAAAAAAATAAAGGTTGGAGCTAGTACAGAGCAGCCCTGATCCTCCTCTTCTGAGGTCCCCCACCAGCTGTTCTGACTCCTCCTGTCTTCAGAGTGCCCCTATAGTAAGGTAAAAAAACTTAGTGATTCCAAAAGTACAAATATTTAAAAAAAATATTACTACAATGTTATACTTATTTTTTTGGGTCCCCCCCTCCCCCCTGGCAATGTACGCTCCCACACCCCTTCCCGCCGAGTACCCCCCAGTAACTGGCCTCTTCCTATGGGGACATAGTCCATTCACATACAAAGCGTGGCTCATTTGTATTGTATGGCTGAATTTGCATCGCATTCAGACCAAAGTTGTGCAGGACCCTTTTTTTGGTCCGCACCAGAATCGTATTGCATGGGTGTTCACACCTATGCGATCCGATTCCTGCCTGAATTGACAGTTCGCACTGCGATATGTGAACCGATCTGGGGGTGTCATTAACTTTATATTGACACTCCCAGCATGTAAACAGAATCTTTCCTAAACCTTGGGTTGCTTTTACACAGGTAGTAAAAATGCACATGTGTTTTTATTGTGTTCCTGATGTGTTTTCTGGGTGCCTATTACCCACCATGCACCTGTGAAACTTGGACATGTGACTCATATAACGCACCAAAAATGCAACGTGTGTGTTTTTGATGCGTTTTTGCTGTGTTTTCTGTTCATTTCAATGGAAACCTGTGTTTTTTGGTGCGGTTTTGAGAAGAGCACCAAAAATGCAACATGAAAGACGTTTCAAAACGCATTGCACCTGCAGCATGGTGGTGTGAAGAGTCCCATAGGATTTAAAGGGATTGCCTCTTTGTTGCATTTTTAGCACAGTAAAAACACAGCAAAAATGCATAAGTGTAAAAGCAGCCTTAAAGTGTTCACATTTTGCAGAAAAAAAAGGTGAAATGACCTCTGGGGTTGCTGAACCGTCAGTGCCCATGCACTGAAATCCCCGCTCTTCTCCCTCCTCTCTGTACAGCACTTCCAGGACACATTAGAGTGATTCACTGCGCAGGTGTTGACCAATCAGAATAGCTCTAGTCCATCTGGGAATCGTAAATGTGAACTAACGTTTTAAGTGGAACTTTTAGTGCAATCAATTACAATATTTCCCTTAGGACAGTTTTATTTTATGTTGTAGTACTATTATCCTGTGATTAAGGTGTATGTATGTAAAAGTAGAAAAAATATGCTGCAGTACATGCACATTTACCCATGTTTTGACTCTTAAAAATGATGCAATTGCAGAAGAATATGCTTTGATTCTGCCAGAAATGCACTAAGCTCCTTATGTAGTGATTTGAAAACCGTTCCTCTACTGTAGTGAAATCTCACACAAGTGTTGACAGACCTGCCTACTTCTCTCTGCGGACTACAGAACCCCTCCCCTTTTTATGTATATTCTCAAATGAAAACTTGCCCAAATTAGTAGCTGTACATTTCTTGCTGGTATCGTAACTTGCCACCAAAGAACAACCCAACATAAGTTAATCTGCTCCTAACGATCGTGTTGATATTACATATGTTTGTTATTTGTTGTCTGTACCTGTAGTAGGGTCCAGAAACAATGCTGTGCATTTTGCTCTTTTATCCTTCCTAAAACACAGTGACAAAAACAAAGTTCAGGAATATTCCTTTATCCCATGATTTTGCAAATCTATGTACACTACAAACTGTATGATTGAATCGGCTCTGATATCGCTGTTTTACTAACCGGACAGCTTATTATTCTAAATAGGAAAACTTTATTTTGTTTGCAAATATTAAAGATTCTAACTACCAGCAAGAATAAGTCCTTACATTTAAAGAGCACCTGTCATTTCAGATCCATCTTGACAGCGTCTGTTAGCGGGCATCCACTCACCTGCTGCCGCCACATCCCTCACCTTGTTGTGTCACTGCCGCATCACCACCTGTCCCATTAAAGTGAATGGGACTGTCGGTGGGTCAGAGGAGGAGCCACTGCAGGACAGAGATGACAGTTGCTCTTTAAATATTTATATCGACTTGATTTAAATCAAATCCACCCTGCTAACAGGACACTGTGCCCAGTGATCTTTGACTTTCAGTGTTGTTCAAGTAGATCTCCATCTTTCTGATGCCGCGTTCATACGGGCTGACTTTTCGACGGACTAGGTCTGGTGGACTTTTCGACGGAGTTTCCGAATGAACGGACTTGCCTACACACAATCAACCAAAGTCCGACGGATTCATACGTGATTACGTACGACCGGACTAAAACAAGGAAGTTCATAGCCAGTAGCCAATAGCTGCCTAGCGTCGGTTTTTGTCCGTCCGGACTAGCATACAGATGAGCGGACTTTTCGACCGGACTCGAGTCCGTCGGAAAGATTTGAAACATGTTTCATTTCTAGGTCCGTCGAACTTTTGGGAAAAAAAGTCAGCTGGAGCCCACACACGATCTAATTATCCGACGGACTCCGGTCTGCCGGACCAAGTCTGCCGTAAAGTCCGGTCGTGTGTACGCAGCATAAGAATACCTACCCCTGACCTAGATCAAACCCTATTTTATTTTTTTCCCCCACACACTTTTCTTTCTATATATTTTCTCCTAGCAAGGAGAGAAAGATACAGTGTACTATATGAGGTATCCTGTATGTTCTCTCCATTCAAAGGAGAAAATGCACAAAGGGGTGGGCTGTATAATGACTGATCACTGTGATAACTAACCAGAGGCTATGACCATGAACAGGCGATCATGAAATGGGCCTCCTGGTTCCTGACTGTACGAGTTCCAGGGTTCTCGGTACAGGCCCAGTCTCTGTGCTGGAATCATGCATGTACACTTATATGTGGCCCCGCAGAAGATCCACTTCGGGGAGGCCACATGTGTGGTGTCGGCAGCAAGGGGTTAAATACTTTGGTTTTAGTCTTTCATACTATATTACTTTTTCCGTGCTGTCCATCTTTTTTAATTTTTCCTCTCATCCTTTTTAAATTAATCCTGCTATGAGAAATATTTAAAATGTGGTCCAAGTCATTTTAAAAGGGCTGTAGGAAAGCCAAATGTGGAAACATTGATTGGTAGAGGGGTTGTAATTAGTGATCTCCAGTAGTTTCTAATCTCTCTCCAGTTTATGACTGTCTCTTGAAGAATATCTGGTCTCCCAACAACTCCTCTAGTATTTTCATAGTCTCTGACCATCTCTTGTTACATGTTTTCAGTCTGACCGCTTTCTGTAGCTTTAGATTAAATGAAATTTATGTATGTGACTTTGGTGATGTCAGGGGCCACATTTAAGAACCCCATATCAAGTTGATCACTACTGATCTAGCCTGCCACTTAGCTGCCAGAGGATCATCTACAAAAGTCCTACTGTGCAGGGCCCATGCATACACAATAAGAGTACATACTGAGAATTGTACCCAGCATACAGGACAAGAGAAGTTCCACTGTGCAGAGTCTATACATACACAATAAGAGTAGATGCTGAGAATTACACTCAATATACAGGATAGGAGAAGACCTTCTGAGCGGTGTCCATGCATACAAAACGGCAAACTGACTTCTGTACATTTTCAGTAGAAGTTCAGCATGAAATTAACTCCTAATCTACTGGCAGACACATTCTAAGACCAAGCTATCTATCCCTGTAAAGCAAAAAATTCTATACATATCTTTTCTGCAGCTGCTCCGGTCCCACACTGAGCTGTCAGCGGCGACTTCTCTGTGTAGGCGGGTGCAGTAGAGGCAGCCAACAACGGAAGCCCCATAGTACCCTGTTTCCCTGA
This sequence comes from Aquarana catesbeiana, assembly GCF_042186555.1. Lineage (NCBI taxonomy): Eukaryota > Metazoa > Chordata > Amphibia > Anura > Ranidae > Aquarana > Aquarana catesbeiana. Next base: position 837,535,283 of record NC_133324.1, on the reverse strand, counting down.
AAATAAGACCTAGCGTGATTGTCGGTGATGGCTGCAATATAAGCCCTACCCCCCAAATAAGCCCTAGTTAAAGTCCTTGTAGGTCTTATATTCAGGGTAGGGCTTATTTGGGGGGTAGGGCTTATATTGCAGCCATCACCGACAATCACGCTAGGTCTTATTTTCGGGGGAAACAGGGTAAGTCTATGGGTGACGTCACTTCCCTGGCATTTTTCAGCGGTTGTCGGCTGTCTCTTCCACACAGCATCTGCCGCTGGAGACCGGATCGGCTGCAGAAAAGGTATGTATAGAGATTTTTTGCTGTACAGGGTTAGATTAGTCTTAGAATGTGGCTGCCAGTAGATTTAGAGTTAGTTTAAGGCTGAACTTCTTTAAATTAACTGACAGGGCACCAACGTCTCTTCCTGCCACCTGCAGTGTGCCCTCCTCCCTCCCTGTGCATCTGTCCTTCCTGTGCTTCTCTACACCCAGTACTTGTGTGCTATCCAGCCTTCCTGTAGGTCTGTAAACATGATTAGCATATTTACTAGTTTCACTCCTTAGTTTCAAAAAAATAATCTATACACCTCTGCTACTTAATATATAAAAAAAAAATATATATATAAATATATATATATATATATATATATATATATATATATATATATATATATTATAATTTTTTTTTTTTTTTGAGCCTGTAGCATTGCACCAGTGATCAGCAGATTGCTGGTGCCATGCAGGTTTCCAGTAGATCTGCCAGTGTATCTGTGTGCCCGTACATCCCATACAGGTAAGCAGAACCTGACAGGAAGCATGAATGAACTACCATGACGAAATGTGAACTTGACCTTTAATTGCCCTGTAATCTAATTTTCATGAAATCCTTTCTTAGCGTGTTTTTCTGCATCCTTTGGGAGCTCACAGACCTCTCCCTTACCATCTCACTTCTTTTTACTTGAAACAAGCAGTCCATTTGTTTCCAGTCATGTGCACTGCTGTGTTGCTCATGTAGATCTCTACCTCTTTAACCACTTGCCTACAGGGCACTTTCACCCCCTTCCTGCCCAGGCCATTTTTCAGCTTTTAGCGCTGTCTCACTTTGAATGACAATTGCGCTGTCATGCTACACTGTACCCAAATTAAATTTTTATAATTTTCTTCACACAAATAGAGCTTTCTTTTGGTGGTATTTAATCACTGCTAGGATTTTTATTTTAAATCATTAAAAAAAGACCGAAAATTTGGGGGAAAAAAAAGTTTTTCTTAGTTTCTGTCAGTAAATTTTGTAGTAATTTTTTTCCTTCACTCATGTGCGGCACTGATGGTCACTGATGAGGCAGTACTTATGGACACTGATTAGGTGGCACTGATTAAGAGGGGTTAATATTCTGCACTGATAGGTGGCACTGATATTCGGCACTGGTGGGCATTGATGGACGGCACTGATAGCCTGCACTGGTGGGCATTGATGGGTGGCACTCATTGGTGGCACTGATGGGAGGAACTGATGGGAGGAACTGATGGGCTTTACTGATGGGCAGCACTGATAGGCGGCACTGAAAGCCAGCACTAATGGGCAATGATTGCTGGCATTTCTGGGGCGCTAATGTAATCAGGGCACTGATCATCAGTGCCCTGATTTCATCTCTTACTGTCACCTGCGAGGAGATGCCACTGATCGGCTCTCCTTACCACACACACTGTCAGTGTGAGGCGAGGAGCACCGATTAACTGGCATCTCCGTGTTTACATGTGACCAGCTGTGATTGGACACAGCCGATCACATGATTAAAGAGCCGCGTCATATGACGTCCACCTAGAACGAGAGCTGCACCATCCCTCCGTCATTTGACAGTGGGCGGGCGGCATATGGTTAAGGTTGCCTACCCCTGCTCTATTCTCTTCTTCCCTGTGAGAGAACGGGAATGACTTGCAAATTTAAACAGTACTACACTATATTGACGATCACCTCTGCCTTTTAGTACTGGGGTCTTCTGTTTGAATCCCAACCGGGACACTGTCTGCATGGAGTTTGCATGATCTTTCTGTGCTTTTGTGGATTTCATCCAATGACCCTGGTTTCCTCCTACACTCCAATAACATGCTAATAGGCTAGCCAGGTAAGAAATTTCAAGGCTGAGTGCTTTGTAATGCCCCGTACACACGGTGGGACTTTCCGACAGAAAATGTGCGATCAGAGCGTGTTGTCGGAAATTCCGACCGTGTGTGGGCTCCATCGGACATTTTCCATCGGATTTTCCGACACACAAAGTTTGAGAGCTTGCTATAAATTTTTCCAACAACAAAATCCGTTGTCGGAAATTCCGATCGTGTGTACACAAATCCGACACAGAAAGTGCCACGCATGCTCAGAATAAATTAAGAGACTAAAGCTATTGGCTACTGCCCCGTTTATAGTCCCGACGTACGTGTTTTACGTCACCGCGTTCAGAACGATCGGATTTTCAGACAACTTTGTGTGACCGTGTGTATGCAAAACAAGTTTGAGCCAACATCCGTCGGAAAAAATCCATGGATTTTGTTGGCGGAATGTCCGATCAATGTCCGATCGTGTGTACAGGGCATTACTCGAAGACGCTCAACAAGAAAAATCCCATTGATTTCATTGGCCCCTATTCACACTCAGATGTGTACAGGGGCCATTGAAATGAATGGGATTTTGCTTTGTTGAGCGTCCTTGAGCTTCGAGCTACAACACATTCAGGTGTGAAGGCAGCCTAATGCAGAAGAGATGTAGTTATCTTTCTACTGTATCAAAATCCTGTCTGTTTGTATTTTTTGTATTTTTTTTTTTATTGTAAGCCTCTGATTTGAAAAATGAACAAAGCATCTTTCTATAGTGTGTACTTGCCTCAATCCAAAACACTTATGCTAGGTACACACTATTTGTTTTTTTTTTCCCCATTCAACCCAGCGGGCTCAACGAAAAAAAAAGTGAGAAGCTCTGTGTACTATTTGAGTTTAGATGATTTCTCCACTGAGCTATTGTGTTCTGACATGTATTGACTACATTCAGTGACATGTGGGAAAGCTGCTATACAAGCCCAACTAGTGACCAGCTTTCTTTAAAATTAGTGGATCATTCGCTGGAATGTGGAAGTTATTTACTCCTCTGACATTTGGAAATTCTGTTTTTGTGTTAAAGGAGAAGTATAGCCAAAGCAATTTTGGCTACATTTCTCCTATGGATCACAGGAGTGCAGTTTGTTCTTGTGACCCGTTTTCAGCCAACAGTGGGCGAACTGAGCAATCAGTGGTGTTCGCTCAGTTTCTGGGGTAGAGCCAGCGGGGGGACAGCTGCAGCTGGGATCAATGCTATAGCCATCTAGGTGAGTATAATTGTGTTTTTTGTTTTGTTTTTTGTTTTTCAAATTCCCAAACTTCCCTTTTTAAAGGTTTGTTTTATTTACTAAAGTAAATTTCTGTCTTGTGATAGCCCTGAAGGGACGGGAAGTTTGTTTTTCTATGGTTGCTTTCCCAATATGTGGTAAATTATTTTTTGAATTCATCAAACTTTCAAAGCTAATAGCTGTAGTTCAGCTTCTAATTCCATGATCTTTAACCACTTGCTTACTGGGCACTTAAACCCCCCTCCTGCCCAGACCAATTTTCAGCTTTCAGCGCTGTCGCACTTTGAATGACAGTTGCGCGGTCATACAACACTGTACCCAAATGAAATTTTTATCATTTTTTTCCCACAAATAGAGCTTTCTTTTGGTGGTATTTAATCACAGATGGGATTTTTATTTTTTGCTAAACAAACAAAAAAAGTTGGAAAATTTTGAAGAAAAAAATCATGTTTCATAGTTTGTTATAAAATTTTGCAAACAGGTAATTTTTCTCCTTCATTGATATGCGCTGATGAGGCGGCACTGGTGGGCACTGATAGGCTGCACTGATGGGCACTGATAGGCACAGTTAAGGCGGCACTAATAGGCACAGTTAAGGCGGCACTGATAGGCACAGTTAAGGCGGCACTGATAGGCACAGTTAAGGCGGCACTGATAGGCACAGTTAAGGCGGCACTGATAGGCACAGTTAAGGCGGCACTGATAGGCACAGTTAAGGCGGCACTGATAGGCACAGTTAAGGCGGCACTGATGGGGACAGATAAGGCGGCACTGATGGCCGCTGATGGGTGGCACGGATAGGTACCACTGATGGGGGGCACTGATGGGTGGCACTGATGGGCACTGATAGGTGGCACTGATGTGGGCGCTGATGGGTGGCACTGGGGGCGCTGATGGGTGGCACTGTGGGCACTGATGGGTGACGCTGGTGGGCACTGGTAGGCGGCACTGCTGTCTATTGCTAGGTGTCACTGGCAGGGGGCAGATGATCGCCGTGATCGGGACTGATGTCCCTCTCACGGCCGCCGGTGATCGGCTTTTTTTTTCCTCCTCACGCTGTCAGCACGAGGAGGAAAAATAGCCGACTACCGGCTCTGTTTACATCACATGATCAGCTGTCATTGGCTGACAGCTGATCATGTGGTAAGGGGTCAGGACCGACCCCTTACTCTGATCTGTGATCAGGCGAGTATCATAGACTCGCTGATCACCGAGCGCGCCGCGCGCGCCCTACAGGGGGCGTGCAGGCCGCTCGTGCATGGGACGACGTCAATAGACGTCGTCCCGGCAATGTAGGTTTGCGCTGTTGCCGTCATTTGGCAATAACGCGGATCTGAAGAGATTAAAGTGTTACTAAACCCACAACAGTAAAATCTGTCTGTATATGCAGCATAGCATGCTTCTTATACTCGCTGTGGAACTTAAGGGGTTAATCCCCTGCATTGTGTAAAAAGGCTCTTTGATCCAGTATGCATAGATTCCCCCCCACCCCCACACACTGTCTATCTGGGGAAAGCCAGCTAACACAGGCAGATTAGCTGACCTGCACATGCTCAGTTGTGTCTTTTATGCTGGAGAGAATAATTGCTTGCTCTCACAGATAGCCAGGTCACATGATATTTGCATCACACGTGGACGTGTATACAGGCTGCTGTGGAAATCTCCTCCTTCCTGAACTCTCAGCACTGGAAAAACTCTGCAGTTTATCATGTAACCGTGGTATACAGATCAGCCAAAAAGGTATATAGTGGCAGTATTTTAATGTAAAAAGATGATTTATAAGCTGTGAACAGTGTGGGTTTAGTAACACTTGTACAGAATACTTCCATGTACAATGTTACAACTGGAAAGTCTGTTCCTGGGGCTCTTCCATACGAGTTACAATGAGGGGAAAAAGTATTTAATCCCCTGCTGATTTTGTACGTTTGCCCACTGACAAAGAAATGATCAGTCTATAATTTTAATTGTAGGTTTATTTTAACAGTGAGAGACAGAATTACAACAAAAAAAAAAATCCAGAAAAACGCATTTCAAAACCATTATAAATTGATTTGCATTTTAATGAGTGAAATAAGTATTTGACCTCTTCGCAAAACATGACTTCGTACTTGGTGGCAAAACCCTTGTTGGCAATCACAGAGGTCAGACATTTCTTGTAGTTGGCCACCAGGTTTGCACACATCTCAGGAGGGATTTTGTCCCACTCCTCTTTACAGATCCTCTCCAAGTCATTAAGGTTTAGAGGTTGACGTTTGGTAACTCAAACCTTCAGCTCCCTCCACATATTTTCTATGGGATTAAGGTCTGGAGACTGGCTAGGCCACTCCAGGACCTTAGTGTGCTTCTTCTTGAGCCACTGTGTGTTTTGGGCCATTGTCATGCTGGAGTACCCATCCATGACCCATTTTCAATGCCCTGGCTGAGGGAAGGAGGTTCTCACCCAAGATTTGATGGTACATGGCCCCGTCCATTGTCCCGTTAATGCGGTGAAGTTGTCCTGTCCCCTTAGCAGAAAAACACCCCCAAAGCATAATGTTTCCACCTCCATGTTTGACGGTGGGGATGGCGTTCTTGGGGTCATAGGCAGCATTCGTCCTCCTCCAAACACGACGAGTTGAGTTGATACCAAAGAGCTTGATTTTGGTCTCATCTGACCACAACACTTTCCCCCAGTTCTCCTCTGAATCATTCAGATGTTTATTAGTACACTTCAGATAAGCCTGTACATGTGCTTTCTTGAGCAGGGGGACCTTGCGGGCACTGCAGGATTTCAGTCCTTCACGGCGTAGTGTTACCAATTGTTTTCTTGGTGCCTATGATCCCAGCTGCCTTGAGATCATTGACAAGATTCTCCCATGCAGTTCTGGGCTGATTCTACACCGTTCTCATGATTGAAACTCCACGAGGGGAGATCTTGCATGGAGCCCCAGAACCGAGGGAGAGTGAGTTATTTTGTTTCTTCCATTTGCGAATAATATCACCAACTGTTGTCACCCTCTCACCAAGCTGCTTGGCGAATGCCTTGTAGCCCATTCCAGCTTTGTGTGCGTCTACAATCTTGTCCCTGACATCCTTCGACAGCTCTTTGGTCTTAGTCATGGTGGAGAGATTGGAATCTGATTTGCTTCTGTGGACAGGTGTCTTTTATCTTTTATACAGCCAACAAGCTGAGATTAGGAGCATTCCCCTTAAGAGTGCTCCTAATCTCAGCTCGTTACCTGTATAGAAGACAACTGGGAGCTAGAAATCCTGCTGATTGATAGGGGATCAAATACTTATTTTACTCATTAAAATGAAAATAAATTTATAACTTTTTTGAAATGCGTTTTTCTGAAATATTTTTTTTCTGTCTTTCACTGGCAAAATAAATCTACCATAAAAATTATAGACTGATCATTTCTTTGTCAGTGGGGAAATGTACAAGATCAGCAGGGGATAAAATACTTTTTTTCCCTCACTGTACAAATGGCTTTAGATTTACCAAATTGTAAAATGACAATCTTTGTTAAATCAGGCATGACCTTTTACTTTAGATCTACCGTCAGTTTGAAACATGTATGGTGAGCTGCAATCCTGCAGTGAAATTTTGAACTGATACCTGGTGGGAGTTGTTGAGCCTGGTGATCTACTCTGGCCAAGTCACTACTTTGTGTATCTTATTCGTATTTTATTGATTTAAAGGGCGATCAACATACACTATCCATTGAGCTCTTGTTTTGCTTAAAGCAGAACTACACAGTATCCCGGCACCATAAACCAAAAGCACTATTTTTAATTTTTAATATTCAAAGCAACACGCCCCCTAAATACATCCATAGCTCAATGCTTTATTTTGCTGAGAAAACTGCCCCCTAGCATTTCTAGCTATGGCCAACTTGAGCAAGGGCAGATAATCCATGAAGCGTTTACTTCACAAAATCCATCTGTCCTTAGCTCAGGCATACAAACAGGAGGGTGTGCTTAGGTAAGAAAACATTTCCTATCCTCCTGAAGCTCCTTGGATGTATGACCAGAACAACCTAGGAAGTAAGTAAAGAAATGTGAAAAAAAAGTTCAAAAAAAGCAAATATGATATACGTTCCTCTATATATACGGTTATATATTTTAGTGTGTTTTTCAACTAGGGCAATATGAGCATTGAGAGGTAACGAAAAATCCTGGACAGCCGCACTCAAAAGTAATCTTCAATCTTTATTTAAGTATAATCATAAAAATACATGCCACAGCATCACAAAGCAGGAAAGCTGACGCGTTTCACACTGTAGTCGGTGCTTAATCATAGCTATGATTAAGCACCGACTACAGTGTGAAACGCGTCAGCTTTCCTGCTTTGTGATGCTGTGGCATGTATTTTTATGATTATACTTAAATAAAGATCGAAGATTACTTTTAAGTGCGGCTGTCCAGGATTTTTCGTTTACCTCTCAATTACCAGCATTGCCTGCACCTGTTACTTCAGAGCGGTGATATTTTTCTCTCTCGGCAATATGAGCTTGTCGTATCACGAATGCAAAAGTCTTAAATGCTATATGTGTGATGTGGTGACCTCCCCCCATATACTGGTAACTCAATTAATTAATGGGGTATTTTAAAACCCAAAACGATGCATCTGAAGATACACGGCAGTGGGTATTTCATGAGCATTGTATGTAGCACTTCTAAACGGGAACCATTGACATATGTGACTAAATAAGGCTGCCTCTATATCTAAATCTTTTAGTGCAAGCTATACATCGAAACCTTTCTTTAAATGTTGACACACTTTAATAAAGTTTTCTGTTTTTTCTTTTAAACAAGTCAGCCGTCCTCTTCAAAATAAAAACTATAGATTGGTTTCTTGCCATTCAAAGTAGGGCATAAGAACATAAAAAATTAATTTCTCAGTTTGCAAGGAACCGTGAGAGCATAATCTGTTCCTCATTCCTGACAAAGATGCTGAAACTGTATTTTCTATTAAATATGTATCATGTAAAACATTTCCCTATTTCACATCAAAATATATCTTCCATTTTGTACTTTAAAGACACTATACTCTGGTTTAAAATATAATCTATTTAACTATGCTTCAAATTTACACTGCCTAATGCGTTCTTTTTCCGATTCCTGCAACTCCGACACGCATATGCATCACAATTTGAATCCTCTCCGTTTCGATTGGAGCAGGATGATTTGGAGTTTCTCCTTCGGGATGACACTCAAAAAACTACTATCAGTGATCTACAAGTCACTACTGCCCTCCATTAATGTGGGTCTAGATGCCCTGCTTATTATTCTGTGGTGCTCGGAGGAGCAGGAACTGGATAATGAAGACTGGGAGAATCTCTGGGACAGCCCATTCCAAGCATTCATATCGACTAAAGACAGGTTGATCCAATTTAAAATAGTGAACAGAATTTATTTTACACTGCAAAGACTACATCGTATCTACCCTTGTTCCTCTTCTTGCTGTTGGAGGTGTTCTAGCGACCCTGTGGTATTTGCCCATGTCTTTTGGGAGTGCCCCCAGATTAGTAGCTATTGGCAAGATGTGACCCAGTTCATATATACTCTGACTACTATGCATGTCCCTGTATAGGTTGGAATTTGTCTCCTGGAGTTAGTTGACTCTTTGGCCGTTTATCAGGGCTATGCGTACTTTATTGGGTCTCTTATTATTCTATGCCAGGAAGGTAATAATGCTCAAGTGGAACTCAGCCATGGCCCCTACTTTGTCCTTCTGGAAGCATCTAATCTATAGGGTTGTATCTCTATACATAGCTACCTATTTCTCGAAGTTGCCCTAAAAAATTTGAGAAGGTCTGGCACTTGTGGACAGTCTCAGACTATACAGCTGACGATCAGGAGTCCATGGACTGAATCTATTCACCCCTAATATGGTTTAGCCTAAGATATATACGTTTTTCTCCTTTGCGGTGACTCACGCTTCATCTGGTATAAATCCAACTATGAGCAAATGTTCTCCTGATGTATCACTCTGTTGGTTGAGAGGGAGCAGGAATCTCCTTGTAATTCATTAATCCTTGAAATAAATTATTAGAACGGCCTAGCACAGTGTATGAAATGTTTTGTTCTTTGTATTTGATAAGTTGTATTATTTAGTAGTTTGTGTTATCTGTATTTGTTAGTCGAGGAATGCCCAAAGGCTATGTTCTGTACAGTGGGGATCGAAAGTTTGGGCACCCCAGGTAAAAATGTGTATTAATGTGCATAACGAAGCCAAGGAAAGATGGAAAAATCTCCAAATGGCATCAAATTACAGATTAGACATTCTTATAATATGTCAAAAAAGTTAGATTTTATTTCCATCATTTACACTTTCAAAATTACAGAAAACAAAAAAATGGCGTCTGCAAAAGTTTGGGCACCCTGCAGAGTTAATATCTTGTACTGCCCCCTTTGGCAAGTATCACAGCTTGTAAACGCTTTTTGTAGCCAGCCAAGAGTCTTTCAATTCTTGTTTGAGGTATCTTTGCCCATTCTTCCTTACAAAAGTCTTCCAGTTCTTTGAGATTTCTGGGTTGTCTGTCACGCACTGCTCTTTTAAGGTCTATCCATAGATTTTCAATAATGTTAAGGTCAGGAGATTGTGAAGGCCATGGCAAAACCTTCAGTTTACGCCTCTTGATGTAATCCCCCGTGGATTTTGAGGTGTGTTTAGGATCATTATCCATTTGTAGAAGCCATCCTCTCTTTAACTTCAGCTTTTTCACAGATGGCATCAAGTTACCACCCAAAATTTGCTGAAATTTTATTGAATCCATTTTTCCTTCTACTCGTGAAATGTTCCCTCTGCCACTGGCTGCAATACAACCCCAAAGCATTATTGATCCACCCCCATACTTAACAGTTGGACAGATGTTCTTTTCATTAAATTCTGTGCCCTTTCTTCTCCAAACGTACCTTTGCTCATTCCGGCCAAAAAGTTCTATTTTAACCTCATCAGTCCACAGAACTTGTTTCCAAAATGCCTCAGGCTTGTCTGTATGTTCATTTGCAAAGTTCAAACGCTGATTTTTATGGTGAGGACGTAGAAGAGGTTTTCTTCTGATGACTCTTCCATGAAGACCATATTTTTACAAGTATCTCTTTATAGTGGAATAGTGTACCACAACTCCAGTGTCTGCCAGATCTTTCTGGAGGGATCGTGCAGTCAAACGTGGGTTTTGAATTGCTTTTCTCACAATCCTGCGAGCTGTTCTGTCTGATATTTTTCTTGGTCTTCCAGATCTTGCTTTAACTTCCACTGTTCCTGATGACTGCCATTTCTTAATTACATTCCGAACAGAGGATATTGACATCTGAAAATGTTTTGCTATCTTCTTATAGCCTTCTCCAGCTTTGTGAGCGTCAACTATTTTCAGTTTCAGTTTTCTAGACAACTGCTTAGAAGAACCCATGGTGCTGATTGTTGGGGCAAGGTCAGATGAGTCTGGCCATTTAAAACCTTTGAGATTGACATCACCTGGTCTTCCCAGACGATGATTGAGAACAATCTATGACACTGGCAGGTCTCAGCTTTGCAAAGGGGGCAGTGCATGCTATAAATTCTGCAGGGTGCCCAAACTTTTGCAGACGCCATTTTTTTTTTTTTTTCTGTAATTTTGAAAGTGTAAATGATGGAAATAAAATCTAACTTTTTTTGACATATTATAAGAATGTCTAATCTGTAATTTGATGCCATTTGGAGATTTTTCCATCTTTCCTTGGCTTCGTTATGCACATTAATACACATTTTTACGTGGGGTGCCCAAACTTTCGATCCCCACTGTACTTATACAAATCATCTTCAATAAAAATACATTTTCAAAAAAAAGTATGTATTCTTAACAAGTTTAACCCCTTGCCGACCAGCCGCTGTCATTTTACTGCGGCAGGTCAGCACAATCCCACGAACCGTCGTAGCTATACTTCGGCGATCGGGATAGCAGGCGCTCGCCCGCTGCACAGCGGGGGTGCCGATGCTCACGGCCGATGGTCGCGATGACTGCCGGCCACCAGTGATCACAATGTGAGAGGCAGAAAAGGAAAAAGGGTGTGTGTAAACACACACACTTCGCTGTTCTGAGAAGAGTGACAGATCGTGTGTTCCTATTAGCTAGGAACCACGAACCGTCACTTCCTCTAGTCAGTCCCCTCCCCCTTCAGTTAGAAACACGTAGCAGGGAACACGGTTAACCCCTTGATCGCCCCCTAGTGTTAGCCCATTCCCTGCCAGTGACATTTTTACAGTAATCAGTGCATTTTTATAGCACTGATTGCTGTATAAATGCCAATTGTCCCAAATATGTGTCAAAAGTGTCCGATGTGTCCGCCATAATGTTGCAGTCCCAATAAAAATTGCAGATCGCCACCATTACTAGTAAAAAAAATAATAATAAAAATGCTATAAATCTATCCCCTATTTTGTAGACACTATAACTTTTGCGCAAACCAATCAATATACACTTATTGTGATAGAGATATATATATATATATATATATATATATATATATATATATATATATATATATATATATATATTTATTTTTTTTTTTTTTTTTTTTTTTTTACCAAAAATATGTAGAAGAATACATATCGCCTTAACTGAGAAAAAATTAGCTTTTTTTTTTTTTTTTTTTTTTTTTTTTTTTAAAATAAAGGGGATATTTATGATAGCAAAAAGTACAAAATATTGCATTTTTTTTTTCAAAATTGTCTGGCCTGGTCATTTGGCAGCCAAATCTTCCAGGGCTAAAGTGGTTAAAAACATTTGCACATTGTTGCTGTAAGCAGAACCCATTATTATAGTAACCCCTAAAAATGGTGGGAAACAACACTGCACATTGTTTGGAGGCTGACCAGGCCTTTTACATTTACCAGGATGATTCAAGTAAAGATAACTTTGGGATATATGCTACTTTCTGACTGGTTCTCTTGCATTTATTAGGTGATTTGAGCAATGAAATTGGTCCTTCGTTCTCGGGATACCCTTCTCCTCGTTTCCCTACCTCTCTGGAAGTGACTTCTATCTTTGGGATGATCTACCTACTTGTTTTTCGAACGCCTTTTCTCCTGAAGAAGCAAGTTTGCAAAAAGTGTTTTAGAAAGTGTGACCCCTTCGTAGTCTACAGTTACCTTTTATTACTTATGTGCCATATTGTATGGGTACATCTGTGGGCTGTCTTTTCCTTTCTGGAGCAGTAAGTTGGCACTGTACAGGGTTTGTCAACTCACCTTCCCCCCCACTATGTATTCCGGGCTCCGCTTGCCCATTGGAGGGCCCTGACCTGGCATATGGGGTGCTGCCTGGTAGAGGGGTGGGAGAAAAATGGACACACGTTTGCTTTAACTGACAATTGTGCGGTGGTTGTGACACTGTACCCAAAAAAAATTTATGTCCTTTTTTTTGCCCCACAAATAGCTTTCTTTTGACAGTATTTGGTCACCCCTGCGGTTATTTTTTGCGCTATTAAAAAAAAAATGACAGTGTTTTACTTTCTGCTATAAAACATCCAATAAAAAAATGTAAAACAAATTTCTTCATAAATTTAGGCCAATATGTATTCTGCTACATATTTTTGGTAAAAAAAAGTCCCAATAAGCGTATATTGATTGGTTTGCACAAATGTTATAGCGGCTACAAACTATGGGATAGGTTTAGGGACTTTTTATTTTTTTAATATTTTTTACTAGTAATGGCAGTGATGAGCAATGTTTAGCGGGACTGCAACATTGCGGCAGACAAATCTGACACTAAGTGACCCTTTTTGGGGACCAGTGACACCAATACAGTGATCAGTGCTAAAAAAAATACACTGTCACTGTATTAATGACACTGGCAGGGAAGGGGTTAAATATGTTCCCTATGTGACCTTTCTAACTGTAGGGGGAGTGCTTTGACTAAAGGAAAACTGAGATCCATGTTTCTGCTTAGCATGGGACACATGGGATCTCCATTTTCCTTTCTGGCAGAACCGTGGTCTGCCTTGTTTACAAGAGGCCATTCTGCCTCTCTACGAAGGATCGTTGGGTTCCCGCTGATTGCTGCCCGCTGTGTCCAATTACAGCTGGAATGGGGCTCCGGCGGCATGTGCCTCAGTCGATGGAAGAGATCACGTACAGGTATGTTATTTTGAGCTAAAGGGCCACCCTGCCGCAGTAAATGTACGTGTGGCGGTCCTTAAGCAGTTAGTTAAAAAAAACAAAAAACTGGCTCCTAACATTTTTAGCTGGCTCCTAGATTCCTGGCACTGTATATTCTAGTATTTGTACTGTAGATGGTGTTACTATAATAAGGGATTCTGCTTACAGCACAAATGATGCAAATGTTTTTAAACTTGTTTGTATTATTGGGATTTTATCAATAACCAACCTGAATATACTAGAAATACTTTTTTTTTTTTTTTTTGCCATCTGTCCCATTGCAGAGATTTCCCGTTCCATAGCCAAACAGGAAATGAGAGGAAGGGAGTCCTCCCGCCCACAGGGACGATACGCGTGCGGGAGGGCTCCGTGACATCATTACAGCCACCTTCCTGGTTTCACTTCGAGATGCTGACTCATGCTGTGTTGTATGCTCTATTTCCTAGCAGTGGGGATTTAGTGTTGTAAGTAATAGTCCTTTTTAATTAAAGACGGATTTTAATCAAAACAGAGAGCACTATATATGTTTATTAACCACTTGCTTACTGGGCACTTAAACCCCCCTCCTGCCCAGACCAATTTTCAGCTTTCAGTGCTGTCGCACTTTGAATGACAATTGCGCGGTCAAACAACACTGTACCCAAAATAAATTTTTATCATTTTTTTCCCACAAATAGAGCTTTCTTTTGATGGTCTTTGATCACCTCTGCGGTTTTAATTTTTTGTTAAAAAAAATTAAAAAGGCCAAATCTTTTAAAAAAAAATTATATATTTTGCTATAAAATTTTGCAAACAGGTAAAATTTTGCAAACAGGTAATTTTTCTCCTTCATTGATGTACGCTGATGGGCACTGATAGGCGGCACTGGTGGGCACTGATAGGCGGCACTAGTGGGCACTGAGAGGCGACACTGAAGGGCACTGAGAAGTGGCACTGATAGGTACTGATGGGTGGCAGTGATGGGCACTGATAGGCAGCACTGCTAGGTGGCACTGATGAGGCACTGATTGGCATCACTGGGGGGCATTGATAGGTGGCACTTTTGGGCATTGATAAGTGGCACTAATGGGCATTGATAGGTGGCTCTGGTGGGCACTAGCAGGTGGCACTGGCAGGGGGTACTGATTGGCACAGATGAGGCAGATGTGCCTCCTTCCCCTTGGGGACCGATGTCCCTTGCACATAAGCCGGTGATCAGCTTTTTTTTTCTCCTCACGCTGTCAGGCACTGAAAGGCAGGATTCATCTTATGATTCCCCCGTGGGGAATGTTGAATGACCTTTCTATTAAATCAGAGGTCTACATTTATGGTGGTGGAAGCACAGATAAGGATGCACAATATTTGAAATCATTTTAGAGCACCCTGATCACTAAGGAGTCTACCCTTATTTGTTGGTGCCTTCCTTTGTGTCATCTTTGGCTCTCATATTACGCAAATTGGGACTGTCTATATGGTTTAAGGCTGTCGGACTTTATTCCTATGTAATGGCTGCTTTTGTTAGGAGTATTTGGTTTTTTTTGCGCTGACAGAATCCATTTATTTACATTGAGCAGGCAGACTGCCACAGAACCTGTCCCGTGTGGAAAGCACAAAGTTTCTCACTAGTGCCTCATCTCCCCTTAGCAAAGTCGGTAGCCTCAATTGGTCCAAGCTTTTTGACGCAATCTACTAAACGCTGGATCAAATTCTGTTCATTTTGATGTAAAACCTGAGGCAAACTGAACCAGACCTTCTAGTCATTTAAATATTTAACAGTTGGTCTCTTCTCAGCTAGATTAAGCAACAAAAATAATTTTTATTAGGGTTACTACCCAAAATGTAGGATGTGCTCTGTAGGGGGATTTTATTAGTCATCTTCTATTATTATATGTAATTCATTAAATAAAAGCAGTATTTCATGTTCTTCAAAAGCAAAGCACAGAAAATGTGTTATCGATCTCTATTTGTGAGGATCATGAAAGATTTATGAGCTGTAAGTTGGAAAGATAAAATGCGTAGCCTTTTGGAAAGGTTGACCATTATGATGAAATATTGGACTACAAAGTGTTTCTTACAACATTCTAATAAACTAATGAAATGTTGCCGTTTAAAGTTTCAAGTGACATATCTTTATTTAAAAAGAACTTCGAGGCATTACAGTCTACTGTGCCTGTTATGTAATTGCATTTCTGAATACTGCTAAGCCCTTCTATTTGACAATCGTCTCCTCCTAGAGGCAGATTAAATGTTCTCTGTACATGCTGCTCCCCCTCAGCATCTCGCTACTAAGAAAGGAAATTTTGCTCCTATTCTGCAGGCCAGTAGAAGCAGCTGATGATGTAACCTAATGCCCTGCTGCAGAATGGCCGGCTTTTTATTCCCTGTGGAACCTTGCAGCTTTGTATTTGAGAATGACATTGAAATGCACCTTTTCCAAATCTTACCATCTGCCAAAATTCTTCAAGTATAGTTGAAGGCAAAACCATTTTATTTTACCATTCTATGTATCTTTCAGATCAACAGGCGGCCTGCATTTGGGCAGCATTCCATTACTTCTCCAAGCCAGTGGGGCAATGCACTGGAGGAATTAAAAATCAGATCAAAACATTACTAGGCAGTTTTAGAAGTTAAAGCCTCAAAAAATAGAAGGGGTCATTTCTCAAAAATAAGAGTGTTATTCGTAATTTTGAGACAGTGGATAGAGCCATGCAGATCATTTCTTTATGCCCCAAACAACTAAATGCACATACAGGGATGGTAACTCATACACGCTATATATGGTGAAGAGGCATGGGGAGTGACAGTTTCCTTTTCTGTTTAGTTGGTAGTCTGTGATAGAGATGTAAAATTTCCGGAAATTTTGAAGCTCGGAAAAAAACCTTTTTTTTGGGGGGAAAATGGAAATTTTCGGAAAAATTGAAAAAAATGCTACATTAGCACTTTTTTGTCTTTTTAAGATTGAAAGTCATTCTGTTACTTTAGGAACATAAAATATGACTATGGACAATTAGACTTGGCATAAAATTATTACAACTAGCATATTAAAAATATAGTGTAGCCAAACAATTATCACAAACAGAATTTACTTTTTTATAATATTTATTTTTTAACAAAGGGAGCAACGATCTCCTTAACTGCTTACTAGTTTATGTGGAACAGCCAAAAAGCCTCCACAAAACAATTTTCAAAACCAAAAGTAACAATTTTTCATATTTCCTCTCCACAGTATTAAATAAAAAAGAATTGAAGATGGGGGAACTGTAAGTAAGAAGAGAGTGGGGCTAAGTTTCAATGGACATTTAATCAGAATCATTTTCTGAGCTGAAATTGTCAGTAACCACCTCTGCTTCTGCAGGCTTAGGGTGTTTGTTTTACACGTGATCACGTTTTTATATCATTTGTTGATTATTGGTTATATCCAATAAAATACGTCATTTGATCTGCACTATTGGCGTCCTATCTATCTTTTTGGGAACCATCCATGCTCTGGAGACTTGTTTCTGGCGGAGAATTCCCCCTCTGGCTTCTGAACAGACAGTCGTGACGTGGACCATAGAGGATAGATCCCCCTCGAGATCCGGGATTTCCGGACCAACCATCGTTCAACCATCGTCCATTAAGGATCTCAGAGCCTGTTTGATTCTGTGTCACCGGCATCCAAATCCACTCCTGCTGGTAAGCGTATTCCATCTATTCAATTCCCATGATCGTACAACTCATGATATACAAGAGAAGATTTCTACATCAGTCCAACATTCATATTTAGCCTATGTTTGGGACTCTCTTGTATCAGATTCATAGCCATACATTGGGACTTTACTATATCCCGTCTAATATTCAATTTTTTGGTATTATGCTTCATGTGTTTCAGCTATGTATATGTTGGTAATGGTCACCATGTCTGATGTGCCTTTTACCATTGGTTATCATTTTTAGCGCTGCATTTCACTTTTACTTCTGTTTACAATATTGGTCATATTTTATATAGCTGCTTTTCACATTGGGTTAGCGCAGTGTTATTTATATTTTCTTTGAGAATTTTAGAATATTACCTTTTGTACCTGGGATGACCTGGATTCATTTTCGTTTTTGGAAATTCTGAATATTCACTTTGACCCTATGGATATTGGAGGCCAATTGATATGGTTCCTTTTTAGATGAGCAGTGTGACCTTTTATAGACCTGGGCAGATGCATTACTTTCTATGGAGTATATGGACTTTGGTTCATGAATTGTGTTAAGAAAATGACATCCTCCTGGTGGATGAGTGTGAAGCGTTATGCCCTGTACACACGACCGGTTTTGCGGAATTCCGCTCAAGCTGTCTTGCATACACACGGTCACACCAAATTCCGACCGTCAAGAATGCGGCACTAGAAAAAGGAAGCTCAATAGCCAGTGCGGCACCCTTTGGGCTCCTTTTGCTAATCTCGTCGGAACAGCATACAGACAGGTGGTTTTTCCGATAGTAATTTGTTCCGTTGGAAAAATATAGAACATGTTCTCTAAGTCCGTCTGAATTTTCGACGGAAAAAGTCTGATGGGGAACACACACGGTCGGAATATACTTTTTCTGACGGAAATTCCGACCGTGTGTACGCGACATAAGGAATTTTCTGTCCTCCCCCCTGTTTCTTCAGCTTGAGCTTGGTGGATTAGAGGTCAACAAAGGGTGCGCTCACACTTGCCAGTCTGAACCAGTCCTGGGCACGGTTCATCCCCTTGGGAATGTAAAGGATAATCTCATAGTGTAGTAATTTGAATTTGTTTATTAAAAGGATAAAATATTGCAGTTACATCAGGATAAATAAAACTGACGAAACTGAGAAACAGGAACTAAGAACGTTGGTTTGCATGCCACTTAGCAGCTTTTTGTTGACTTTGTTTTTGTTTTTTTCATTTTGGATAGAGCAAGGAAGGGTGAGAGTTTTTTTTTTTTTTTTGCCAACTGTCCCTTTGCAGAATTTTCCCTTCATTTCCTGTTCCATAGCCAAACAGGAAGTGAGAGATTCATTGGACAACCACGTACATTGAATATCTGGGAGTCCGGCTGACTCCCACCTACTCCTCACTATTTTCTGTTAATTACTACCCCCTGCTTTGATCCTTGACCACTCTTATGCAGACGTTTCCACACCTGTCCTGGATGGGTCGAATCCACTCTGTAAAAATGACAGTTTTACCAAAATTCTTGTACTTTTTCTACACCTTACCAGTATGGGTCTCCCCATATTTTCTCCGCCTGCTTCAGAGTAGGATCATGTGCTTTATCTGGGCTAATAAGTGCCCTACAATTTCTAAGGCCACCCTTTTTATACATCGATTACAAGGAGGCTCTTTCTATGCAAGCGCTTCTTTGGCTTCCCCAGAAACTTCGGCCGACGTCATTGAACCCTCTCACTGAGAAACAGGAACTAAGAACGTTGGTTTGCATGCCACTTAGCACCTTTTTGTTGACATTGTTTTTGTTTTTTTCATTTTGGATAGAGCAAGGAAGGATGAGAGTTTTTTTTTTTTTTTTTTTTTTTGCCATCTGTCCCTTTGCAGAATTTTCCCTTCATTTCCTGTTCCATAGCCAAACAGGAAGTGAGAGGAAATTCCAGCAAATTAAGGGAAATACTTTGGGACCCCTAGGTCACCAGAACTAATGCCCCCTTTGGCTTTGATCAATGATAATAGACATAATAATATGACTTTCTTGCAACTTTTGAGGGTTAACATTGAAGTCTATGGTCCTCAAGTTGCATGAACGTCATACCAAAGTAGTGAAATTAACTACTTTGAAGTTGCTGCGACTTCAAGTTGTACATGTATGGATGGTTATCATCGGAAAATATGGGGAACGACTGGGCATGCAACTTTAAAGTCGCATGACAAGTTGCACAAGTGTGAATGGGGCCTAAAACTTCCTTAGAACAGAAGGTAAATACATGTCTCATTCTGTAATTTCAGGACAGCCATAAAAAACTTTTAATTTATGCCCCAAACAACCAATTTTACATCTTGAACCGCTGGTGTGTAGTACCAATATAGCCTAGTATTATGAAGCCATTTATTTTCCCGTGCCTTCCATTGTTCTGTAATGAGGAGTAATACTCTTAATTTTGTGATTGCTGAGACCTGTGAATACCTTTTGGTTATAAAAAAGCTTTACTATGCTGTGCACGGATTTAGGGCTCTTTCACATGGGCGGTCCACCCGACAGACTTCACTTTGCTCAGCGGGTGGGGATCGATCTTCTGATCCCCGATGAGCAGACGGATAACGGGTCTGTCTCCGCTCACTGTCCTGAGATGGACCTCTCAGAGCCCCGCTGTCCTCTATGGCAGTGGTCATCAACCCTGTCCTCAGGGCCCACTAACAGGCCAGGTTTTATGTATTACTTGGGGAGATGCAGACTAGAATACTGCAATCACTGAGCAGCAAATGATATCACCTGTGATGTATTGCAGTTATCTTGCAAACCTGGCCTGTTAGTGGGCCCTGAGGACAGGGCTGCTCTATGCGAGAAAACAGACCGCCTGTCCATTTTTCATCCGATCCCATCCACCAGATGGATGGAAAATAGGGCACCATCCATCTGGATTTCACAGACAGAATCGGATCGAATAGAAGCGGGTGTCAGTGAACATGTCACGGTTGTCACGGTTGACATCCGCTGCCCCATAGGAGTGAATGGAGGCTCTGATCAGGTCAGCCCAAAAGCCCGTGTGAAAAGGACCTATAGGAAAGGCTTTTTCATTCCTTTAGTCCTTTCTCCCCATAACCTGTATGGTTATACTGTCTCTCTAGCAAATTTTAGACTGTCTTTTCTTCTGTCCCACAGCAACCAAAATTTTTTATTTGCAGTATGGGGGGGGGGGGGAATCTAGTTATTTACAACACAGACTGTATGTGACCATTTGTTTAGTTTTATTCTCAGTTTATTAAAAGAACCATATCCGTTTTAGGGTTCTACACCTATAGCTTGCTAAGGCTATATAGTGTTGTTTCATGTTTCCTTTTATTAGTTTCTAAATTATTCTAAATTCTGTATATTCCTTTGTTTCTGTTCTCTTTTGGACCAGTAAAAATAAGTAATGGATTAAATATCTAACATATAATATGGATGATTTTTAAATTTTTGTTATTTTATAGAAGTATTCTGGGGTCACAATACATTAATTCAAATTGGACTTCTCCTGGAATCCTAACCATACACTCTATGACGTCTGCAGTTGTCAAAAGTACAGAATGCACAATACATCTTGTGCCAAATACTTATCATTTGTTCACTCATTTGTTCACTCATTTGTTCACTACATTGTTACACACCAACAAAAGCTTTACAAGACATATGCTGTAATTTCCCCTTTGTTGTTGTGTTCTGAGCATTTCCCTTATTGCCTTCATTATAGTTCCACATGCCAACAGGCTCAAAAAATTCTATATTTTTGTGTATACCCTGATCAGCTATAACTTTATGACCACTGACAGGTAAAGTGAACAACACTGATTATCTCATTACAGTGGCATCTGAAAATGGGTGGGATCGATTAGGAAGCTATTGAACATGTTGTCCATGACGTTGATGTGTTGAAAGCAGAAAAAAAATTTGACTAATCCCCTTACTACTCTCCCCAACTCGTTACGCCTCTTGACACGTTTCTCGTCCATTTCGGGCCTCCGTATTAACTTAGAGAAACCTGTAGCTCTAAATGTGTCCCTAGATCCTGTCCTAGTCGTGCGCCTGCAGTCCCACTTCCCTTTTCGTTGGACAACCACGTACATTGAATATCTGGGAGTCCGGCTGACTCCCACCGACTCCTCACTATTTTCTGTTAATTACTACCCCCTGCTTTGATCCTTGACCACTCTTATGCAGACGTTTCCACACCTGTCCTGGATGGGTCGAATCCACTCTGTAAAAATGACAGTTTTACCAAAATTCTTGTACTTTTTCTGCACCTTACCAGTACGGGTCTCCCCATATTTTCTCTGCCTGCTTCAGAGCAGGATCATGCACTTTATCTGGGCTAATAAGTGCCCTACAATTTCTAAGGCCACCCTTTTTATACATCGATTACAAGGAGGCTCTTTCTATGCAAGCGCTTCTTTGGCTTCCCCAGAAACTTCGGCCAACGTCATTGAGCCCTCTCATTGTACATAGCTTAAAGTTGAGGGACTCTATACAGTATTCGAGCTCGCTTATGTCCCCCTTCCTGCCCCTGCTGTCTATTACTAATAATCCATTGTTCCCCCGTGGTCTCGACCAGCCACAGGCATTCGTGCGGTGGACCTCTCGGGGCTTAACCCAGGTACACCACCTGTTGACCACACATACTCCACTGACGTGGTCTGCATTCTGTGAATCCCACAACTCTCCCCAGGCAGAATTCTTTTTGTTTTCTTCAGATCTAACACTGGATAACTATGCTCCGGTGTGGCTCCTCCTACCTATTTCAGACAACCGTTTTCGAACACATCTGTCTACATGCCCCGGGTTCCCCGGGCCTTATCTCCACTCTTTACGCTGCTTTGAATGGCTGATCATCTCTCACCTTATGTGTCCCAGTGGGAACGAGATTTGGGTACCGGGATTGATCCAGCGAACTAGAGCAAGGCCTGGTCTTTTGTAGCTAAATGTTCTTTTAATACTGCCATTTTAGAGGTGGCATACAAGGTGCTGTTGCAGTAGTATTGGGTCCCAGCACATATTGCCCATTCCAACCTGACCTCTAGTGATCGTGGTTTCCGGAGATGTCGCCATTGTGGTGATGTCATACACACTTGGTGGGCCTGTCTGCGCTTAGTCGGTTACTGGTCCTGAGTGTTTGGTTTTTTGTATTCTCTGTTCCATTTGAATGTCCGTAAAGAGGCTAAATTTGCACTATTACATTGCCCTATCCCGGGTTTGTTTGCTCGTCAGCAGAAATTGGCAACCTGTCTGTTAATAGCGACTAAACGGACGATCGCTCAAGCATGGAAGAAAACCACAGTTTCCTTTCAGGAAGTGAAAAACCGCTTGATGACCATGATGGTCAGTGAACAAATGTCTAGTATACTCAGACACATGCCAAGTTCCTTAAAGTTTGGGAGCCATGACTGGCATATGCCTTCCCTGAACTCCCTCTGGCTAATATGGATCAGCTCTGACTTGTTTCCTAAGGGTCCCCTTCTCCCTCCCTCTCTTCCCCCTACCCCACTTCTTATTCTCTCCCTCTCTTTCTTATCTCCTCTCTCTCGGTTTTCCTTTTCTCTTACTGGGGCTCTTAGCCCCTTTCGATTTGCTAACAAGATGCCCAAGAGGATTTTAATGCAGAGTTATTGCATATTTGTCCTGGTTATTTCCTGCACTTAATGGGGTTTCCCCCCAAAAACGTAAGTTGCACTCAGGATTTTTGTTACCGTTTAGACTGGAGGTTTTCCTCCTCTGTTTATGTTGTGTCCTTTTTGTCTCTTATGCGCCAGTTCTAGCCCCTGCGTGGGCAATCTATTTGCCTTTTCCCATTGTTGTATATTTTTAATACTATTTCTGCAATAAAAATGTATTAAACCAGAAAGCCGAAAAAATGGGCAAGTGTAGGGGCCAAACTGTAATGGCTAGAGAACTGGGTCAGAGCATCTCCAAAACTACAGCTCTTGTGGGATGTTCCCAGTCTGCCGTCTGCCATGGTCAGGACCTAACAAAAGCGGTTCAAAGAAGAAAAACCGGTGAACTGGGTCCTGGGCGACGACCAAGGCTCATTGATTCACTTGGGGAAAGAAGGCTGGCTTTTGTAGTCTGATCCAATAGAGGAGCTACTGTAGCTCAAATTACTAAAAAAGTTAATGCTAGTTCTGATAGGAAAGTGTCAGGACACATAGTGCATCACAGTTAGTTGTGTATGAGGCTGCATAGCTGTAGACTGGATACCCATGCTGACCTGTGTCAACAGCCATAAGCACCTACAATGGGCAGGTGAGCATCAGAACTGGACCACAGGAGCAATGGAAGAAGGTCTGGTCTGAAGAATTCAAAAATGGTTTGAGGAACACAACAATGAGTTTGATGTGTTGACTTGGCCTCTGAATTCTCACAATCTCAATCCATTGAGCTTCTATTTTAAACTGAATGGGTGGGCTGTTTTACAGGGTGAGGGTTCACATATACTTTAAAGAGTAATAGCTTTTAAAATGAGAAACCGCGCGCGCGTGTGTGTTTTATATCCTCAGTGTTTCGCTCGCTTGGCACCACTGCCATTCATACAACTCCATTTATTTTTTCAATAAATACAAGGCATTCTCTGATTGGACAAGCTGGAGACCATAACATTACTGATCTCTTCTCAACTTCTAAAAGCTCCCAGGTATTTAGCACAGACTACTACAGTGACTTTCTGCATCCCCAACGTCCCTTCAGATGTGACACCTGCATATGTACATGTCACCAAGCTGGCCCAATGTAAGTTTTAAGAAATAGGTAATTTCTGGCATTCATCTTTAAGTCATTTGCCAAGTAAATGAGTTCCTGTATGTGTGTTCTTCTGTGCATTTAGGTAAGCCTCCCTTCAATAAAATACATTAGCATCTTTATCATCTGAGAGGAAAAAAATCACCAATCCCTACTTGCACTGAGATGAAAGGAAAAGAGGCGTCATACTACTATCATTTGCAGGGACTGTGCATGTGCTGAAGATAAATGATAAGTGCCTCACCACATTTCAATAAACACATCATTTTGTGGATTGGTCTGAAACATCTGCAGAACATTACTGAGTTTTTTATGTGCTGAAATCCAAAGCATTGGAGTTCAGCCCCTCTTTAAATTCTTAAAGAAAAATGACAGGGTAAATATAATTATAATAATAATAATAATAATAATAATAATAAAAAAATATATATAGATAGATCTATCTATCTATAGATAGATCTATCACACTCACACCTGTGTAATTGCTTGGCAACACAAATTGCTAATCGGCCAATCACATGGCAGCAACTCAATGCATTTAGACATCTAGACATGGTGGAGACGACTTGCTGAAGTTCAAGCTGAGCATCAGAATGGGGAAGAAAGGGGATTTAATTGACTTTGAACGTGGCATGGTTGTTGGTGCCAGACAGGCTGGTCTGAGTATTTCAAAAACTACTGATCTATTGAGATTTTACAACCATCTCTAGGGTTTACAGAGCATGGTCTGAAAAAGAGAAAATATCCAGTGAGTGGAAGTTGTGTGGAAGTGTGTGCAGAAATGCCTTGTTGATGTCAGAGGAGAATGGGCAGACTGGTTCCAGATAATAGATAGGCAACAGTAACTCAAATAACCACTTGTTACAACCAAGGTATGTAAAACACCATCTCTGAAAGCGCAACACATCAAACCTTGAAGCAGATGTGCTACAGCAGCAGAAGACCAAACCGGGTGCCACTCCTTTCAGCTAAAATCGGGAAACTGAGGCTACAGTTTGCACAGGCTCATCAAAATTGGACAACAGAAGATTGGAAAAACGTTGCCTGGTCTGATGAGTCTCGATTTCAACTGCCACATTCAGATGGTAGGACCAGAATTTGGTGTAAACAACATGAAAGCATGGATCCATGCTGCCTGGGAGATTCGCATCATTGATGTGCAGCCAGCAAATCTGCAGCAACTGCGTGATGCTATCATGTCAATATGGACCAAAATCTCTGAGGAATGTTTCCAACACCTTGTTGTATCTATGTCATGAAGAATTAAGGCCGTTCTGCAAGCAAAAGGGGGTCCATCCCGGTACTAGCAAGGTGTACCTAATAAAGTGGCGTGTGTGTGTGTGTGTGTATAATATAAATATATATTATATTATATTGCACATTTTTTTTGTTAGACTTTTTTTTGTATTTTGGATGCAAATTATGGTTGTTACAGCTCTGTAAAATTTCTGAATGTTTTGAGATGTAAAGATGTCATTTATACAATATCAGTCATAGGAAATCATGTTACAAATTTTTTCTCCAGAAGCAACTGTGACTTAAGATTTCCCCTACTCAGACATAAACTGAACTATTTTTTTAACCTCCTGGAATGAAACACATAACAGTTATTGAACTTTGCAAGACTGGTGAAAATTGATTATTTTATAGTTTTAGTTTCTATTCGAAGGTCACCGCTACAGAGAACATTGATCTGCACTAAAAGCTTCGATGCAGTAGATTTGACTTGTGCTTTCTAACCTGAGAAACGCCATTATGGTAAATTATGCTAAGGGATGCTCTTGTCATCGTAATCTGTTTTGGAAAATGCTACTGTGTTGTTTCCATTATACTAATACCAGCAGACTGGTGGCTGTTCATGAACCAGTTAAACTAAAATCTTATACAATCTTTAACTTCTTAATATAATATAATTAAGTCCTTCAATATCCTTAAATCTGCAGCTCTCATTAAAATCATGCCTGGTGACCCAGGTTTTACCGGTATTGCCTGTGGTCTCTATGCCACTAATGTTTTTCCCACTACTGACCTACCATGCTCTACACCATGTCTTTACGGAAGCAGCCATATTGGTAGAGGTAGGGCTTTGCGTTCTCATGTCTCCTAAAATGAGCAGTCAGACAGCAGTGCTTTAGATTTCACATTGTGTATATACAACTATGAGGCTTTAGGCACACTCACTGGGAAATGCATTGCTGTTTTTCAGGGTACTTCTTAAAGTGGTTCTAAAGCCTAAACATTTTTTTACCTTTAAAGTGGATGTAAACCCAATTTCATGAAATTTGACCTTTGCACATATATCTGTAGTGTTTTCTTATCTCTCTCCAAAGCTCTGAGTCCTATGTGTTTCTGCTGTTCCGTTCCACTGTTATCAGCATGATAACTTCTGACAAGTCCTCCGAGATTGGAGATAAAAGCAGCTGAAAATGTGTGTTGTGGGAGGTTGCTATAATAGATTGGCAGGGAGCTTGTCTTGTCACAGCACAGCTCTGAAAGTATCTTTGTTCTTTTGCCTATGTGGAGTGGGGGTGTGTGCCTTTCCTCCAATCAGCTGTCTCCCAGCGTAAGCCAAGACTACACTCCCAGTGCTGAATGAGGAAGTGAAAATTCTAACCCAATGTTAGAATTCTAAGGAATATAGCAAGTTGAAGACAGCAGATATACAGGTAAAACTTATGTAGGGAGATTTGTTTCATCTCTGTGTATCATCTGAGGCTGTCCACTTCACTGGGTATATGTGAGGGTTTACATTAACTTTACATGTATATCTGCTGTCTTCAGCTTTCTATATTCTTTATAAAGTGAACATTGTGTTAGACTTTTTATTTCCTCTTGCAGAGCTGTGCTGTGAGTAGAGTAAGCTAAGTATGATGTAAGCTGACAGTGGAGTTAGGGGTATGGGGGGCAGAAGGGAGAGCTGACCACAGACTGGACTGCTTAGGGACTGAGTGGGGCGGTGGTAAAGCAGACTAAGCAACATCCCTTAGTCCAGAGGGGAATAGAGGTTGGAGGGGAAAGGAGCATCGACTCACTAAGTAACAATAGCAGGTTTGGCTGAGAAGATGCTGAGCATAAAACATTGGGAGAGAAGGCAGAGGAGAGGCTGATCTTGCAGAAAAGTCAGAGCCTGCGCTAAACAAAGACTGGAGAGTGAGAGGAAGGAAGCAGAGAGGAGACCTGTGGCAGATAGAAGAGGCAGAGTGGGTTATGAACAAGGACAGGAGATGGGGGGCAAATGTGACTGGATCATGACTGAGAAGGAGCCATAGTGGGGGGTGATTCGTGCAGGGAAGGAAGTTTGGCAAGGCAGAAAGGGAGCAACTGCCAGAAAACCTGTTGGGTAGGGATCCACCAGAAAATGTAGTGTGGAAAATGGGGATGGAGGGGTGACACAAGGGTATAGAGAGTAAACAGTTGTGTAGTCACTGGTGGTGGAACAGTGTCAGAGGTGTGCTGAGAAGTGTTGCTCTAGGCTTCCTGCTGTACTAAACGTGATCAGACGCCCATAGAATCTGGCAGTGAGATCTCTTTTAAAGGTAGGATCAAAGTTTAGATTAGGAGATCTTCTTCTTTATCTGAAATTACATGACCAAAAGTCTAGGAATTTGGTTATCTGGAGCAGAATTTTCTACAGGAAAGGTAAGTATTTACCGTGATATTAAACCCTCCTGTTTTTGGCTGCTTTCGGCAGCTGATTTTATCACTTAAGGAGTATGCAGTTTCTTTATGTCACATACCTGATAAAAGAGCCTGATTTGATAAGGAAGGTCTCTCTTACAGCTCTGACTCGGGGGCCCTAATAGAGTGGCACAAGTGCCTGTAGGTCTTGCTAGCTGCAGGTGAGCTGGGTAGCAGCTGGTGGGCACCAGGCAGAAGCAGGCTGGTACGGCAACAGCAGCCAAGTGAGCCATAAGCTGATAGCAGGCAGGAGGTAAGCAGGCACTGATGGGTGGTAGGCAAATGCCAGCAGCAATCGGAATGGTAGCAGAGTCAAGCAAGCTGGGTTATACACTGGCAGACAGATCAGATACAAATGTGTAGGAAGGAGCATAGTCGGGTCGGTAGCAGATCAGTGGAACAGCAGCAATGGGAGCAGACAGAAGCGGAGATGAGGAGAGAAGCCGAAGTCTGTGCTGACAGAGTTTAAAGTGGTTGTAAAGTCAGAAGGTTTTTTTATCTTAATACATTCTATGCATTAAGATAAAAAACCTTCTGTGTGCAGCAGCCAGCACAACCTAATACTTATCTGAGCCCCATCTCTCCCCAGCGATGTTCCTCAGCTGTCCACGAGTTCCTCAGCTGTCCGGGACTCTTCTCCTGATTGGCTGAGACACAGAAGCATCACCATTGGCTCCGGCTGCTGTCAATCAAAATTAGTTAGCCAATCAGGAGAGAGAGGGGTGGGGCCAAACCAGAGCTCCATGTCTGAATGGAGCTGTGACTCGGCTTGTGTGCCCCCATAGCAAGCTGCTTGCTGTAGGGGCACGATACAGGAGGGAGGGGCCAGGAAAGCTGAAGAGGGACCTGATATCTGGGCTGCTGTGCAAATCCACTGCACAGAGCAGGTAAGTATGACATGTTTGTTTTTCTTAGAGAAGAAAAAAAAGACTTTACTTTACAATCACTTTAAGGAGTAGCCAGGACAAGCCGGGTCAGTAACTGCAATCAGATGCAGAATCGTAGAGCCTCAGGACACACAGCACGCTGTGGACAGGACGGCACTGAACCAGAGCACTGGCTCAGTTTAACCCCTTCACGCCTAAAGGTAAAACGTTATTGCCTAAGCACAATTTTGCAACTTTGACATGTGTTAGTAAAACCGTACATATCATCACAAGTACTTTGTGCATCCAGGTGGATTATACCTTTTTTTCAGGACAAATTGGGCTTTCATTTGGTGATAAATGAAAATGGATATTTCCTGATTTTATTTATTTATTTATTGATTTTAGCTGTTATTTGTTTGTTACTACAATAACCTACTACCAAATAACCCAAAATAAATTCACATATGTGTATGTTATTTGTTGTTTGTACCCGTAGTACAGCCCAGAAACAATAGTGCGCATTTTGCTTCTTCCTTTTTCTTTTTTTTTCTAAAACATACACCGATACTAATTAAAAAAATAAATACTAACTCTAATATACTGACCTTGACCTTTAACCCAAAAACTAAGCCTGGCACCGACCTAGATCAAACCTTAATCTAGGTATTTTTTCTTCCTTTCCTTTTTTTTTTTTTTTTTACACACACTTTTTTTTTCTCTCTGCAAGTAGAAAGATACAATGTATATTTCCTCTCCATACACAGAGAGAGAAAAACAGGTGCGGGCTTTACAGTGACTGATAACTGTGCCAATAGCCAATCAGATGCTACCACAGCGATCAGGTTACCCAGATTTGGGAGATCCGGGTCCTGATCATTAGTACGGGCCCGGGGCTCTTGGTGAGACCCCAGTCTCTGCGCTGGGGACGGGCTGTACGACGCACTCCCAGCAGAAAGACAGAGCCACATATATGCGATCCCACGACAAAAAGCCCAGTTCAGTGAGGCAGCATACTGTATACGTGTTCTGTCGGCAGGAAGGGGTTAAATAGGGTGAGGGAAAGCCCCCCCCCCCCAGCTAAAAGACTGGCAGAGGATGGCACCATTCACTGTTGCCTATTTTCTATGACGATTAGAAGTTCAGAGAAGCAGCCCTGAGATATCAGGAGCTGGCAGCATTGAAAGTTGTAAACTGCAAGTGCTGGGGTATGAACTTTAACAAATAGTTTACTAGGGAATATTTTTAAATGGACTCCATATGTTAGGCTGAAAAAAAAACGCTGAGGATTCATTACTACTTTAAAACATCTTTTTGTTACTCTTTGTTTATGATTCCCAACGGGACTATTGACCTCATTTAAAGATAATA
Source organism: Aquarana catesbeiana (assembly GCF_042186555.1). Lineage (NCBI taxonomy): Eukaryota > Metazoa > Chordata > Amphibia > Anura > Ranidae > Aquarana > Aquarana catesbeiana. The sequence continues at coordinate 837,505,481 of NC_133324.1, read as the reverse complement.
TTCAACTGTATGTCCCCTTTAGTGCCGGTTCACATAGGGGCGACTTGTCAGGCGACCTAGTCGCCTGACAAGTCGCCTCCCGTTCTGTGCTACGGAACCGTTCTAATAGGAGCGACGCAAGTCGCTCCGACTTAGAAAAAGGTTCCTGTACTACTTTGGGGGCGACTTGGGGCGACTTGCATAGACTTCTATACAGAAGTCGTTTTGCAAGTCGCCTCAGAAGTCGTTTGCAGGTCGCCTCGCTGAGGCGACCTGCAAGTCGTGCCGCCCCTGTGTGAACCGGCACTTAGGAGTTGGTGACCAGGTAACTAAATATAAATTTATAAATATAATTGCATAGGATTTTCATTTCTCTTTGAAACCACTTATAAAATGTCTGTCAGTTAGACTATCAGGAAGCAGAAAACTATTGACTTGTCGTCATGGTGGTTGCACGGCTTTGAGGATATGACTCATATTTTTGTAGAATGAAAAAATATCTATTTATTTTCTTAGAATCTTCTAAATGGATTATCCACAGCTTTGAAAGATTATTTTTATGCCCAACTGTAGTACGGTTATTAATCTGATCCTTTTGCACTAAAAAGTAATATTCAGTCATGTTGATTGGCTGAGCCTGGGGGGATGGTAGGTCGTTGAGCTGCGCGCCGGACCTCCGCTGTGCCTTTTTCTTAGCTGTACTTCCCGAACATTACACTGGCTGGAAAATTAAGTACCATATTGATCTTGTCCATTATGTTCAAATATTAATTAAGTATCCATTAGACATAAACAAGACTGCTTATCCAGAATTATTTACATTCATAAAATGTGTGATTTGTGAGTTGAAATATGTGTTTGTGTGTGTGGATTTTTTGGTGTTTTTTTATTTTTTACTTTTTTGGGCTTTGCTTGTTCATATTGTGAGGTTGAGTTAATACAGAGTGAAAAAATTGTGGTCTGAGATGCTGGATGTAAATTATGCTGTCATTTGTGGTTTGAAGAAGGGGGAGGCGTTGAGAATCTGAAAGACTTAAATGAACACGGAGTGTCTTTGAAAGCAAATAGTCACAGAGACGGGAAGAATGCAGTGGAAAGTGCAATGCTGCTTCTGCCTTCATTTCTGAGGCACATGGGCTGCATCTCCAGAGAGGCATCTGCATGGCCAGGTGATAATGATTAATCGCTGGCATTCCAAAAAAAGAATCTTTTCATTTTTCTCGGCTCATGGGTTCGCCTGCAGCTGGTCCCCTTTTTTTGGCAGGTTGAATATGTAGATCTTGTATGTGCGGCATTTTTTTGCCTAGTTGCCTAGACAATCGCTTGCTCTCTAAGAGAATGTCTGGCTCCCGAAAGGACTTTGATGTAAAGCAAATACTAAAAATCCGATGGAGGTGGTTCGGACATCAGGCTGCTCCCATTAATCCCAGCCATCAAGGGGATTTTTTGAATGGAGATCAGAGCCTTGTGACTAGTGACAGAAAGTTCACGGAGCCAAGTAACCCACCCCTGCCCTTGTCGTCTGTGGGACACCGAAGGACAAGCAATCAGGATTTCCAAAATTTGCTTTCATATCCCATGGCATCTGCTTCAGAGCAACAACCCTCCGTGGAAGTTGCTGCAGGTGCTAGTGAGGCAGCGCATTGGCTGAGCAAACCAGAAGCTGAAGATGGAGCCAGTGAGGAGGACATTGACTCTGAAAGCAGTTCTTGCAGGTCAGGATAATTTTATTTAAGAAAATAATTGCAGGGGAAGCAACTTTTTTTTTCTTTGCTTGGAATATTGTCTGATTTAAAAGTGTTTGATGTTTCAAGACTAGCATTTTGTTTTTAAGAATCAGCCGTAATGTGATGCTGAAAGTCCCATTGGTCAGTGTACTGCATCGACATCTAATGCAGCACTAATATTTGTAGGGATGGGGCAAGTGAGGTCCAGATATGTCCCTCACTTGCTTATACGTGAGCTGCATTTTAACTGTGCCAGTGACACATAGTACCTAGAATTTTTTGAATTTTTTTTTCTTAAAGGATGTCCATCAAAGCACATTACTATGTGAGAAGCCTGTGCTAAAGCTGCTATTTTCTGTCTCCTAGACTGTATGCTAGGTGTGAAACTATGACTTTGCTTGCAATGAAGCTGAATAGCTGAACTGTCCATTAACAATTCTATGACCGTGAAGTCCGTAAATAGTAGTTTCCATATGAAGTTCTCATAAAAGACTAATTTGCTGACCGATTTTTCGTTTGAATTGCTGATTCAGTTGAAGTATAATAGTATTGTAAATAAAATTACCGTAAAACTGCTAGTTGAGCTCTGTGTCCTTGGAAGTGGGCTGTAGGTGTATCTGTCATTGAGATAGATATAATATTTTGACATTCCAGTGCTGTGTCCAGTGAATAAGTTGTTGTCCCTGGTATCCATTGGATAACAATATGTTAGTTCAGAGATCCTGGTGCCCAGTGGGTATGTTGGAGCAAAGTCCTTGGTGTTCAGTGATCATGTTAGCCAGTGTCCAGTAGATGTGTTGGCTCGGTGTCCCTGGAGTCCAGTGGACGTGTTGGCTCGGTGTCCCTGGAGTCCAGTGGACGTGTTGGCTCGGTGTCCCTGGAGTCCAGTGGACGTGTTGGCTCGGTGTCCCTGGAGTCCAGTGGACGTGTTGGCTCGGTGTCCCTGGAGTCCAGTGGACGTGTTGGCTCGGTGTCCCTGGAGTCCAGTGGACGTGTTGGCTCGGTGTCCCTGGAGTCCAGTGGACGTGTTGGCTCGGTGTCCCTGGAGTCCAGTGGACGTGTTGGATCGGTGTCCCTGGAGTCCAGTGGACGTGTTGGCTCGGTGGACGTGTTGGCTCGGTGTCCCTGGAGTCCGGTGGACGTGTTGGCTCGGTGTCCCTGGAGTCCGGTGGACGTGTTGTCTCGGGGTCCGGTGGACGCGTTGGCTCGGGGTCCGGTGGACGCGTTGGCTCGGGGTCCAATGGAAAAGATATTGTTGAAGATCAGTTCCACTTCTATTGACTTTAACAAGTGCAGTAATTGCATTAATAATTTTTCACTTTAGTTAAGCTGAATTGTTTGTTTTTTCATAGAATTTCATGTAGCGTTACAAATGGCTTGTTCACCCCTTCACATTTATTGTAATCCACATATTAAACCTTATTCAACAGTTTAAATTATCTTGGATGACGAATTACATGGTCATGGTTATAGGAACTGAACATTGGCATGAACTGATCTCATGATCCATTATATATGGAGGAGTAAGGGTACAGGAATAGAGTAATCTGTGCCATTTCATAGCCTGGCCCCATTACCAGAACAATTATTGCAGCAGTATGGAATATCACAGACTCAAAGACAGCATTTCCATGCACATTCAGATCTGACAGTGACATGTACCCTCTGACGCCTGTTCCATCATCTGGATACAATTACAAGAGAAACCACATACTTCATTGACTAGAAGTAATATAACAATTTTTAATGTAAAGAAAAAATGTAGAGAACTTGTAACTTGACAGTTGAATATTTGCATTGAATAAGAATAAAGAGAGTAGGCAATGTTCACAATTATGAATTATAACTTCTTCCTTTATTAGCTTTGACGTAAAACTATATAGGCAAAGCTTCTTCTTTTTTTTTTTCTCATTTTGAATATAGTAGGGGAGAGCTGCAGTATAAACCCTGTAAAAAATGTTTGCCATCTTAGTCCCATTGGGGGGATTTACCTTTACTTCCTGTCTCACAGCCAAAACAGGAAGTGAGAGGAAATCCTGGCAAATTAAGGGAATTCCTTGGGGACTCCCCAGGTCACCAGAACTATTGGAAGATTTCCCCTCTTACTTTTCTGGGGACAACCCAGAATTTGGGATTTTCTTTTACTTTTACATTCACTGATAATGGTAAACAGGACAAATAGAGGTGATTGAATCTCATTGGGGACACAGCAAAAAAAATACATAAAAAAAGTTTTATACTTTAATGCATATTAAATTCTTGAGATAGGTTCAATTTCAACTTTAGCCCTGTACATAATTTTGTGTGTATGTTTCCATGAAAGTTTGGTTAGGAGAGGGTAGGATTAGTGTCGGTTCACACTTCAAAGTCATCAGACTCGTAAGCCGCCCCGCACAGCATGACCTCAGCGTGGCTTGCAAACGATTTCTTTAATAGAAGTCAATGCAAGCCGATTCAAAGTCGCCACCAAGTAGTACAGGAACCTTTTTCTAAGTCGGAGCGACTTGAGTCGCTCCCATTTATAGCGGTTCCATAGCACTGCATGGATCGTGACTTGTCAAGCGGCTAAGTCACCTAACGGGTCGCCTCAGTGTGAACCAGCACTTGGTGGTTTGTCCTTGAGCAGCTTGTGATCAGAGAAATCATTTGTGAAACTGTGTGCTCATTTGTGAGCTGTTACCTTTGCACATGTGGAACTAAAGTAGCAGCTGGTACCTGATTTTGGCAGGTACCCGTTCCCACTTCTGGTCAGATTGCCATGGTGCTCCACCAGAAGTTCTCCAACAACTGTCATCAGCAGTGTCCGCTGCCCATGCCCCGCAGTGGGCGCGATTACGGGAGGCAGAACTAGTAGGCCATGCTGTAGCCATCGTTCTGCTATAGCACAGCCGACAAGTGATTAAAATATATTAAAACTGTTGTTGCTCCAATATTCACCTTTAGTGCCGGTTCACACTGCAGCCTTCACACTGCAAATCACATGTGATCTCTGTGCGATGCAATTTCAGCCATACAGATAGTATGGCTGAAATCTCATTGCATTCGGACCAAACTTGCACAAGACCTTTTTTTTTTGGTCCGCAGCAGAATCGGATCGCATGGGTGTTTACACCCATGCGATCTGATCCCTGTCCGAATTTGCAGATCGCACTGCTATATGTGAACTGATTTGGGGGTGTCATTAACTTTTAATTGTGATTTGTGGTGAAGCAGCACTAAATAACTCTAAACAATACTAAAATATAAAGTGCTAATAATAAAGTGCTAATACTATTCATGGATACCTCTAAACCAATCCTAAGGTATAAAGTGCTAATAATAAAGTGCTGATAACAATCTCACTTCCCAATGTGCAAAATAGTGCAATAACCATGGCATCAGAAAATAAAAAATAAAAAAATCAACAGGGATGAGTAATCCAATATGTATCCGAAATAACTACAGGTACTAAGCAATAATCTCTATAGGAGTAAGTGCAGCAAAGAAAGAAAAAAAGTCAAAATGCAGGTAATATAAAAGCTTGTGAATATCCTTCTCCAATCCACACCCTGTGTGTGCTAGCCTCTCGCCTCAAGGGAAAACCCCAAATGGGTCTAGTTGTGCATCAACGGATGTATACCACTGCTGTGTCCTTTTCCTCCTCCTTGGGTATATCCTTGACAGATGGTCACTGTAGTATCAAGGCTGTTTTTCCACAAAGACCGAGTTCCACGACCAGCTCCTTTAAAACATTGTCTCCAGGGACATAGGGTAGAAGAGAAGAGCCTCCATAGTGTAGTAGTAAAAAAATCTTGCATTTTATTTAAAAAGGATAGCAGCATAACAGTTTAAAATGGCAAAAACGCCATCAGCAAAAAAAACAGGTTGAGGTTGAGACAAGGTTGAGAACCTTGAAAAAGTCACGTGTGGTGTGACCTAACGCTTAGGGAGGAGCTGGGTGACGTCCCTTCCGGTTACGGCCCTGACCGGAAGCTCCTCTGTTTGGCACATTTTTACATTTTTTTTTTTTGCTGATGGCAATTTTAAACTGTTTTGCTGCTATCCTTTTTAAATAAAATGCATCTGCATACATCTGTTGATGCACAACTAGATCCATTTTGGGGTCTTCCCTTGAGGCGAGAGGCTAGCACACACAGGGTGTGGATTGGAGAAGGATATTCACAAGCTTTTATATTACCTGCATTTGGACTTTTTTTTCTTTCTTTGCTGCACTTACTCCTATAGAGACTATAGCTTAGTACCTGTAGTTATTTCGGATACATTTTGGATTACTCATCCCTGTTGATTTTTTTTATTTTTTATTTTCTGATATCATTGTTTTTGCACTATTTTGCACATTGGGAAGTGAGATTGTTATCAGCACTTCATTATAAGCACTTTATACCTTAGGATTGGTTTAGAGGTATCCATGAATAGTATTAGCACTTTATTATTAGCACTTTGTATTTTAGTATTGTAGAGTTATTTAGCGCTGCTTCACTACAAATCACATATATTTTTGGTGCTGGCAACACTTTAGAAGTCAGCTGCTTTATATATATCTCTTGCATTTAAGTACTTTGTCACGTTTATTGTGTACACGTTTAGTGGCACATTAGTACTTCACGTTTAAAGTATTAACTTTTAATTGACACTCCCAACTGTTCACATAGGGCAGTGTGAACTGCCGACGGGAGACATGCAATGCTGCCCTTAAAAACCAGAGCTCTCCCTGCAATATTTCTCTTTCACCACAAGATACCCTTAGTGTGATGACCAGCATAATTTAACCCATTTTCTATGAGCCCAGGTCATTCTGGACCTGCCCTAACCTGTGACTAAACAGTGAAAGGAGAATTAGCACAATGATGAGCTTATATCATCGGCTTTCTTCTTGTCAGAACATGAACTGATTGGCTCTTTGCGCTGCTTTTTCCTCACACTCCAGCCCTGCTGTACTGGGACCGCAAAAGGCTGATACCATATTAAATTTGAGTGCTTACTTTGCTTCCCTTAAAAGAAAGAAAAAGCACATTAAAGGGGTAATAAACCCAGAACCAAAAATGTAATAGATGGCAGCTTACCAATTAGATGTGGTGGCTGCATTAGTTTTCATAGCTTTTTTTTCCCCCTCAGTTTTCATCTGGTGATCTGGCTAATAATGCATCTCTTATATTAGAGTGCACTCCAGATGGAGAACAGGGAGCACAGCAGTCAGCAGCATTGTCAGTCTGAGGGGGTAGAGTAGTACAAATATACTAACAAATTAACAAAGGCAAGCAGTCACTTTCAGCGCTATGAGGTCTTTTGTAGTGTAAAACATGAAGGACAACGGTAATACCAAAGAACTAAGCGGATGCCGCCCTCCTCAGATGGGGTAATCCAATCGATACTAAGGAACAAGATAAAATGGACGGAGCATGAATAAATAAAAACTGGTCATTGTAAGAACCTTTGCCAGTGTTAAATGGTTTGTCTCATCCCTTTAAAATAATATATCTGGAAGAGGATGTGTTCTTTTGAAAACAGACTTACTGGCTGGATCACCAGATAAAATTAAAGGGGTTGTAAAGATAAAAATTTTTTCACCTTAATGCATTCTATGCATTAAGGTGAAAAAACTTTTGACAGTACCGCCGCCCCCAGCCCCCCCGTTTTACTTACCTGACGCCTCGAATCTTCGCTGCTCGTCCTCATTGCAGCTCAGCCTGGTCGCTGATTGGCTGCAGTGGATGGATTGAAAGCAGCGCAGCCATTGGCTCGCGCTGCTGTCAATCACATCCGATGACGCGGCGCGCCGGGGGGCGGGGCCGAGTGATACAACGAGCGGCTATAGCCGCCGGCTGTATCACGGGAGCGCGCCCGCAAGCACTCACCACCATGCGAGGGAGCTCGCATTAAGGTGGTAAATGCTTGCGGGGAGGAGCTGAAACAGCCGCCGAGGGACCCCAGAAGACCAGGTTCGGGGCCACTCTGTGCAGAACGAGCTGCACAGTGAAGGTAAGTATAACATGTTTGTTATTTTAAATTAAAAAAAAAATTACCTTTACAACCCCTTTTAAAGGAAAGAAAATGAATGCAGCCACCACATCTAAGAATTGGTAAGCTGCAATATAATGTATGCTTTCGGGTTTAACAGTTTTAATAAACTGATATTACAAAATGCTTTCTATGCAATATTTAAATGACCAAATAAGAGAAGTTCATTGCTGGGGTTTACATACACTTAAAATGATGTATTAATGATTACAGTGCTGCAATAATTTGTGTCTTATATCTGCCTAGAGTCCAGATTGAAAAATAATGTTTTGAGCGTAAAATTAATAAACAGCAGCTGGGTGCTCTCATTATTAAATCAGAGGTAACATTTTTATTGAGCTTCATATTCCATTTTATCTTCTTTGATTTTTTTTTTTTTTTTTTTTGTGTGCTAGATTATAAAGCTCATAGCAAAGATATTTCTGCTTGTTCCATAGCAACCCATATGGAGACTCTGGAATATCAAGGATTGTTTTCACCATGTGTTCTGATTTTTTTTCAGCCCATCTTGCACTGTTTACTGGGCTATGTAGAGTCAATGCAGTACATTTCAAGAAGTTTTAAGATAACCCTGTCATATACATGGGAAATTCAAACTGAGCAAAGGATGCATAAGTAGAGCTTAAGGCTGGATTCACACCTATGCAGTTTTAGTGCTTTTTGCATTTTGCAGATTTGCACTACAGAACGTGTTCCATAGGAAACCACGTTAAATGGACTGTAGTGCAAATCCGCAAAATGCAAAAAGCACTAAAACTGCATAGGTGTGAATCCAGCCTTAGGCTGGATTCACATCTATGCAGTATTAGTGCTTCTTGCATTTTGCAGATTTGCACTACAGAACGTGTTCCATAGGAAACCATGTTAAATGGACTAGTGCAAATCTGCAAAATGCAAAAAGCACTAGAAATGCATAGGTGTGAATCCAGCCTTAGTTCAGTCAAAGCCTGGTATAGAGCTATAGGCTTCTGTATTTATACTAAAATCTCAATCAAACTGAGCTGGTCCTGTCGCCTGCTGCCCCCCATTGCTCTTGTATGTAATGGGAGACTTTACTGACTTAAAATTCTTGATTTATCTGTCATTGAAGTATATTGAGCCCTCACTTTGTAGATCAACCCATTCAGTTTACAAATAAAATATGAATATAAAATGAAAAATGTTTGTTCTTTAAATAAGTGGCACTTCCGCTCTTGCACTTCAGCGATTTGCACAACGCAAACCACAGCAGACTGCAGGTGACCTCATTTCCACATTATCTCACCTTCCTCTCTGAAACATGCACTCTTTACCTCTCCTCCTCTTCACAATTGCAGCCTCTCTCCTCAAACTCACTTTTCTTCACCCCTCTGCTCCAGCCCACAATCTGTACATATCACCCTCACTTCTCCCCTCCCCCTAATACTGCACTCATCACCTCTTTCTAACTCTAAGCCCACTTGCTAACAAACCCCCCCCCAGGATACTGAAGCATGTCCCCTCATACAAATCGTATTCTCATATTACCTCCCTTACTCTTCAGCTTCTCCTAACCACTGGAGATATTTCCCCAAACCCTAGGCCTCCCTTATTTAACTGTACCCAACACACCCTCCCCATCACCCTACACCCTCTGGCAGTAGTTGCAATCTACACAACTTAGTCTCCATTCCTCTTCTTCCCAATGCCAGCCTCCCCCTCTCCTGTGCCCTCTGGAACGCCTGCTCTGTCTGCAACAAACTCACCGCTGTTCATGACCTCTTTGCACTAATTCCTTTAATCTACTTGCTGTCACTGAAACCTGGCTCCACGAATCTGCCACCCCTTCTTGCCTCTCCCAGGGAGGCCTACACTGGACTCGCTCCCCTGGGCCTAATGGACGCAAGGGAGGTGGAGTGGGATTCCTTCTATCCCCCCAGAGCACCTTCCAGGTTATTCACTCTCCTCCCTCTTTCCCTCTCATCATTTGAAGCTCACTGTATACGTCTATTCTCTCCAACTTTCCTAAGAATTACTGTGATCTACCGGCCCCCTGGACCATTATCAACTTTCCTTGATGAGTTTTCTGCCTGGCTACCCTACTTTCTATCTTCAGGAAGTCCCACAATCCTCTGTGATTTCAACATCCCTGCTAATACAAACACTCCTGCTACTTGTAAACTTCTTAATCCAACCTCTTCATTTGACCTGAAGCAATGGGTACAGGCTTCTACGCACTCTGATGGCAACACGCTTGACCTTGTATTCTCCTACGTATGCACTCCATGCAACTTCTAAAGCAATCCTTTTCCTCTCTCCGACCATCACCTTATTAGTTTCTCTCTTCCTCTGTCTTCCACCACCTTTCCCTCCAATCGCCTAACCATCACCCGCAGAAACTTTCCCAACTTCAACTCCTCTCTCCTCTACTCTGCTACTGACCACCTCTATGACAAAATCTTTCCCCTGTCCTGCCCCAACCAAGCCACTTTCATCTACAATAAATCCCTGTCCTCCACCCTGGACAAGCTCGCTCCCCTCACTACACGCAGAATCAGGCCTCGACCCCTACAATCCTGGCAAACAGATTACACTAAAATTCTCAAAAAACAAAGTCTCTCAAAGACTTCAACCAATACAAATCTGCCCTCCAAAAATACTATTCTTTTCTCCATACTGCCAAGCAGACCTATTTTACAACTCTTGTTAACACCTTCTCATCCAGACCCCATAAACTCTTCTTTACCTTCAACTCTCTACTTCGTCCTCCACCCACTGACTCACTCACTGCCCAGGAGATTGCTAATCACTTCAAAAACAAGATTGATACAATCCGTGATGAAATCTCCACTCTACAGGTATCTCCCCCAGTTAAGACCCCATGTCAACAGGTACAACTGACACTCCCCTTATTCAAATCTGCTACTACAGACGAAGTTGCTAAACTCCTTTCTAACGCCCACCTAACCACCTGTCCCCTGGACCCGATTCCCTCTCAAATGCTACGGTCACCCTCTGACCCCATCCTACACTCTCTAACCCACATCTTCAACCTCTCCCTCACCTCTGGCATTTTCCCCAATGCTCTAAAACATGCACTGGTCACCCCCATACTTAAAAAGCTGTCCTTGGACCCTACCAATCTTAACAACCTACGCCCTATCTCCTTGCTCCCCTTTTCCTCCAAACTCCTTGAACGCCTGGTTTACAACCGAGTGACCACCTCATTAAGAATAACTTTCTTGGTCCCATTCAGTCTGGATTTCGCCCTCAACACTCCACAGAAACTACTCTTTTAAAACTCACAAATGACCTACTAACTGCAAAAACCAACGGACACTATTCTGTACTCCTACTTCTGGACCTTTCAGCTGCCTTTGACACGGTTGACCACCCCCTCCTCAAAAAAAAAAAACTTTACTTCCTCGGTCTCCGTGACTGTGCTCTTCAGTGGCTCTCATCCTACCTATCCCAACGACCTTCAGTGTCACTAATGCCACATACACACGAGCGGACTTTACGGCAGACTTTGCCCGGCGGACTTTTCAACGTAGTTTACGATGGACTTTCTGAATGAACAGACTTGCCTACACACAATCCACCAAAGTCCGTCAAATTCATACGTGATGACGTACGACTGGACTAAAACAAGGAAGTTCATAGCCAGTAGCCAATAGCTGCCCTAGCGTGGCTTTTTGTCTGTCTAACTAGCATACAGACGAGCGGACTTTTCGACCAGACTCGATTTCGACGGATTGATTTAAAACATGTTTCAAATCTAAGTCCGTCCAACTTTTGAGAAATTAAAGTCCGCTGGAGCCCACACACATCGAATTGTCCGACGAAATCCCGTCCGCCAGGCAAAGTCTGCCATAAAGTCCGCTCATGTGTACGCGGCATTACAATTCTACTTCCTCCACTCCTCTTCCCTTCTCCGTCGGGGTCCCCCAAGGTTCTGTTCTTGGACCTCTTTTATTTTCAAGCTACACCTCTTCCCTGGGTCAGCTTCAACATCATTTCTACGCTGACGACACACAAATCTATCTCCCCACCCCTCAACTCTCTGCATCAGTCTCCTCACGCATCACTAACTTACTAACAGACATATCTGTATGGATGTCACACCACTTCCTCAAAGTCAACTTGTCCAAAACCGAGCTTATAATATTTCCTCCCCCACGTGCCTCTTCCCCTGACTTCTCTGTCAAGAGCAATGACACAACCATCCACCCATCCCCACATGTCAGCGTGCTAGGTGTTATCCCGGACTCTGAACTCTCCTTTCGGCCCCACATCCAATCGCTTTCCAAAGCTTGCCGCCTCAACCTCCGCAACATCTCTAAACTACGTCCCTTTCTAATCAATGAAACCACAAAGCTCCTGATTCACTCCCTGGTTGTCTCTCTCCTTGACTACTGCAACTCCCTCCTCATTGGCTTACCTTTAAATAGACTATCCCCCCTTCAGTCCATCATGCATGCTGCTGCCAGACTCATCCACCTTACAAACCACTCAGTGTCTGCTACCCCTCTCTGCCAATCCCTCCATTGGCTGCCACTCGCCAAACGAATTAAATTCAAAATACTAACAATAAGTTACAAAGCCATCCACAACTCTTCCCCCTAGCTACATCACTAGCCTAGTTTCAAAATACCAACCTAATCGCCCTTTTGTTCCTCCCAAGACCTCCTGTTCGCTAGCTCTCTCATCACCTCTTCCCATATCCACCTCCAGGACTTCTCCCGAGTCTCGTCCATATTCTGGAATTCGCTACCCCAATCTGTTAGAAGGTCTCCAAATGTATCCTTTTTTAGGCGATCCCTGAAAACTTTCCTCTTCAGAGAAGCCTATCCTGCCTCCATCTAACAACTGCACTATTTTCTCCATTAGCTCATCGCCCACAGCTATTACCCTTTTGTATAACTTGACCCTCCCTCCTAGATTGTAAGCTCTAACGAGCAGGGCTCTGATTCCCCCCTGTATTGAATTGTATTTAATTGTACTGTCTGCCCTAATGTTGTAAAGTGCTGCGTAAACTGCGCTATATAATAATAATAATGTTTGTATATGTGTGTGATATATAGATATATATATATATATATATATATATATATATATATATATATATTTTTTTTAGAAGTTTTATAAGTGATCACATAATCTTTGTTCTCAGCTGCATAAGGGACTTGGAGAGGTGGGGATGGAGAAACAGCAGTACACCGATCTTCCCAGTGAGTGGCTGTGCAAGGGGGTGTGTTAGCATAAGTCTGATCACTGGAGGACAGGCAGGCTGTTCTCCCAGCACAGCTGGAAAACTGACCACACTGGGATGAATGTGCTGCTTTGTCTAGTCAGTTTGAAATAAGAAAGCAGGGGGACTGGCAGGATCACCAGGTATTTGACATGAAGAAAGTGATACAAAGAGAGCAGAATACTATTACTTAACACAAGTACATGGTACAACAGACACCTATTAGGAATATGAAATGCTGTGGTACCATTCTTTACTACTCAATATCTACATACATGTACTTCACTGCATAAATAACATGTAAAATAAGTATTGAACACGTCACCATTTTTCTAGGTAAATATATTTCTTTTCTTTTTTTTTTTAAAGAAAAGATAAATGTATTTCTAAAGGTGCTATTGAGATGAAATTTTCACCACATGTCAGTAACTGTCCATGTGATCCATACATATAAAGAAACCAAAACAAATAACTTCATAAATGAAGTTATGTGTAATAAAATGGAATGATACAGGGAAAAAAAGTATTGAACACGCTAAGACCCTTTTCACACTGAAGGCGTTTTAGCGCTAAAGTAAGGCGCCGTAAAAATGCCTCCTATGCCTCCCCAGTGTGAGAGACCGAGTGCTTTCACACTGGGGCGGTGTGCTTGCGGGACGTTAGAAAATGTCCTGCAAGCAGCATCTTTGGGGCGGTTTAGGAGCGATTGTATACATAATGGATGGTACTTTTGGGGGAAGATATACAGGCACACGTTAAAGGATCCTTATAGTCATAAGTCACTATTAAATCCCACTCATAGAAACAGCCCAACTTAGCCCGTTAAGGAAGGCCTTCTACCCTGAGTCCAGCGTGCTCGTGTACCCCTTGGGGGGCCCTACATAAAGCATATGTGCCGCGCATGAGAATGCAAGGCATAAATATTCGGTGAGTGCGGCTTCACTAGGGGGATCCACAGTCACAACCGGTGTGGTGGAGGCGTACATGTATAGCGCTTGAAGATTTGTTGCACATTCACCTCTTCAGTTGCACTTTTGCTCTTTTCATCAATTGTTCACAGCCTGGATTTTATTAATTATTATTATTTTTGAGTTTTTATTTAGTCACAGGGTTTAACACCATGTTATTTGATTCGTTTTGATTATATGGGACTTGATTCTTTTTTCATATAGCCACTTAGACAGCTATCTTATATTTTGGTGGAAGTTTGACATAATGTTGATGTTTTGATCATGTGGTTTATTCACAATTAATCACTATCATTATTTTTAAGATTCATTTGAGTTTATATACAGCGCCACTATTTCATTTATTTACTTTTGGAATACTGGGACATTGATTGTATACACCGCTCCCAAAACACTGCACTGCAGAACTGCCTGCAAAAGCGCTTTGGCAGCGACACAACACAGGCGCTTTTAACCCTTTATTCGGCTGCTAGCGGGGGCTGAAAGTGGCCGAAAAGCGCCGCTAAAACTAACGGCGCTTTACCGCTAATGCTGCTGGGCCTTTCTAGCAGCTTTATTTTCTTTCTTTGAAACCAATTGAGAGTTTCATTGGCTTTGTGTTTGGGATCATTGTCTTGCTGAAATGTCCACCCTCGTTTTATCTTCATCATCCTGGTAGATGGCAGCAGATTTTTATCAAGAATGTATTGGTACATTTTTCCATTCATCCTTCCTTCAATGATATGAGGTTTGTCAGCTTTAACCACTTGCTTACTGGGCACCTAAACCCCCCTCCTGCCCAGACCAATTTTCAGCTTTTAGCGCTGTCACTTTTTGAATGACCATTGCGCGGTCATACAACACTGTACCCAAATGAAATTTTTATCATTTTTTTTTCTCTAGTCGTCTGACCAGGACAGCACTAGAGAGATAGACTCCACCTCCGGAGGCAGGAAACGCATAACCAGATCTTTAAAGGGCGGCTTCTGTCCCTTCTTCCTCAGTATTTGTGTTTCCTCCACCGGAGGAGAAGGCTAGATTGGAGCTCTCCTTCCCCTAAGCCTGGGAACTGCCCATGGGAGAAGGGGAAGGAGGTCTGCTTACCTGGCGGCATGGGTCTAAGGTGGCAGGCATCCGGGTTCCCCGGCCAGACTAAATGTAAGCTAGTGCCGGTGTCATCCTCCTTGATAACCCGGGGAGGGCTGGGGTTCCCCGTCTGGCTGCCGGATACGATTGTGTCTGGCATGGGTCAGGCGGGGGGCGGGCGTAGGCCTCTAGTTCTGGCCTATGAAATGCAGGAGAGGGGCGGGGACTTTGTGCACCACTTCCAGTTCCGGGTCACACGGCGAGCGTGGACGACAGAGCCAGGGCGTTTTTTTTTAAAACGCCAGCCACAGGATGGAACAGGGCTTCACCACAGACTGTCTACCTGAATGCAAGGAATGGACAGCATGGATGGATGCAGCTGAACCAGGTGGCAGTGGAGCCGAACCAGCTCAGGTAGGCGGACACAGGGGTGCCTTGGACCTACAGGGCTGGGGGGGGGGGGGGGGGGGGTGATGGACTACTTATGTGGCCCGTTTTGGAGGTTCCCCCTTTTTTTAGATGGTATCCGGACTAAAGTTTCTTGCGAATCCCGTCAGCGGCTGGTGGGGGTGCACATAGGTGTTGGTGAAGGACACCCTAGATTGCTAAGGTTTTATGCTGACGGTAGCTTATCTTTTGTTTCCCTTCCTTTTTCCTTCTTCTCTTCTCTCCTTCTCTTGTCTTAGGCTCTGCCCAAAGAACCGGAGAGGTCAGGGGGGGAAGAAGAGGTGTCTGTCATGTACGAACAAATTTAAGGAAGGGTGGAACAAGCCCCTCTGTAAACCCTGTATTGACAAATTGGTTTACAAGGAGGCCACGGGGGCCTGCAAGGAATTGATTTCTAGTGTTCAGAAAGAAATGAAGGCCATTAAGACAATGCTGGCAAACCTTGAAACCCCAAAGCAATCAGCCGCAGTTCCCCCCGCTTCCGACCCAGAGGTGGGTGACGAATCATGGGAGGAGGAATTAGATTCTTTGGATGAACCAAGTGAAGCAGCATCATCCAAAGATATTCCGGGCCAAGGGACAAGTTCACCCAGATACAGGCTCTCACTCAAGGAGGTTGATGCCCGATAGGGGGTGATCTACGAGACACTTGAGATTAAAGAGCAGGTCTCCTTGTCTTTGCATGACCAGATGTATCAGACCCTGAAGGATGACCAAACCAGGGTTTTCCTGGTACACAGCACACTGGCGGACTCTATTAAAAAAAGAGTCGGTGGAACCGGAGAAAAAATTATTTTTTCCCTTAAGTTTGAAAAGGAGATTCCCTTTCAGTGAGGATTCCACCTGTGTTTGGAACAAGGTGCCCAAAGTAGACGCAGCCTTCACCCAGTGCGCCAAATCAACAGACCTCGCCTTTGAGGACATGGGTGCCCTTAGGGAACCCATGGATAAGAGTATGGAGGTACTGCTGAAAAGATCATGGGAAGTAGCCATGGCAAACCTAAAACCTGCAATGGCTACAACAATAGTGGCTCATAATTTGGAGGTCTGGCTGGACCAATTACAAGGTCATTTGGAAAGACCAGGAAGGAAATTTTGGATTCCCTTCCCATGCTGCATAAGGCAGCGGGCTATGTGGCAGACACATCTGCAGAGTCGGTCAAACTATCAGCAAAGACCGCTGCTGGTCGGGGGACCCAGCCTCAAAAGTTAGGCTGTGTGGCATCCCATTTGAAGGAGACCTCTTGTTTGGACAGGATCTAGAAAAAGTCCTAGACCGCACTGCAGACAAGAAAAAGGCCTTCCCCACCAAGACTAAGAGCCCCATGGAAACGTTTTTTTCGTCCTCAAAGACAAAGGACAGACCTCTAATGCCGCGTACACACGAGCGGACTTTCCGGCAGACTTGGTCCGGTGGACTCGACCCCGTTGGACAATTCGATCGTGTGTGGGCTCCAGCGGACTTTTTTTTCACCAAAAGTCCGACGGACCTAGAAATAAAACATGTTTCAAATCTTTCCGACGGACTCGAGTCCGGTCGAAAAATCCACTCGTCTGTATGCTAGTCCGGGCTAAAACCCACACTAGGGCAGCTATTGGCTACTGGCTATCAACTTCCTTATTTTAGTCTGGTCGTTCGTCATGACGTACTAATCCGTCGGACTTTGGTGTGATCGTGTGTAGGCAAGTCCGTTCATTAGGACAGTCCGTCGGAAGTCCGCCGAAAGTCCATCGGATAGACCGTCGGACCAGTACGCGGCATTTGGGGTCAGCTCCTAAAAAACAGTGGGGAAGAGGAAAACAGAAGTGTTCTGTTTTCCTCTCCTAAAAAAAAAAAAAACACTAAATCCCAGTGACTTGGTTCCCATGGGAGGGAGACTGGGGCAGTTCCTCCCACAGTGGGAAAAGACTACACCAAATGCTTTTATACTGAGGATAATCAGGGAGGGCTATCGAATACAATTCAAAGGCACTCCGCCCACAAGGACTTGTGTGACCATGCTTCCCAGGGATCCTCAGAAGACGACGGCCTTGCTGTCGCAAATTGGCGACTTGGTAGATCAGCGGGTTCTTGTTCCAGTACCACAGCAAGAAGTACTCTCACGTTTTTGTAGAAACCGTCAGGCAAATTCCGTCTAATATTAAATTTGAAGTTACTAAACAACTGGGTAACATACAAAAAATTCCGGATGGAAACAATCTTTTCAGTAAAGTCAATTATTCCCCCAGATTGTTTCATGGCCTCCCTCGATCCGGGGGACGCCTATCTACACGTCCCCATCCACAGTGACTCTCAAATTTTGAAGATAGTAATTCAGTGGGGAAGGCAGGTCTGACATTTCCAGTTCAGGGCCCTACCATTCAGCCTGTCCTCATCCCTCAGGATTTTTACGAAAATCCTGGCGGAAGCACTGGCTCCCCTTGGATTAAAAAGGATCTTGGTCATACTATATTTGGACGACCCTTTATTTTTTGCCCCCTCCTTGCTCCAGTTACAGGGAGATATGCGGGTGGCCATTTCCTTTTTAAAAAAACTAGGGTGGTTGATAAACAAAGAAAAGTCGAACTTAAGTCGTGGCATAAGACACAGGTCTTATGCCACGTACACACAAGCGGAATGTCCGTCAGAAAAAGTCAGATGGGAGCTTATCATTGTATATTCCGACCGTGTGTATGCCCCATCGGACTTTTTCTGTTGAAAATTCAGACAGACTTAGATAGAGAACATGTTCTAAATTTTTCCGATGGAACTAATTACTATCGGCAAACCCGCTCGTCTGTATGCTGTTCCGACGTATCAAAAACGACGCATGCTCTGAAGCAAGTGCGAGACGGAAGTTATTGGCTACTGGCTATTGAACTTCCTTTTTCTAGTCCCGTCGTACGTGTTGTACGTCACCTCGCTCTGGGCGGTCGGACTTTGGTGTGACCGTGTGTATGCAAGACAGCTTGAGCGGAATTCCGTTGGAACTCTGAAAGTTTTTCCGACGGCAAAACCGGTCGTGTGTACAGGGCATAACAGTACCTGGGTTTCTTGGTGAACTCAGTGACGCAAAAGATTTATCTCACAGAGGAGAGGGTAGAAAAGGGCGCTGGGAGAAAGTACAGTCTCAAAGGTCAGCCAACTGGAGGGAGTTGCAGGCGATCTGGGAAGCGCTAAAGACATTTGCCAGAGATCTAAAGGTTCACCATGTACAGGTCCTCTCGGACAGTGTGGTAGCAGTTTCTTATTTAAACAAGCAAGGGGGAACAAGATATCCATCCTTAATCAGACTAACAAGTATCATCTTGGGGCGTGGCCTGAGCAGGGCATGTGAGCGGTCGCACTACACGGAGCTCCCGCTGTTAATCCTTCTCTGATCCTTCTCCCGCTACCGATCTGGACACTTACCTCCCACATCTGCCGGCTGACACTCGTGTGACTCCCGCGGCGTTCACCCTGAGCTGTACGGACCCCATGAAGCCCCGCAAGGGGGATAAAGAAGCCGTGATCGGGACAGACATGGAGATCCAAGATGGCGCCGACATCCCTCAGGCACAGAGGACGGCGCGTGGCTCCACTAAACAACATGAAGGCAGTGGTAAGTCCCACACTGCCCCAAAAACACCAGGGGAAAGACCAGCCTAGAGACATGTTATACTACACGCAGAAAATGCAAGGGGTAGGCTGTTCGAACCCCCCAGCCACACAGGCCCTCCCTTATGATCCTAGTAGGGGACACAGTCCTCCAGCACTAGATGACACAGTGCCGTTGGAATCATCCCTGATCTCTACCCCTGATATGTTTGACATGCTGCAGGAGGACACACAACAGCCCACACTGAATGGTATACTGCGTGCTGTACACCGATGCACTGCCTCAGTGGATGGGCTAAAAAAGCAGTTTGGTGGTCTTACTGAAACGGTCTCCCTCTTGAGACAAGACCTCCAGAAAATCAGGGAGAGAACCACAGCGGTGGAAGGCAGAATTAGTGATGTGGAGGACCAGATGCCTCCACTCACAAGGGACACCAGAACAGCACTGCAGCAAGCTGCGCAAGCCACCGCCAAAACAGACGACATCGAGAGATGGAACAATGTTCGTATTATGGGACTTCCAGAGAAGGTGGAAGGCAGGGACCCAACGGCCTTCATAGAACAATGGTCGCAAGACATCTTTGGCAAGGAGGCCTTTACATCATTGCTTGCAGTGGAGCGGGCACATCGCACGCTGCCACGACCCCTCCCCCCAGGCAACCCGCCAAGATCCATGCTGGCGCGCCTATTGAATTACAAAGATCGCGAGATCATACTCAAGCTAGCGAGGGAAAGAGGCTCTGTTCATTTCAATGGGACTAAAATTTCATTTTACCCAGACTTCTCTGCTGAGGTGCAACGAAAAAGGGCTAAATTTGTGGAGATGAAGAAGCGCTTACAAAAAATCCAAGTAACATACGCAATGTTGTTTCCGGCCAAGCTGCGCATCACAGCCAGGGGTCAGGCTACCTTCTTTGAATCGGCTGCAGAAGCGGCCTCATGGTTGGATTATAATGAACATGACCTCCGGAGACACCGAGAAAATGAAAGGGGTGATTGATGTCTGGAGAACAAATTTGACAAGGTCGGTAAAATGTTGGCAGATGTTCGCAATACATGTCTAACGGGACACTTTATACTTTGCTTATACCAGCGTTTTGAACAGGCTCAAACACCACACTGAACTGAGTTCCACACCACAGTGGGTGAGTTACGCCCACAAGATTTCACAGAATACCAATAGGTCTCAATTGCAGGGACCGGTTAATTGTTGCCCGGTTGACATAAGTTTGATTGACTGTTACGAATCTGAAGAAGCAAGGGGACAGTTTATTCTTACCCCACGTAACTGGGCCACGGATGGCCGCAGGAACACCCTTGAATGTTCCCCCTGATTCCTTTCTGTTGCGCAGTTGCGCCATGCTCTAAGTCACATGCTCTATTGCATTGTATCGCTGAACTTAACACCCGGTCAGTTTATGTCCATGGGCCGCTTAAAAGAACTGACTGCATGTCTAATGACCTGTGACACACCTCTTTACAGGCGCAGGGCTGAAGGGCCTTTGCACCGCTTGGATGAGAATTCAGTTTACCTGACATGGCTGCCACTTTGATAGTGTCCTGGAATGTTTGGGGTGTACACGACCTGCTGAAACGTACAATGATAAGTTCATGTTTAAACAAATTTCACCCTGCTATTGTGGGGCTGCAGGAGACTCACCTCACAAAAGATGCGGTGGGACTCCTGCAATACTCTTGGGTGGGTAGGGCTTATCACTCCACACACTCTGCGTACTCCCGTGGAGTAAGTGTGTTGGTTCATAAGTCCCTGGCCTACCAGGAATTGGACTCTGTTATTGACCCCCTGGGTATATATGTGTTTATATATTGCAAGCTGTTTACACTGACCTTGATTATTGCTTTTGTGTACATCCCCCCCCCCCCCCCCATTTTCTAGAGAAATATTGCAGCTCCTGCTGTCGTACCTGGTTGACAAACCTGATATACCTACTATAATTATGGGTGATTTTAACGGGTATCTTGACCCAAAACTTGACGGGCATCCTCCAGTCCAGGCTCCACTAGGGGGAAGAGGCACTATTTTGATCCGCCTGCTGCTGGAGGTGGGCTGGACAGATGTCTGGAGAACAAAAAACCCAGTATCCAAACAATTCTCATGTTTTTCTAAATCCCATGGCTCACTCTCATGCATTGATTTATGCGTTGGGTCCTCTCATATTATAAACCTGGTCACCAAAGTGGAATATTTTCCCAGAGGTGTTAGACCATTCCCCAATAGTAGCACACCTGATAACGCGCCCAGTAGTCTCTTTACCCAAAGCCCCTTGGAAACTTAACGCCTTTTGGCTAAAACTTTTTACATCACAAGAAAGAGTAATGAAACTAATTGAACAATACTTTTATGAAAACCGACTCCACCCTGAAGATACAACTAAATGGGATGCGTTTAAGGCATGCCTTAGGGGCACGTTTATAACAGAAATAGCGGCCATTAAGCATAACTCATCAGCCCTCATGAAACAGGTTGAAGACCAGGTGCGGCGGCTTGAGCTAACATATGTTACGGACCCTTCCGACTCTGCGAGGGAGGCATGGATATCGGGACAGGATTCCCTGGACCGGTTGAGATCCTTGGAAATTATTCTTTACTAAGCAAGCTTTTTACGAGGAAGGAGAAAAGACTGGTCGGCTACTGGCTAGAATTGCCAAGTCTCAACAGTCTTCCCCGGCTATAGGAGCCATTAGGTGCTCAACTGGGAGACTAGTAAATGACCCTGAATCAATAATTACAGAACTAGCGTCCTTCTATGAGAACTTGTATAAGCCATGTGAGAACTACTCAGATGAGGCACTGCAGGAGTACTTAGACACAATCTCCTTGCCTGCTTTGACATGCCAGGCACGCATGGAGCTAGAGGCCCCGTTTACGCTGGACGAATTGAAGGAGGCGGCTGAAAGCAGCGGCACAATGGGAGGCAGACTTGGGTCCCATCACAGGGGAACAGTGGGAAGAGGCCCTTCAGGCTGTTAACACCTGTTCGCTAAATGTATCACAAAAAGTTTCCCAACTATATATCCTGTTAAGGGTGCACTATACACCAGTAAAACTACACAAAATGGGGAAGTTACAGGATCCACTGTGTAACAGGTGCAAAACTGTGCCAGGTGATCTGATACATCTCCTCTGGCGATGCCCCAAACTCCACAGGTACTGGACAGGGGTTATGACCTTACTTAACAGGGTTTTCCAAACTAATGTCCCTCTCGACCCATTACGATGCCTTGTAGGGGTACTGGAGGGGGAAATAACTAGAATGGCCTTTGCCAGAGCATTGTTTCAGGCGAGGAAAACAATACTTCTGCACTGGAAATCTGACACACCACCGTTGATCAAAACATGGATTCAACAGATGGGTAACACCCTTGTTATGGAAAAGTACATATACCAGCACAGGGGGAACCCTGGGAAGTTATGGGATGCATGGCTTGACACACCAGGTATAAGTTCTGTAGAACTGGTACAAATGAGGTTGCTTAGATATACATAGAGGCACCTGGGAACACAAGTAGAGCAGTGACGTAGATGTTAGGGGTATTGATTAGGTGTCTAGAGGAGGGGAAGAAAAAAGACATGTTGGTCAAAAGGAAGTTTTGTTAAAGTTTTATATTCTTTTATTTCGAACTGTATACATAAACATGTACTTGTGAACAAAGAAAAGTGGCTAAATGGATGTATACATGACATGTAATTGACGGTACAAAATGCAATAACCTACTTGTATGGTGATATTGTATGTTTCTTGAGCAATAAAAACTTTTTTGATTTAAAAAACAAGTATCATCTTGTTTTGGGCCGAGAGAAACCTGAAGTCGGTATCTGCAGTCCATCTGAGAGGAGTGGACAACCACCTGGCGGACTTTCTGAGCTGACACCAAGTGTCCGAGTTGGATAACAGTACAGAAATGGAGTCTCCCAGAGGTGGACTTATTCGCCAACAGAGCAAATGCCCAGGTTCCGGTGTACTTCTCGCTAAAAAGAGAAGCGGGGGCCAAAGGGATAGATGCCTTGGCCCAGAGGTGGGCCTTTCCCACCTGCTACATCTTTCCCCCATTCAAACTTATTCCTCTAGTGCTGAGGAAATTTCTTCAAGAACAGACCACAATGATATTAGTAGTCCCGTTGTGGCCGAAAAGGCTGTGGTTTTCCACACTGTTATGCCTGACAGAGGAGCCTCCCCTCGTGCTGCCCGAGGGGGAGGATCTCCTGTCCAAGGTTCCAGTTCTGTTACCAAGAATACAGACTCTAAAATTATCCAGTTGGTGTCTGAAGAAAGCCTCCTGAAGTCTAAGGGGCTCTCGGACAGGGTGGTAAACATGATTCTTTCTAGTAGAAAGAAGGTAACCCAAGCGATTTGTGTTAAGTTTTGGAAATTTTTTTGCTCATGGTTAGATACCAAGACGGTGTCTGCAGGTATTCTGACCGTCTTGGAGTTTTTACAAGATGGCGAGGATCAAGGACTGGCCATGAGCACATTAAAAGTGCAGGTTTCGGCCTTGTCTGTTTTTTTAGAGCAACCCCTGGTGTTAGACCCGCAAGTTAGCAGGTTCTTTAAGGCTTTAGCCAGAATTAGATCTGTTCTGTTTAAGATTTTGCTAAAATGGGACCTGTCGACAGTACTACAGGGTTGGATAAAATGGTCACAGAAAGAGGAACTGTCCTTAAAATGGGTCACGCTCAAAACTGTTTTGTTAGTGGCCATATCCACAGCTAGACGCATTAGCGAGCTTCAGGCCCTTTCCATTAAAGAGCCTTTTTTGCAAGTTTTTGAAGACAGGCTGGTGCTACGCACAGACCCAGGGTTTTTGCCTAAAGTAGTGACAAAATTCCATAGAACTCAGGAAATTGTTTTACCGTCATTCTGTGGGTCCCCCACCAGTCCAAACGAAATAGAATTCCACCAACTGGATGTGAGAGCCTATGTCTTACGGTATCTGGAGATGTCGAAAAGCATTAGAGAATCCAATGCTCTATTTATTTTAAATGCGGGAACAAAATTTGGGGTCCCAACTTCAAAAAGCACAATCGCAAGGTGGATTAAACAAGCTATTGTGGAAGCTTACAAAATTATGAAAAAGGAATGTCCCTTTTCCCCCCATGTCTCACTCCACACGGGCACTATAAGCTTCTTGGGCGGAGTGAGCTGGAGCGACACCAGAACAAATCTGTCGAGCAGCAACATGGTCAAACTACTCGACTTTCATGAAGCACTATAGATTGGACCTTATCCCAGCGCAAGACCAAGCGTTTGGGAGAAAAGTCCTCCAAGCGGTAATCTCCAACTCCCTAATCTGGTAAGTTCTCGTTGATCCTCTTTAGTGCTGTCCTGGACAGACGACTAGAGAAAACTAGAGTTAGACTTAACGGTAACTCTGTTTCTAGGAGTCGTCCAGGACAGCAGGGATTCCCTCCCTATATGCTGTTATAACTTTGGACAAATGTTTTTGTTGTTTTTCAGAAGCCGTTCCCGGAAAGTTCTCGGTTAAAGACTGAGGAAGAACTGACAGAAGCCGCCCTTTAAAGATCTGGTTATGTGTTTCCTGTCTCCGGAGGTGGAGTCTATCTCTCTAGTGCTGTCCTGGACGACTCCTAGAAACAGAGTTTACTGGTAAGTCTAACTCTCGTTTTTCCCACAAATAGAGCTTTCTTTTGGTGGTATTTGATCACCTCTGGGTTTTTTTATGTTTTGTTGAAAAAAATTAAAAAAGACTGAATTTAAAAAAAAAAAAAATACAAATCCGTTTTATATTTTGTTAATAAATTTTGCAAACAGGTAATTTTTCTCCTTCATTGATGTTCGCTGATGAGGCTGCACTGTTGGGCACTGATAGGCTGCATTGATGGGCACTGATAAGGCGGGACTGATGGGCATTAATAGGTGGCACTGGTGGGCACTGATAGGTGGCATTGGTGGGCACTGATAGGTGGCACTGAGGCACTGATTACCACTACTGGTGGGCATTGATAGGTGGCACTCGTGGGCATTGATAGGTGGCACTGATTGCTGGCACTTATGTACTGGTGGGCACTGATTCTGGCACTGGCAGGCGGTACAGGTGGGCACATATGAGGCCTCTTCCTCTTCAGGACAGATGTCCCTTCAACAGAAGTCGGTGATCGGCTGTAAGCGTGAGAAGAAAAAAGAAATGA
Organism: Aquarana catesbeiana; assembly: GCF_042186555.1. Classification (NCBI taxonomy): domain Eukaryota; kingdom Metazoa; phylum Chordata; class Amphibia; order Anura; family Ranidae; genus Aquarana; species Aquarana catesbeiana. The sequence continues at coordinate 837,480,322 of NC_133324.1, read as the reverse complement.
TTGCCGATCTTCTGTTTACATCACGTGATCAGCTGACAGCTGATCACATGGTAAGGGACCGGGATCGACCCCTTATTCCGATCTATGATCACCCGAGTCTCATTGACACAGGTGATCACACCGTGCGCCCTTCAGGGGGCATGGCGAGCGTGCAAAGGGGAGGACATCCATTGACAGCCTTCCGGCAAAGCAGATCCGCGATGTAGCCGTCATTCGGCTATATCGTGGATCTGAAGGGGTTAATGATATGAAGTTTGCCAGTACCGTATGCTTAAAAACAGCCCCACACCATATTTTTAACCTCCAAACATGGTGTATATTATGGCTTCCAAAGAGTTCAACTTTAAACGAGCTTCAGCATGCTTTTCTTCAGCAATGGAGTCTTGCATGGTGAGCATGCATACAGGCCATGGTGGTTAAGTGCATTACTTATTGTTTTCTTTGAAACAATTGTACCTACTCATTCCAGGTCTTTCTGAAGCTCTCCACAAGTCTTTGGCTCTTAGACAACTCTTCTGATAATTCTTTTCACTCCTCTGTCAGAAATCTTGCGTGGAGCCCCTGGTCGTGGCTGGTTTATGGTGAAATTATGTTCTTTTCACTTCCAGATTATGCCCCCAACAGTGCTCACTGGAACATTCAGAAGTTTAGAAATCCTTCTGTAACCAATGACATCAGCATGTTTTGCAATAATAAGGTTGCGAAGATCTTGAGAGAGCTCTTTGCTTTTACCCATCATCAGATGTTTCTTGTGTGACACCTTGGTAATGAGACACCTTTTTATAGGCCATTAGTTGAGACTGAAACAGCTGACATTATTTGCACTGATGAGGGGCAGGATTGTTTTCTAATTACTAATAGACATCAACTGGTGTCATGGCTTTCCATACCTTTTTGCACCTCCTTTTCTTCATGTGTTCAATACCTTTTCCCTGTGTCATTCAATTTTATTACAGGTAACTTAATTTCAGTACTTATTTGTTTTGGTTTCTTTGTATGTATGGATTGCATGGGTTGTAACCGACATGGTGAAAATTTCATGTCAATAGCACCTTTAGAAATACACTATATTTCCAAAAGTATTGGGACGCCTGCCTTTATACGCACGTGAACTTTAATGGCATCCCAGTCTTAGTCCGTAGGATTCAATATTGAGTTGGCCCACCCTTTGCAGCTAGAAGAGCTTCAGCTCTTCTGGGAAGACTGTCCACAAGGTTTAGGAGTGTGTCTATGGGATTGTTTGACCATTCTTCCAGAAGCGCACTTGTGAGGTCAGGCACTGATGTTGGACGAGAAGATGTTGGACGAGAAGATGTTGGACTAAGACTGGGATGCCATTAAAGTTCATGTGTGTAAAGGCAGGCGTCCCAATACTTTTGGCAATATGGTGTATATTTACCTAGAAAAGTGGTGACGTGTTTAATACTTATTTTACCCACTGTATCTTACTATTAGAGCCCTTTCACACTGGGGCGGTTTGCAGGCGCTATTGCGCTAATAATAGTGCCTGCAAACCGACCCGAAAGTGCCGCTACTTTCGTTCCAGTGTGAAAGCCCCGAGGGCTTTCACACTGGAGCGATGCGCTGGCAGGACAGTAAAGAAAGTCCTGCCAGCAGCATCTTCGGAGCGGTGAAGGAGCGGTGTGTATACCGCTCCTGCCCATTGAAATCAATGGGACGGCGCGGCTATACCACCAGCAAAGCGCCTCTGCAGAGGCGCTTTGCGGTGGTATTTAACCCTTTCTCTGCCGCTAGCGGGGGGTAAAACCGCCCCGCTAGCGGCCGCATACCGACGGTAAAACGCCGCTAATAATAGCGGCGTTTTACCGCCGACGCCCGCCCCAGTGTGAAAGGGCTCTTAATATCTTGCCATGGAGGAAAGCAGGACAACAAAGTGGTAAATTGTATTGTTTTGCACATGACAAACTCAAGTAGTGGGTCCTATTTACAACACTGTGTGGAGCTATTGTTGCAATACATTTTCAAGATCAATATATCAGTGATAAGGATATTGGAGGTAAATAAAAATTGTTATTGGTACGCATAGTTATTGTGTTACAGCTTTAAGAGCATTCTTGACCACAATTTATCTTGGTTCCTCCTGAAACGATACTTCATGTTTCACTTACTTTCCCAGCTTCTCCCAATAGCTTCTTTGATTGTAAATCATCGCTTCACACTTGCGACAGTTCTGCCAGAGTTGTGACACATTCATATATATCTTACCCACATGTAATTGTTGCACTACCACAAGACAGATCTCTAAAGAGTATTTGCAACACTCATTAGGAATTCCAGGGATTGTGTTTGTTTTTGGTTTAATGGTAAGAAAGACGATGTAGAAGATGTGTACATGTGCCAGTTATCACTGGTGATTAGGCCGTTAGATCTATCCTGATATTGAGTGCCACGTGAGGTAAATATGACGCTGTCAGTTTTCATTCGAGCCATGTCAATAAGCAGTGGAAGAAAGGAAATCCTGGATAGCCGCACTCTGGGATGAAGACGTCTTTATTGAAATAAAAATCCACAATGCAGTCAAATTACAGGGAAGTACAGGGTGATAGGCTAACGCGTTTCACATCATCGGATGCTTATTCGTAGCTGAAGAGAAACAGTAAGAATGTGATATAAATAGAAGAGTAAAAAAGGGTGGGGGTGGAGTGTATGCGCTGGTGAACCAAACAAACAACGCGCTACACAAAAAACCCAACCCTTTCAGTGCAATTAAAAAGTAGTTAACGTTTCCATAATAAAACCTACACCTGTGAAATGGGGCGAGAAAGCATCCACTTAAAGCCAAGACATTAATAATGTTTTACTTATAAAGAAAAAATATATGTAATAATAATACCTGCAAAATGGCATGGATTAAAACTCCATACCATTAAATGTCAAAACTAACTGAATGACACAAAAAAGGATTAAAACAAGAAATTTTTTACATATATATGAAAGGTAAGTATAGGATGCCATGTCGCCCCACAGCAGGTGAAAGCACAACACAACAAATGGAATAGTATTGACATCAGAGAAAATTGAATTAATGCACAGGATACCGCAACTGCACTCGTGTAAAAAGTCTGTGCATATGCAAAGGTACCAATGTGCATTATACGAACTCTCCATAGCATCAACAGATATCCTAAAATGCTAGCATAACCCAAATAAAAATGTACATAAACAATCAGATAAGGCGAACATAGGAGCGGGATGAATACATATTAATCAAATTTTCACTCACATGTATTGACTTATATCACATATTAATTAGGAGGTACGTGGTAAATATTAGATACAGATGGACTATTCAGACTACTCAATGTAGGTAATTACAAACATTATTACGAAATGCAAGATTCTGTCCAAACAAATACTATAATGCCAAATGAATTTTACCTCCTAAAAGGGGAAAACCGAAATGGGTTAAATGTCGGATGAGTCATAAAAAAGAAATAACTAAGCATTGTTGTGTGTGATTGGACTCTCATAATTCTTTCTTTTTTCATATGATAAAAATGGTAGTTTTAGTAATAAGAGAACATAAAATCCTAAAGGAACACGGTTTCATTTGTTCCATTACTGGATGGACCAATCCAAGGACGAGCCATACGGGAATCATAGGTCTCACTCCAGTTGAGTAGATAAAACAAAACCAGAGACTAACAAAACCACCACTAACCTTCTCTGTTTCTGTCCAGTTTTGGTTTTGTTAGTCTCTGGTTTTGTTTTATCTAAGTTTTCTTATTTAAACTTTAAGAACATATCTGCCTTTGCTGTTATGCACTTTAGACCAACGTAGTGATTCTATACATTTCTGCCCAGAACGCGGGTTATGTGTTTATACTCTTTTTGGTTTATACAGTCCATCATGAATAGTTTTTCAATCACATTTATTTGGCCGCGCTTTCGGCTCATGTGTTTATCCTTTATTTATTTCAGCAACTGGAGTGAGACCTATGATTCCCGTATGGCTCGTCCTTGGATTGGTCCATCCAGTAATGGAACAAATGAAACCGTGTTCCTTTAGGATTTTATGTTCTCTTATTACTAAAACTACCATTATTATCATATGAAAAAAGAAAGAATTATGAGAGTCAAATCACACACAACAATGCTTAGTTATTTCTTTTTTATGACTCATCCGACATTTAACCCATTTCGGTTTTCCCCTTTTAGGAGGTAAAATTCATTTGGCATTATAGTATTTGTTTGGACAGAATCTTGCATTTCGTAATAATGTTTGTAATTACCTACATTGAGTAGTCTGAAGTCCATCTGTATCTAATATTTACCACGTACCTCCTAATTAATATGTGATATAAGTCAATACATGTGCGTGAAAATTTGATTAATATGTATTCATCCCACTCCTATGTTCGCCTTATCTGATTGTTTATGTACAGTTTTATTTGGGTTATGCTAGCATTTTAGGATATCTGTTGATGCTATGGAGAGTTCGTATAATGCACATTGGTACCTTTGGATATGCATAGACGTTTTACACAAGTGCATTTGCGGTATCCTGTGCATTAATTCAATTTTCTCTGATGTCAATACTATTCCATTTGTTGTGTTGTGCTTTCACCTGCTGTGGGGCGACATGGCAGCCTATACTTACCTTTCATATATATATGTAAAAAATGTCTTGTTTTAACCCTTTTTTGTGTCATTCAGTTAGTTTTGACATTTAATGGTATGGAGTTTTAATCCATGCCATTTTGCAGGTATTATTATTACATATATTTTTTTCTTTATAAGTAAAACATTATTATGTCTTGGCTTTAAGTGGATGCTTTCTCGCCCCATTTCACAGGTGTAGGTTTTATTATGGAAACGTTAACTACTTTTTAATTGCACTGAAAGGGTTGGGTTTTTTTGTGTAGCGGGTTGTTTGGTTGGTTCACCAGCGCATACACTCCACCCCCACCCTTTTTTACTCTTCTATTTATATCACATTCTTACTGTTTCTCTTCAGCTACGAATAAGCATCCGATGATGTGAAACGCGTTAGCCTATCTATCACCCTGTACTTCCCTGTAATTTGACTGCATTGTGGATTTTTATTTCAATAAAGACGTCTTCATCCCAGAGTGCGGCTATCCAGGATTTCCTTTATTCCATTGCAACTCATGCAAAGCCAGCACCTGGAACAAGTTCTCATTGGGTCAGTGTCATCTTGGATCAAGGAGTGTTTGTGAGCTGCAATTCTTTTTTACCATTTCAATAAGCAGGGCTCTTTATATCCAGCATGATATAATGGTACTTTTGACACCCTGAAAGTATTCAATGTGCATTCCAGTCTTCAGTGCTAACTACAATATTCACTGCCCATATAGGATTCATGTATCTGAGTACCTTTTGTTGGGCTCTGTGTTTAACACTCAACAAAAGGAAATAAGAGAGAAAGGTGTATATTGAAACATTTTGCCATATACTTCTTATGGCCAAATGTTCTGGGAAGGCTTTCCACAGGATTTTGTGTTATGTGTTTATACTCTTTTTGGTTTATACAGTCCATCATGAATAGTTTTTCAATCACATTTATTGGCTGCGCTTTCGGCTCATGTGTTTATCCTTTATTTATTTCAGCAACTGGAGTGAGACCTATGATTCCCGTATGGCTCGTCCTTGGATTGGTCCATCCAGTAATGGAACAAATGAAACAATGTTGGTCCATATAGGATTCATGTATCTGAGTACCTTTTGTTGGGCTCTGTGTTTAACACTCAACAAAAGGAAATAAGAGAGAAAGGTGTATATTGAAACATTTTGCCATATACTTCTTATGGCCAAATGTTCTGGGAAGGCTTTCCACAGGATTTTGGGGAAATTTGTGCCCAAAGCACATTTGTAAGGTTCGGTTAGATGATCTGGCTTGCAGCTGGCATTTTGATTCAACACAAAAGTCAGGGTTTTTTTTTTTGCTGGTCACTTTAAGTTTCTACACACCAAACCTATTAAACAGTGGTTTATGGAGGTGACTGTGTACAGTGCCACAGTCATCCTGGCGTGGAAAAGGACCCTCCCTAAAGTGTTATCACAATGTCAGAAGCATACAATTCTTTCAAATATGTTTGGATTGTATGCTGCAGCATTATCAATACCCTATCTTTGTACAGTAATACCTTGGATTGCGAGCATAATTCGTTCCAGAAACATGCTTGTAATCCAAAGCACTTGTATATCGAATTAAATTTCCTCGTAAGAAATAATGGAAACTCAGATGATTCGTTCCACAACCATTTTTCATAAGACCTTCAGTGTATATATAGTCCATATAAAAAAGATTATAACAATGTGATAGGTTGTGTAACCATGAAATGTCCATCCACAAATGGAAGCTTCCACAAGGGGATTAGAAGCAAAATCCATCAGGAGCTACGGAGTATAAAAAGAGAAGAGAGGCGCCTCTAAGTGTAGCAATATGGTTACAATAATGAAGATACAACATTTAGCAACTCACATGGTTGATGATTAAAAGAGGCACATCTAAGTATGCAGGCATCCGGGGTAAAGCTGTCCACATAGACCATCCTCCGCACCACCGGCTCTCACTGTTGTCAGTCTGCAATCATGACTGGGAAGACTACCCTGCAGTAGAACAATCTGAAAGCGAGGCTTGAAGTGCTCATGGAGCGCAGTGTGGAAGGGATGACGTTGATGTCAGTGCAGAGGACGGTCTATGTGGACAGCTTTACCCCGGATGCCTGCATACTTAGATGTGTCTGTTTTAATCATCAACCATGGGGGTTGCTAAATGTTGTACCTTCATTAAATGTAACCATATTGCTACACTTAGAGGAGCCTCTATACTGTTTTATACTCAGTTGTGACATGGCGCTACTTGTATATCAAGATATCGCTTGTATATCAAGATATCGCTTGTATATCAAGACATCAATTTATTTAAAAATTTAGCTTGTCTTGCAAAATGCTTTCAAACCAAGTTGCTCTCAAAACAAGGTTTTACTGTACTATATTCTGTAACATTACAATCCCTTTGTATTGTATTCTATTAAAGTCTAGTTTACCCTTGAGTTGATTAGTACCACACATTAACGCACCTACCACTTTAACATACATTTTTGAGTTTTTGTGATGCTATTTTGAAGCTATAAAGTGTCACTAAACCCACATCATATAAACTATCAATAAATGGTGTATTACATGCTGTTCATACTCAGTCAATATGAGATTTGATTTCTGTACTCTGCAAAAAAAACTGGTTTATCCTGCTGCTTTCTATCTGCACCTTCTGTTTTTGTCCCCAATTCAACTAGAGATTCCAGGGCTGTGGTGGCAACTCTGCACATGCTCAGTTTTCAGTGAGTTTCTATGCTGAGCATTTCCTCCCTATCACATTGAGCAGCCCATGTGACTATAGAGTAACACATGTGGGCGTATACACAAAGGTAAATGATAGCCCACTCCCTCCCTCCTCCTTCATGCCCACTAAACAGCTAAACACAATGGGGACAGGATATTACATGTAGGTTAATGAAGGCAATTTGTCCCTCTTATTCTTGGACACATGCTGGAGGGGTGTGACATAGCCTGTGACTGGCAGAAATTCGCTCATACCATGTTATTGCCAAAAAAATAATAAAGATTTGATTTCAAATATATATTTGTATGATAATTTAAAACCAATTATTTATTTTTACTCTGTACTTCGAAGACTGTTTGGTTTTTTTTTTTTTTGTTTTGTTTTTTTTTTTTAACATGTGACCAGCAGCAGGGGAATAGAAGCTCCTCCTGCTTATGTTTCCCTGCAGACAGACTGGGAAAGGGCTGGGTCATGTGACAGCTGTATATCGATTAGAAAAAAGGTACTTTAGATGATTTTTTTTTTTTAATTCAAATAATTACAGTGCCATCATTCATATACAGAAAGGACAAAGTAAATTAAAGCGGAATTCCACCCAAAAGTGGAACTCCCACTTTAAGGACCCCTGACATGCCACATTTGGCATGTAATTTTTTTGTGGGGGGGAGGGGGCGGGTACCTAGTTTTGACAGGTACCACCTCCCATTTCCGCTCCCGATGCCACGAGTAGAAGTTCTCCTTTCCCCCTCCCTCCCTGCAATCTTTTGGGCACGTCCCGGAACATTGCCGGCCATTCAGGACGTGCAGCGCGACGAGCACGGTGCGCACCCGGCTGTGAAGCCACAAGCTGTCACAGCCGGGTGCCCACACTTGCCATACCACGGAGAGGGAGAGAAGCGAGGCTTCGGACGGCCGCATCACTGGATCCTGGGACAGGTGAGTGTGTGTTTATTAAAAGTCAGCAGCTACGCTTTTTGTAACTGCTGACTTTAAATAAACACAGACAGCTGTAACTCCTCTTTAAACCCTGTGTGTTTAGTATCGCTTTAAGGTACCTTGGAAATGCCCTATGTGTGTTGGTTTTTTATTTGTTTACAAAGGGGAAGTGATGACCAGGAAGTCGCCTAGATTTGAGTAATGCTTATGATATTTTGTTTTTGTTTTGCTTTTTTACTTTGGGGTTTTTGGTGGCTCAGTAAAACTCCCACTCACCCGTTTCTTGGCTTATTAGTAAACCCACTCAGCAGATCTTCTTGGCTCAGTAGTACCGCTGATCTCCTGCATTTTATTTAGTGTGAGGTGCTTTGATTTTCATTCAGAGAGCTTAAAAAAGTGTCTCAGATGCCACATTTTGAAGAAAGTGTAAAAAAAAGGCCTAACAGTACCCTTCACTGAACCTCTCAATAACCTGGAGGAATGTCCACATACTTTTGGCCATACTGTATAGTGCATCTGTCCACAGCAGCATTTTGCACCTATCTTCTACAGTGGAATTTGTCAAATGTCTGGCTACTGTAATTTGCTACAGGTGCTTGTTTTAGAGACCATGTTGCCAGACCGTTCATTTCCAAAAAAAAATGTTCCCATAAGATTTTTTTTTTTGTTGGCAAAAAGTGTGCCAATATGGGCTTTTACTGTATTTTAAGTTGTAAAAGCCACGCCTGTGTAGACATTAAAAAGCCCTGAGACTGCTGCTGGGTTTGGCCATCTTGGATGTGATGTCTGCAGACTCAGAGCTGTCACTCAAGTGACACATTATAGTATTTTCTTTACTTCTCCCATAGAAACTACATTAAAGGTTATGTGATTCGGTTAGAAATCACCGCATTCATGTTCAAATCACATGCGATTCTTTACAGTGAAATTTGAGACTATTCATTTTGTATTGGCTCAAATCGCACCGCAAAAAAAATAGGTATCGGTAATTGGTATCGGCAAGTACCGTATATACTCGAGTATAAGTCGACCCGAATATAAGTCGAGGCCCCTAATTTACCACAAAAAAGTGGGAAAAACTTATTGACCCAAGTATAAAACGAGAATGAGAAATGCAGCAGCTACTGTAAGTGGAAAAAGAGGGTCAACAATGCCCATCTGCAGCTGCATGCCTCCCTGTGTCCTGTGCAGCCTACCTGTATCCTGTGCATGTGTCCTGTGTCCTGTACATGTGTCCTGTACATGTCCCTGTATCCCTGTGTCTTGTACATGTGCATGTGTCTTGTGTCCTGTGCATGTGCCCTGTGTCCCTGTGCAGCCTACCTGTGTCCTGTGCAACCTCCGTGTGGCGATCTCCATCCTCCCTGTGGCGATCTCCATCCTCCGATCAGCGTGTGATACCATTCGGCCGCCATTCCACTGTTCAAAAGCCGCGCCTCCTCCTTGTCTGTGATAGGCAGAACACTCAGCGGTCAGCCTATCATGGACATTCTCTCATTCTCATACCACGGACGAGGATGAGAGAATGTCCGTGATAGGCTGTACACTGACTGCTGGGAAATGGAGTGTTCAGCCTATCACAGGCAAGGAGGAGGCATGGCTTTTGAAAGCTGGAATAGCCTCCGAACTGTATTATCACACGCTGGCCGCTGTCTGCCTGCATGACACGCTGACATGTAGGCAGACGGCGGTGACTCGAGTATAAGTCGAGGGGGGCACTTTCAGCCTAAAAAAAAGGCTGAGAATCTTGACTCATACTCGAGTATATACGGTACTTGATAAAAAGTATCTGTACTAATTCTTAAAAAACTGCTATTGGTGCATTCCTATTATATATATATATTTTTTTTTTTTTACCTGATTTACCTAAAAACATGCATATTACAAAGTGGTAGGATAGGAACATTTGGTAGGAAGTCAATATTGTTAGGGGAATTGTTGTATAAAAGGCAGTTCCCTTTTAAATATCAAGAGTATGCCCTCCTATAATTTCAGGGAAAGAGCATTTTCCTTTGTAGAGCGAAAAAGCTGCCCTCATTCGGAAATAAATGATATCCAGATTTATGTTAAGTTCTTATATTGTCCTGACATTGCAGCAGTTCTCTCTGCATAATGTTCCTTTGGCATTGTATACCAAGCATATTACAGCTTTGGCCATAAAATGCTTTGACAGCTTTGTGTTTTTATGATCACAATAATGATTTAGAAAAAGAATAATGTCAAGAAAGTCATTTAATTGTTCACAGAGTTTGTGGATCAGAATTGTTTATCACCAAATATGGTTTTTCTGTGGATGCTCTGGAGTGTAAACTGAAGATGGTTATTTATAACCCTCACTGATTCAATCAGTTATATGTTTAGTGTTGCAGAAGGTTGGGAGAAGTTGAAAAGTCGAAAGAGGTCCTCTTCCCTTCTTACTGCAGGCCTGGAAAGATATTTTCAAAATCTAGGAAACCGTTCAAATATATCAGGAGCCAGTATAAAGGCCACTTTAATCGTACAGCCTGTGTAGGTTGGAGGACTAGTCATTATGTTTGAGCTGATAGTACAGGCTTGCATTAATGTCAGAACTGATTCTCTTCCCATCAAAGAAAAAGCAGCTTGAAGCAGGTTGGAGGTCAGCTGCCCATTTCCCAATATTACAGCACCATACTGGCCAGTACCAGCCCTAATGCTTATCTCTACCACTAGGGATAAGCAAACCGGGAACGTTTGGTTCACAGGGGGTTCAGCAACTCCAGAGGGAAGTCCACACACCCTTCTATCTTTATCGTACATCATGGGACACAGGGCCTTAAGTAATTACTTAATGGGTTATAGGCCATCTTCAGGTGTTGAAACTGGTTATACTCAATCAAGGAAGTTCACTCCCTGTAAAACCCCTCCTCCTTCCAGGAGCACATCCAGATTTTTCGCCAGTGTCTAAGGTGTTGGTCACGAGTGAAGATGTTCTCTGAGGAGCTCCACTGGAGTGATCCATGCTAGATTTAAGCAGCCTCCATAAAGACCAGATCCATCCAAAGTGCCACTAAGGCCTAAAAGGATAGTACCTGGGGCCTCGTATCCAAAGCACGAGGTTTTGCCTGTAACGCCTCTCTTTGTAGGGTTGGACCCCAGGAACACAGGGCTTAGGTCTTGCTACATTACCTAAAGCTTCCAGATGGGGTGTTTTACAAGTCCAAGGGCGTTGGAACCCCGTTTTAGGGACCCGGTCCTCGAAGGTTTGCTAAACACAGCCCGCCGTGATGGGTGAAGGATTGTCTGTTAATTCAGCAAATCCTGCGGTGGGGATAAGGTAAGGGAAGAAACTTGGGTATTAAAAACAACTATGTATTTCTTCCATTAGGGAAAAAATGTTGTCATGCCTTAATTCTACACTAGAGGGAGTCTATGCACATACCTTACTCTGGTGTCGGTTCCAGCAGCATGTGGAAGGAGACTTTCAAGGTAAAGGAAATCTGCAAAAATGTTTTCTTTCTCCCCCTGATGGGACCAGAGGGTTAGGGGGACAGCAGTGCTGTCCCCCCCCCCCCTTACATCACCCTCCCGCTAATACTGCTAATTGTTTTAACTGTGGCTGATTTCACTGTTGTTTGTGCCTGCTGCTGGATGGGTCCCTGCTTCCCCCCCGTGTGTTGGGTTGGTTGACCCGACAACGCCGCACAAAAGCGCGGGAACTTTTTAAAAGTAAAAAGGGGCAGAATTTTTTCTCGGAGGGGACGGGGCCTAAGCGTGATGCCGTGAAAGGTCCACGAGGACACACGGCAGGCTAAAAACAAATACAACACAGCTGTGACAGTCTCTCCTTGGCTGACGAGGAGAAAGCAAGCATCCTGCAACACAAGGACACAAGAGCTGTGGGACATGTGAGGGTTGCAAGCCGGCATTCCTGATGCAGGAACGACACCTTTTTCCCAGCACCAGGCTGAATTTTATAGCGGCTTTAAATGTCATGACTATTTTCAGCGATTAAGTGCAATTTGTATAGTGCCTCTCTTTTTGTACTTAGGACTATGCCTACCAAAAAAGACACCACAAAAACTAAAAAGGTAAAGGTTTCACCCCCAGGCACTAGGATCCCGAGTCACATTCCCATGCTGTCATCCTCGCCTGAATTACCAGTTATGGCAAGCCAGGGTGAGCCATTGGAACAATTTGATGGTGCAACTGCTTCTCACATCTCAGCCCCTGTATACATGACTGAAGATGTCCTTTCCTCCTCCCTGCAGGGTCTGGAAAAAAGATTAGCAGCTTTAATCGCATCCTCCATTCAAATGGATAGGAAGCGTGCTAGATCCCCCTCCCCCACTTCAGAACCTTTGCAAGGAGAACAGTGAGCACAGGATGAGGTTACCCTCAGTCGTTCAGGAGGAAAAACAAACCGATGATGATTCCTCTGCGGAGGAAACAACGGTAGATGAGCCATTTTCAGCCTCTCAAATCTGAGAAATTGCTGATACAATCTCTTATGGAGATGGTTCTTTGTTCTACTTTCTTGCTACCCCTAATAGAGTCTCCTGAAAGTTTCTTCCTTGGGTTCCTTAAAACCCTCTCAACCTTTGCATGCGTTTCCTGCACATGCATTACTAGAACAGCTTATTTTTGCTGAATGGGATCACCCGCATAAGCATTTTCTCCCTTCTAAGAAGTTTGCAATTCTCTATCCCCTGGAGGTGAAATTCTCCAAAAGATGGAAAATACCAGCAGTTGACGCTGCGATTTCCAATGTGAATAAAGGCCTAACTTGTCCAGTAGACAGTGCAGAGGTGCTTAAGGATCCAACAGATAAAGGACCAATTTAAACAGGCCCTTAGAGAGCTTCCTGCACAACAAGCTCGGGATTTGGCTGAACTACCAAAAGCATTATGCTTTGCCATAGATGCTATTAAAGATTCTATTCACCAGGCGTCCCGCCTTACACTTATGCTTGTGCATATGCGTAGAATCCCGTGGTTAAAAAATTTGGTCAGCTGAAGCACCATGTACATACCTCCTAACTGGGCTCCCTTTTCATGGGGAGCGACTATTTGGAGAAATCTTGGACAAATATATCCAAATAATTTCTAGTGGGTACTCTTGCCAGTCAAAAGAAAGTATAAATGCCCTTCATATAAACGGGCTCTTTCCCCTACGCCAGGGGCTTCTGCCTCTAGGCAGGGGTGATGGCCTCCGCCGTTACACTCTAGAGGAAGATCTCAGAGTCCGACCCAGGCTCAAAAGAAGTCCTGGGGTCGTAAACCTGGAAGCCAGAATCCTAAAGCCTCATTATGAAGAGTCAATCCCCCTCACCAAGGTGGGGGGAAGATTTCTGCAGTTTTCAGAAGTCTGAAAAGAAGAAATTCAGAACAGATGGGTCATCTCCACGGTAACGCTGGGGTACAAGCTGGAATTTCGTGACTTTCCACCAGCTTGCTTCCTGAGGTCAAGCGTTCCCAAAGATCCAGAGAAAAGACAATCTCTGTTTCAGGCACTAGACCAATTAATATCTCAAGGGGTGATCATACAGATCCCCACAAAAGAGCAAGGTTTGGGGTTTTATTCAAACTTTTATGGTACCGAAACCAAATAGAGATGTCAGACCCATTCTAGATCTAAGAAATCTAAATCAGTTCCTGAAGATCCACTCCTTTTGCATGGAAACGATCAGGTCAGTAGTTTCTATCCTTCTAGGAGGAGAACTTCTGGATCAATCGACATTAGGGATGTATATCTGCATGTCCCTATATTTCCCGCTCATCAAAAGTTTCTGCGGTTCGAGTTAGAACAGCAGCATTTCCAGTTTGTAGCCCTGCCCTTCGGGCTAGCCACAGCACCCTGGGTGTTCACCAAAGTGCTGGCCCCAACTCTAGCCAGGTTAATGACACAGGGCATAACAGTCATAGCATACCTAAACAATCTATTACTAATAGATCAGTCGGTGGCTCATTTGGAGGAAAGTGTACGCACTACAACCAACTATCTGAAGAGTTGGGTTGGATTCTCAACCTAGAGAAATCTTCCTTAATACAAACAATAAAAAGGCTGGAGTACTTGGGTCTGATCATAGACACAGCCCAGGAAAAGGTGTTCTTGCCTCAGGCAAAGATTAACTCCATAAGAGAGTTGGTGTGGATGGTCAGGTCAAATGGCAATCCCTCCATTCGCCTTTGCATGAGGTTGCTAGGAACCATGGTGGCTTCATTTGAAGCAGTTCCCTATGCCCAGTTTCATTTAAAACTGTTGCAAAACAGTATCCTGTCTGCTTGGAACAAAACAATTGAGACTCAACCTTTAGACTTGATAATGCAGCTGTCCCCAAGAGTGTCCCAAAGCGAAACTTGGTGGTTACTAACCCAGAATCTGCTGAAAGGAAAATCCTTCAGATCAGTCATCTGGAAAGTGGTAACGACTGATGCCAGCCTTTCAGGCTGGGGAACGGTACTACAAAAGACAACTGTCCGGGGGGCAGTGGTCAAGAACCGAAAAGAACCTTGTCCATCAATTTTCTAGAGATCCGGGCAGTACGTCTGGCTCTAAAGACCTGGACTTTCAGGTTACGGAATTGTCCTGTCAGGATTCAATCCGACAATACCACAGCTGTAGCCTATATCAATCACCAAGGGGGCACTGAAAGTCTCTCAGCACAGAGAGAGGTGAACCATATTCTAACTTGGGCAGAAAGGAATGTTCTGTGCCTATTGGCAGTCTTCATTCTGGGAGTAGAGAGTTGGCAGGTGGACTACTTGAGTCGCCAGCAGTTATTCCCAGCGGAATGGTCTCTTCACCCCGACATATTTTGGGCTGTTTACCAAAGATGGGGGACTCCAGACGTAGATCTTCTAGCATCCAGATTCAACATGAAGTTAGTCAAATTTGTGGCCAGAACAAGGGATCCATTCGCATGCGGAATGGATGCGTTGGTGACCCCATGGGATCAGTTCTCACTGATCTATGCATTCCCCCCTATTCAGTTGGCACCAGCATGGCCCAGAAGGTCATGGTATGCAGAAATCGTAACAATGGCAGTGGAGGGCAAATGGTCCCTCCCACTATGACCAGATCTGCTCTCAAAGGGACCAATGTTCCATTCTACCTTACGGTCTCTAAATTTAACGGCTTGGCTATTGAAACCCACATTCTGAAGAAGCGTGGGCTTTCCGGGTCAGTTATCTCTACCCTGATTTATGCAAGGAAGCCAGTTTCCAGAACTATATATTATAGAGGGTGGAGGGGCTTATGTTTCCTGGTGTTTATCCAAGGGTTAGCACCCTTGGAGATATATCATAGGCAGAATTCTTGCCTTTCTACAATTAGGGGTAGAAATGAAATTGGCCTTGAGTACTACTCAAGGCCAAGTCTCAGTTTTATCGGTCTTATTTCAAAAGACCACTTGCTACTCATTCTTTAGTCCGGGGTTTTATTCAAGGGGTGACGTGGCTTATTCCGCCCGTCAAACCTCCCTTCAACCCTTGGGACTTGAACTTAGTTTTGTCTGTGTTACAAAAAACAGCCATTTGAACCAATACAACAGTTGGTATTTTTGGTTGCTATATCCTCAGCAAGGAGAGTTTCGGAATTGGCTGCTCTTTCTTGTAAAGAGCCATATTTGATTTGTCATGGAGACAGAGTAGTGGTACGCCCTCATCCAGACTTTTTTTTTTATCAAAAGTGGTTTCAGGTTTCACCTGAACCAAGATATTGTCCTCTTGTAAAAAATGTATCTGCTGTAGGACTGTTACTACAATCAATAGGGGAATTATCAGTGTGTCTAATTTAGAGAATGAAACATTTGAGATTGATAAATTCATCACTTGTAATTCAACCTATGTAGTTTATTTGCTCTGGTGCCCATGCGGATTGTACTATGTGGGAAGAACAAAATAACAATTAAAAGTCCGAGTGGCAGAACACTTAACCAATATAAAAAATGGCTACAAATTTCACAGTGTGTCCCTACATTTCAAGGAAAAACACCATCAGGACCCATCCTTGTTTCAATTTTGTGGGATTGACCATGTCTCCCCTTCATGGAGGGGATCTAATCAGGTTAGAGATCTCTCAGAGAGAAACTAAGTGGATCTTTCTTTTAAAAAGTCTTCAGCCGAGAGGATTAAATATAGAGTTGGAATTAAATTGCTTTATTAATAATTTTTAACAATATCCTTTTAAAAAATTAACTTCTTTAATTTTTTACTGTCATTTTGACCTTCATTATTATGTTGTAACATTGCACAGATATCATTTCTAACGCGTCCATTAGTATTTAAGGTCATTTATAGTGGGGGCTGTAGGCTAATTATTTCAGTTTAATCAACATTATTTCATCATTTAACCACTTCAGCCCCGGAAGGATTTACCCCCTTCCTGACCAGAGCACTTTTTACAATTTGGCACTGCGTCGCTTTAACTGCTAACAAAATTTGCTTCCTTTTCTTCCCACATATAGAGCTTTCTTTTGATGGTATTTGATCACCTCTGCGGTTTTTATTTTTTGCGCTATAAACGGAAAAAGACCGAAAATTTTGAAAAAAAAATATTTTCTACTTTTTGTTATAAAAAAAAATCCAATAAACTCAATTTTAGTCATACATTTAGGCCAAAATGTATTCGGCCACATGTCTTTGGTAAAAAAAATGTCAATAAGCGTATATTTATTGGTTTGCGCAAAAGTTATAGCGTCTACAAACTAGGGTACATTTTCTGGAATTTACACAGCTTTCAGTTTATGACTGCCTATGTCATTTCTTGAGGTGCTAAAATGGCAGGGCAGTACAAACCCCCCCCCCCCCCCCCCATGACCCCATTTTGGAAAGTAGACACCCCAAGGAAATTGCTGAGAGGCATGTTGAGCCCATTGAATATTAATTTTTTTGTCCAAAGTGATTGAATAATGACAAAAACAAAATTACAAAAAGTTGTCACTAAATGATATATTGCTCACACAGGCCATGGGCATATGTGGAATTGCCCCCCAAAATACATTTAGCTGCTTCTCCTGAGTATGGGGATACCACATGTGTGGGACTTTTTGGGAGCCTAGCTGCGTACGGGGCCCCGAAAACCAATCACCGCCTTCAGGATTTCTAAGGGCGTAAATTTTTGATTTCACTCCTCACTACCTATCACAGTTTTGAAGGCCATAAAATGCCCAGATGGCACAACCCCCCCCCCCCCCCAATGACCCTATTTTGGAAAGTAGACACCCCAAGCTATTTGCTGAGAGGCATGTTGAGTCCATGGAATATTTTATATTTTGACACAAGTTGCGGGAAAGTGACAAATTTGTATTTATTTTTTTTGCACAAAGTTGTCACTAAATGAGATATTGCTCACACAGGCCGTGGGCATATGTGGAATTGCACCCCAAAATACATTTAGCTGCTTCTCCTGAGTATGGGGATACCACATGTGTGGGACTTTTTGGGAGCCTAGCTGCGTACGGGGCCCCGAAAACCAATCACCGCCTTCAGGATTTCTAAGGCCGTAAATTTTTGATTCACTCCTCACTACCTATCACAGTTTCGAAGGCCATAAAATGCCAAGATGGCACAAAACCCCCCAAATGACCCCATTTTGGAAAGTAGACACCTCAAGCTATTTGCTGAGAGGCATAATGAGTATTTTGCAGCTCTCATTTGTTTTTGAAAATGAAGAAAGACAAGAAAAAAAATTTTTTTTTTTCAATTTTCAAAACTGTGACAAAAAGTAAGGTCTGCAAAATACTCACTATACCTCTCAGCAAATAGCTTGGGGTGTCTACTTTCCAAAATAGGGTCATTTGGGGGGGGGTTTGTGCCACCTGGGCATTCCATGGCCTCCGAAACTGTGATAGGCAGTGAAGAGTGAAATCAAAAATTTTCACCCTTAGAAAGCCTGAAGGCGGTGCTTGATTTTCGGGGTCCCGTACGCGGCTAAGCTCCCAAAAAAGTCTCACACATGTGGTATCCACGTACACAGGAGAAGCAACAGAATGTATTTTGGGGTGTAATTCCACATATTCCCATGGCATGTTTGAGCAATATATCATTTAGTGACAATTTTGTGCAAAAAAAAAAATGTGTCTTTTTTTTCCCGCAACTTGTGTCACAATATAAAATATTCCATGGACTCGACATGCCTCTTAGCAAATAGCTTGGGGTGTCTACTTTCCAAAATGGGGTCATTTGGGGGGTTTTTAACTGTCCTGGCATTTTATGCACAACATTTAGAAGCTTATGTCACACATCACCCACTCTTCTAACCACTTGAAGACAAAGCCCTTTCTGACACTTTTTGTTTACATGAAAAAATTATTTTTTTTTGCAAGAAAATTACTTTGAACCCCCAAACATTATATATATTTTTAAATCAAATGCCCTACATATTAAAATGGTGGGCATTTCATTTTTTTTTTTTTCACACAGTATTTGCGCAGCGATTTTTCAAACGCATTTTTTGGGGAAAAAACACTTTTTTTTACTTTTAATGCACTAAAACACACTATATCGCCCAAATGTTTGATACAATAAAAAAGATGATCTTAGGCCGAGTACATGGATACCAAACATGACATGCTTTAAAATTGCGCACAAACCTGCAGTGGCAACAAACTAAATACATTTTTAAAAGCCTCAACAGGTTACCACTTTAGATTTACAGAGGAGGCCTACTGCTAAAATGACTGCCCTCGATCTGACCTTCGCGGTGATACCTCACATGCATGGTGCAATTGCTGTTTACTTTTGACGCCAGACCGACGCTTGCGTTCGCCTTTGCGCGAGAGCAGGGGGGGACAGGGGTGCTTTTATTTTTTTGCTTTTTTTATCTTATTTTTAAACTGTTCCTTTCATTTTTTTTTTTAATCATTTTTATTGTTATCTCAGGGAATGTAAATATCCCCTATGATCGCAATAGGTAGTGACAGGTACTCTTTTTTGAAAAAATTGGGGTCTATTAGACCCTAGATCTCTCCTCTGCCCTTAAAGAATCTGACTACACCAAGATCGGTGTGATAAAATGCTTTCCCAATTTCCCTAAGGAGCTGTTTCCTGACACTGAATATTTTGCATGGACTTTGTCTCATCCATATCTATCTTTTCTTTATTTTTTCTTTATGCCATCATTGTTTAATATGAGCTGTTGTCACTATTTATTTGCATAATTATTAATTTGCACATTATTTTGAAGCTAACAAATCCCTACCTGTAGTGGAAGGGAACATTGGATGATCACTACACGAATCCACTATTATTAGTGAGTGTGTCATCATATATCACATAATTTTTTACACTGATTCACTTCTATATTGCATTGTTAATTTGTCATTTAGCGCCACTATTTCCATTGGGGATCAGTCAGTTCAAGATATTGTCCTGCCATCGTTTTTCCCAAAACCATGTTCCAGGTAAGAAGAGTCACTACATTGTCTTAATGTGGTGAGAGCAGTGAAAATCTATTTTAGGGCAACTGCTCAGATTCGTAAGACTTATTTATTCTGCCAGAGGGTCCTAAGAAAAGACAGGCAGCGTCGAAATCCGCTGTCGCTAAGTGGATTTGGCAAGTGATAATTCATACTCCTGATTTAAGGGGTAAAATTCCCCCGTTTCAAGTTAAGGCGCACTCTACCAGGTCGGTTAGTGCTTCTTGGGCAGTGCGTCATCATGCCTCCTGGAGGGATTGAAAATTATTTCTAGCAGTGTACATACTCTGGGAAAATAAGTTGTATAAATGTAGAGTGTTACTAGAGAGGAGCTGGCACCAGTTTGTAATTTGGGACTTAAAGCTGAACTCCAGGAAATATCTGTATTGCATATGTGCATTGGCCCAACTTAGCACAAAGTGGAGAGGGATACATCCTCGCCCTCCTCTCCACCTCACCTAGTCGGGAGAGCACCTTGTATTTATAAAAAAAAAAAAAAATATAGAAGACATACTATGAATGGCGGTGGTGCCAAGAGAGTGATCCAAACCAAAATGCCATCAGCGAGGGATCTGGATTGGGATTCAGGTAAGTATATTTGCTTCACTAGGTAAGAAAAAATAAATACCTGGCAGGGTGGGTACAGGGGGTGGGCGGGGGATAGGCTTTTAAACAGAGTTGGGCTTCACAGAACATTTTCCTATGTAGCTAGTATGAACCAGCCCTTAATAAAAAAAAAAATCCACATCTTTGCGTTCTTTCTGCCAAATATCTTGAGAGATTGCTTATCTGTTTTCAAATGACACAAATGAGAATCCATTTTGTAGGCATTCCACAGTAACTCATTAAATATTCTTATAATAATATCCTTAATCTTATGGGTAGTGGAGCTCCTATCTTAATTCACTTTTTTTTTTTTTCATGTTTCTGCAATTTTAGATGTCTTGTAAATAAAAGCATGTGGTATTTGTTCCTTTAGGACTTCAAACAGCAACCAAACAATATCATCCTGCCAGACAATGGAGCCATGTGCCCAAGATGAATTCTTCCAGTCCCTCAACCATGCCGAGCAAACCTTCAAGAGGATGGAGAATTACCTCCATCACAAGCAACTGTGTGATGTAATTCTGATCGCTGGCGATCGTAGGATTCCTGCACACAGGTAAGTCATAAAGATTTAACCAAAGAAAATGGTGCAGCAGGCAAAAATGGTTCACACGGTGGGCAGAGCTTGGCAATCTGTATATCCGGTTATTTGAAGTCAGATGTGTAAAATGTGAATTTTAATTTCTGTGGGTGCTTCCCACCTGCACCTATTCACTTGGATTACCCATATGGATCAAATGGGCCCATACACAAGTGTGACACAGCCCTGCCAGACGGCACAGCCAGCTGGGAGACCTGACGTGGCTCTACTACAGTTTTGTTATACAATTTAAGTCTTTTCCTTGTCCCCAGCCTGTGATTGGACAGTGAAGAGGTAGCTAACTGGTGAGCTCATCTGTCAACATGTTCCTTGTTAGAGCATAGCTGATTGGTTTCTTTATACAGCTTCACCCTCTCTTTCTGAACTGTGCTGTACTGAGATGGCATACCAAGTCAACTTCAGGTACTTAAACTAGTTGCTTTAAAAATACAAATTTAAACCAAGATTCACACAATTTCCAGTTGAATCCAGTTAGAAAAATGGACCGACCAACCAGCCTGGACCAGTTACTATGTCTATGTATAAAATATCCTTACCTGGAATTCCTCTTGAATAAATACTGCACTTTTTTTTTCTTTTTTTTTATTTGCCTTCCATATCCAGCAGTTATAAGCTTTTTTGATCAGCCAAAATTATGAAGTTTTGGTATGCATGGTTTTGCCCAACAATAACCTTTTTATTAACCTGCCTTGTTTAATAAAAATGATGTCACACCTGCTTTTATATGGGGCCTTAATTTGGTCATTTAAAAATATTTGGTTTATTTTAAAATGTAAAGTTGCCCGTGGATAGCTCTGGAAGTTACTGTTTCATGGATGGACACGTGCAGATTGTAGACTTGCCCTCTCCGATATAAAAAAGTTAAGATTTTTTAGTTTGTGTGGGCCAAAATTTTTAGTTATATTGTTTCCTTGAAATATAGGTTTGATAAGCACTTGTGCAAATATTGTGCAACAAGAACATTTGCAACTATTATTTTTTTTATTCTACAGTCCCTTTGCTTATAATAATAATAATAATAATAATAATAAAATATATATATATATATATATATATATATACTTTAGATAATCTTAAGACCAATAAAGCACAGTTTTAAAATGTTTGCGAAAAAGGAAAGAATAAATTTGAAAAATTTGGCAGCAAAAGGGTTAATGCATATTAGATTCTTTTATAATTAATAAATATTTTTACAAAATTATTTTCTCATAAAAAAATTGAGATAAGGGACCTCATATATGTGTAGTAGAGCTGCACGATTCTGGGAGAAATGAGAATCGCAATTTTTTTTGCTTAGAATAAAGATCACGATTCTCGCGGCGTAACATCATCTTTCACATTCTACAAAAAAATTGGGCTAGCTTTACTGTTTCGGTTTTTTTTGTTTTTTTTTAACTGATGAAAGTGTATTTTTATTTATTGCATTTGAAAGACCGCTGTGCAAATACAGTGTGACATAAAATATTGCAACAATCACCATTTTATTCTCTAGGGTCTCTGCAAAAAATATATAATATATATAATGTTTGGGTGTTCTAAGTAATTTTCTAGCAAAAAATAATGATTTTAACTTGAAACCAACAAGTGTCAGAAAAAGGCTTGGTCTTGAAGTGGTTAAACTTCCCTCATTTCCAGACCTGTTCATTCCTTTGATCCAAAGAACAAAACAATACAATGCTTATAGTTAGCTCAGCGGCTGTTTTTTTTTTTTTTTTTTTGACAGCTGTCGGCTTGAGCAGAGAACTCTGCATAGAATCAGGAAAATGCTTTGCTGAGATCGTAGGGGGAAACAATCACGATCTCGATTCTTAACCATTAATCGTGCAGCTCTAATGTGTAGCTTTTCATATATCCAGTACATTATAGCTGTATGGTCGATTTAACAAGTGTATATTAAAATTTCTACCTATTATGTCATTTTCAGTAGATTGGCTGTAATTCACGATACACACTAGGGCTGTTGCAAACAGGTTCAATAAAAAAAGAAGAAAAAAAAACATTTTGAATTTTGATGTATTTTAATTTGCACCCAGTTTACCGCCAGGAGAAGGTGACAGCATAATCCTTCTGCCAAGATGTCAAAGTTGACTATGTCAAAAGTTAGAAGAATAATTTTAGGGGCATCATTTTAGTTCACTTTTTTTTGCCTTGCCATTAGTGTCCCATTATGGTGATTTCCCGTCTCTTCCTGCCCTGTAAATCCAGTGGACGTGAAGAGGATACCTTCCCTAAGTAAGGGATACCCCCTCTTACAAAGTTGTAACATTAGCGTGTCCCTATTGGAAGATTACTTCCCAATTTCCTCTTCTGATGGCAACTCAAAACTTTGCGTTACACCCACTTTCATTCCCAGAAATCTGCCTTTTAAGTCTATGTGTGTGTACAGTTAGTTCCATATATATTTGGACACGGGCATAATTGTCATACTTTTGGCTCTGTATGCCACCAAAATAAAATGAAAACAAAACAATCCAAATTAATTTGAAGTGCAGACTTTCAGCTTTATTTCAAGGGGTTGAACATAAATATCAAGTACAGATTTTAGGAACTGCAGACGTTTTTATACACTGTCTTCCCATTTTCAGGGGCTCAAATGTAATTGGACAAATTAATATATTAATAAATAAAATTAGAATGTACCAAATTGTTGATTTGGCCACTCCTAATGTTGCTGCTATCTCTCTGATGGATTTCTTTCCTTTTTGAAGCCTTACCATGGCCTATTTCACTTGCGTGGACAGCTCCTTTTAAGGCATGATGTAGGTTCACAGCAATAGATTCCAAATGCAAATACCACAATTAGAATCAACTCCAGACCTTTTACCTGCTTAATTGATGAATAAATTATGAAGGAGTAGCACACACCTGATCATGAAACAGCTTTTGATTCAATTGTCCAATTACTTTTGGCCCCTTGGAAAAAAAAAAAGGGGGGGGGTGGCTATTCTTAAGAGCTGTAATTCCTAAACCTTTCTTTCAATTTGGATGTACGTACCTGAGAATGTGCACTTTCAGCCCATATCCATTATGCCTGTGTCCAAATATATATGGACTTAACTGTATATAAATACATTTTTTTTTTTTTTTTTACTTTTCTACATGTGATAGACTTGCCTTTTAAGTAGAGCTCTTCAGTGGAACACTGCCACTGCTATAATATTTTTTAATTTCCGCGCTTAGGTGTAAGTTAGGCTGCTGCCTCCCTGAAGGGGCTCCAGCCGGAGTACCAATAGTAAAAGTGTATAAAAATACGGGTTGGTGGCACTGCCGTCACCTGAAGAGTGCTCCTCCAATGGATCACTCTTCCCAGGTGAATGTGCAATAAATAGGTGAAAAGATGCTGCCGTCACCTGAGGGTAAACCTCCACAGTGAATCACTCTTAAGTGGAGGGTGCTGAGTAGTGTGGTTATTCCCACACAAAGATAAATGTTATGACGGGTGTTCTCACATTGTTTTTGAGACAGATTTATATAAAATAAAAATCCCTATTGGTGACGCTGATTGCAAGCTAGTGTGTCAGCCTGCAATATAAAGTGAGTGTGCTTAGTGCAATAGTGGGTGTTCACACCCAATCAACAATTGTGATCAGATTTTATCCTAGACAATTTTTCTCAGCAACTACCGTCTTTATTGGTGTATAACACGCACCCCAATTTTAGGAGGGAAGTTTAAGGAAAAAACTTACATTTTAAATAAAGAACTTTGAAGAAAAATTAGGGTCACAGCTCATCAATACACCCTTCTCAATGCCCATCTGCAGCCTATAAATTGACCAACAATGCAGCCTGTTCAGTGCCCATTTGCAGCCTCACCTTTCCCATCATTGCAGCCTCGCCAGTGTTGGATTACACAGAGCCGCGATCTCCTGTGTACCCGGCGCTCCGTCTCTCACAGCCACACCTCCTGGCCCTGTCATGTGCTGTAGCTTTCCAGCATATTTAGGGGTCTGCACCAGGACCTGAAACAATTATTTGCACATACACTGCTATTTAGTATATCTCCATGAAATTTTGAGCTTAACCCTAACTGCTCTTAAAAATGTCCCCTCTTCTCCTAAAACCTATCCTTAGTAACCTGTGTAAGAAAAATCTATACACTTATCTATTTTCAGCCTGGTCCGGTCCAGACATGTAATTCTGCTCCCCTGTGTCCTCCAGCATGGCTGCTGGAGGGAGTGCCGACAACAGATGGACCATTGAAGTCTATGGGTAATGTCACTGCTTCGGGCTTTACTAGCCGTTGTCAGGATGCTCTCTCCTCTCCCCCGCAGCACCCCACAGGGGGACATCTTGTGACGGAGAGGTTAGAGAGGTAGGTGTTGGAAGGGAGTAGGGGACAGTTTTAAGAGTAGTTGGAGTTAAGCCTGGAATTCCACTTCACTTTTCAATTTAGCAAGCTTTGGCTCTTTTCCAAGGCCCTCTTCTTATTTAAAAAAAAAATTAAATGTTCCTTAGAGTGGACCCCGCAAACTTCTATTGATAATTCCATCTGTTCTGACTTTTTTTTACGTCAAAATAGCTGAACAAGCTAATAAAAGAAATTATGCAAATGACTGACTTCTGTCAGCACATGGTGCTCGATTACCAACCAAATAATAACAACCTTTCATTGCTTTCAAGTTGTGATGATTTAGAGCAGCTCCTTCAAACTGCATTTGTCAGGAAGGTGTATTAAATAATGCATCGGCATTAGTAGTTTTAGCACACGGATGTCAGATGTAAAATGAATTAGTTATTACATTCTGAAGACTGAATAAAACGTGTCTCTAAATGCTGATTTTTTTTTTTTTTTTTTTTTTTTTTTTTTCAGGCTTGTCCTGTCTTCAGTGTCGGACTATTTTGCTGCAATGTTCACCAGTGATGTTCGAGAAGCCAAGCAAGAGGAAATTAAAATGGAAGGTGTTGAACCCAACGCGCTGTGGGCCTTAGTTCAGTATTCATATACAGGTAATCTATTTGCTTGTTATGCATTGAGTAGGCATTACGTTGCAAACAAATTTCATTTCTACAAAAGAGCAGTCTATAATTAAATTGGAGAATAAGCAAAGAGAAGACTAAAAACGGCTCCGTCTCTGCAGAATGGAAGGGGGGGACACAATTTATTTGGGTGACCCCTTTTCCCTCTTCTCGTTTGGTTATGGTGGGTTTTTTATTTTTTTTTTTTTTTCCACTCTCTCTTTTTGTCACTACCCCATTAAATCCCCCTCTGGGCTTACCTGCTGTGTGTCAGTGGGAAGACTCTTGCCGCATGGCTTTTCCAGATATTTCTTCAGCATGTAGCTTACCCTATACAAGTCGCGGTTTGCAATTTTGTTCATTTATTGTAAATGGTTTGTTCACTAAAGCTAATAAAGTTGGTTATTCTCAAGTTTTCATAAATATTTATAATAGGATAAAACCAGTAAAAGTGCCACAACCATTTTCTTGCCCAAATGGTTTTCAATAATTTTTTACTAGTTTCCAAAGTTTAAAGCATTTCCATACTAAACTTATGAATGTACATATAATTTACAATCCGTATGCAAAGCGTAAGCATCTAAAATACATATTACCAGAAAGTTTAATCTCTTGCCAATCATTTTTGATTGTTGGTTTTATTTATTCAACACTGGGTGTTGCCTGCTAATCCCATGGGTCCTAACTTCTGCCCATTATCCGCAAATGTGAGCAAGGTTGCAGAGGACTGTGAAATGTTAAAATGTTTTTTTTTTTTCCCCCATTTTGGACAGCTAAAAAAACTATTAAAACCCCATTCTTTTGAGAGAAATGCTTTCTTTAAAGTGGTTTTATGAGAACCATCCCTGTTGGAAGATTTTTCACTCTATTCCTGTTATCGTGAAAACTCCAAAATTTGTGATTTCTTTCTTTGCTTTGAGTCCAGGTGACAGTGGTTCCCAAGAAAACTAAAGAGAGTAAATCTCTCTAATGGAGACACAGACAGGAATAAAAAAACTGAAAGGAGTTCTAACCCCTCATCACTAAAAACTAAGAAAAACAAGTTTTGGCTTAGATACACTTTTTTAATGTGATCTGTTTACTTGGCAATAAAATGTTATGTACCAAGCTGAATGGCATGCAAAAAATCCCTGTACATTTTGCTATTGTTTGGAAGAGTCAGTGTCTGTAAGATATATTTACTTTTTAGAGTCCATATTACAAGAAGCATGTGTAATCTTGTAGACTAACTGGTGCTCTCAAACATCTGGGCATGTGCACAGAGATTTGCATATGCCTAGTCTAAATCCCATATGATTACAGCTTGCTGATGGCTTAATTAAGTTAAAAATGACGTTTTTCTGCTGTTCCCTAAAAGGCCAGTTCACTCCAGAACAAGGTGCGGGAAACCTATGGTCTGTGCGTGTTTCCCACACTGTGTTCCAAACGCACTGCAGTGGGTGTCAGTGTTAACCTAATGACACCCCAAATACAGGTTGCAAATGCAGTGCGTTTGCCTGCCCTGGATCGCATAGTACAGTAGTACCGTGTGTTCCAGCTGCTGTGCATTTTGTAAAGTATTGCATGCACTTATATGAATGGCCAAAAATTGTCCTGCACCCAAGTCGCATGTGAATCGCACAGGCATGCACAGCATGTTCCTGTGCGATTCATGGTGTGAACCAGCCCTTAGACTGGCTTTACACCTGTGCAGTAACATTCTCATGTTAACGTGCTACTGACCCACCCCAGCACAAAGAAAACTGCGCCTTGTCCTTTTTTGGGAACATGCAAAAGTGCGATATTGTGGGGGTGATCAGAATCTGGTGCAGCTGTTCAAAGTAACCAATTGGCTTCCAACTTCTGCTTGTTCAATTTAGCTTTGACAAAAAAAACAGAAGTTGATTGGTTACTATGCAGAGCTGAACTAGATTCTGCGTGCTCCAGTTCTAGTACATCCTTCCCCACCCCCATGTGTTGCAACAGGCTGCAATAGACATGCAAACATGTGTCATTCAACATGAATGGTCCTGAAACATCCTAATGCATGCATTGTGCAGCACAGTAATGCCAGAGGTCTTATTCTGGCATCAACGATGGCCATGTGCATTTGACATTTTTAGGCAGACCAAGGGTGGGCTGCTTTGTTTGGACATTGAAACATACATTCCAATGAAAGCCACACTTGTTAATACATTATGTGCATAAATGCTATAGCCAGATTACAGAACAATGAAAGATTCCATGGGCATCAATACTCCACCATATGCATATATCTTGGTAAATCAAGCCTAATCCAATAAAGCGACATGAGAATGGAAGTCTGCCAGCAGTATGGAGATAGCCTCTTTCACAATAATCCACATAGCATCAATCCAGCTATACATCATACAACCATGTACATGTTTCACAGCAATGGTGTCTGTCTTGATATATATAAAGATGTCAGAATCCACATTTAAGTTATTGACGTTGCATGTCTCAATTTAATGTTGCTCAAAGACATCAGATGTGGAAACCATAACCATTACGGCAGACACTTCTATGAAGATGGCGGGTCCAAACAAGAATGGGGAGAACTCCCTTTTAAATAGTCCAATTAGCAGTCACACCTCACATAGAAAGGAGGCTACCAGAAGTGTGGACATGTAATCCAGTATCTTACAGATATCTATGATATCTTACTCCATATACAGTACACTGAACCATGAGTAAAATAATAAACGTGCATAGTCAATAAGTGGGCATAACTGTGGGCATATTCAGTTCTAGGAATACTGAGTGTAACATCCCAATATAGTGCTGTATGGGATGACCGCACCTGTCTGGTCAGCATGCTCTGGATGTAAATGATTGACGGGCAGTAATGAAGGCCTGCTTAATAGGACCACGCCTGCCTGTTTAGCATGCTCTGAGTGTAAATGATTCTTTAGATTATAGCCAGGCATTATAAAATGGAATGTGTCCTGCAGGCACTACCATTAAAGTCAAAGGGGACAAAAAAGAAGTTCTGGTATTTTTTCAAGCATCGTGCAAGAGGTAACAAGCGATGCAACACTCAGGTGTGAACAGGCCCGTTGAGAAGAATAGGATTGTTTATCTTGGGTGTTGATGCGCTTCAGGAATCGTACAACAAAACACTCAGGTGTGAATGGAAGCTAATGTGGAGGCAGTATAGTAAGGCTTGCTTACTAGGACAGCTCCTGTCTGTTCAGTAATACTCTGTGTTTGATGTGGCGACAGTAAAGTCGCACCTTGCCCAGTTACAGCTAGAATGTAGTTGTAAAGTGAGCATGCTTACTTATGTACAGTAAATGGAACATTTTTTTACATTTTTATTCATAATAGCTGCTTATTCATATATATTTTTTTAAATTATCCCTTTTAACTTTTCCTCAGTCACACAATTGTTTAATTTCTACAGACCTTATTTTATTTTAGGCCTTGTTCTTTAATCAGAATATAGCCATTTGTGCTCAAGGTCGTGCATGAAAACTGCAGATCTTAGAGTAAAACAAAAATAGGTCACTGAGCCAGACTTGTGTGGCGGCCTTTGCTTTGAATGCACTTAATGCACATTGTTTTCTCAGGAGCTTTGACTTGCCTGTCGGCTGCTGGCATATAATTACAGGCTGTTCTATCCCTTTTGAGGTTTCTGAAAATGTTAATTCTGAGGTATCACATCATGTAAGTGGGTTAACCTTAGCTGCACCTGTTTATTAATAAAGTCTTTTGCGGAAATTCCTTATACACCCTCATCTTAAGAAGCAAAGACCGTTAAATCATAATTTGAATCTTGGTTCACTGATCCATCAAACGGATTAGTTCTGCCCTGATGCATGCATCAGATTTAAAAAGAATATTTTGGATTTAACATACACCTGGACAAATCGTATCACCAAAGCACTTGAGAAATAAACAATTGGGGTTACTGATTTAAAAGGGAGGTTTATCTTTTATGGAGACTGAAGTGGTTCTAAAGGCTTACATTTTTTTTTTTTAAAGTGGATATAAGCCCTCGCATATACACAGTGAAGTGAACAGCCTCAGATGATACACAGGGATGAAACCAATCTCCTTTCATATGTTTTATTTGTACATCTGCTGTCTTCAGCATTCTACACTGTTTAGAAAGTGAATGCCGCCGTGTTAGAATTTT
Source organism: Aquarana catesbeiana (assembly GCF_042186555.1). NCBI lineage: Eukaryota > Metazoa > Chordata > Amphibia > Anura > Ranidae > Aquarana > Aquarana catesbeiana. The sequence continues at coordinate 837,450,378 of NC_133324.1, read as the reverse complement.
TCTTCCTGCTTCAGCAGTGGGAGGGGAGTCTGTGCATACACTGTGTCAGCTGATTGGGGGAAAAAAGCCCCCCCCCCACATAGGCAGAGGAAAGAAGAAACATGCAGAGCTGTGCTGTGAATAGACCAACTCTCTGCTTATCTATCTCTATGCACCCACCCCGATACAAATTTCCAGCTGCTCTTATCCCGTGTTGGAGAACTTGTCAGAAGTTAGGCTGATAACAGAGGAACAGAGCAGCAGAAAGCCACCGGACTTAGTGATGTGGAGAAAGATAAGTAAACACTATATCCACTGCAATGCATTCTCTACATTAAAGTGGTTCTAAAGACTCAAGTTTTTTTTTTTTACCTGCATGCATTCTATGAAGGTGAAAAAACCTTCTCTGTGCAGGAGCTCCCCCGAAATACTTGCCTAAGCCCCATTGTGGTCCAGTGATGTGGCTGAGAGCCTCAGCTCTCTGGGTACTCTCTCTCCTCATTGGCTGAGACAGCAACGGCAGCCATTGGCTCCTGCTGCTGTCAATCACAGCCAGTGAGCCAATGAGGGAGAGAGGGAGCCGGGCTCTGTGTGAATGGACTCGCAGAGCAGCGGCTTGGGAGCAAGCCTGCTTGGGTGCCCCCATAGTAAGCTGCTTGCTCCAGGGCCGCTTGGCAGGAGGGAGGGGCCAGGAGTGCCAGTGGGGGATCCTGAGAAGAGGAGGATCGGGGTTACTCTGTGCAAAACCACTGCACAGAGCAGGTAAGTATAACTTGTTTGTTTAAAAACAAAAAACAAAAACATTGATATTAAAAGCACTTTAAGATAAAAAAACAACTGAGTACAGCTCCCCTCAACCCCCTTATACTTATCTGAGCCTGATCTCGATCCAGCAATGTACACAAGAGCAGCTGCTCTCTCTGCTCTATCCCTCTTCATAGACTCAGAGACAGCAGTGGGAGCCATTAAAACCCGCTGCTGTCAATCACAACCAGTAAAAAGGGACAGGGCCAAGCCTTGCCCTGTGTCTCTATGGACTCACAGAGCCGGCTCGGGAAAGAGCCTGCACAAGTGCCCCCATAGCAAGGGGCTTGCTATGGGGCACTTTGTGGTGGGGGGGGGAGCCAGGAGTGCTGGCAAGGGACCCGAGAAGAGGAGGATCGGGGCTGCTCTGTGTAAAACCATTGCACAGATCAGGTAAGTGTAACATGTTTGTTAATTAAAATAAAAATAGGGGTTTACAATTACTTTAAACAGAACCGGACTTACATGGATTTATGAAAGAATCCAAATATTCTGATTGAAAGTGGACCCAGCATTAGTTATATTTTTTTATGTATGCTAAGTAATCTTTAAGTGTAACACTTGTATTGTTATCTCTTAGAGAGCACCGTACCTTCCCTGATGTTGCCTTCAATTTTTTTGTCTTTTTTTGAGGAATAGTGGCATCTTTATTCTGGCATTGCCATCTTTATTCTGGCATTGCCCTGACATTCCTTCTATTCGTCTTTGCATGAGACTGTTGGAGAAGATGGTTGCCTTGTTCGAGGTGGTTCCATACGCACAGTTCCATTACGCAGAGAAACATCCTGTCAGCTCATTCATGCCATATGTCGGGCTGCATTGGACATCCTTGAGCAGTGTAACTGCATAGATGAGGCAATTTATATCCCCTTCGTTTTTTTTTTTTTTAACAAATACATCCCATTAGTTTAGTTCACAAAACTACACTGCACTGATGTGCACTGAGCAAAAAAGTAGGACATGCTGTATTTTCTAAGTGTTGTGACACAGTACGCTTAATCGCAACCCACTGTGGTGAATAAAAATAAATGGAATGTCAATTTTCAATAAAGTTGAAAAAAAGAAAACAAAGCATTCTGTCATTTCCAGTGCATCCGCATAGCTCCTTTCACAGTGCACACCAGTGGTCGCTAGTAAGGACAAACCCTTAAAGTGTATATAAACCCATTGGTACATGCTTTGACATATGTGGTGTGTGTAAAAGCATTAACGTTATGGCCCACATATCACAGTGTTGATTGTAAACCTTATTTCAGTTCTTAAATATATGTAGTGATTGTTTATTTTCTTGGTAATCTTCTCAGCTTCCAGACGTGTTACTCTTGTATTCTTGTGGAACAGCACCAGAACTGTGATTGACAGAGCATTATTTTTTCCTCCTCATCATCCCGCCCAAATGATGCTTCTGAACATGCACTCTGTAAAATAAGAGGTCCTGCACTGTCAGTCACATGTGGGGTGAGGGGTGGCTAAGAATATTACCACCAGTTCATTTTTAATTTAAATGAAGGTTGATAAAATGAAACAATCGCTACGTTTATGGGCTTTTATAAAACAATGGTAAAAAGATTTTTTTTTTTTTGTTGTTTTTTTATGCCCTCATCAGCATTTGTCATGTGAGGTTTTTTTTTTGTTGTTTTTTTTAGCATTTTTTATATTTTTATTTTTATATACAGTTTGGGAATTGCAATATGCATTTTAAGGCAGGGAATACACCATTAAATGCTCAAAATACTGCTTAAAAATTTGTTAGAAAGATATGACCAATTTTGCCAAATTTTCAGGGATCGAAGAAAAGGTACTGTGGGCATTTTTAAAGTGGAACTCCAGGCAGACTGGTCTTTACCTTCTGGGCCGAAAGTCTTCTGTTTGCTGGCTGCGCCTCAGTCAGTGGTTTCCTATAGACATTCATAGGGCCATCCTCCAAACGTCTTTGAAAAAATGAAATAGAAAATTACAGTGACTGTATTCTAATGACTGATCTACTAAATGTCTCGTTGTTTTGTTCCATGGTAGAATTATTATTTTTGATTTTGGACTTTTTTTTTAATTCTCTTTGTGTGTTTGCTGGCTGATCTTAAAGTAGATGGTTAAACTAAACTGTTTCAGCTTTTATTTAATAGCAATGTTTCTCTTGGCAGGCCGTCTGGAACTTAAAGAAGAAAACATAGAAAGCCTACTATCCACAGCTTGCCTTCTACAACTCTCACAGGTAGTTGAAGCTTGTTGTAAGTTTCTGATGAAGCAGCTCCACCCTTCCAACTGCCTGGGCATTCGCTCTTTTGCTGATGCGCAAGGATGTACGGATTTGCACAATGTGGCCCACAGTTACACAATGGTGAGGAGAACTTTCACATGTTTTAGCTGCTATACATCCATATGCTACAGAACAGCTGACAACTGTCTTGTATTAGGAGTTGTAGACCTATAAAGACAAAGAGGCGAATTTATCAAAACTGAAGTTGTCACAATCTGGAGCAGCTGACAACCAATCAGCTTCTATCTTTTATTTTCAAAGCTTAAAGTGGAAGTCCATGCAAAAACTCAAAACCCTGAATCTATAGCCACCAACATTCTAACACTAACCTATTTAGCCCTGAAAAGAAAAAATCAGTATACATACCTTTTTCTACAGGCGAGCCGACACCATCTCCAGCGGCGGAAGCTCTGATCCCATGCTGAGCTGTCAGCCTCGGCTTCGCTGTGTGGGCGGGTGCAGAGAACACGTCCGTCAACCGAAGCTCCATAATGACTTTATGGGTGACATCACTTCCCATGAATTTCACAACTGTTGTCGGGCGTGTACTCAGAGCTTCCGCCGCTGGAGATCGGGTCGGTTCGCCTGTATGTATACTGATTTTTTTCTTTTCAGGGCTAGATAGGTTAGTGTTAGAATGTTGGTGTCTATAGATGCAGGGATTTTAGTTTTTGCATGGACTTCCACTTTAACTGAACAAGCTGATGCTGATAAATTTGCCGAAAGATGTTACAATCGTCTTTCTGCCATCTGGAAATACACTTAGGGCTCGTTCATACTTTTTTTTTTTTTTTTTTTTTTTAGAGATCTGCATTTTTCTGCACTACAAAAATGCCAATCTCTTTGCCACTCGGCAAATCAATCCTCCACACTGGAAGTCACAGGTTGTCCCTACTTTGGAATGGGTTGCGCTCCTGAGTGAACTCATGGAACACATGATTGCTCAAGACAGTGATAAATCGGAACAATTCAGTGCAGCATAGATGTCTTGGCGGGTGTTTGTTGACATACCTAAATTTAATCTTTCCTTCCTTCCTTCCTTCTTTCCTTCCTTCCTTCTTTCCTTCCTTCCTTCCTTCCTTCCTTCCTTCCTTCCTTCCTTCCTTCCTTCCTTCCTTTTCCTTTTCCCTTCTTTCCTTCTTTCCTTTCCTTTCCTTTCCTTTCCTTTCCTTTCCTTTCCTTTTCCTTTTCCTTTTCCTTTTCCCTTCTTTCCTTTCTTCCTTTCCTTCCTTCCTTTCCTTCCTTCCTTCCTATTTCTTCCCCCTCCCCTTCCTCTTTTGTTTTTTTTTTTTTTTCCCCTCTTATATTCTCTCTAACTTCTTCTTTCATTAATTAAGTGTTCTTGCATAGCAAGACCACTTACTGTTATCTCACATATATATTATTATTATAGCCAAGTTTACCACCCTAACTCCTCCCACTGTTTTTACACTACATAGACAAGTAATATACCGAAACGTGCGGATTGTTCCCGATTGGTGTGCTATTACTTTGTGGAACGTTTCGCCAAATGATTCACGAAATATCGTTGTTTTTGCGTCAAAATTAGTCCCATAGGAATGAATGGCGAAATGTTCAATGTCATTTAATGTGATATTACCTTGTGGAACTTTGTGAAAAGCTGAAAAATACCAGTGTGAATCCGGCCACAATGTTATTTAATTGGTGTGCTATTACTTTGTGGAACATTTCACCGAATGGTTCACGAAATATCGTCGTTTTTGCGGCGAAATTGGTCCCATAGGAATGAATGGCGAAATGTTCAATGTCATTTAATGTGATATTACCTTGTGGAACTTTGTGAAAAGCTGAAAAATACCAGTGTGAATCCGGCCACAATGTTATTTAATTGGTGTGCTATTACTTTGTGGAACATTTCACCGAATGGTTCACGAAATATCGTCGTTTTTGCGGCGAAATTGGTCCCATAGGAATGAATGGCGAAATGTTCAAAACTAGAGTGGGAGGTGACAAAAGCTGACAACCCCATGATCATACCACCCTAACTCCTCCCACAGCTTTTAAACTACATAGACAGTAATATACCTAAGGTGCGGATTGTTCCTGATTGGTGTGCTATTACTTTGTGGAACGTTTCGCCGAATTTTTCACGAAATATCGTAGTTTTTGTGGAAAATTGGTCCCATAGGAATGAATGGCGAAATGTTCAATGTCATTTAATTGGTGTGCTATTACCTTGTGGAACTTTGTGAAAATCTGAAAAATACCAGTGTGAATCCGGAATCAATGTCATTTAATTGGTGTGCTATTACTTTGTGGAACGTTTCGCCGAATGGTTCACGAAATATCGTCGTTTTTGCGGCGAAATTGGTCCCATAGGAATGAATGGCGAAATGTTCAAAACTAGAGTGGGAGGTGACAAAAGCTGACAACCCCATGATCAGCCAAAACATTATGACCACCCCATGATCAGCCAAAACATTATGACCGCCCTATGAAAAAAAAATATTATTTTTGGAAAAAAAAAAAATCATTTTTGAAAAAAAAAAAAAAATCATTTTTGAAAAAAAAAAAATCAATTTTGAAAAAAAAAAATCAATTTTGAAAAAAATATTCATTTTTGAAAAAAAAAAAAATCCTTTTTGAAAAAAAAAAAAATCCTTTTTGAAAAAAAAAAAATTAAAAAAAAAAAAAATGTTCAGCTCTTTCAGCTAATGATGGGACTTCGTCAACTTTTTGACTACTATTTATACTTTTTAAAATATTAAGCTTTTAACACTTTTCACAGGAGCTCCAGTCACTCCAACCACACAACAGTTACGCAAGCCACTCCACCCAGTTACTCCGCCCACTCCAGTTGTAGAGGCAAGAACACTTTTCACAATTTCCCCAGAAATTGTAGCTTTTCTAGTTCTATATAATATTGCTATCTGGCTTTCAAAACTATGGAGGTCATTTAAGAAAGCAGTCTTTCCGGCTGTTGTAAGGATTTGTAAATATCTCCTGTCATATCGTATTATTGTTACAGGTTATTTGTGTTGCTTGAAATTTCTGCTGTTTTTTGTTGATACACCATTGTATACATTGTCTAATGCGACCCTGTACAGAATATTGTTCTTATATGTTTTTTGCATAAGAGCCCTTGCACACTGGGGCGGTTTGCAGGCGCTATTGCCCTAATAATAGCGCCTGCAAACCGCCCCGAAAGTGCCGCTACTGTCATCCCAGTGTGAAAGCCCCGAGGGCTTGCACACTGGAGCGATGCGCTGGCAGGACGGTAAAAAAAGTCCTGCCAGCAGCATCTTCGGAGCGGTGAAGGAGCGGTGTGTATACCGCTCCCTTACCGCTCCTGCCCATTGAAATCAATGGGATGGCGCGGCTATACCGCCGGCAATGCGCCTCTGCAGAGGCGCTTTGCGGTGGTATTTAACCCTTTCTCGGCCGCTAGCGGGGGGTAAAACCCCCCCGCTAGCGGCCGCATACCGACGGTAAAATGCCGCTAATAATTTTACCGCCGACGCCGCCCCCCACCCCAGTGTGCAAGGGCTCTAAGTGGTTCATGGATTTGTATAAAAATGTCAATCTCTGCAAGAGGACGCAGAAAATAATTGTACCATTTTGTTTGGGTGAGTCTCCAGTTATCACCATGCTTTAAACTCGCATTGGAATCATTTTTATCATGTCATGAAAAATCAATGGGTACCTTTATTTTAGGGCTATGTGCAGAGACCTGCTCTTTTTTGCAATAGAAAAAAACAGGTCTTTAAAAGGGCACACAGTGTTATGTGCAATACAAAGCTGAAATATACAAAGCAGAAATATATGGCATGTCTACATTTTTTTTCTGCAGGGCACATAAATGCATGTAAAACGCATAAAAATGTGCAAAAATGCAAGTGAAGGAAAAGTAACATGATGACACGGGAAATTAGGAAAAAAACACATCAGTGGATGCCATTGCACATAAAGAGACCTATAAATGCATATCATAGCAAACATTTTGTACATGTGTTTTTCTGCATGTGTGAATGCACTCTTACTCTTTGTTACACTGGTTTGATCATTGTAACACTTGTTGCAGCAAAGGTTACATAAATACATGGTAAGGAATATTGCTAAATTTATTACATATTTTGAGCTGATTCTTTCTTGGAAATGTTAAGTGTCTTTTTTTTGTGGAACTACAGCTTTTGATACACTTTACAGAGTTTGATTGGGCCTCGCTAATATGTGAGCCTGCTGGATGTGCGGTATAAACTGTATGTAGCTGCTGCCACAGCCGAAAACTTCTTGTCTCATACTTGGAACACAATAGAGTCTTGATCAGCATTATTCAGAGAAAGCTGTGTATTCCAGCAATGAATACAAAGCTTCCTCTGATTGGCTGAGTCAGAGAGGGGGGTTGATGTCACAACCTCTGACCAGCTTGGCCCAAACGAACTAAGTATACAAAGTGTATCAAAAGCAGGAGTTCAGCTTTAAATTGTTCCGGAGCAGAACCCGAGTTTGAGGTTCTCCAGGGATGATGAGGTTATCAGCTATGTACTGCTGTATCTGAAGATAGAACCACATTTATTGATCCTTCACTTTTGTGTGTGATACAGACTGAATAATCTTATAGTTTGATGATGAATTATTATTCTTATTGCTATACATCCGCAATATTAAGTGCATTTGACATTTGCTGCAATTTTTTTTCTTTTAATCTGTGGCCTGCATCCTAATGGCCCACAATTTTGGTGTGTGAGTGAGACAGAGTTAACATCCTATACTTTAGATCTTGCTTTATTCTACCCTGATCTTGAAGTGCAGAGCTTGGCTGTTGAATACTGTATGCAGAAATGTTTGCTATTCATCTGCTGTTGCCTGATTTTGATACTAAAGCCCCATATGCACTATTAGATTTTCTGCAGACTTTTGTCTTCAGATTTACCAAAACCATGTAGTGCAAAGGCCTGCCTGCATACAAATTGAAACTCTTAAGGTTTGACCTCATATTATATGGTTTTGGTAAATCTGAAGACAAAAATCTGCATAAAATCTAATAGTGTGTATGGGGCTTTAACCTCCCTGGCGGTATTCCCAAGTGTGGCTCGGGGTTAAATTCCAGCACCATTAGCGGTAACCCCGAGCCACACTCGAAATTACATCTCAGGATCCTGGTGCGGTATACTTACCTTGTCCCTAGGATCCTGCGATGTCCCCCCCCCCCGCTGTGTCCGCAGGCTCTGTCCTCCTCCCGAAGCCTCTCTATGCCGGGCTCCGTTCCCTGCGAGCGTTGCGATGCACGGGGGCGGGGCCTGGCGGCAAATTCAAAAAAGTGAAAATTCATAACGCATACAGTACTGTAATCTTACAGATTACAGTACTGTATGAAATTATTTCACATCCTTTTTGTCCCCAGTGCTTTGTCCAATGCCCTGCTTGCAGTTTTATATTATATATACTGTTCTTTCTGCCTGGAAACTGGAGATTGTCCATAGCAACCAAAAAGTGTCCCTTTACGTCAAAAGTGTCTTTAGACCAGCTAGAAAACAGCGATAGTAAATTAGAACACTTGCAGAATTGAGCGATAGTGAATCTTTTTTTATTATTATTATTATATTATTATTTTTTATAATTATTTATATTTATTATATTATAATTTATGATTTTGTGTTTCAAACTTCATCATACCCGGGATATTTACTAGACTCTTGTTTGGACAGATTTAAGTGTGTTATTGCAAATAATTACAGGCCTACGATATAAAACTTCAAATTTCTATGCAAAATGCTTGCTTTGAGACGCAAAAATCTGAAATAATTCTACCGCCAGGGAGGTAAAGCTATGTGTGTTAGGTTTTTGTTGAATCCACTGGTGCGTAAAGTGGTTCTAGCTCTCAAACATATATATATATATATATATATATATATATATATATATATATATATATATATATATATATATATATATATATAATATATATATATATATAATATTGTGTGTGTACACCCCTAAATGAAAATGTCCAAATTGGGCCCAAAGTGTCAATATTTTGTATGGCCACCATTATCTTCCAGCACTGCCTTAACCCTCTTGGGCATGGAGTTCACCAGAGCTTCACAGGTCTCCACTGGAGTCCTCTTCCACTCCTCCATGATGACATCACAGAGCTTGTGGATGTTGGAGACCTTGTGCTCCTCCACCTTACGTTTGAGGATGCCTCACAGATGCTCAGCTTCTTTAGCAAGGCAGTGGTCCTCCAGAAGGTGTGTTTGGGATCGTTATCATGTTGGAATACTTCCCTGCAGCCCAGTCTCCAAAGGGAAGGGATCATGCTTGGCTTCAGTATGTCACAGTACATGTTGACATTCATGGTTCCCTCAATGAACTGTAGCTCCCCAGTGCCCTCAGCACTCATGCAGCCCCAGACCATGACACTCCCACCACCATGCTTGACTGTAGGCAAGACACACTTGTCTTTGTACTCCTCACCTGGTTGCCGCCACACACGCTTGACACCATCTGAACCAAATAATTTTATCTTGGTCTTATCAGACCATCGGACGTGGTTCCATTAATCAATGTCCTTAGCCTGCTTGTCTTCAGCAAACTGTTTGCGGGCTTTCTTGTGCATTGTCTTTAGAAGAGGCTTCCTTCTGGGATGACAGCCATGCAGACCAGGATTTATATAGTGCCAACAGTTTGCGCAGCGCTTTACAGCATGAGGGCAGACAGTACAGTTACAGTACGATTCAATACAGGAGGAATCGGAGGGCCCTGCTGGTTAGAGCTTACATTCTAATATTTGTGCCTCTTATATCTGCCTTAAGTTCAGCTTTAAAGCAGAGTTCCACCCATTTAAAAGTCAGAAGCTACAAAAAGTGTAGCTGCTGACTTTTAATAAACAGACTCTCACCTGTCCCATGGTCCAGCGATGTGGCCGCCCGAAGCCTCACTCCTCTCCCCCTCCTCTCTGCAGCGCAAGCATTGCAAGTGTGGGTGCCCGGCTGTGTCAGCTTGCGACTTCACAGCCGGGTGCGCTGCAATGTCTTGAATGGCCGTGCAATCTTCTGGGACCAATGACGTCCCAGAAGATCTCAGGGAGGGAGAGGTGAACTTCGCTCATCACCACCGCGCCATGTGCGGATGTGGGAGCTGGGTACCCCCCCCCCCCCCCCCCAAAAAAAAGGCGGTCATGAGTAGTTAAAGCAGAAGTTCCACTTTTGGGTGGTACTCTGCTTTAAATGGCTTTCCCTTTGCATCTGCTGATTCGTCTCAGATTTGTTTGCTGCCTGAGGAGCGATATAGTAAATCTGTTGTTATTCCTATGTACGTATTATGAGCACAGTATAAGAAGGCGAAAAACAAAGGGCAGTTGAAAAAGTAATATTCTGTTAAGATGAAATTCTTCCCCCAGTTCTATTTTGATATTGTTTGGCTGGTGTACAGAAATTGAATTTTAATAATGAATTTTATGAGAAAGCAAGTTATAAATATTGTTATGAGTAACTCTGCTGCATTATAGCGGATGTTTCTATGGGAACCATAATGTGCTTCTCAAATGTATATATTATAGCGGCTTCTCAGCCTGTGACATTTATACGTAGTGTTTAAAGGGGGGAAAAAACCCAGTAATTATAGATGGTAATGTAGTTGTCTTACTCATTCTGCCACCAGCTGTAACTTTGGGAAAATTCTATATATACAGTATCTCACAAAAGTGAGTACACCCCTCACATTTTTGTAAATATTTTATTATATCTTTTCATGTGACAACACTGAAGAAATGACACTTTGCTACAATGTAAAGTAGTGAGTGTACAGCTTGTATAACAGTGTAAATTTTCTGTCCCCTCAAAATAACTCAACACACAGCCATTAATGTCTAAACCGCTGGAAACAAAAGTGAGTACACCCCTAAATGTCAATATTTTGTGTGGCCACCATTATGTTCCAGCACTGCCTTAACCCTCGAGCATGGAGTTCACCAGAGCTTCACAGGTTGTCACTGGAGGGGTCCTCCACACCTCCATGACGACATCACAGAGCTGGTGGATGTTAGAGACCTTGCGCTCCTCCACCTTCCATATGAGGATGTCCCACAGATGCTCAATAGGGTTTGGGTCTGAAGACATGCTTGGCCAGTCCATCACCTTTACCCTCAGCTTCTTTGGCAAGGCAGTGGTTATCTTGGAGGTGTGTTTTGGGTTATTATGTTGGAATACTGCCCTGCGGCCCAGTCTCTGAAGGGAGGGGATTGTGCTCTGCTTCAGTATGTCACAGTACATGTTGGCATTCATGGTTCCCTCAATGAACTGTAGCTCCCCAGTGCCGGCAGCACTCATGCAGCCCCAGACCATGACCCTCCCACCACCATGCTTGACTGTAGGCAAGACACACTTGTCTTTGTACTCCTCACCTGGTTGGCGCCACACAGGCTTGACACCATCTGAACCAAATAAGTTTATCTTGGTCTCATCAGACCACAGACCAAGGTTCCAGTATTCCATGTCCTTAGTCTACTTGTCTTCAGCAAACTGTTTGGGGGCTTTCTTGTGCATCATCTTTAGAAGAGGCTTCCTTCTGGAATGACAGCCATGCAGACCAATTTGATGCAGTGTGCGGCATATGGTCTGAGCACTGACAGGCTGACCCCCACCCCTTCAATCTTTGCAGCAATGCTGACAGCACTCATATGTCTATATCTCAAAGAAAACCTCTGGATATGACACTGAGCACGTGCACTCAACTCCTTTGGTCAACCATGGTGAGGCTTGTTCTGAGTGCAAGCTGTCCTGTTAAACCGCTGTATGGTCTTGGCCACCGTGCTGCAGCTTGGTTTCAGGGTCTTGGCAATCTTCTTATAGCCTAGGCCATCTTTATATAGAGCAACAATTCTTTTTTCAGATCCTCAGAGAGTTCTTTGCCATGCGGTGCCATTTTGAACTTCCAGTGACCAGTATAAGAGAGTGAGAGCGATAACACCAAATTTAACACACCTGCTCCTCATTCACACCTGAGACCTTGTAACACTAACAAGTCACATGACATTGGGGAGGGAAAATGGCTAATTGGGCCCAATTCGGACATTTTCACTTAGAGGTGTACTCACTTTTGTTGCCAGCGGTTTAGACATTAATGGCTGTGTTGAGTTATTTTGAGGGGACAGCAAATTTACACTGTTATACAAGCTGTACACTCACTACTTTACATTGTAGCAAAGTGTCATTTCTTCAGTGTTGTCACATGAAAAGATATAATAAAATATTTACAAAAATGTGAGGGTTGTACTTACTTTTGTGAGATACTGTAGGCCCAGTGCAGTTTATTTTTTTCCTGTGTTCTGCATCCTAAGTACTGATTGTCATGACAATCGTCCCTCCCTCTGACTACTTTTTAGTGTTACAACAAAGACCTATTTTACTTGATCTGCACCCCTCCTAAATATCTTTGATTCATAGTCGGCTTTTTTTCTTTCTCCTTGTGTCCTATGTAAGTTCCTGAACCACTCCTTTCCCTCTCACTTCTGTTTGTTTGGAAGGAGCAGTGCACATTAGCTGGGATCATGTGCACTGCTCTATGTACACTACAAATCCCATAGTCCCTTCCTAGACCATCTTGGGAGCAAGCAAAAGTGTGGATACGTTCCTACATGCAGTAGGGCCATGGTGAATGAACATGTCTACCCTCTAATAGGAAGCCAGATCACAGCAACAAAGAAAAAGGATTTTGAAGGAGGCTGAGAATTATGACAGGGTGATTAAAACTTTGAAAAACTGGGAAGCGTAAAACATGTTTTTTGTTTGTTTTTTTTTTTTTTTTGGTTTTTTACTTTTTTCTTTGCTGCCTGTGTCACCAGTTGGCAGATTTCCACTCACTTCTTGTTTGGCAGCATGTAGCAATAGAGGGTACTTTTCTGAGTTAAGAATACGTCCTTAAATGTGTTTTTTTTTTTTTTTTTTTTTTGTTTTTTTTTTAATCAGAGTTTAGTGTAACTTTCAATAATTCCAGGTTTTAGAGATCTGTAAATGGAAGGGGGTTAAGTTTAATTATGCACAATACACTTAGGCTCCATTCACGCATATATGACTCCAAAGTGGCGCGGACTTTGGAGTCCAACTTTGACGCAACTTTGGATGAGTGCAACTTGGATAGACTTTGGCTTTGACCAGTGATAATGGACAACTGTTGCCCACAAGGTGCATTGTATAACGTTCAGTTAGGACTTTCCATGCAACTTCTGATGGTTAACACTGAAGTCTATGGTCCTCAAGTTGCATGAAATTCGGACCAAAGTAGTACATGAACTGCTTTGAAGTTGCTGCAACTTTAAGCTGCGCATATATGAATGGGTATGATTGGAAAACATGGGGAACGACTTGTCATGCAATTTTGATGTCCAAAGTTGTATGACAACTCGCACATGTGTGAATGGAGCCTTAATTCTGTTACTTCATTCCACAGATCTGACTGCAAACTTTTCTTACTAAAATTTTTAGCTGTTTGCAAAGCAGTATTCTGAGATCCTTGGGTCAGGGGACCATAGAGTAGACTAATGCCTTACCGCCTAGATATCTCTAGTTAAATGGATGCTGGGTGCCATGTAATCCAGAAGTCAATCAGCACTGGACCACATAGAGGACTTTCTGTGGGTAATAGTGCTCCAGAGAAGGTGAGTATTTTGTTTTTTCAGATTGGACAATTTAACTATTTTTCGATGAGCTAGAAGTCCTTTTTTTAACCCCCACCCTAACTCCCTTAGCACCATAATATATATCAATGATTTTTTTTTTACAAAATTGAATTTTTTTTTTGGATTTAAATCGGATTTTTGGGATATAAATCGGATTTTTAGGATTTAAATCGATATTTTTTTTTTTTATCAAATTTATTTTAATAAAAAAAGATGGTTTTCTATTTAAGATGCATTAATAATTTTGTTTATTCAGCATGAAATGGAGCTTAGTTATGTAGCCTGAGGCTGTATATTCTGCGATATGAATCCAAGCTCTGCAAGCTGAGATAACATGCACTGCATTGATGCATTCACACAATTTTACAGTAACCATGAGATAAAACAAAGTTCAGTAATATTCCTTTATCCCATTGTTTTGCAAATCTATGTACACTACAAACTGTTTGATTGAATCGGTTCTGATATCGCTGTTTTACCAACCTGACAGCTTATTCTAAATAGGAAACCTTCATTTTCTTTGCAAATATTAAAGATTCTAACTACCAGCAAGAATAAGTCCTTACATTTAAAGAGCACCTGTCATTTCAGATCCATCATGGCAGTGCCTGTTAGCGGGCATCCACTCACCAGCCGTCCCATTAAAGTGAATGGGACTGTCAGTGAGTCAACAGCCTGTCAGAGGAGGAGGCGCTGCGGGATGACAGTTGCACTTTAACCACCTCCCACGCAGCCACTGCACATATGCGGCCGGGTGGGCGCTTTCTCCTTCTGAGTGGACATTCGGGAACGTTCTTCAGAGGGAGGGGGATTGCGCTCAAGCCCACACAGCGGATCGATCCCAATGCGCTCATGTCACCCAGACACGGTGCATCTCCGATCGGCAGGAGGGCTTTGTGATTGGCCCTCCTGATCACATGATGGCTGTGTCCAATCACAGCCATCATATGACATAAATAGAGAGCCGGTTGCTAGGCGATCGGCTCTCCTCTCCTCACATGGAAGTTGTCAGTGAGGAGAGCGGATCGCTGCAGCCAGTCAGTGATCAGTGAGTATGAGCTGTTTTTTTACACACTGATCACCGGCCCAGTGTCCCCACACAATGTCCCCAAAACACTGTCACCACACACATATCCTCACACAGTGAAAACACCTGTCCCCCACATGTGTAACAGTCAAGTCATGTCCCAATGATCATCTTCACACATATGTCTGTGATCATCTGCGCACATCTGTCCGTGATCACACAAACCAAATATTATACACTTAACAGGATTTTTTTTTACCAAAGATGTGTAGGAGAATACATTTTGGCTTAAATGTATAACAATTAGATTTTATTGGATTTCTTTTAAAATAGAAAGTAGAACATATTGTGTTTTTTATTTTTCAAAAATTTCCGCTCTTTTTTTGCTTATATCGCAAAAAATAAAAAACTGAGTCGTGAATAAATACCACCAAAAGAAAGCTCTATGTGTGTGAACAAAATGATAAAAATTTCATTTGGGTACCGCGCAATTCTCGTTGAAAGTGCGACAGTGCTGAAAGCTGAAAATTGGCTTGGGAAGGAAAGGGGTGAAAGTGCCCTGCATTGAAGTGGATAAAAATTTATGATTTTAAATCAAGTTAATTTAAATCATGCTATTTTTCTAGTGATTTAAATCATGATTTAAATCGACTTGATTTAAATCAAATTCACCCTGCTTTCTCCTCACCTAAAGTACAGCATTTGCCAGTTTCTGAGTTAGGATTGTCACTGAAACCATCTGCTCAAATTATCAGTTTGTAAATTTGCATAATTTAATGTGGGTGTAGAATAAAGAATAACACATACATGGGGTTAGTTTACCCTTCATCATACTGATGGCCATCTTTGTAATTTTATATAAATAGTGAATTATAGAGTAGCGTACATAAAATATTGAATTACCGCTTTACTTCTAAAACACAAAGCTTTATTTACAAATATATACCTATTTTTTTTTTTTTTATTACATTTTTAACGTTATCTGACTTGGGTAAGCATACAAACAGCGATAGACAGTCCAAAATGTGTGTTGTAGTGGCAAGATTTCTGAGACAAAGTGTTACAGAAATATGTGTGGAAAGAATTCAGATCATATGGAATACTGTGCTCCTGGTCTACATCTTTCATCCATCTGCTAGAACAGGCTGTGCACAATTGTAGGGATGCCAATGATGAGAAAACAGCAAGGAGCACAAGCAATGCAGAGGGGGATATAAGGCACGTTGGTTCTGTTTTACATATTTAACTCTAAAACCTTTTCATGAAGTGACGTTTCCTTTATTCTGTAGTAAAAAGATTAGAAATGAGTGGATGCTGATGTATATCGAATGCAAAATTACTAATGTGTCCAGGAAACACTGCAAGTGTGTTAAAGCACACACAAGATCTCCTATTAGTCTGTACAGCTTACATCAGGCTGGTCATTCTTCTCGATGAGTAGGACAGACTCCGGATGCTGCTTGGCACTTGTTAAAAATCAGCAGTGATGAGACTGCAAACACTACTCCGCCTACAAGTGTTTGCTGGGTTGAAAACATGTACCTGCTGATTGCTTGTGCAGCAGCCCATAGCCTGGGCAATATTCCATTCTTTAAAGCCCAGTTGGAAATATCAAACATTTTCATCACCTTATAATCTTGTACCCTACATATTATAATTTGTGACAGATTTTCACTTGCAAATGTCTTTTTTTATTTTTTGTCTTTGTAAAACTGCTACCTCCTGCCCTCACATTGCAGTGGTCTGTGCTGGCAGAGCTGGGTAACAGCCACACACTACATTGCAAATACAGACTTGAATTGCAGCCTGACCAGTTTTGTGTACATTATTAAGAGCAGTGGGTCTTTTCTGTTGCCTGTTAGACCACGCAGTAATTTTTAGACTTTCTGCTCCGCTGCTGTAAAAGAAAGAGATGCATGTTCACTAAGAAGCTTACTGAGCAGAGAGAACTCCAAAATTGGAAGAAAGTTGACCATAGGAATTTCAAAGGTTACATGGGCAGGTTTGCCTCCTAGCCTTTTTTTTTATTTTTATACAGAACTTCCTTTTATTTTCATTGTGTTCCACCTAAGCTGACAGCGCATTTTCGTAAGTACATAAGACCCTTAGGTCCCTTAGGTCCCTTTCATCCAACAAGCCCACTCTGATCTGCCTGTCCATTTTTCAGGCGGATCCAAACGGGCCATCCATTGACTCCTATGGGGAGACAGATGTCAGCGGAGATGTGTCCACTGACATCTGTCTGCCATCCGATCCGCTAAAAACAAACGTATGACGATACGTTCACCATCCATCTTAGCAGAACGGAATGGATGAGATCTGATGAAAACGGACATGCTGTCAGTTTTCGTCTGATCTCTCCATAGGAATCAGTGGAGCTCTGACAGGTCCCTCATCACTCCGTAAGCAGAGACGGACCCGTCATCCGCCGGCTCACCGGAGATCAACGGAGCGATCTCCCACTGAGCTTGCGGACTCACTAGTGTTTACTAACAGTTTAGGCTATTGTTAGATGGTGCACTATGACTCGCTTATTTTGCTGTTCTATAGATAATGCTAACCATGTAAAGTACTGTTCACATGGCTATTCACTTGGAATATTCAATCAAGTGCAGATGAAATAAGTAAACTTTTCACATGATTGGACAACTGAAGTAAATATTAACACAATCTTTTGTGTGAATGTTACCAGTTCCTTTGAGGCCAAAAAAAATAAAAAATCACAGGGGACATAACTTACAGGCAGTCTGATGGGTCCCCTGCGCTGCTGGGTGCGAGATTACTTGAAATATTCCCCCTCTGTTCCCCACCTACTCCTGCCACTATAATCCTCTGGTTTAGCTGGTGTTAGTAGAGCTCATGGACCTGTGACAGGCACTCATCAAGAGTGTTGACTATGCCCGCCCTTTGCCCCCACCGCCTCCTCTTTTCATAGAAGTAGTATTATAGCTTCTGTAAATGAAAGCCGATGAATGGAGGATGGGTTGATGAAAGAAAGGTCCGTTCCTCCATTCATCATGTTTCATTCATACACATGCTGTTCACCAGAATATTACGGGGGGGGGGTTCATAAGGGGAATCTGAGGATAAAGATAAAGTAATCTTATAGCCAGCAGCACGAGGGACACATCGGTTCGATTGTAAGTAATGTTTCCCTTGAGCTTAGGTTTTTAAATAAATCAGCCTCAATATTCCTTTGTACCATCTGGGATGGTGTTTCACTAATGGATGCTAATGATTTAACTAATATAGCGTGCAGGAACCAGACTGATCCATTGATATTATTTTTTTTTTGTTTTTTTATTGTTTATAGGAACATTTCATGGAAGTAATAAGAAACCAGGAATTTCTATTATTGCCAGCTGCTGAAATTACTAAACTTTTAACAAGTGACGATATGAACATTCCCAATGAAGAAACCATTTTGAACGCCTTGCTTACCTGGGTACAGCATGATGTAGAACAGAGGAGAAGGGACCTTAGCAAACTACTGGCCTTTATCCGTTTACCCCTGTTGGCACCGCAGGTACTATGGTTCACCTGGTTGTCAGAACCGTTATGAAGTTCAGTAACATACCATATATACTGCATATAAATGTTTGCCTTACACTTTTTGGGCACACTATTATGAGTTATTTCACTCGAGATCTATATTCAGTTGGGTTTGTATAACTTCAAGCACAAAATCTTTGTAGTGTTACATGACATTCTGTAAGTAGACGAGGGGAAAAGGGGTAGGCTAAACAACACTATCGCTTACCTGTATGAGTCGCAGCTTTTATAGCCACATTGGGCCAGAAGTACAGCGATAGCTCTACTTTCCAGTTTCAAAACAAGCAGTGATTTTGGATGACATAACACTGAGATACATCTCTGGAGAGATCATAGTTTTATACATAACTAATAGAAAAAATGTGGGCCACCTGGTTACATTATACTTCTAATATGGTATAGGTGCCATAGCTTACCTCCTAGATTCATAGTTTAACCACTTCCCGCCCGTCCTATAGCAGATTGACGGCCAGGCGGTGGTTCAGTTATCCTGAGTGGGCGTCATATGACGTCCAGCAGGATAACATGCCGCCCGCGCGATTGGTGGAGCGGTGTGTCAGTCTGACACACCGCTCCACCGATCTTGGTAAAGAGCCTCCGGCGGAGGCTCTTTACCACGTGATCAGCCGTGTCCAATCACGGCTGATCACGATGTCAATAGGAAGAGCCGTTGATCGGCTTTTCCTCACTCGTGTCTGACAGACTCGAGTAGAGGAGAGCCGATCGGCGGGTCTCCTGACGGGGGGGGGGTCTGCGCTAATTGTTAGCGCAGCCCCCCCTCAGATGACCACACTGGACCACCCAGGGACGCCATTAGGACCACCAGAGAAGCGGGCAACATGTGGATGACCAGGTATGTAACCCATGGCCATCCACATGTGCCCAATCTGTGCCAATCAGTGCTTACAAATGGGCACTGATTGGCAGCAATATATTTAAGTGATGCCCAGCAATGCCACCCATTAGTGTCATCAGTGCCACAAATCAGTGTCATCAGTGCCCATCGGTGCCACCTGTCAGTGCCCATCCGTACCCATCAGTGCCCACCTATCAGTGCCCATCAGTGCCACCCATAAGTACCCATCAGTGCCACCTACGAGTGCCCATCAGTGCTGCCTATGAGTGCCCATCAGTGCCGCATATCAGTGCCACCTCATTGGTGCCACCTCATCGGTGTCCATCAGTGCCAGCGCTGAAAGCCAAAAATTTGTCTGAGTGGGAAGGTGTCTAAGTGCCTGGTACTGAAGTGGTTAATATAATGCTATTGGGGATGAGACCTATATGCTATGGAACCCCAGATTCTTTATGCTATTATTACTTACAATTTCAGATATAGTGCTGACTGTTTTTCTTTGGGGGGGAGGGGGTTTGTTTTTGTTTTTTGGTGTGCCCTCTCCCACCTCCTATACACCTCCTTCCCTTCTTATTCTAGATCATATTGGGTGCATTGTTCACAGTATGGTTTATAGGTACACAGTCCTGGCTTGGTACACTGGTTTAAAAGCACATCTCCCACCATGTTTGGGTATAAAAATGATGACGTTATGTGATGTTGGTAACTGTATGTATCAAAGTACCTTCTGAAACTAATGGTCCTGTGCCCCCATTTCTTGTATGCCCCTTTTTTTCTTGTTGTCTCCCTTTGTCTCTTATTGGTTTTATTCTTAATCAATGTATGTTATCCCTTTCTTCTTGAAAATTAAAATAAAGATGATATTAAAAAAAAAAAAAATAGAAAAAATGTGCCTGGAGGTCTGCTTCAAGGATAAGTTCACCTTTCAATACATGTTACACCTGTATCCAGGGTGTAATGTGTAACATGTTACTAAACAATTAAAAAAAAAAAACGCAGTTGTGCGGGGCTCTGTCACCCCGGCCACGTCATTCATACACCGGGTTCTGTGAATGGGAGAACTACAGCTACTGTCTGTCATTGCGTTTTGACAGCTTGTAGTTCACAATGAACTACCAGAGCACTGATGAGTGCTCTACGTAGTTTATGGATTGGTCCTGCCATTAAGTAACTGCCTGCCCATATGGGGTATGGGCAGACAGCTACACTGACAGTCTGCAGGAGCCTTACATTGCACCTGTGATCTGCTGATGCAATGCTTTACAGGCTCCTAATAAATAAAATAATAAGTGCACATTTTTTACCTGCAAAAAGGTGCATTTATTTATTTATTTATTTTATTTTACAAAGGTGAACTTCTACTTTAAATTTCTCCACAATGCTTACAGATGCAGAGGTGAATAAGGACTTCTATTAAATAATGTTTTTTATTTTGACGTATTCTAATCATACAATATCACAGCAATAAATTAACAATATCTGCATACAACCATTGTTGACACGCACATAATTTTTAGGTATAGGTATACATCCCACATGTCTGAAATATAACAAAAAAGAGATAGAAAGAAGGAAAAATAAATAAAAAAATTAAAATTAAAAGGATACTTCCTCCGTCACCATTTACCCTACACGATTTTATTTTATAGTTATTAGCAATATACAAATACCTTAATAACCCCAACAAGGGCCCGACCGATTGAACAGGAACATCCCTACTTCTCTACTAAACTATACCCTCAAAGGGAAAAAAAGGGGGGAGGGGAAACTCCCTCCCTCCCCCCTCCCAACGTATCCACATTAAGTGAACAGTGCATTAAGTGCAAAAAATCTTAAGAGTGCACAATACACAAAAAGAAAAAAGAGGGAAATATCTGATGTGTCAAAATCTTGGCAGGTATTCTATTAAATGCAAAATAGTGTAGAAAGAAAAAACAACCCCCACCCCCTACCAAAAGATGCACTCAAGTGCCAATATCCACAACACCATACCTACCCAATGTGACAATCAAAAATTTCACCGGCCAATGGTGCAGGGGACCGGGGAAAAAACAGTGCCCACAAAAAAAAACTGAGTACATTACACACAAAAAAAAACCAAAACATTAACACTAAAATCCCACCCATCCAATACTTAAATCCTGGCTGGTGGTGCGTCCAGAGGCACCTCAACCAAAGAGAACCCTGATGTCGTCCCCGCACCATCATCAACATGGGTATGAGAGGGTGGGCGTAAACCCACCAGGGCCCACCACCAACAACGGACGTCCTCTTCCACCCACCCCCACAACATGCAAATTAAAAAAAATTCTACATACACATCTCCCCTTAACTTCATAGCTTAAATAGTGTCATAGGCAAATAGTTACTTACAAACAAAAAAAAAAGGAGGAAAGTCAAAAATTAACGATTTCATCTAATAAATACTAGACGCATCTATACAGCAGACATCTGCCGTTGGATACATCTGTGCTAAGCGCGCCAGAGTCTGATACCATCAAGCTAGGAATTTATAAGACCTTTAATAAGGACTTGTTTTTAAGTGCTTTTGCTATGTGTCAAAATATGTACTTTGGTGTGCATGATCTGGACACAGGATCACGCATGCATTGTTTAAAAATTTGGATGGATGAAATAACTATGTTGAAAACAAAATATAAGTGTTTTTATTTCAATTTTCTGAGCTGCACACATGGAATTATATTTTAAGCTGAAATGTTTTCCTGAATACAGGCATGTTTAATGATTATTGTATAGAAAGTTGTAGTACATGCTTTTAAAAACAAAAAGGAACATAAAATGTCTGATCTACAAAATGTTTGATCAGCTGATTAAGGGGAATCCATGGACTTATTAGAAATAAGGCTTCTCATGTTCATATTTGAAGCTTTGGTGGAACATTAATCAAGCATCTTATTATTAGTTTCTTGCAGACATGGAAAATAATGCACTGTTTAGAGATGACATTGAATGTCAGAAGCTCATTATGGAAGCCATGAAATATCATTTGTTGCCTGAGAGAAGACCAATGTTACAAAGTCCTCGTACAAAGCCTAGAAAGTCAACAGTGGGCATGCTTTTTGCTGTTGGCGGTATGGATGCAACTAAAGGTAATTCTCCTATCGCCCTGTAAAGTTTCTGCAGTAAAACAAATATTAATATGGTACAAAGTAGAATATCAGGTTTTAACTTGTTTATATTAAGGATCCCCTAGTGCCTCAAATTAAGTTTAACAAATCATACATATGGAACCCAGATGCAGCTAAAATCAAATCAATATGTACTTTAGGTATAGTATTTGGCTGCAGAAATCTTGGGGAAGCTGGTCAGTAGTACATAAGCTGGATAGCTGGGTTCCAGGGAGAATAGGAGAAGGTTGAAAATGACAAAACACAATAGGTTTTTTGTGTTTTTCGAGTTAATTTAAATGCAAAATGTTAATTTTAATGTTACCAGATGTTTATTTACTGATTGCAAATAAATAGATCTGCTTATTAAACGGTTTTAGGAGCTACAAGCATTGAAAAGTATGATTTACGCACCAACACTTGGACCCCTGTAGCCATCATGAACGGACGAAGGCTCCAGTTTGGTGTAGCTGTGTTGGATGACAAGCTGTATGTTGTTGGAGGACGAGATGGACTGAAAACACTAAACACTGTGGAATGTTATAACCCTAAAACAAAAACATGGAGTGTTATGCCACCTATGTCCACACATCGGCATGGTCTCGGTAAGTTAGCATACCCAATGCCACTCAACTAAACAGCTAAATGTAAATCTATTAAAGTGTCTTTACAGTTTTAAATGTAGCTTACCGTTTGTATTATATATTTACAAATGCAATATTTCCTGATTATATATGTCTACAAATACCTTTGCTTAATATGGAAAGTGTTGCATAGGATTGCACTCTGCACCCCCCCCCCCATCTCCAAACACACTTCCCAAATAATGGACACAACACACAAATGTTGGCATAAATTGGCCGCGGCACCTTTATTGGTTTGCAAATAAAATCAAATTATCATTCTCAAAATTGTTTAGCCTTGATGGCTTAAGCAAATTATATTTCCTCAACTTTATAATAACCAGTCCCCTTATATGTGTAAGGTGACATACCACATAAAGTGCAAATGACCGGAGGGGAGGTGAGAATCTTCTTTACCAGACCTTCAGCCTGTCAGCAAAACTCCTGGGACAGTGGGCCCTTTATATAATGAGCCCCACTGCTTCCAGAGAGTTCCATCCACTCTCTTTGGCCCATTCCTACCTGCCCCAGGTGAGCAAGAAGGGCCAAAGGTCCCTTGATTACCTGAATAATGTGACCATCCTAATCAGCTAACTCCTGGGGGAAAGGCAGAGGCAACCCCATGCAGGTGCACCCAAATAATTGTGCCCTCCTATTACATTGTATTTAAGAATTATTGAAGCCTGGTTTTCAGCATGACGTTGCTAATTGGAATACTATCCATGTCTTTAAGGCTCTGTTTACATTTTGTGTGTTGCAATAGCATGTGGTAATTCACACCTTTATACCATGTGTTACAGCAATGCATGGTAACACATTATATACAGTGCTTTCATCCATTTTGAATAGCACCTTAAAGCTGAATTCCAGCTTTACCTTTCTCTTTTTGGTATAGGCAGCCTGTCCCTTCCAGTGTTCACAATTGCTTGTGCCTCTTTCCTGAATGCATTTACTGGTTGAAGAAGCAGAAGAAACCACCCTCAGTACCTCTTAATTCCCTCTCCCAATGATTTCAACCACAAGAAGTCCTGTGCTGCACTAAGTTCCTGACAATGGCCCGACCCTAAAGCCCAATGTCTGCCTCCATCTGCCAATCTTTTCAACTTTGCTGATTGTGTAGGTGGACCTTATTAGCACGAACACGCCCATTGAATGGCTGTACTCTTAGGGGGGAAAAAAGGCTGCAGTGATGTGTGGGACGTACAGGAGTTTGTGTTTGCATCATCATTGCTGCTTAAAGGTCAGTTCTTAAGAAGGAGAGTGGTTTAAGCTGTACTAATTTTATTGATTCATGATCAGAAAGGAAAAGAGGGGTTAAGGGAATGTTTTATTTTGTGCCATTCATCACAGGCCTTCATCTTCAGTGCATCTACCAAGCACATCACAACGCATGTCCCTTTTGGCACACCACAGTGCACTGATGAGGTCTGTTTAAACTCACACTGTGGCGTGTGGATATCCCATTCAGTATGACTAGTACGTAGTACTAACCGCAACGCACATCAATGCGCAAAGTACCTCAGTAGAGCTGATACTGCATTTAACTCATGTGCACCAATATAGCACAACTGCCTAACAGTTATTCCAAGGCAGCAGAGCCATAGATTCACACAGCTGATATAAAGCTATCAGGACACAAGAGTGTTCCCATACCAGAGGGGGCACTGCTGTTTTTTCAGGAAAAATTCCGGGTATTTCATAGACGCAGTTAACACTTCTAGTTCAGCAAGTCTTCACTTTTTTGAGTTTAGCTCCACTTAAAAGAGCATTTTTTTTTAACTGTTCAGCCACCTGAATAGCCTTTTCTAGTGCTTTATCAAATGCCATGGAAATGGTTCAATGTCCAATGACACTGGGGCTTGGTGCCAAGAGGTAAATGCTTATATGCTACAAACAGGTCACCAAAGAGTTAATGCAAATACACAGAATATTTGTCACTGAGGGGTTGATGCATATGCTCTTGAAGTAGAGTACATACACTGCAGACAGGTTACTGAAGGGATATCGCCATATCTGTTCAGATTTACTGTGAAACAAATCGTTCACCCGATTTTCTTATAGTCTGTACCTCACTTAAGTCTACATTTTCTTTTCATTAAAAGAAAGATTTGTATCGCACATGCCATAGCCCCTGCTATAAAGAGCAAAGCCATAACTTTCATCAGTAATAACTATAAGATGTATAATTTGAGTCTGTGTATTAATAGGTGTGGCAGTTTTAGAAGGTCCCATGTATGCTGTTGGAGGTCACGATGGCTGGAGTTATTTGAACACAGTGGAGAGGTGGGATCCTCAGGCCAGGCAGTGGAATTTTGTAGCTAGTATGTCCACACCGAGAAGCACAGTTGGTGTAGAGGTCCTTGGTGGAAAGTAAGTAAATAAATGCTATGTTCTATTTGTTATTAGCAATGTTGTGGTTCAACAGTTTTTTCTGGTGAGGAAAAAAAAAGATGAACTCGACTTGCCCTTTCTCTCAATGTATGTAAGGATCAGGTGTATAAAAAAAAATTACAGAGGATCAAATTTAAAATAAGCCAGAGGGCGTAACCCCGGGTGAGACACCCTGTCCGGGCCCTTCGCCCCTCCATCTTGGATTTGGGCATAGCCTACGAGTGGAACTGTAAGTTTTTGTTTAAAGTGTGGTTCCTATTACATAGTTGTGTCTCTTTGAGGACATCATATGTTAATAGACCTCTTTTTATTGATTTAATTTTAGTTTTACCATTGCATCCCACTCCTGATGAGTAGCTACAGGCTACGAAACGCGTAGAGTCTACATCCAGGGTGCTAAGACAAGCTCGTCATAATCATGAATTTTAATACAATACTCTATTTTTATATTATATATATTGAGGTGTATTTTGGATGTATGATGCGATTTTGTATCTGCTGT
This sequence comes from Aquarana catesbeiana, assembly GCF_042186555.1. NCBI lineage: Eukaryota > Metazoa > Chordata > Amphibia > Anura > Ranidae > Aquarana > Aquarana catesbeiana. Next base: position 837,424,623 of record NC_133324.1, on the reverse strand, counting down.
GCCAATCATGTCTATGTGTTTATATATGCTGCTCCTGGATTACCAATTTTTCATTTCTGTACCAAAAATGCTTCTCATTATCTGATTGTAAATTGACATGTTTTATTAAAGCATGTCAGTACCAGATTTAATATTATTATTATTATTATTATTATTATCATGAGTATTAACATTATCAGCAGTAATGTAGCATTGTTATCATTACTGCTAGTACCTTTTGATTGTCTCACAATCAAACGACATTTATGAATTCATTTGATGCATGCGGTGGCTTTGTAGTGTTCTGCAAAATCAATGCATTACATCATGTTCATATTAATTTTTTTTTATCATATATTGTATACATCATTGATTCCCTATTTCCAAACGCACAGACACGCCTCACGTAAAGTCTCATCATCATCTTCCTTCTTTTCCACAACCCTCAATGAACTGTTGCTCCCCAGTGCCGGCAGCACTCATGCAGCCCCAGACCATGACTCTCCCACCACCTTGCTTGACTGTAGGCAAGACACACTTGTCTTTGTACTCCTCACCTGGTTGCCGCCACACACGCTTGACACCATCTGAACCAAATAAGTCTATCTTGGTCTCATCAGACCTCAGGATATGTTTCCAGTAATCCATGTCCTTCATCTGCTTGTCTTCAGCAAACTGTTTGCGGGTTTTCTTGCGCATCATCTTTAGAAGAGGCTTCCTTCTGGGACGACAGCCATGCAGACCAATTTGATGCAGTGTGCGGCATATGGTCTGAGCACTGACAGGCTGGCCCCCCACCCCTTCAACCTCTGCAGCAATGCTAGCAGGACTCGTATGTCTATTTCCCAAAGACAACCTCTGGATATGATGCTGAGCACGTGCACTCAACTTCTTTGGTCGACCATGGCGAGGCCTGTTCTGAGTGGAACCTGTCCTGTTAAACCGCTGTATGGTCCTGGCCACCGTGCTGCAGCTCAGTTTCAGGGTCTGGGCAATCTTCTTATAGCCTAGGCCATCTTTATGTAAAGCAACAATTATTTTTTTCAGATCCTCAGAGAGTTCTTTGCCATGAGGTGCCATGTTGAACTTCCAGTGACCAGTATGAGAGAGTGAAAGCGATAACTCAACAAATTTAACACACCTGCTCCCCATTCGCACCTGAGACACTAATGAGTCACATGACACCAAGGAGGGAAAATGGCTAATTGGGCCCAATTTGGACATTTTAACTTAGGGGTGTACTCACTTTTGTTGCTAGCGGTTTAGGCATTAATGTTGAGTTATTTTGAGGGGACAGCAAATTTACACTGTTATACAAGCTGTACACTCACTACATTACATTGTAGCAAAGTGTCATTTCTTCAGTGTTCTCACATGAAAAGATATAATAAAAAAATTACAAAAATGTGATTTTTGTGAGATATTGTATATGCTATCATATAGGGGCTATTGGTCCCCTTTGTGATTAGCAAAAAAAAGTTATGTACAAATAAATACACACACCCCTACAAAAATGCATGTATTTATGAAAACAGCAATTGTCCTACACATGTATATCAGCGCACAGTGAGAGCAATAATTTTAGCACCAGTGAGAGCAATAATTTTAGCAGAGTGAGAGCAATAATTTTAGCACCAGTGCTCCTGTGTAACTCTAAACTGATGACATGTAGGGTCATAAACAGGTGCACTAATGCTGTGCAAAATAACAAATTAGAACTACCAACATATTATTCTCTAGGGTGTCTGCTTTCAAAAAAACAATATTTTGGGGTTTATAGGTAATCTTCAGGTCTAAAATGAGTTTTAAAACGTAAACAAAAAATTAAAAAAAATGTCTCCAGGACTGCCGTTGGGGAGGGATGGCGGCAAAATGCACCTTCGCCTAAGTAGACAAAAACTTTTGCACTGGCCCTGCTGTCACCAGTGCAGTACAGCGTTATAATAGAACTGGTTTAACAATGATCAGGGATATTATTATTATTTTTTATTTATTTATTTTTCTCGAATCGTCTTCCAGGGCAGCATCCGAGAGATAGGCTCCTCCTCCCTAAAACAGGAAACACATTAGTCCACCATTATAAATTTCACACTCTTACCTGTGTGCCTCAGTTGTTTGTGTTTCCTCCGGACCCACAGGAGCTGCAAGAACGTTTGTTATTTTATTTTCACCTGTCTCTGTGCTTGTTGCAGGAGACCCCCTGCCAGCATCCCATACAGCCCAAGGGGCTTTGGGAGGGCGAGCAGGCGCAGCACTGGGCAACATTGCTCAAAGCCTGAGATTTCGCCCCTACTGAGGGGTCTGCAATCATCCCCCCAGGCTGCAGGAAGACTCTGTCATCCCCACCCCATGCCGCTGTTTAGGCCTGTGTATGCTTCCGCAAGCACCCCCCTCTGGCTTTCCGCAGAATCTGGAGCCCGCCAGGGGGGATGGATACATGCATAGATGGGCGCCCCCCCCCCCACCGCCGCCAACCGCTGCCGAAATCCTCAGCAGCAGAGGGTCTAGCAGGGAGGGGTTTGCACCTTCTAAATTAGGTCCCTGGTGGCTGCGGCTGTCCCCCCAAACGAATCCGCCGCTCTCCGGGCGGCGCAGCAGCGTCCTCACCGCCACAGGCCGCTACAGGAAGTCGGGGGTGTACCAAGATGGCGCCGAGGAAGTTCCGCTTCCGGGTTGGCGGCCATTTTCCCGTAGTCTATCTACTGCGGAGATAGAGCAGGGACACCTAGGGGCGGGAAGGTTAAAAAAAAAAAGAAAGAAAACAGAATACAAATAGCAAATTTGTTCAATGCTACCCTTCACTACCAGCACAGTTACTCTACAATACAGCGGCATGTGCAGGTGTGTCCACCAACCTGCACGGGGTCAGCCGGGGGCGGGGCCGGAGCTTATGCAGGAAGCAGATAAAAAGGCCTCTAAGCAGAGGATCCTGGTGGCTGATCATGTCTGACGCTTCCCCACCCTGCCCTGCAGATCCTGCAAATCAGGACAGCTCCAAGGTAAGCCAGAATATTCTTGAATTATCTCTGTCTTAACCTCTTTACTGCCTATCTACAGGCAGTTCCTTTGACTCACGGGGATTTTCTTTGTTGTTCTCTATGCTCGCTTGCAGGCAAAGACCCCTGAGGAAAGGAAGGCTAAAGGCAAAACATGTGCCTCATGCAGCCACAGGCTTTCCCCAGATTGGAAAAAGCCCCTGTGTCAGAAATGCTTAGACAAAATGGTGGCAAAAGAATCACAGGGATTTTTGAAAGGCCTGCTCAATTCTTTTAAGAAAGAAATTCAGAGCACCATGGCACCACTACGCTCAGCTATAGAGAAATTAGAAACGCCAGCAAGTGTCGCTCAGGCCAGTATCCCATCTACCAGCGGAACACACATTCCAAGGGATCAAGGTACAGGCAGAACAAGAGGTGGATTCAGATGAATCTGAACAATCTGAATCAGAAGACGGTATCTGTTCAGACTCAGAGGAGGAAGATGACACGACAGCCTGCAACCTGTTTCCTTCTGAGGACACAGACAGTCTTCTCAAAGCCATCACTGACACTCTAGGCATTAAAGAACAGAAAACCGCAGAACTCACTATGCATGACAGAATGTACAAAGGGCTCCAGCCCAAGAAGCCAAGAACGTTCCCGGTACACCAAACACTTAAAGACATAGTCAAAAAGGAATGGGAAGACCCAGAGAAAAAGCTTTTCATCCCCGCCACAATCAAACGCAGATACCCGTTTGCGGAAGCAGACACCAAAACCTGGGCTAAATGCCCCAAGGTGGATGCCTCTCTGGCAAAAATCACGAACAAATCGGACTTGGCTTTTGATGACGCAGGTACCCTCAGCGACCCCATGGACAAGAAAATAGAAGCTCTCCTGAAAAGGGCATGGGAAGCAGGGGCGGCAAACCTAAATCCGGCTATTGCTTCCACCTGCACAGCCCGAACCTTGCTAATCTGGCTAACCCAGCTGCAAGATCTATTGGAGAACGACACACCCAGGGAGGAACTAATTAAAACCATCCCCACACTAACTAGAGCGGCAGCTTTCTTGGCAGATGCTTCAGCAGAAACTGTCAGAATATCCTCTAGGACCACGGCACTACTAAACTCGGCCCGCAGAGCCCTGTGGTTAAAATCCTGGGGGGGGGATGCACCTTCCAAGAACCGTTTATGTAGCATACCATTCACTGGAGACCTACTGTTTGGTCCCGAACTAGAAACAGTCCTGGATAGGACTGCAGCAAAAAATAAGGGGTTCCCTCAAACCAAGAAGAGACAAGGGAAGGCGCCCTTTCGGCATTTCAAGAAATTCAATAAGCCAGGGGCAAAAAAGCACTGGGGTCAACAAAACAAGAAAGGCAAAAGTGAATTCATCCTCAAGCCTAATACCCAAAAGAACAAAAAACAATGACTGCCTTCAGGTGGGGGGCAGATTGGCGGCTTTCTCCCACCAATGGGAGGAGATAACAGAAAACAAATTCATACTGCGCACCATAACGGATGGTTACGCAATAGAATTCTCCAACCGCCCCCCAACCAAATACTTAGCGACCATGCTACCCAAGGACAGCAATCAAGCAAAGGTGTTTCTAGAATCCCTACAGAAACTATTAGATCAGAAGGTGATTTGTCACGTTCCCCAAGAGGAGGAACAAAAGGGCTTCTACTCACACATCTTCGCAAAAAGAAAACCATCAGGCAAACTAAGGCTGATACTAAACCTCAAACCACTCAACCGAGGAATAAGATACAAGAGATTCAGAATGGAATCTATCTATTCAATCAGGAACATCCTACCGCAGGAGACATTCATGGCAACACTAGACTTACAGGATGCCTACCTACATGTCCCCATAAGGAAGGATCACCAAAAGTTTCTAAGGTTCGCAATCCAGGGGCCAGCAGCTACGCTGCACCTACAGTACACAGCTCTCCCCTTCGGAATCTCCTCGGCTCCAAGAATATTCTCAAAAATAATGGCGGAAGCGCTAAAAGGTCTAAGACAGGAGGGTATTGGAATAATACCATACTTAGACGACCTCCTGTTCTTTGCGGACTCAGCAGCAATCCTAGAAAACAACCTGCGCAAGAGTATGATCTATCTGCAAAACCTGGGATGGTTAATAAACGCAGAGAAATCGCAGATGATCCCAAGCCAGAGAGTAGTGTACCTGGGATACGTGCTGGACTCCAGACTGTCAAAAATTTTCCTAACAAAGGAAAAAGACGTAAAAATGACACAAGCAATTACGTCCCTGCTAAGGAACCATTCCACAACGATCAGGCACGGAATGTCCGTACTAGGACTGATGACGTCTTCCATTCCAGCCATCACCTGGGCACAAATTCACATGCGACCCTTACAGAACTACATTCTGTCCCAATGGGATGGCAGGCAAGCATCCCTAGAAAAATCCATTCCCGTCCCCGCCACAGTCAAACAAACACTCTACTGGTGGCTCAGCCCACTTCGGGTCATCGAGGGGCGCAGATGGGCTCAAGTCAATCCAGTCAGCATCACCACCGATGCAAGCGCCCTAGGATGGGGAGCCCACATGGAAGGGCGGTTCTCGCAAGGGAAATGGACACCCAAATGGGCACAAGCCTCCTCAAACTTGAGAGAGCTGAAAGCTGTGGGGGAAGCGCTAAAAACCTTCAAGCCAGCATTACAGGGGAAGGATGTAAAGATACAATCAGACAACGCAACGACAGTCGCATACCTAAACAGACAAGGGGGCACAAAACCCCAAAAACTGATGAGACTGACACAATCTATCCTACTGTGGACAGAAGTGAACATAAGATCGATATCCGGTATTCATCTAAAAGGAACAGACAATACAGTGGCAGATTTCCTGAGCCGGAAAACGATAAAACACACGGAATGGTCACTAAACCAAACAACCTTCACTCAAATCACCCAGAAGTGGGGAATACCCGAAGTAGACCTATTTACTTCCAGGGCGAACGCAAAATCTCCGATATTTTTCTCCCTGGACCCTACAGATGGCAACAGCGGGGTGGATGCTTTCAACCAAAACTGGAAATGGCATCTGTGCTATGCATTCCCTCCAACTGCCATAATCCCAAAAGTAATCCAAAAAATCAAGGCAGAGAAAACAACAGTAATACTAATAGCACCACACTGGCCCCAGAGAGCATGGTTCAGTCATTTAAAAAATCTCAGCATACAACCTCAGCTGACACTGACGGACCGCCCGGATCTACTGTCACAAGGCCCAGTCAACCATCCGAACCACAAAATCTTGAAGCTCTCGGCTTGGTTACTGAGAGGGTAAAACTCCAGAACAAAGGCCTGTCAGACAGAGTAATCAACACCATCTTAAACAGCAGAAAGCCGGTAACGAGAGCCATCTATGAGAAAATAAGGAAAAAATTTGTTTCTTGGTACGAAGACAGACCAATCTCCAACGGTGGGATAATTCCAATAGTTTTGGACTTCCTACAAGATGGTGCAGACAAAAACATATCACCAAGTACCCTGAAAGTACAAGTTGCAGCACTTTCCTCGGTCATGGATACTAGACTAGCGGAAGACCCGCTGATAAGACGATTCCTCATAGCTCTTAAAAGATCCAAACCAGCCAAATTGTACAAAACTCCCACCTGGGACATGGGCACAGTACTTAAGGGCTTTCTCTCCCCTCCGTTTGAACCTATCGAGGACAGCTCAGACAAAAACCTCACGTTAAAAACTGCGCTCCTTCTGGCCTTAGTATCCGCCAGAAGAGTGAGTGAGATCCAAGCTCTATCTTCAATAGAACCATACTGTCTAATACATCTGGACAAGATAATTCTCTCTCCAGATCCGGCCTTTCTACCCAAGGTCTCTTCTACATTTCACAGAACCCAAAACATCGTCATACCCTCACTTCCAACAACCATGGATAGTAGGAAAAGAAACATTTACAGCAAACTTGATGTAAGGAACACGCTCATAGCGTATCTCGAAAGAACAAAAGAATGGCGTAGAACGACCTCCCTCTTCATCCTCTATGCAGGAATCAACAGAGGGAAACAAGCTTCAAAAAGCACCATCAGCAGATGGATAAGGATGGCCATACAGATTACCTATAAAGGCACAGAATCTCACTCCACCTAGTGAAATCAGAGCGCACTCAACTAGAGCCTGGGCAACCTCGGCCGCAGAGAAAGCAGGGGCAACTCCGGAGCAGATCTGCAGGTCAGCGACATGGTCGAGCTTCAGTACTTTCGCTAAGCACTACCGCATAGACCAGCTGTCTGACCAAGACCAAGCATTTGGTCGTAAAGTGCTCCAGTCTCTAACCCCACCCTAGTAAGTATTGCTTGATATATCCTCTCGGATGCTGCCCTGGAAGACGATTCGAGAAAACAGAGTTAGGTACCTGGTAACTCTTTTTCTAAGAAGTCTTCCAGGGCAGCACTAGTTCCCACCCTTGAAACAACAAAAACCAGGTACAGAGGGGGAGCTTGCAGCTTACAGGGAATTCCTTCGGTGCTTTAACATAACTGAGGCACACAGGTAAGAGTGTGAAATTTATAATGGTGGACTAATGTGTTTCCTGTTTTAGGGAGGAGGAGCCTATCTCTCGGATGCTGCCCTGGAAGACTTCTTAGAAAAAGAGTTACCAGGTACCTAACTCTGTTTTTTTGTATTACTTTTTTTTATTCTATTTTTTCGATTCTTAAAAAAAAAATCCTAGCACACTGTGCCCAGAGCAATACAGTGTTACCATAGTAACACTGTACTACTCTGGGAAAGTGATCAGAATTTTGTTTTTTGTTGTTTACACATTGATTGTATATAACCAATGAATTTCATTGGTATAAGCAACCATTTTTACTGAATAAAACTAGTTCATTCAGTGTCTTTTGTTGTGATTAACTGTGATTGGTCAAAGTTAATCACATGGTACAGATGGGCTGTAATTTGCCTATCTGTACCGTGTGTTCTTTGTGACCAATTACAGTTACAAAACCATCCATTGTTTACAACTTTCATGTGATCTACTGTGATTGATCACAGCGATCGCATGACACTTGCGGCGGTGGACACCACCGGTGACAGATTTTGCTGCTGCGTGGCCCTGTGTTCTGGCAGAACGTCGTATGATGTCCTCCCAGAACAACAGTTCTCCCACCTGGCCGTCATTTTACTATAGGCTGGGCAAGAAGGTGTTCAAGAGTTTACACAGAAGTGGGCTATTTCTGTGGTTGACCCTGCTGTTTCTTTCCTAAACAAACACCTCTCTGTACCCATTTAAGATGTTTCATCTTTTAAAGATTCTGTGGACAGAAAATTTGATACTCTTTTAAAAGCTCTTCATTCTGGCAGACCCAGCTGTGCAACCAGCTCTGGCTGCTTTTTCAGTATGTCAAACCACAGCTAAATGGACCAGGGCAAAGATCAACGAATATGACCTTGTCTTTCAGGATTAGACAGTTGCAGTGCAATTACAACAACTTCCATCTGCTCCTCTTTTGTGTGTAGATGCCTTAGAACATGTCAAGAGAAAATATCCAGAATGGCCCTTATTTCTGTTCATCATATGCACAAGATTCTCTGGATAAGCATGGACAGCAGAACCTGCCTGTAAGAAATGCCTTATACAATTGCCATTTCAAGGAAGACCTCTTCAGATGCTCCTAGCTCCTCAAAACACACTCCACGTTTCAACTTCAAAGCCTAAGTTTAGCCTCTTTTTTTTGGCACTAGGTTTGGCCCACAAAGGCCACCAAGCCCTCCCCAAAGACCTCTTTGGAATTAAGGAGAGGCCCACTCTTTTTAAGAGTTGGGGGATATTTGTTGAAGTTTGCATCCGTCTAGATCACAGATGTCCCAGACCTGTGGGTTCAATTGGTATTTTTCAAAGGATAAAAAATATAATTTAAAACTACCTCCTCACCGCTTTCTTCTGTCAAATCAGTCAAGAAATGTTCCTAGGGCAGTCAGATTTGCAAAAGGCCCTGAACCACCCCTTGTCCCAGGTATTCGTTGTACCAGTACTGCCACAGGACAGGTTCAAGGGATTCTTCGCAGACCTGTTCATGGGACTAAAACCCATCGGCTGTATCTGTCTTATCCTGGACTTAAAGCGGATGTAAACCTGAAAAAAACATGTTTTAATCAAGACTTTTACCTGGTACAGTAGAAGATGTCAAGTCATCTGTGCCCAGTCTTGCCACGAAGAGTTAAACCAGCTCTGAGCAATCCTCTTGTGTTTTTGTAGTAAGATAAAAAAAAGATACACAGATGAGTTTGTGTCACCACATCCCCCACTGCTGTGACCCATCTGATTTCTTTATCTCATGAACCAGCAGAGCGTAGAATGTGTGTTTAAAATTCCAGCTTCATATCCCTCTTCTTTTCTTCTCCAGCTCTCCCAAGATTAGCTGCTCCACACTTCAGCATGATTGGGCATGCTGAAGTCATGTGGTGCCTCTTCTGAGTTTTGACTGGATGTTACTCAAAACTCAGGAATAGGAGTTTAGAGGTGGGCGGGGAGTCTTGTGACATCACAACGCCACCCACCGAGCTCCAGCAAAGAGACCCACCCACATTCCAGAGTTTTGTGGGGCTCTTGCTGCTTAAGGGTGTGACATTTTCAAGGTGGGGAATACTCATGCAAGAGACTTGCATGTGTAAATATACATTAATACTGTGCCATTAGTTTGTACTGGGTGAGTGGTGGGTTTACATTCGCTTTAAAGGATATCTAGAGGTTTCGTATTTTTTTTTTTATTTTTTTTTTTTTTAAACAAATATGTCATACTTGCCTCCTCTGTGCAGTTGATTTTGCACAGAGTGGCCCCGATCTTCCTCTTCTGGGGTCCCTCAGCGGACTCCTGGCTCCTCCTCTTTTCAAGTGCCCCATTGGAGACCTCGGGCCTCGTGCGGGCGTGCTCCCGTGTCCTGCTGCTGCGTCTATTGACACAGACAGCAGGACTCCGCCCCGTTTCCCGCGTCATTGGATTTGATTGACAGCAGTGTGAGCCAATGGCTGCGCTGCCATAAATCTATCCAATCAGGACCGAGACACCGGCTGGAGCTGGGGGCTCATTCCAGTCACTGGAAAGACCGGGTTCAGGTAAGTAAAAGGGGGGCTCTGGGGGACAGTTGCATCACAGGATGTTTTTCACCTTAATGCATAGAATGCATTAAGGTGAAAAACCCTGAGGATTTACATCCACTTTAAAATCCATTCCTGTGTCCTGTATTGTTCAATTAAGATAAGAGGTATTTTGACTTGCCTGTAAATTTCGTATCTTGGAGTACACTTTAGGACACAGGCCACCCTCTGTAAACTCTCATTGTTAACTTTGCATTGCTTGATACAAAACTGAGGACTCAAGGGAGTGGGGTAATGGGAGAGGTGTTTGCACAAAAGCCTGCTGGTGTCCAATCATCTGAAGGTACAAAGCTAGAACCCATGGTGTATGAATAAAGTACCTGTGTCCTGTACTGTACTCCATGATATGGATTTATAGAGAAGTCAAAATTCCTCTTTTTTCTTGTTTTCTTTCTGAGACATTCCTACTATATCTGTATGAATATAAATATAAAGTGTAATAAAATTTTAAAAAAGTGTGTGTGTCCAATCATGTGGATGGAAATCAACAATAAAAAAAACAATATAGTGAAAAATATAGATTTAAATGCACAGTCCCATGTTAGGATCAGCAATATAAACTTATAGGTGAAAACACAATAGTTCAGTGCAAAGATGTGCATAAAAATGTGGTGATGACTTGATTTGAAAAATGAAAAGGTGATCCAGTACAGTGCTCCAGAATCATCCACCGCATCCCTGTGGAATGGACACTCACCAGAAAAGCTGGCTGCCGTTACAGCAGCAAACATGCATTCAGTGTAGATCCGCCATTTGTTGTGGGGAAGGCTGTTCAGCAAGTCGCACCATCCGGATCTAGCTGTAGTAAATAAAGCTCACCAGGAGCCAGATGAAGTCTCCAGAGTGTAGTATTTATTGGAATTGTAAGTTAAAAGCCAAAATAAAATGAATCATAAAAACATATGACAATGTGTGCCACAGCCGACCCGGTATCGGACAAGTGGCCTGACGTCAGCACTAGTGTCTACACCCGAATATTTTCGTCCAATAGGACGTTATCAAAAATCTATATTTTTCACTACATTTTTTTTTTGTTTATTTCCATCCACATGATTGGACATTTATTTATGTTTATATATAAATATTTTTTTATTTTTTGGGGTTTTTTTCTTTTTTTGTTTTTTTACTTTAGCATTTTTTAATTTTAACACTTTTTTTGGACTTTATTTCAATGTGCTGTCCGTTTATAACACATTATTCTCATCTCATCGCTGTTTGTTTACTTTTGGTGCTACACACTTTTTCTTAAGTAATAAACCAAATTTATAAATAATAATCGTATCTTTGTCAGCTGCCGCCCCACCACAGCACAGAGATACATTTTTTTTATTTATGAAAATAAATAGGCAGCCAATAGTAGTTCACTATAACAATTATCTAGAGCTGCAGGGAGAGGCTGGAAAGAGCAGCTTCATACTGGCAGGAAGTGCTGTGATGTCATGTCTGTGTAAACACAGTATAGTATTGTTTTTACAGTCTCTCCTATGAAGGGGTCTGTAGCAGGGTTTGAAGCCAGAGAGCTATTTTAAAACAACAAATAGCCATTGTTCCTGCACAGTTTTGAACCCACACAGGAGATTCAAGTGGTTAAATGATTTCTTGAAAATCAAAACATTAGGAAAGATTAGTACGTTGCTAGTGATAATTGGTTCCTCACCATAGGGAAAACGAAATTCTCTCTGGAGCACATTAATGTTGAATTAGTTCCCAACCTATGCAAAACCCTTTTCCCCATTATGCCTAATTTTTGCTGGGAAGGAATGCCATTTCTAGCAAGAAATAGGTTCTCTGCATTTAAATTAAGTTTCAACTCCAGGCAAAACGTTTTTCTGTGTAGATATAGTAGTGAATGGTTAGAACCTCTGCCAGTTGTTTTTTTTTTTTTTTTTTTCTCCTTGTCCCCATCTCTTGAGTAGATTGCCCGTTACTTACTCCTGGGACAGCAAGTGATGGGAAATCTTTTCAACAGGGATTTGGACAAAAACACGTGATCTCCTCAGTTGGGTCACAGAGAGAAATTAAAACTTGGCAGAAATTGTAGCTCTTTCTCACAATAGCCAATGCAACAAAACACATTTTGGCTGAATTTAGACTTTACTGCAGGTGGTAGTTACAGCCATTTATGTGAGAGAATTCCAGTGTTTGACCACCCTTACAGGGAAGAAGTGTACTGGCAATGAAATAAAATGTCTAACAGATGTGAATTTATGTACACATTTCTCTTCATATTGAAAAACATAAAACGTTGGGCCATCTGCCCGCAAGTGGGATCCACGGAATAAACTGGCACATTTTGGTTTGGTTGTCCTCCAGGCTTTATGCAGTGGGTGGTCGAGATGGAAGTTCTTGCCTCAAGTCTGTAGAATGCTTTGATCCTCACACCAATAAGTGGACCCTGTGTGCGCAGATGTCCAAGAGGAGAGGTGGAGTTGGGGTCACCACATGGAATGGCTTCCTTTATGCGATTGGAGGACATGATGCTCCAGCTTCTAATTTAACATCTCGACTTTCAGACTGTGTAGAAAGGTAACATTTCATTTACACTGCTAAAGAAATAAGCTGCCAAAGCTGATAGCAAGAAATTTTCATTTTAATAAAATCAATGTGATTCCAGACTCTCTGGAATTTTAAGCACCAGCCAGTTATAAATTAACTCAAGATTTGCTGAAGTACAGCTATATTTAATGCTTCTGTGCAATTACTGTAGGGATTAACAGGGGGTGAAAAACTTGATTTCTTGTAAGATTTTCTATGGTATATTACTTTTGGTAAATGTGTTAGTACAATCTATATATATTTATGACACCTAATTAAATTCAGAGGCTTTGTATTTAAAACCATTCACATTTTTCTCTAACGCTCCATGCAGGGCAGCAGAGAAATGTCTGGGATCTCTCTGTACAGAAGCATCGGCGAGTTAGAAATGTGTGCAACCACTGCTATGCTCCAGTTTCTCATTCACAAAGACATTACTTTTTGCAGATCATGTAGTATTCAAAGGGGGGAGAGCAAGGGGGCAGGACTGAGTGAAGCACGTGGTAGCAAGAACATCATTTGGTGAACATAAATGTAGTTTATTGGTTGCCATAAGATAAAAAACAAGGTACATTGATAAATATACATATACATGGTGGTAATGCATGGGTAATACAATACATCTCAGTCATGACTTGAATATCACAAGAAACAGCAAGCAACAACTTTCCAAAGTGCACCAAAAATATCATTAAGATAAAATTATAAAATATAGTAATGCCTACAAACTCGGGCCTCTTGGATCCTTAGGTAGGGTGTATGGTTAGCTAACAAAGCTATATGGATATTATGTAGCAAAGAGTATGGCAGCTCTACGCGTTTCTTGGCTGGAAGCCCGCTCGTCAGGAGCCAGCACTTGATGTTTCTAAAAGTAGAGATATTGGTATTAACTTAGATAATAAATAATGGAATGAGTGCAGAGGTGAGCGGGGGTGAAACTAGAAAGGCCCCCATACCCAATGCATTCTAACTTACTCGAGTTCAAAAAGATGACGGTGTGATGTCGGGCAACACGAGCCATCCGGGCGCACTCCCCACCAGGAGCCGCAGCGGGCAGACCAGCAGCGGCGCCCCACAGGCGCCAACCAGGGTGGGCACGGAACCAGGCAACCTAGGTGTAGGGTGAAAGGTAAGGTGAACCAGGGTGTTCACAAGGGGAGAGTGAGAAGCGTGAGGGAATGAAAAAAGGGGGAAGAATAGTTGGGGGGGGGGGGAGTGAAAAAGATCATGTAGTAGGCAGAACAAGTTTTCCTGAATCTTTCCACCAGACCAGTGTCTGTAATACCACTCTTCAGCCAGGCAGCTTGGTAGGAGCCAATTCTTGAGTAGATGCTGAAGTCAATGTAGCATTAATTAACATAGAGGTGGCTATTTTAGGAAAAAAACACTAGTCCACTTGCATTACATGGAACATTCTAGATAGCTGCAGTTTGGCCGTCCCTGTGTGGACGTTTACATAGCTTTAAAAGGCTGCATGAATAAATTCACACTTTTATAGCTATAGTATAATCTTTCAAAAATATCTACATTTTATCCTTAAAAAAGCACAGCAGTCCTTGAGCTCCAGGCAAGTGATTATTGCCTAGGCTGAGATGGAGCCATTAATCTGCTGTAGGTAAGAGGACGTATTTCCTATAGCTACAGTACAGGCCTCATGTAAATATGTTAAACAGGGCTACATCTGCCTTATTGATATGTGCATGCTACTAACATTACTAATATGATTTCTTTTATAGATATGACCCCAAAACAGACATGTGGACTTCAGTGGCCTCCATGAGCATTAGCAGGGATGCAGTAGGAGTCTGCCTGTTGGGTGACAAGCTTTATGCTGTTGGCGGATATGATGGACAGAGTTACCTTAATAATGTGGAAGCATATGATCCACAGTCAAATGAATGGAGCCAGGTCAGTAGCTCTAGCAGTAACATTTGATGACAAATATATTTATTCTTAAAGCGGTAGTAAACACGCTGAATTTTTTTTTCTTTCCCTACGCCTGTAAGGGAAAAGGCATAATGAGCTAGTATGCACCGCATACTAGCTCATTATGAGATACTTACCTCAAAACGAGGTGCCGGCATCTCACCTGGTCCATGCCGAGGGAGCTGACATTTCTCCCGCGCATGTGCGCGGGAGACTTCTTTCCGGCAAGGTCCGTAGTTTGCCGGTCTTTCATCCGAGAATGCCCTGTGTGCACGCGCCGCTGCAGTCAGCAGCTCATTGCGAGGGGAATATCTCCTAAACCGTACAGGTTTAGGAGATATTTTTTTTACCTACAGGTAAGCCTTATTATAGGCTTACCTGTAGGTAAAAGTTTTAAAAATAGGTATACAACCGCTTTAAAGATTTCACTAACTTTTTCAAATAGGAAAGATTTTCATTTTTCAAATTATCTGTTATAGCTCCCCTACATTTAGACTGGCCAATTACTAGTAGACTTTTGTTTTCAGAATGTTCCTTCCATTTTATAATCATTAGTGGGTTAAATCATTGTTCATTTTTGCTGTAACTACAAAAAAAGGAGCAGAATGGAAAATTTCTCTCGAGTGAGTGAACAGTGAACAGTGAATGTGGTTTTCATTTGGGGAAAATCCATTCACTCCATAAAACATTTGCTTTTAACATTCGATTTTGAAGTACTTTTAAATGACATTCATCAAGTCATCCAATGTACTCATGAAACATGTCTTTGGTACAAAAATCTACTAATGTATGGCCATCATTAGTCACCTAATGACAGCAAGTCTAAAGCAACCCATAGACATTGGAAGACAGTTGGCTATGCCAGCATGATCTTACCACCAAAAGATCAACCAAGCATGCATGTTTTTGGCTGCGAAGAGCAGAATACCAGATTATCTCAGGGAGGTGCAGAGAACTCTATCAAAAAAGAAAAATACATGTGGTCGATCAATTTTGTTTAAAAAATAAATGTTTAGTGGATGGTTGCACATATACAACAAAAACTCTTAGGGCCAGTTCACACCACATGCAGTCCATTGCGTTTTTTTTTTCTGCATCAAAAACGCATGAAAAGTAGGTAATATGATTTTTAATGGCATAGTTCACACCAGTGCTTGCAGTTCCAATGCGTTCCAGTTCCAAAAAAAAATAAGAACATGCTGCATTTTTCTTGCACTGGACTGTACTGGAATGCTGAAAAAAGAATCAAAAAAGCACTGGAATGCACCTAAATGCACCAAAAATGCACTGGAACACACGTACTTATTTAAGGTTAAAAAAAAGGGGGGTGCACTGGACTGCATCAAAAACGCATTGGAACACATCAAAAACGCGTCAAAAACGTGCATGCAGAAAAAGCATCTGGAACGCATCCGGACTCCGTTTTTTCCTGTGTGAACTGGCCCTCAAGCAGGATTTTCCCCTACAGCAAAATCAGCTCCTAGAAGCAGCTGTTGGTTAAAACAATTATTCCCTTTATTGCCTTTCTGAACTCAGAAGCACTTATCAAAATCTTTGAGCAGTTTAAGATCAGCAGATAATCTGCTGTTTTTTTTTTTATACAGATATAAGAGTGGTATTCCCTAAAAGAGATGTATGACGAAAGCTTTCTTGGCCATACTTCCCTTCTGGGTCACAGGAGTGCACTTAACTTGTACTCTCCTGTGACCCAGAATCAGCCCACAGCGGCTGTTGGCTGATGTTGCAGAGCTGCTCTATGTTCTGAAAGGATCCCAACAATGTAGGGATCCACCCAAATGCTTGACCGGCAGCTGGCTCAGCCTCTCAGCGTGTTGCTGAGAGCCTGAGCCAGCTGATCCCACCCCCTCCCCGGTGCTTTCCCCAGTGACAGTCACTGCCGTCTGCTCAGAGAGAACTGATCAGAGGTCATGTGATCTCTAGAGCTGGCGGGAGGCAGCTGCAGCATGGAGGTGAGTATGTACTATTATTTTTTTGGACTCCCACACTTCTTCTTTAAGGGCTTGTTGACACCAGCACTGTTGGGCTGAGTTGCCCATTGCAGTCCAACACAAAGGACAAGGCCAATAGCCTTATATTGCAAGGTTTTAGTTCATACCAATGCATAGTGTTGGTATGCGCTAAAAAAATAAAGGACAGGTTGTATTGCACTTTGTGATGCGTTAAAACATCTCTTACCTCCTGGTTAAACCATAGAAGTTTCAAAAAGGTTAAAAAAACAAAAAAAAAAACGCACTGCATGTTAAAAATGTAAGCCAGGCCCTAAGAAATTACATTTATATGGTTATTTTAGTTAATTTGTGACATCATTGAAGATATAGTGTGTTTTGTTTTCTTTTTTGTATTTTAGGTTGCCCCATTGTGCCTTGGAAGAGCCGGAGCATGTTTGGTCACAGTGAAACTATAGCTTGCAAGTTTTGTATATCATCTGCACAACCTTCCCAAAGAGCTGATTATCCATGGCATATTTATTGACTCAATATTTTTTGTGAATGTTTTAAAAAAAAAATACTACTACTATTTATCACATTGTATCTAAATGCACACTCTATAGATGTTGATCATTTATCTAAGAAAAGAGTATTTAACATATTATATTGGACCAACCTAAAACACACACATAGAATAGAGAGATTTTATTTAAATATGTTACTGGATGATTTGCAGGGCAAAACGGGTAACAGTTTACAATCATCAGAGAATGTTTCAGTATTATTTAGCTGCTGTCTCCCTGTAATCTCACTGCAAAGCTGTCACTAGGTGTCTGCATGTCACTGCAAGTGCAATAAGGACTGCTTGAAGTTGGCGAGAGTCCAGATTATGGGTGGAAAATTGTTGTACCTTCCACTATATTTGGCACAGTATGTGCAGAAGTGGAAAACAATGTAGAAACATTTGTATGGAGAAAGTACTATAGGAAAAAAATTAACAGAGAACGAAAAGGAGGGAGAAAGCTAGCTATGCTGTTCATGTTTATTCATTAGCAGTGTGACCTTGTAAAGTGTTCATTGCTTTCTTGTGTTTAACTAAATGCATTTTTTTTGTTATATACACACACGCACACACACTTTTTTGTTTCATGGAACATTTTCATTATGTTATTATCTCAAAGACTCCTGGGTATGTATACAAAAACATTAACCTCTCGTACAGATTTAGTTTTGTTAAAGGTAAAAAGGGGCTGTAAACCCTTGTGTTTTTTCACCTTAATGCATCCTATGCATTAAGGTGAAAAAACATCTGGCATTGACTGCCCCCCTCCCCCAATCCCCCCCCCCCCCCCCGTTTTACTTACCTGAGCCCTGGAATTTGAATTTGAAAGCACTGTCTCTCTGCCCGGGGTTCTCGGCTCTTGATAGGATAGAATGATAGCAGCGCAGAATGATGCTACTGTCAATCAGATCCAATGCCGAGGGGTGGGGCCGAGTCCTGCATTTGGCCTCTATGGACGCCGAATGCTGGACTCGGGAGCACGCCCGCAAGGTAACCCCCCGGGAGAGCGCTTCTCCTAGGGGTTTATCTGATGTTGAGAAGAGCCGCAAGAGCTGCCGTTGGACCCCAGAAGACAACGTTCCGGACCACTCTGTGCAAAACGAGCTGCACAGTGGCGGTAAGTATAAGTTTGTTATTTAAAAAAAAAAAAAAACATTTACAATCACTTGAATTTTAGCTTTAAAAAAAAAAAAAACTCTCTACAGCTACAGTGTAATCGGTAATAAAGCATGTCCTACCTTGTGCAGGCAGCTCAATCCTTTAGAGATCTTCTATGCAAAAATGCCAGTCCTATGTGTCTGGGTTTCCTGCTCTACGATGGTTAATAACTTTGGGTTTTCGGGCAGAACTGCAGCAACAATGGCCTGATGGGGATTCACCCTGTTCCTCGTCCTTAATTAAGAAAAAGTATTTTCTTGTTTACACTGCATGTAACACAATCTCAGAATAGGGGAGAGTGAGATGAATGACATGATTCTCTCCCCTTTGTAGAGATTGTGTTAGTGCTGTGTAAATTAAGAAAGTGCTTTTCTCAGTGAGGGAACAAGTGGCAGGTCCCCCTTGCGGTCCATCTTCACTGCATTTCTGCCCCCAAGATCTGAAGCTATTAACCATTGCTTTTTCCGGACATTCAGAGACAAGAAGAAGAAAGGCATGCCTGCGGATGACATTACTGATGAGAAATGCCACTTTAGCTGTATTTTTTTTCTTTTTCTTTTTTTATCTTTAGCTAGCTAGTTTTGTATGCATAATTAGGAGAATTTGTGTGGTAATAATTCCATGAAACACAAGTATATGCAGTATACAGACGTGTGTGTGTGTGTGTATATATGTGTATGTTATATGGGGGTTGGCTAGCTTAATGTGCCTGGTAGCTGCCCACTTTTATTAAATGAAAAGCAAATTTAAAAAGTTCATCACAAACTGATTGCCAACGCAGGGGTTCTTCTCCAATACAAATAACACAAAAACACCAAGCCATCTGTCTCTTAAAAGAGAAGTATGGCTTTCCAGAAAAAAAAAAACATTTATACTCACCTGGGTGGATGAAGCATTGATCTGATGCTGCATCTGTTCCCCACCGGCTCTGTAGTGTGAACTGAGCAATTCTAGAAGACCAAAATACAGAGAAAGCTGTAAAAAAACATTTTCTCCACTCATAATAGATACACTGAAGTCCTGCACTCTGCATTATGTGCGAACCCAGTGTCCTTTTTTTCAACCATTTTTATAGTGGCGGGGCTTAGCACCATCGCAATATATATTTTGCTAAACTTCAGCTTTAAAATGGACATTGCATTAAAAGTTACTTTTTAGGGCCCATTCACACCAGAACGCGGTGCAGGAAAGGTGCTTTTTGTGTGTGTTTCTTGTAGCAAGCGCAGGGTGCCATTAATTAATGGCACTACAAATGCAGCGCGTTTGTGCCCACCAAACCGAATCGTTCTACAGTACCACCTGGTTTTGTGCAGCACAATCTGAAAAAGTAGTGCTTGTGGTATTTTTTTGTGCGTTCCCATGAACGTTTGAATGATCGGGCTGTCGCACAGAAATGCGCATGTTTCAGTGTGAACCAGCCTTTACAGTGTAATCTGCGTATTTAATTGTGACGAGTTGATGAAAAAGTGTGAAAATGATACATTTTTCAATGAGGCTGTTTTAGGAAAAGGAAAACTAGGAGCGAATTATGGTGGCAGTACTTGGTATATATATGATTGCTCAGAGCGGCTGTGTGCCAATGCGACCAAAAAGATTGATCTGTCCCAGACTCCCTAAGGAACACAGGGGAAGATGACTGTAGCTTTCAAATCCTTGGACTGACTGGGTGGGCAGAGAAAGCTAATTATCCTCAGAGATAAATGTAGCAAGGACCAGGGGCATGGGAATTTTTAATTTTTTGTGAACTTTTTTTTTTTTTTTTTCGTTAAGAAGGAAGGCCTCTACTAATATTTTTATCCCTATTTTCTGCCAAGCTCCATTCGTTTGGCTGCTTTAAGCGGGTTAAGGAGGTTGTGAATGTAATGTTCTGAAAGGTTAAATGACCCCTTAGCCTGTCTCTGAACGCTCTTCCACATTTTGGAGATGAAAGACTACGATGGACCTTACATGTGACACACAATACGCAAAAACATTTGTTTAAATCCCTTTCTACATTGCTCTGTTCTCTGCCTTCAGAGAATTGTTAATTACTGAAGTAAGGGTGTTAAAGCAAATTTTACATTTAGTAAAGAGGATAGATAGGTAGCAGTGTTGATAACTGGAGAATGTGATAAAAATGTATGGGCTCTGCCACCAGAAATTATCTGGGATCTTGATTGTAATACCAAAAATGACATCAGACTTAGCTTGTATATTGATAACTGTCCTCATATATTTGTTAAGATATTAGTTGCTATTTGTGTTGCTTTATTGTTCCATAATCCAGTTTTTCAGGAAATGTGGAAATAGATCTTCGCACCCTATAGATAGTTCTGGTTTGCTCTAGACTAAAATGAGCTGATGGAAATAAGGTAAAGTAAGTGTCTAGAAAGAAGTATTTGGTGGTTTAAGGTTAGATTGGTTGCCAACTTTGCATAAGATTTTACAAATAATGTATAGGGAAGGAGCATGTCCCAATCTTTGTGTCACAGCTGAGGTCCTTATCCAATGCCGAAGGCTGCCATTATCTCCCAGGACTGGTGCTGGTTATAGGGATGGTGAGTAACTGTGCATGAAGCTGCTCTGATGATCACTGCCCCAGAACCCACATTAGTCCTTTGTTGCAGATCACAGCATCAGAATAAAGAGCCTTAGCTGAGGAATTTATGAGACTGTCTGACGGGCCCCTTTAACACAGAATAAAGTGTATCCTAAGATGGCCATAGATGACCCAGTTTTTTTTTTTTTCCGATCACATGGAAGGCTGATCAAGAAAAACTGAATGAATTCCCCATCCACACAAGTTAGCTGGATTAGGTGGCTATTGTATTCTGACAGCAGGACTCTTCCGCTGTCAGAATACACTGATTAGCATTTCAGCACTGATCGAACGAAAATTTACTAACAGTCCTGTTCAAGAGGAGTCGATCATTAGATGAACTCCTCTCTAACAGGTATGGGTATAGATGGACCAAAATTCAGCTCGTTCAGCGGGAACTGGTTGAATTTCGATCTATGGCCAGCTTTAAGCCTTGTACACACAAGTCAAATGCCGGACGATATCGACCAGTTCAATGAAAACCGTCCGACATTAGGCCAGTGTGTATGGCAGCCAGTCCAACAAAATCCGGCCATTTTGTCAGACGTGCATGCTGTAAAAACCAGCAGCTGACCATCTCCCGCGCTTTCGGCCAATGGCTGAGAGCTCTGACCGGAGTGTTCTGGCTGGGGGTGCTCACCCTCATGTCAGAACACAACAGCTCAGTGGGGGAGATCACAGTACTAACCTCAGATAGTACAGTGGCACCGACCTAAGCGGCCAGCTTTTTTTTTTCCAGGTTGAATGAAAAAAACAAACTGATAGTGTGTGTACCAGGCTTTAGTCGGTAATCTTACTTTAATTAAAAAGCTTTTTCCCTTGATGTAGGGAGTGGGGGTGGTGGTTTTGGAATGTTCATACAATGAGAGGTATGCGTAACTTGAATGTTTTGTAAATCTATTAACCAAAAGCATTAGGATGGCAGGGATGGGCATAAGGGTATACTTCCCTGTAGCCAAAACATTGAGGCCATTTCTGGTATCCCCTTCAGCAATAACCTTGCTGTGCATATTGCTGCTTTATTCTTGGTTTGGTTCAGATGAATTCGGTGTGGAATCCTCTGTCATCCAGACATATAATGAACACAGAAGCGAGGTGTTTATAGGGGACACTAATATTGAGGTAGATGACATTTATACCCTGTTTGTACTGTATCCAAAATTAACTTTGCGGTCTTCCAATAAAGTAGGTTTCTTTAACCATTTGAGTCCTAAACGCAGTTTATTTTTCTAGTGTCATCTTAAAGTGGAACTAAAGGGTGACATGTCCCAACAGTCCCTTGCTGGCACCAAAGTCTTCTAAGTGCGGGTCTTCGGGCCTCCTCATTGGCCAGTGGAGGACGATGTCATCCGGCACTCAGAGACCAGCCCGGTACTGTCAGCTGAGCTGCGCTTGCAGAGCTCAGATTATAGTGCCAGTGGACACAGTGAGCAGGCAGGAATGGACATTTTATTGCAGAGGAGACACTGCATGTCCTTATGCAATAAAATTCTGCTTGCTTGCTGTTTTACAGCAGACCTTCAGTTCCACTTTCAAATATTTGGTCTTGGCACCCCCTGCCATTACCTGCTGGATTCAATACTGGTACTGTCTTCTGTCACTGACAGCACTGGTCCAGCACTAAGCTCAGAACCTGATTTGATTAGCTCCTGGACTTGCAATCCTGCTGTGGAGTACTCAATAAAAAAAAAATACCCCTTTATGCTGAAAAAAAAACCTGATGTACAATACATTGAGAGACTACAAAAGATACAATTCATATAGTGCAGAGATATAGCTGGGAAACAAAATGGCTCAGGGTGTATAGGGAGGAAAAAGCTCTAGGACCCCAGTGATTCAGTTGTCACTTTGTCATTCTCTTTAGTCATTCCACACTTGATTTAGTGTTTTTGTTTTTTGTTTTTCTTCTCAGATGTGTTTTTGAAAATGTAACAACTGGTTACTAGCGATATGTGACTATTTATTTTAAGTAAACATAAATTTGTTTAATATTCAGTGTGACAAACCTAGCTTTCACTGTGTGCCTTCCTCTGTCATTACACACAGCACTGGGCTTCTATTTGTATGGATACTTTACTATTATTACTGCAACCTAAATGCCAATTCTTAATAGCGGCCTTACATGCTGTCATGCCTGTGCCGCTGATTTATGTGGGGTTTTTTTTGTAATACGTCAGCTTTATTTATGTGCAATATCGCCTGATATGTGCTTGTTCACTTCTTGTTATATCCCTTTTATATTATACATGTACTGTTTCTGAAAGTTTTTATTATAAAATATGTAATAAACATTTATGCACTTTGAGCTTCATGTGTTTTAAGATATTGGTACACAACAACAGTCACTTGAAATACAAAGTACTGCTTTGTGAGAATATGTTGATTCTGTATGCATGGTAGACGGTATTTTAAAAGCTGAACTCTAGGAATTATTTCTATTGCAAACCTATATTGGTTCAGCTTGGCACAGTGTAAGTATGCATTACTCATATATAATGGACCACTGGGTAAGCTGGAAATCGCTGTAGTAATTGGTGCTACTACAGTGGCTATGATCTTTTTGGTTCTGCTCAGGTTCTATGTGGACAGCTGCCCCACCTCACACTGACCACAGGAGGTCACTCACTGTGTACCGCTGCCATTCATAGCATGCCTTCAATTTTTTTAATAAATACAAGGCGTCCTCTGTATAAGGAGGAGATCATGATGTCATTGTTCACCGCACCAAAAAAGAGTGCACCTTGTATTCCTTAAAAAAAACCAAAAAAAAAACCAAGGCATTCTATTGATGGAGGTTGTGCCCAGTGAACCGTCTGCATAGAACCTGAGCAGGACCCAGGAGGATGTGGCTCTCACTGTAGTGGCCCTGACCATGGGCGTCCGCAGAACTTTTTTCAGGGGGGCATCATTTTAAGGTCACCCATGCGCTGACCCTTTTTGACGATGTCATTATCACATTATCACGGTCAGAGACTGCAGACATAGTACAGGAGATGGTCAGAGACTGCAGACATAGTACAGGAGACAGTCAGAGACTACAGACATGGCACAAGAGACTATAAGAGACTGCAGACATGTGGGGGGTGACAGAAAGAGACAGAGGGGGGTGACAGAGAGAGAGGAGTGTGACAGAGAGAGACAGAGGGGGGGTGAGAGAGAGGGGTGATGGGGGGGTCAGAGAGAGGGATCCCCTAGCCCTGTCTGCAGTCCCTCAAGTGCCCCTATGTCCCAGTGGTGAGTGTAATGCTCAGTATGGTACCTTGCATGCCAGTAGCATGTCCATGATGGCCAGCAGCTGGCAAGACCCGTTTTCATTCTGGGTGAGGACAGGAGGGGCTCTGTTCCTTCCATCAGATCTATGATGTGACATGGAGCGGTCCCTGGCTGCTTGCATTTCCTACCCGTCCTTGTTTTCTGAACCCTTGGTCGGTCTGTCCTCCAGGCCTGGGAGCAGTGAGGAGGTTTAGGGAGTCCAGGGGTTCCAGGCTCTGGGAGGCGCCAGGGACATTGTGCCCGCTGTTCCTGGCGTCTTGCTGCTCTCCTTTCCTGTGGCTTCTGTCTCCTGGGCTGCTCACTTGCACTATGTAGACCGGGTGATGTCATCCTGCCCACCCCTTGAGGCCTTTGCTGTCCCGCTCCTCTCACCAGCTGTCACTGGCTCTGCTAAACTGTGTACAGGTGCGAGCAGGGCCGTCCGCCGGCGCTAGGATAAAGACCAAGTGGAGAACTCCTGATCCGATCCCTGATTTCGGGCGGGGGGGGCACTTGCCCCCCCTTGCCCCTACCTGCGGACACCCATGGCCCTGACTACTACAGTGATCGTTGGCTCCCCCAGCGGTCCATCAGGTATGAGTAATACATACTTACATTGTGCCAAGCTGCCCTTATTGAAGTATATAATACAAATAACGTCTAGAGTTCAGCTTTAAAAGTCATCCCATTAAAATAAAATAACATTTTTAATTCCTTAAAGGGTTAGTTCTTGTACAGTGTGCTGTCTCAGCCGCTGAGGTCATCGGAGCTGTCAGGGGAGAGAAGGCACTGCACATGTGCAGACCTCGGTAAAAGGATGGCAATCCCTCCTTTAGCACTAGTGGGCTTTTATCATAATGGTTAGTTTGCAAAAAATTTGACTTTCACTGCAATACTTAATCTCCTCCTACAAAACGTCTAATGTCTTATCCCCAGCCTCGCTCATCTGGTAGTCAGCCATATTGCTATCTGCCAGTCTGCTGGCAATAACCGCCCATACATATCACTATTGTGTTATATCTGTGCTCTGCTCTACTCTGCCCACAGGGTTGAGGACTTGGAGCACCAAGAGCAACTTTTGGAAATAGATTTTGATATAATTAGAGGGGAATATTGAAAAAACTACCAAGCTCAGGAAGTAACAAGGAAAGGTGTTATGCGTTATTTGAAACCTTTAAACTGGCTTTAAAAGCTGCTGAATTAATATTATTTTACATAATATCATTATATCCCATAATACAGTACAAGATAACTGAAAAAATGTAAACGGTAACTACTGCAGGTGAGAGAGACCTGTCCATAGAAACGTATTGATTTACAGTACATCTTAAATAACAGAGATACGTGAATAGATGCAGGACAGCTTTTCATTAACTCTAATATTTTGTATATGACCTGAATATAATGTAGTCTGATGGGCATCTCAATAATCTTTTCTTCCTTCTATGGAGATTTGTCAGAGGAACATCTCTCTGACTGTAAGGTTATCTCTAATACCAATAATAAATCTGCAGTTTTTTCAGTGGCCCTTATAGCTAGAACAACTGATTGTGACTTGGAAAAGATGGATCCAAGGCTGTTTTTCAGCAACAGGAAGCATAAGGAAATTTCCATTAAACATACTGTACAAATTGAACAGAGTGCTTTAACCCTTCACCTCTGTCTTGGAGTTCTGCTACTGCATTTTTACCCTGTATTGACCATGTTTTGTCCCCTGTCTAGGGCCTTGTTGCTTGAATGGTCTATATTGTTTTCAGAGTGATCTGTAACTGTACACTTCAAATGTCTTGTACCATGTACTTGTATGAAAAAGAATTCTGTTCTTTGTATTGTTTCCTTTGTGTAAAATCTCTGGTAATCTTGCCAGTTCCTCTGCTTTCCTATTATAAACTGACCACACTAGGCATGAAAGCACAGGGTGGTGAGAACTCGGCCTGCTCTCCAATTATCAGACTTGTCCTGACACGCCCCCCTGCACAGCCATTCACTGGGAAGATCAGTGTGTTGTTGTTTTCTCCTCCCCCAGCTCCTTATCTAGCTGAGAACAGAGGCAATGTGATCACTTCTTTAAAAAAAAAAAAAGGGGGTATTTATAATGTGAATAAACAGTATACGTCGTTTGTCTAAAAAGTTTAGTGAATGGTATCAGAAAACAAACAATATACCATTGTATATACAAATGTTTTGCCTTACATTTCTATTTTAAACTGGATTGTTTTACAAGTTGAGGGTTTATATATACTTTAGTAGAAGTGCCTTAGCCCAAACATTTTATTTATTTCAGGTACTTATATAGCGCCATCAATTTACGCAGCGATTTACATATACATTCACATCAGTCCCTACCCTCAAGGAGCTTACAATCTAAGGTCCCTAACTCACATTCATACATACTAGGGACAATTTAGACAGGATCCAATTAACCTACCAGCATGTCTTTGGAGTGTGGGAGGAAACCGGAGTACCCGGAGGAAACCCGCACAGGGAGAACATGCAAACTCCAAGCAGGTAGTGTCGTGGTTTGGATTCGAACCAGTGACCCTTCTTACTGCTAGGCGAAAGCGCTATCCACTACACCACTGTGCTGCCCGATATATACATATAAAAAAACATGGAAACGATTAGTTCCTGGATTCAGAAAATGTTAACAAATCTCAGGCTTTCTGAAAAATAAAACTGCTGATGATGTAGATTGATGGGCATTACACTCCTAAGGCAGAAAAATTCCCTGACTATTAAAGAGGAACTGCAGTCTGCTCACATAATTTGTAATAAAAACATCTTTGCCATTCTTCCCTCCAACCACTTTGCATATTATTTTATATATACAGTAATACCTCAGATTGCGATTAACGCGGTTAACGAGCGTTTCGCAATATGAGCTCATTTTTTTTTTAAATCCTGACTCGGTTTGCGAGCGCTGTGTGCAGTACCGCATTTGGCCAGAGGTGCGGGGGGCACCGGTGACACTCAGAGCCACTCGGAAACACCCGAGTGTTTCCGAGTGCATCCGAGCGGTTTCTGAGTGTCTCTGACACCCCCCCCACCTCTGGCCACATGCGGTACTGCATACCATAGAAGTCACTGTGGAACGAATTATCTGAGTTTCCATTGACTTCTATAGGGAAACTCGCTTTGATATACAAGTGCTTTGGATCACAAGCATTCTTCTGGAACTAATTATGTTCATAATCCAAGGTACCACTGTACTGTAATTCTATACTTGCCAGATATGCTACAGCAATCTCCCTCCACGAAGTCCGGCTGCAATTTAACTGTGGGCAGCTGAAGCTGCTGCCTGTTTACTTCCTGGATTTACAGAGGCACACCTCCAGCTGTTCAGCTCTCATTGGCCCTCCTTTGACTCATACCCCCTCCCTTCATGGCAAATTGGGAGAGCAATGTTGTCACATTCTTGCCAGAGCATACTGTATGGTGTTCTAAAACCTGGATATACTGTATCTTTCCGCATTGATGGTGCCTTTCCAGATGTGCAAGCTGCCCATTCTATACACACTAATGTATCAATATACCATCAGAGATGTAGGCTTTTGAACTGAGCTCTGATAATAAGGCCGGTGGGTCCCTCTCCTCTAGTCTGGAGGACACAGTGCCTGTGGTTGCCAAAAAGAATGACAATTTTTGTCTGACCACAGAACAGCTTTTCTCTTTGTCCATTTAAAACGAGCTGAGAGAAGACAGAGGAGTTTCTGGATCATGTTCAAATATGGATAATTCTTTGCATGATAGAGTTTTACCTTGCATTTTTGGATGGCACGGTGAACTGTGCACACAGACAGTGATTTTTGGAAGTATTCCTGAGCCCATGCAGTGATGTCCATCGCAGAATCATGCCTGTTTTTAATGCAGTGCCATCTGAGGGCCCAAAGACCACGGGCATGCAGTATTGTGTTTCTGCCTTGTCCCTTATGTACAGAGATTTCTTCCAATTCCCTGAATCTTTTGATGATATATTTAAGGTCATTGAAATTTTAGGTTTTAGGAACATTATTCTGAAATTATTTGACAATTCTTAGACACAGTTTTTCACAGATTGGTGAACTTCTGCCCATCTTTACTTCTGAGGCACGCTAATTCTCTAAGATGAAATTTTTTTTATACCCAATCATGTTACTGACCTGTTGCCAATTAACTTTTTTAAATCAAATACTTTTTATTGAAAAAGAAAAGAAATAGATTCTTCATTTTGCATTTTATACATCACAAGAAAAAAAAAACATTCCCCTTGCTTTAAACAAGCATCTAATTATTGCAGTCTGTGTATCTCCTGACAAGCCATTCCCTTCCACTAGCCCCACAACGCATATCCTAGCCTCCAAGTCTAGGGATGTCCCAAATAAAGAGTTTTTTTTTTATCCAGCGTTTCGCTCCAATATCTATGCAATTTGGGACAACTCCAGACCATATGCACCAAATCTCCCTTCACATCCCCACACCTTGGGCATCTTGCGTCTGGCCTTCTTCCAAACTTAAACCATTTCAAAGGTGTATAATATGATCTATGTAACAAAAGTAAGTGGGATACGATCTGTGAGGGGCCCAATATCCTCCTCCCATTTAGCCCTAATAGGGAGTCCCTTGTCCCCTTCAAATTCAGCCCTGCTTATGCATCCATACATGTCAGAAACAAGCCCTTTAGATGTCCTGGCATTAACCACTTTTCGGTGAGAGGGCATCTCACTCCACTCCAATGCCCTCCCCCCAAACTGTGCATCCAGGGTATGTCTAACCTGCAGGTACCTATAAAAAGACCTATTTGGGACTGCGTATTCCTCCCTTATCTCCTGGAATATTTTCAATCTGCCTGCGCTATACAGTTGTGCCAAACAGTGAATGCCGCTTCATTCCCATTCCTCGATTTTCCTTATCACCCTAAGTTCCTTTAAATTCTTCTTATCTCACAGGGGGGAGAATTCGGAGAAAGCGCCATAGCCCAGCAGGGCCTTAATGGTTTCCCAACTTTTAACCATCAATTGGGCTGTGGGACACCTGGAGCTAAAAGAGTCAGCTTCAACTGCCTCCACCGCAGTATCATGACTGGTGCCTTCCAACACCAGCCCCCTTCCTACTTCCCTCTCTACCGACAAGTTAAACCCTCTCATATGCTGCATCTATGCAGCTAAAAAGTAATTTCTTGGATTTGGCAACGCTAGTCCTCCCTCCTCTCTCGGCAGCTGCAACACCCGCAAACTGACCAATGCCTTGGGATCCAAACTGGAGAGTTGAGTAGCACATACAGAATCTGTGGTATCCAAACCATTTTAATTAAATTGCAACGGCCAGCTACCGAGAGGGGAAGCCCAGTCCACACCCGGCATTTCTGTTTTAATTTTGTCATAAGTGGGACTAAGTTACCAGCTATGTATTGTCTTGGATCTTTTGATATGTTAATACCTAAGTAGTTAATTTGACTTACTACCCTTACTTGCGGTGTCTGTTGGGGGAAGGGCTCTATAAGAGGGTCTATTGGCAAAAGTGCCGACTTCTCCCAACTGATTACCAGCCTGGAAAGTTGACCAAAATCTATGACTATATTCTTCGCTGCCTCCAGGGAGGTCTGCGTGTCCCCAAAGAACAGCAACACATCGTCCGCATACATTGCGACCTTCTCTTCTCCCATCGCCCTCCTAAATCCCTGTACTTTCGATGAGGATCTTAAAGCAATGGCCAGTGGCTCTATTGCGAGGGCAAAGAGCAGGGGCAACAATGGGCACCCCGTCTCGTCCCCCTCGCCAACTGAAACCACTCTGAACTTTCCCCATTTATTCTCACTTTAGCTCTAGGTCCCTCATATAATATTTTAATCCATTTAACAAAATTAGGGCCAAATTGAAATTCCGCTAGGACATGCCAAAGGTAATGCCATTCAAGGCTATCAAAGGCCTTAACAGCAACCAATGACAAGATGGCCCTTGTCCCCTAGTTTTCTGTCGTTTACTGGATATTTAAATATGCCCGCCTTCTGTTCGCAATTGCCGCTCTATCCGGTATAAATCCGGTTTGGTCCGGGTGTATTCGTTTTGAGATTATTCTATTT
Source organism: Aquarana catesbeiana (assembly GCF_042186555.1). Taxonomy (NCBI): domain Eukaryota; kingdom Metazoa; phylum Chordata; class Amphibia; order Anura; family Ranidae; genus Aquarana; species Aquarana catesbeiana. Next base: position 837,394,492 of record NC_133324.1, on the reverse strand, counting down.
AGCCTTGCCGCTAACACCTTTGCTAAAATTTTTACATCTGAACATGAGAGGGATATTGGTCTATATTATGCTACTTGAAGTTGTTTTTTCCCTTCCTTTGGCAATACAATAATTATTGCTTCTGTCATAGATGAAGGTAACTTCCCTTCTCCTGCAGCCCGGTTGAGCACCTCCAGAAGTTTTGGGAGCAGCACGCCTCCATACCTCTTGTATATTTCTAGGGGGAGGGGAAGGTCTCAGAACTCATCCCGTCCCCACAGAGAGTGCAGAAGATAAAATCTCCTGAGGACGTGTTACAGAGGATTTTATTGAACGTTTTTCCTGTCTCCAGTAGGTTACAGTGTTGTGGAAACCATCGTTTTGAGTCTTCTGTTGGTCAAGAGAGGAGCGTTGGAGAAGGCATCCACCTAAGTGAGGCATTTCAGAATTTTTTTAGTCTTCGCCGCCCAGGGCTGTCAGCTTCCACATCCCATCGGCAGTGTCTGCATCACATGGTGGATGATTACCTCTGGGCCAAAACCGAGATGGAGAGCTTTCCAGCTGACGATCCACTGACTTGCCCAGTATGCTATTGAGTTGTTGGGCTGCCCTGCATCCAGCGTGCTTTCAGAACGGGCATTCAGTGTTGCAGGAGGTTTTCATTACTGATCATAAAACGCGTCTATCCACAGACTCCATGGACCGTTTGACTTTTACAAAAATGAATCAGTCCTGGATTACCAGCTATGAAGCCCCTCTATAGGGTTACGGTGGGAAGGCGCCACCGACACCCAAAGACTAATTTTTCTGCACCTGTGTGACAGGTGCATATCATTGCAATGTTTTACAGCAAGGCCAATTCTTGCTTTCATCAAGATTACCTCTATAGGGTTACGGTGGGAAGGCGCCACCGGCACCCGAAGACCAATTTTTACGCACCCGTTACTTCTATACAAAGTCAAAGTGACACCAGAATTGTATTAAAAAAATCTCTAATCTTGTTTTCAGTGCACTACGTTGTGGCCTCATCATACACACTGGCTCCCCAGTGAGCAAAATAAGGCAGCTTGCAGGGAAAATTAATTTTTTTTGGCTTTATAAATGTAATTATTGCTGCAGCAGATTCTAGACATGGTACAGATCTGCCACTTTACAGGTAGACTAAGGGGATCCCCCAGGCACTATATTGGAAGGAATTTTTCATTTTTAGGCTTTACACTTTAAAAATCAAAAAATCACTGCTCATTTAAAAATGACATTTTTCACAAACTTTTTTTTTATTGATACGTGTCCCCCAGGGCAGGACCCGGACCCCTATAACCATTGTATGCCCAATTACTTGCATATAAGCCTTCAAAATGGGCACTTTTGATTTTTGACGTTTGGGTCCCATTGACTTTAAAGCGGAGGTCCAACCTAAAAAACATTTATACATTAAAATTTTCTTTGAAATAAATTAAAAAACATAGAGAAAAAAAATGTTTTTTACTTACCAGAAACCCCTGTTGCTAGGCAATCTTCCTAATCTGCGTCTTCCTAGTCCGCGGAGCTGTTTCGTCACTTCCTCCTTTTCGGAGAGCTCCCCGTTGTCTTCTGGGACCTGTGTGTGTCCCAGAAGATGACGGGGCCATTCACAAAGCGCCGCGCGACTCGCGCATGCGCAGTAGGAAACGGGCAGTGAAGCCGCAAGGCTCCACTACCGGTTTACCTTAGTTGCAATGGCGGTGCTGGCACCTGATCCGATTTACGGATCGGCCTCGGGGGGCCGACATCGCGGGCTCGCTGGACAGGTAAGTGCCCTTATTAAATGTCAGCAGCTACAGTGTTTGTAGTTGCTGACTTCTTAAAAAAAAAACGTCTTGAACACTGCTTTAATGTGGTCGTTATTCGGGTCTGAACTTTTGCAGTGTTTGAAAGTTCTGGTGCGAACCGAACAGTGGTCCGTTCGGCCCATCCCTATTCCTGATGAGGGATTAAAAAAATATATATATGGATATGTTCTGGGAGGTAAACTGAATATGTGAAGTATTTTATAGGCGCAAATGTACAGTATGTCATAAGTGATCTTAGCAGTCTACTCAATCACTTATGCTACCCAAACTCTTTCTTTACAGTGAGCAGAAAAAAGTATTTGATCCCCTGCTGACTTTGTACGTTTACCTACTGACAAAGGAATGATCAGTCTATACTTTTAATGGTAGGTTTATTATTTACAGTGGGAGGCAGAATAACAAAAAAAAACAGAAAAACAAATTTAAAAATAGTTATAAATTGATTTGCATTTTAACCAATTCAGCCCCGGAAGGATTTGCCCCCTTAATGACCAGGCCATTTTTTGTGATAGGGCACTGCGTCCCTTTAACTGACAATTGCACGTTCGTGCGACATTGTACCCAAACAAATTTGAAGTCCTTTTTTTCCCATAAGTAGAGCTTTCTTTTTTGCACTTTAAACAAAGAGCGACAATTTTGAAAAAAAAAACAATTTATTTTACTTTTTGCTATAATACATTTCCAAAAAAAATATATAAAAAAAACAAATTTATTTATCAGTTTAGGCCGATATATATTCTTCTACATATTTTTGGTATATAAAAAAAAGAAAAAATCGCAATAGGTGTATATTGATTGGTTTGCGCAAAAGTTATAGCGTCTACAAAATAGGGCATAGATTATTCGAATTTTTATTTTTTGTACTAGTAATGCCGGTGATCTGCGATTTTTAGCGGGACTGCGACATTGCGCCGGACCGGTCACTTTTGACACTTTTTTGGGACCATTGACATTTATACAGCGATCAGTGCTATAAATAGCCACTGATTACTGTGTAAATGTCACTGTCAGGGAAGGGGTTAACACTAGGGGGTGATCAAGGGGTTAAATGTGTTCCCTAGGTGTGTTCTAACTGTAGCAGGGATGGGCTTACTGGAACATGTCAGAGATCACTGTTCCTGATCACTGGGAACAGTAGATACCTGTCATGTCACCTGTCAGAACTGGGAATCGCCTTGTTTCCAAAGGCAGTTCCCCTTTCTGCCTCTGAAACAGGCGATCGCGGGTTGCCGGTAGACATCGTGTCCGCCCGACCCGTGGCGATTTGCGCAGGAGAGCCGACCTGCCGCCATATAATGACGGCGGCTGGTCGGCAAGCGGTTAATGAGTGAAATAAGTATTTGACCCCTTTGCAAAACATGACTTAGTACTTGGTGGCAAAACCCTTGTTGACAATCACAGAGGTCAGACATTTCTTGTAGTTGGCCACCAGGTTTGCACATATCTCGGGGGATTTTGTCCCACTCCTCTTTGCAGATCCTCTCCAAGTCATTAAAGGAGAAGTACAGCCAAAGCTTCTTTGGCTGTACTTCTCCTATGGATCACAGGAGTGCAGTTCGTTTTGCACTCCTGTGACCTGTTTTCAGCAGAGAGCGGGCTGAAGTCCACTCTCTGCTGATGTCACAGAGTCGGTCTAGGCTCCACGTCATCACGCCCACGAAGTCGGGATCCGCCAGATCCCTGGTCCAACACCCAGCTCAGCCTCTCAGCAAGCCTCTGAGAGCCTGAGCCGGCCGCCCTCGCCCCCTCCACAGCTCAGCGCTCCAGTGAGTGAGGAGTGGGCAGAGCAGAGACCTGACAGTCAGCAGCTCTCAGCTCGGGGAGCTGTGAGAACCGAGTGATCGGCGGATCTCAGTATAGAGGCGCCAGGGGACTGATGCTACATCCACCTACGTAAGTATGAATAAAAAACAAAACAAAAATCCATACTTCTCTTTTAAGGTTGCGACTGATGTTTGGTAACTAAGATCTTCAGCTCCCTCCACATATTTTCTATGGGATTAAGGCCCGGAGACTAGTTAGGTCACTCAAGCACCTTAATGTGCTTCTTCTTAAGCCACTCCTTTGTTGCCTTGGCCATGTGTTTTGGGTCATTGTCATGCTGGAATACCCATCCATGACCCATTTTCAATGCCCTGGCTGAAGGAAGGAGGTCCTCACCCAAGACGGTACATGGCCCTGTCTATCGTCCCTTTAAAGCGGTGAAGTTGTCCTGTCCCCTTAGCAGAAAAATACCCCCATAGCATAATGTTTCCACCTCCATGTTTAACGGTCGAAATGGTGTTCTTGAGGCCACAGGCAGCATTCCTCCTCCTCCAAACATGGCGTGTTCAGTTGATTTCAAAGAGCTTGATTTTGGTCTCATCTGAACACAACACTTTCATCCAGTTCTCTTCTGAATCATTCAGATGTCTATTAGCCAACTTTAGATGGGCCTGTACACGTCTTTCTTCAGCGGGGGGGACCTTGCGGGCGCTGCAGGATTTCAATCTATCGGAAAATCCGACCGTGTGTACGGGGCATATCAGTTATTTTGTGTTTCTTATATTTGAAAATAATCGCAAACTGTTGTCACCCTCTCACCAAGCTGCTTGGCGATGGTCTTTTAGTCCATTCCAGCCATGTGTAGGTCTACAATCTTGTCTCTGACATCGTTGGACAGATTGGAATCTGATTGATTGATTGCTTCTGTGGACAGATGTCTTTTATACAGGTAACAAGCTGAGATTAGGAGCACTCCCTTTAAGAGAGTGCACCTAATCTCAGCCCGTTACCTGTATAGAAGACACCTGGGAGCCAGAAATCTTGCTGATAGGGGATCAAATACTTCATTAAAATGCAAATCAATTTATAACTTTTTTTAAATGCTTTTTTCTGGATATTAGTTGTTATCCTGGTCTCTCTCTGTTAAAATAAACCTACCATTAAAATCATTTCTTTGTCAGTGGGCAAACGTACAAAATCAGCAGGGGATCACATACTTTTTCCCCTCACTGTACATGGATAGTAGATGGAGATGCAGAAGTTGATTTACTAAAGACAAATGAGCTGTTCACTTTGCAAGGGCATTTTCCCTTGTAAAGGGAAGCATTAGCAAGCTGTGCTGACTTCCATCATCCACATTTGTGCAAGCTAGCAAACAAAAATACCGTTGGAATTTTGCCCAGGTCTTCCCCACTTTTGCCTCGCATCCAGGCACAAGGTACTGTAGATTCACACTGCCAGGTACACACACTTTAGCTTGTTGTCTTTAATGATCAGTCTAGGGGTTGTATGGAGAAACATATCGAGAGCCATACCTCCCAACTTTTTGAGATGGGAATGAGGGACACCTACCAGCAAAAGTATGCAGGCATAGGACACACCCCTTGCCACGCCCCCTTAAAGGAGAATTGTACAAAAAAACAAGATTAATTAAACCCGCAAGTGCTTTTTTAACACTACTATTCTTTTATATTGTCTTTTGGAATTTACATATGTAGCAATTTAGAAATCAAATGAAAGGTTTAGCACTGGAAAACACTTTTTGAAACATAAAAAGTGCATTTTATATACATCTATATAGATCAGACCAAAATGAGGGACAAATGAGGGGGAAAGAGGGACAGAGGGACATTGCTCCAAATCAGGAACAGTCCCTCGAAATCAGGGACAGTTGGGAGCTATGCGAGAGCGATTTCAGGAACTTGAAGCAGAGTTCCAACGACATATAGCACTTTTTATAAAAAATACTTCCATTAGCAGCATAGTCTTCTAATGTGGCACTCATATGTCTTCTAATTTGCAGTATAAAAACTTACCTTATATTTCCTTTTCTTGTGTGTTCCCATCTTGCTTGTGGGCAGGCGAAGCCCTCAAGGATATTCTTCCGAGATATGGTGCTGCTGAATAACCAGCATGCACCGCCCGTTCTCGCACATGCGCAGTATGGACACATCGCAGCGCTGGAATGCTAGACCTCGGCGCTGCCAACTGACTCCTGGGAAATGATGACAAGCATCTCCCAGGAACACTAGCAAGCACAGACGAGGGAAATTACATCAGGCATCATGGAAGTGGCAGAATACAAGGGATCCCAAAGCAACAGTGCTGAAGAGGTGAGTAAAAAATAAAAATTTCCAAATGTTTATGCTGGTGCATAATGCTGTTGATTTCTGCAGTTGATTTTATTGGTGGAACTCCGCTTTAAAGCGGAGTTCCACCCACAAGTGGAACTTCTGCAGATCTGGTTCCTCCCCCCTCCGATGCCACATTTGGCACTTTTCGGGGGGAAATGGGTACCTGTTTTTTACAGGTGCCCTTCTCCACTTCCGGGAGACAGCACCGTCCCTCGGAAGTTCGGCCCCCCTCCTCCTTCCCCCAGCCAACGGGCCAATTAGAAAGAGATTTGCGCATGCGCAGTAGGGAACTGGCTGTGAAGCTGAAGGGCTTCACTGCCAGGTTCCCTAACCAGGAATTGCGGCGGCAGCACCCGACAGCCCATACGAAAATCGACCAGGGTGCCGACATCGCGGGCTTCCTGGACAGGAAAGTGTCTATATATTAAAAGTCAGCGGTTACAGTATTTGTAGCTGCCGAATTTTAATTTTTTTTTTCCCCAGGCGAAACACCTCTTTAATATGTACAGTCTGGAGAAAAGAAAGGAAAAGGAGACATATTTGAAACCTTTAAATACATCAAGGGGGTGAATAAGGTTCAAGAGGGCAGTTTTTTCAATATGAAACCAAAATCAAGAACATGGGGACACAACCTCAAAATAACTGGATGAAAGTTCATAACTAATCTTAAAAAGTATTATTTTACTGAAAGGGTAGTTGATGATTGGAATAAACTACCAGCAGAGGTAGTGAGACAGTAAATGGCTTCAAACATGCTTGTGACAAACATAGATTTATACTCAGACAATAAAGTTAACCAAAAAAAAAAAAAAATGGGCAGACTCGATGGACTACTCTGTCTTTTTCTGCCATCACTTTTCTATGTTGTTTTACTTTTCAAGAACTTGGCTAGGGAAGGGGATTTAGTGGGATACTCCAAGAAATAGAGCTATTTACAACTGAGGACATTTAACTGATCTCTTAGTAAAGCTTTGGTGAAGTCCTTGCTGATAGCAGATAGAAGACTTCTCCTTAGCAGCAGCAACAAAGTAGTTTAAGGATTGAACAAAGTCCTTTAGTAGCAGTAATAACTGGACAAAAAGCTCTTTGGAACACTAGCAAGTGTTCCCTTGTTTGGACCCTTAGCTGACTATATAGCACACCAGAAGGGGTTAAAATGGTTGTAAACTGCTAGACATTTTCCCACACCCTGCAAGGTAAAGGCATAATGTGCTAGTATGCATCACATACTAGCACATTATGTTAAACTTACCTGAAAACGAAGCCCCCCCCCCACGTGGAGATCTCACAGCTGCAGCGGGCTTCCACCTTCACCCGTCTTGCTTCCGGGTTCGCGGACTCTGGCTCGGTGACTGGCTGAAGCCGCAATGAAATCACTCCCGCACGCAGGAGCCGCCGATTACGGCACAGGGCTCAGAAGGAATGGCATAGCTGGCTGTTCCTTCAGAGCACATGTGCCAGTAACATCACCTACTGTATGTAATGTAAATATCTCCTAAACGGTGTCCATTTAGGAGATATTTACACTACCTATAGGTAAGCCTTATTATAGACTAGGTAATAGGTAATTACATCAGGTGCCCCCAGCGGCGTCTCTCCTTACATCAGGTGTCCCCAGCAGAGTCCCTCCTTACATCAGGTGCCCCCAGCAGAATCCCTCCTTACATCAGGTTCCTTAAGCGAAGTCCCTTCTTACATCAGGTGTCCCCATCAGAGTCTCTCCTTACATCTCTGGTGCTCCCAGCAGAGTTCCCCTTACATCTCAGGTGCCCCCAGTGGAGTCCCTCCGTACATCAGGTGCCCCCAGCAGAGTCTCTCCTTACATCTCAGGTGTTCCCAGCGGAGTCCCTCCTTACATCAGGTGCCCCCAGCAGAGTCTCTCCTTACATCTCAGGTGTTCCCAGCGGAGTCCCTCCTTACATCAGGTGCCCCCAGCAGAGTCCCTCCTTACATCAGGTGCCCCCAGCGGAGTCCCTCCTTACATCAGGTGCCCCCAGCGGAGTCCCTCCTTACATCTCAGGTGCCCCCAGCGGAGTCCCTCCTTACATCTCAGGTGCCCCCAGCAGAGTCCCTCCTTACATCTCAGGTGCCCCCAGCAGAGTCTCTCCTTACATCAGGTGCCCCCAGTAGAGTGCTTGTCGGACAAAGACCGGCAGCAGGCCACAGGGCAGAGAGTTGACAGCAGCTCCATGTGTATTTGCAGGTCTCTTTCCCCGTGTGTTCAGTGGAGAGAGGAGGGGCCTCCGACCTGTGCAGCTAACCGGCTTAAGTGTCCTGTATACTATCACATTATGTTAAACTTACCTGAAAATGAAGCCCCCCCTACGTGGAGAACTCACAGCTGCAGCAGGCTTCCATCTTCACCCGTCTTGCTTCTTGGTTTGCGGACTCTGGCTCTGTGACTGGCCGGAGCTGCAATGACACCACTCCTGCGCGCAGGAGCCGCCGATTATGGCACAGGGCTCGGAAGGAACGGCACAGCTGGCTTTTCCTTCAAATCGCAATGCACCAGTAACGTCACTGGCTGCATGTAATGTAAATATCTCCTAAATGGTGTCCGTTTAGGAGATATTTACACTACCTATAGGTAAGCCTTATTATAGACTAGGCAATAGGTAATTACATCAGGTGCCCCCAGCGGAGTCCCTCCTTACATCAGGTGCCCCCAGCGGAGTCCCTTCTTACATCAGGTGCCCCCAGCAGAATCCCTCCTTACATCAGGTGCCTCCAGTGGAGTCCCTCCTTACATCAGCGGAGTCCCTTCTTACATCAGGTGCCCCCAGCAGAGTCTCTCCTTACATCTCAGGTGCCCCCAGCAGAGTCCCTCCTTACATCAGGTGCCCCCAGCAGAGTCTCTCCTTACATCTCAGGTGTTCCCAGCAGAGTCCCTCCTTACATCAGGTGCCCCATCAGAGTCCCTCCTTACATCAGTTGCCCTCAGCGGAGTCCCTCCTTACATCGGGTGTCCCCAGTGGAGTCCCTCCTTACATCAGGTGCCCCCAGTGGAGCCCCTCCTTACATCTCAGGTGCCCCCAGCGGAATTCCTCCTTACATCTCAGGTGCCCCCAGCAGAGTCTCTCCTTACATCAGGTGCCCCCAGTAGAGTCCCTTGGCTCTGCCTCTCGTCGGACACAGACCGGCAGCAGGCCACGGGGCGGAAGGTTGGAGGCAGCTCCATGTGTATTTGCAGGTCTCTTTACCCATGTGTTCAGTGGAGAGGGGCGGGGCCTCCGATCCGTGGAACTAACCGGCTTCAGCGTACAAGCGAATGGTATACTAGCACATTATGTTAAATTTACCTGAAAATGAAGCCCCCCCACGTGGAGATCTCACAGCTGCAGCGGGCTTCCATCTTCACCCGTCTTGCTTCCGGGTTTGCGGACTCTGGCTCTGTGACTAGCCGGAGCCGCAATGACATCACTCCTGCGCACAGGAGCCGCCGATTACGGCACAGGGCTTTGAAGGAACGGCACAGCTGGCTTTTCCTTCAGAGCGCATGCGCCAGTATCGTCACTGGCTGCATGTAATGTAAATATCTCCTAAACGGTGTATGTTTAGGAGATATTTACACTACCTATAGGTAAGCCTTATTATAGACTAGGTATTAGGTGATTACATCAGGTGCCCTCAGCGGAGTCCCTCCTTACATAAGGTGTCCCCAGCGGAGTCCCTTCTTACATCAGGTGCCCCTAGCAGAATCCCTCCTTACAGCAGGTGCCTCCAGCGGAGTCTCTCCTTACATCTCAGGTGCCCCTAGCAGAGTCCCTCCTTACATCAGGTGCCCCCAGCGGAGTCCCTCCTTACATCAGGTGCTCCCAGCAGAGTCTCTCCTTACATCTCAGGTGTTCCCAGCGGAGTCCCTCCTTACATCTCAGGTGCCCCCAGTGGAGTCCCTTGTTACATCAGGTGCCCCCAGCAGAGTCCCTCCATACATCGGGTGTCCCCAGCGGAGTCCCTTCTTACATCAGGTGCCCCCAGCGGAGTCCCTCTTTACATCTCAGGTGCCCCCAGCGGAGTCCCTCCTTACATCTCAGGTGCCCCCAGCAGAGTCCCTCCTTACATCCCAGGTGCCCCCAGCAGAGTCCCTCCTTACATCCCAGGTGCCCCCAGTAGAGTCCTTTGGCTCTGCCTCTTGTCGGACACAGACCGGCAGCAGGCCACAGGGCGGAGGGTTGACGGCAGCTCCATGTGTATTTGCAGGTCTCTTTCCCCGTGTGTTCAGTGGAGAGGGGAGGGGTCTCTGATCCGTGCAGCTAACCGGCTTAAGTGTCCAAGCAAATTGTATACTAGCACATTATGTTAAACTTACCTGAAAATGAAGCCCCCCCACGTGGAGATCTCACAGCTGCAGCGGGCTTCCATCTTCACCCGTCTTGCTTCTGGGTTTGCGGACTCTGGCTCTGTGACTGGCCGGAGCTACAATGACATCACTCCTGCATGCAGGAGCCGCCGATTACGGCACAGGGCTTGGAAGGAACGGCACAGCTGGCTTTTCCTTCAGAGCGCAATGCGTCAGTAACGTCACTGGCTGCATGTTATGTAAATATCTCCTAAACGGTGTCCGTTTAGGAGATATTTACACTACCTATAGGTAAGCCTTATTATAGACTAGGTAATAGGTAATTACCTCAGGTGCCCCCAGCGGAGTCCTTCCTTACATCAGGTGCCCCCAGCGGAGTCCCTTCTTACATCAAGTGCCTCCAGTGGAGTCCCTCCTTACATCAGCGGAGTCCCTTCTTACATCAGGTGCCTTCAATAGAGTCTCTCCTTACATCTCAGGTGCCCCCAGTGGAGTCCCTCCTTACATCAGGTGCCCCAGCAGAGTCTCTCCTTACATCTCAGGTGCCCCCAGCAGAGTCCCTCCTTACATCAGGTGCCCCCAGCGGAGTCCCTCCTTACATCAGGTGCCCCCAGCAGAGTCTCTCCTTACATCTCAGGTGCCCCCAGCAGAGTCCCTCCTTACATCAGGTGCCCCCAGCAGAGTCTCTCCTTACATCTCAGGTGTTCCCAGCGGAGTCCCTCCTTACATCAGGTGCCCCCATCAGAGTCTCTCCTTACATCTCAGGTGCCCCCAGTGGAGTCCCTCCTTACATCAGGTGCCCCCAGCAGAGTCCCTCCTTACATCGGGTGCCCCCAGCAGAGTCTCTCCTTACATCTCTGGTGTTCCCAGCGGAGTCCCTCCTTACATCTCAGGTGCCCCCAGCAGAGTCTCTCCTTACATCAGGTGCCCCCAGTAGAGTCCCTTGGCTCTGCCTCTCGTCGGACACAGACCGGCAGCAGCAGGCCATGGGGTGGAGGGTTGGAGGCAGCTCCATGTGTATTTGCAGGTCTCTTTCCCTGTGTGTTCAGTGGAGAGGGGAGGGGCCTCTGATCCGTGCAGCTAACCGGCTTCAGTGTCCAAGCTGAAGAGAGAAGCCGATTGGCTGCAGGGATCAGAGGCCCCTCCCCTCTCCACTGAACACACGGGGAAAGAGACCTGCTAGAAAATCGGGACTGATGACAAGTGTTAAAAACTACATTTGAGCAATAGTCACTGTTTAAGACAGGGTGTTACATATGTCTGAGAACTTTCCAACATTACTGATAGAGTGTGCTTGCTGATGCAGGAAAGATTTTCTCAGCTAAGCACACACTCCTGCCTGAGGTAAGGGTAGATGGATTCTAGGAAGGAAATGCTACATGAATCATCTGCCCTTACTAAAGATGGCCACAGCCAGAAATACTAGGGGGGTGTTCCAAAGTGATTTCTCAACAAAATAAAGAATGTAGACATGGATGGATGGCTGAGTTTACTTTCAATATTAAACATGGGCGTTTTTAGTGTATGTATGGTGTTCAGATACAGTTTAGTTTCACATTGAATTCTTTTTAAGTACATTAAATACTGCACGTAATTGAAGAAACAAATAAAGAGCGTTCTAATCCTACTCATTTGAGATTTAGAAGGTCTGCACACCAGGGTGGATTATGTCTTCACTAAAATGGCAGATTTTGGAGACACATTCAAGAAGGCGGACTTCAGAGGAGATTGTTTCACTTGTTGCTTGTCTGGTGATTGGCTAAGAGGTTACTATGGGAATGTATTGACGCTCCCTAGCTCGCCGTCCGTGGTTGCCCTGGGTACACGCATGCGCGCTACGGTACTGAAGGGGCTTGTTGCAGAATGAAGGTAAGGAGGCCGGGGAGGTCGGGGTTCGGTATGTACACAGCACGTATACCCTATATTCTACACCTCCCACCGACATACAGACGCAACGTCACCACACCGTGTTTACACGTCTGCTCATCGGACCCCAATCCCTGCCTCAGAGTATTTGTCCCTGGAAATGATTTCTAGGACTGTCCAGCTGTGCCTGAATGATAGATCCAGTCCTTATCGTGTGATTATACTCTGTCCATCCGCTCTAATATCTATTCATCAGCAGCATCTCTATGTAAACAATGGTGGGACATGCATATCTTACAGCAGTGCTTCTAATATTTATCATTCATGGCAGCCTAGGAATCTATGCAGAAACCTGAGGAACCCCAGTCCAAAGTGGGATCCCCCTTCACATCAGAGTCCTCCACCCTCCCCCTTCACATCAGCCTCTCCCCTCCCCCTTCACATCAGAGGCCTCCACCCCTCCCCCTTCACATCAGAGTCCCTCCCCCTTCACATCAGAGTCCTCCACCCCTCCCCCTCCACATCAGAGTCCTCCACCCCTCCCCCTTCACATCAGAGTCCTCCACCCCTCCCCCTTCACATCAGAGTCCTCCACCCCTCCCCCTTCACATCAGAGTCCTCCACCCCTCCCCCTTCACATCAGAGTCCACCCCTCCCTCTTCACATCAGAGTCCTCCACCCCCCCCCCTTCACATCAGAGTCCTCCACCCCTCCCCCTTCACATCAGAGTCCTCCACCCCTCCCCCTTCACATCAGAGTCCTCCACCCCTCCCCCTTCACATCAGAGTCCTCCACCCCTCCCCCTTCACATCAGAGTCCTCCACCCCTCCCCCTTCACATCAGAGTCCCTCCCCTCCCCCTTCACATCAGAGTCCCTCCCCTCCCCCTTCACATCAGAGTCCTCCACCCCTCCCCCTTCACATCAGAGTCCTCCACCCCCCACCTTCACATCAGAGTCTCTCCCCTCCCCCTTCACATCAGAGTCCTCCACCCCTCCCCCTTCACATCAGAGTCCTCCACCCCTCCCCCTTCACATCAGAGTCCTCCACCCCTCCCCCTTCACATCAGAGTCCTCCACCCCTCCCCCTTCACATCAGAGTCCTCCACCCCTCCCCCTTCACATCAGAGTCCTCCACCCCCCACCTTCACATCAGCGTCCAACCCTCCCCCTTCACATCAGAGTCTCTCCCCTCCCCCTTCACATCAGAGTCTCTCCCCTCCCCCTTCACATCAGAGTCTCTCCCCTCCCCCTTCACATCAGAGTCCACCCCTCCCCCTTCACATCAGAGTCCACCCCTCCCCCTTCACATCAGAGTCCACCCCTCCCCCTTCACATCAGAGTCCACCCCTCCCCCTTCACATCAGAGTCCACCCCTCCCCCTTCACATCAGAGTCCACCCCTCCCCCTTCACATCAGAGTCCACCCCTCCCCCTTCACATCAGAGTCCTCCACCCCAACCCCCCCCCCCCCCCCCTTCACATCAGACCATCCGTTCATGCTATATGGCCTGACCCCGACTCCCTTTTATTATCAAATGGCTTCATGTGCTATACAGTTTGATAAACTCTGGGGTACTGGATTTCCTCCCCGCTTACAACCACATCCTCACTCCTTGGTGTTTTAAACATGTACAATGATACCTAGGCACTGCAGTGTATTTTATCTCCGTTTCTATGCACTGCCCACATTACCATACATGTTCTGAGGTCTGTAGGCTTTGCATTGAAAACAAGAAGTCCAGTCTTTGAGTCTTTGATTATTCCTTTTTGTGTATGTGATCTACCTATTATATATCCTTAAAAAACCTTTAAAAAATTGCTATCTGTCACTTAAAAATTTACAATATTTTGAGGGTTAGGTTCTTTTTTTAAAATTTGATATAAAAACTTTCAGTCCTGACATTTTTACACTGTTGCTTTGAACTGTTCATATTTAGTAAAGTGCTTTTTCTAAGAATTGTGTTTGTGTTTTCCAGCGGGTATTTTGTTTGACTGAAAAGGGCTTGCTTGGACATCCCATTCAATATGTCTGGCAGAAGACATTAGGAAATTACATTGTGGTTACAGGGTAAGCATATCATTATCATACAACTGCCTGGCTTGAAAGGAGAAGTATGACCAAACCTCTTTTGACTATAGTTCTCCAGTGCATCACAGGAGAGCACTTAATTCTGCACTCCTATGACCCAGATTCAGCCGACATCAGGCTAAAGCCTGCTGTCAGCTGATGCCACAGAGCCGGTCCAGGCTCTGCAGGGATCCCAACAATATTGTTGGAATCCTCCTAGATGCCTGGCCGGCAGCTGGCTCAGCCTCTCAGCACGCCACTGAAAGCCTGAGCCAGCCGGTCCCACACCCTCCACAGTCTGGGGCTCCAGTGAGCGCTGGAGGGGCAGAACGCAGAGCTGTGAATGATAGTCACCAATCTGTGCTCAGAGCGGACCCGGGAACTGAGTAATCAGCATTCTTCGATTGATCAATTCTCAGTGTAGAGGCGGCAGGGGATAACATCGGAATCAAGTCCCAGATTTTTTATTAAGGTTATAAACTGTACAGATATAAAACCATACAATACAAAATAGAAAAGTACCAGTACATAGTAACGTTAGTGTCATACACCAGTGGTCACTAAAGAACTGGTATAAGGCCATTTTGGGCTGTGACCATAATTCTTAAGAGCAGAGGAGACATCCTCCAAAGAGGAGCTGCATGGCCAGAGGATGCTTTCATCGAAGACGAGGGGTCGTCTCAGCCATGAATCAATCACAGTAGCTGGTCTTTGTGTTTGCGTACACAGCCCTTAAACTGGGAGTGGGAAGGATAGCGGCCGACCAGCGACCCCCACGCTGCTCTCCAAACTACCCAGAGGTACTACAACCCCAATTCCAAAAAAGTTGGGACTCTGTGTAAAATTTACATAACGGAGTGCAATGATTTGCAAATCTCTTAAACTCATATTTTATTCACAATAGAAAATATATCCAGTGTTTAACCTAAGAAAATGTACCATTTATAGAAAAAAAATAAGGTAATTTTGAAATTGATAGTTGGGACAGGGCAGCAAAACGCTGTCAAAGTAAGTGGTACTAACAAGGAAGAGCTGGAAGAACATTTTGCAATTAAATAGGTTAATTGGCAATAGGTTAGTAACATGATTGGGTATAAAAAGAGCATCCTAGAGAGTCAGCGTGTCTCAGAAATAAAGATGGGCAGAGGCTAACCAATCTGTGAAAAGCTACATCTAAAAAATGTGGAACAGATTCAGAATAATGTTCCTCAATGTAAAAGTGCCAAGACTTTAAATATATAATTTACAGTACATATCAAAAGATTCTGAGAATTTGTAGAAATCTCTGTGCGCAAGTTACAAGGCTGAAACACAATATTGGAAACCCGTGATCTTTGGGCCTGCAGACGGCACGGCATGGCATTAAAAACAGACATGATTCTGTGTTGGACATCACTGCATGGACTCAGGAATACTTCCAAAAATTATTGTTTGCGAACACAGTTCACCGTGCCATCCAAAAATGCAAGGTCTGTCTTGCAAAGAAGAAGCCATACCTAAACATGATCCAGAAACGCTGCTGACTTATCTGGGCCAAAGCTCATTTAAAATGGTCTGTTGCAAAGTGGAAAACTGTTATGTGGTCCGATGAATCAAAATTTAACATACTTTTTGGCAACCATGGGTGCCGAATCCTCTGGACAAAAGAGGGAAGGGACCTTTCCGGCTTGTTATCAGCGCTCAGTTCAAAAGCCTGCATCCCTGAAAGCATGGGGGTGCATAAGTGTGTATGAAATGGGCAGCTTGCTATTGTGGAAAGGCACCATCAATGCTGAAAACTATATCCAGGTTTTAGAGCAGCATAAACTCCCATTTACATGACATCGTTTTCAGGTAAGGCCTTGCATATTTCAGCAGGACAGTGCTAAACCACATACTGCATCTATGACAACAGCATGGCTTTGTAGTAAGAGTCCGGGTGCTTAACTGGCCTGCCTGCAGTCCAGACCCTTCACCAATTGGAAATATTTTGCAAATCTTTGAAATAAAGAACACCCAGGACTGTCGAACAGTTAGAATCCTATATCAGGCAAGAATAGGACAACATTCCTCCCTCAAAATACCAGCAACTGGTCCCCTCAGATCCCAGATGTTTACAGAGTGTTGTTAAAAAAGAAGGGATGTTACACCATGGTAAACATGGCCCTGTCCCAACTTTGAGATGTGCTGCTGCCATCATTTTAAAAATGACTACATTTTCTCAGTTTAAACATTTGATATAGTTTCTATTGTGAATAAACTGTGGGTTTATGAGAGTTGTAAAACAATGCATTCTGTTTTTATGTAGATTTTACACAGCGTCCCAATTTTTTTGTAATTGTGGTTGTACTATCTGTGCCTGGAGAGATGGAGGAGTGTGATACTATCAGATGACAAATTAAGTTCACTGACTAAACGAAAATTTAAAAAGTGAAAACTTTTAATAATATATAAAGTAATATAGGGAAATTCTGTACATGCTCATTAAAAGGTAGCTTCAGGCAAACAGCTAAATACATATTGCTTATACTCTTAACAGATATTAAAAGGCAGTGGATGATTTCAACCAGCATCCAAAACACCCAGAAACTTGAAAGTGGGTTCTAAATGCTGAAGGTTTTTACCTTTTATGTATTCTATGCATGAAGGTAAAAAACCTTCAGTGTGCAGCTCCCCGCTAATAACTACCTAAGCCTGATCTCAATCCAGCGTTGTGCACGAGAGCAGACTCTCCCAGGTCTCTCGCTCCTCATTGGCTGAGATACACTATTGGCTCCCGCTGCTATCAATCACAGCCAGTGAGGAGGGAGTGCGGGGTAGGGCTGAGCCACACTCTCTGTGTCTTAAGGACACAGAGAGTGGGGCTCGAGAGCGAGCTTGCTATGGGGGCAGTCAGCAGTAGGTGGGGTGCCGAGAGTGCCGACAGGGAACCCGAGAAGAGGAGGATCGGGGCTGATCTGTGAAAAACCATTGCAAAGAGCAGGCAAGTATGACATGTTTGTTATTTTTCTATTTTTTGCCTTTACAATCCCTTTTATTATGGATTAAGAATGTTAACAATGTTTCTGTCTCTATGCATTTAATTATATATCTCTAGAGCGGATCATACAGTGAAAATATATGATCGACATGGCCAAAAGAAAGATGAAATCAACTTACCTGGGTAATAGGATCTTTATATTTTTATCTATCTATCTATCTATCTATCTATCTATCTATCTATCTATCTATCTATCTATCTATCTATCTATCTATCTATCTAATCTATCTTGTTTGTTTGTTTGTTTGTTTTTGCTATATACGTTTTAGTATACATTTGTATAATACAAGGGAAGATGATAGGGACATGCAGTTTTAATAATTTTAATATACACTACTGTGCAAAAGTTTTAGGCAGGTGTGAAAAAATGCTGTAAATTCCGAATGATTTCAGAAATAGAAGTGTGAATAGTTTATTTTTATTAATTAACAAAATTGAAAGTAAATGAATAGAAGAGGAATCCAAATTCAATCAATATTTGGTGTGATAACCCTTTGCCTTTAAACAGCATCAGTTCTTCTAGGTACACTTGCACACAGTTTTTAAAGGTACCTGGCAGGTAGGTTGTTCCAAACATCTTGGAGAACTAACCACAGATCTTCTGTGGATGTAGGCTTTCTCAAATCCTTCTGTTTCTTCGTGTAACCCCAAATAGACTCGATTATGTTGAGATCAGGGCTCTGTAGGAGCCAAACCATCACTTCCAGAACTCCTTGTTATTCTTTATGCTGAAGATAGTTCTTTTTTTTTTTTTTTCAAGTAACAATTTTTATTAAACATAAAGACATACATATGCATAGAACAATAGTGTCGCTTATGATTAAGTGCAATTGGTAAACAGTCTAGGCAATAGACATTGAGCTTCTGATGATAATCATCCAGATACAGTAGTGGTATAATACCTTCCATATCATCTAAGGCTTTCAACCAACAAATAACATCATTGGACTGAGTATGTATTAGCATTTTACAGAGAGAAGGAAGATAAAGGAGGAAAAAAGAAAAGAGGGATGGAAGGGGGAAGGGGAGATGGGGGGGGGGGTCTAGCCGCAGACCTAGGACGGGTCCTCTCACCTGTGCCATTCCTCCCAGACCATGTCATGGGCCTCCATTCTGTTTTGTATCCTGGCTGTCATTTTCTCCATTAGCTCTATGTCCTTTATTCTGGTATAGAGGTCTGCTTGGGAGGGTGGAATCTGTTTCTTCCAATAGAGGGCTACCAGGCATCTCGCTGCTGTGAGAACATGACCTAGCAGTTCCCTGGAGTGTCGGGATATACGTAGCCCAGACACACCAAGAAGAAACAGTTTCGGGACTTTGGGGACCTGGACGCCCAGTAGGCGATTCAACAATAATTGCGTTTCCGTCCAAAAGGGAGCTATTTTGGGACATGACCAGTAGATGTGATATAAGGTCCCCCTGTCCTTCATACACCGCCAACATCTATCCGAACTAGATGGGAAAATGGTGTGGAGGACATCAGGTGTCATATACCAGAAGAAAAGAACCTTGTAGGCATTCTCTTTGTACAGAGTGCATAATGAGCTTTTAGCCGCCCGGGACCAAATCGTCTTCCAGGTAGCTTCCGAGATCTCCTCCCCTAAGAACTTCTCCCAGCGGGTCATGTACGAATGTTTGCCATGGTCTGTAAAGTTATAAGAGTTCAGTATCCGATAAATATCGGATATTAGCCCGCGTCTGGTCGAGCCTTCTAATATCAATCCCTCAAAGGGTGATGGGGCCGAGAACTGTAGATTCGGGGCAATTGATTGAGCGTAGTGCCTAATCTGCAAGTATCCATAGAACACTTGCCTTGGTAAATCAAATTTTTTCTGGAGTTCCGTGAAGGACAGCAATCTGCGCGTGCATGGGTGCACCAAATGACCAAAGTGCAACAGATTCCTCATCGCCCATGGATAAGACATCTGGTGAGTGAGGCCTGCAGGCAGCTTGGGGTTGTAGAGGAACGATGTGAGGAGTGAGCTTTCTGAGCGTAGCTTATAAAGCCGTGATAATTTACGCCAAAGTGTACTAATGTGGAGCATGGGGCCCAAAAGTTGAGTGGACTCCACCTTCACCTCCGCATTCCACAGCATGCTGTTTGGATGGACTGGGGCCATCCAAAGTTTTTCTATTTCTGTCCACTTATTATATGAGCGTTGGGTGAACCAAGAGGCCAGGGTTCGCAGTTGGGTGGCTTGGTAGTATTTAGTTAGGTCAGGGAATGATAATCCGCCGTCTGATCGCGCCGCTGTCATGACTGATTGTGAAATTCTATGTCTTTTGTAATTCCAAACAAATCGTGTTAAATCCGCTTGGAGTTTTTTCAGCTCCGCTAGGGGTATTGGGATGGGGAGAGTTTGGAATAAATACAGCAGCTTCGGCTGGATGACCGTCGTAACAGAAGCTATCCTCCCTAGTAGGGAGATATGATGGGCCTTCCATTTTAGTAGAAGGTCCCTTATGGTTTTAAAGAGAGGAGGATAATTGGCTCGGTATAGGGTGGAATAAGAGGGAGTTATCTGTACACCCAGGTATTTCAGTGATGATGTCTTCCAATGGTAGGGGAAACAGTGTTGTAGGTGTTGGGTCTCCTGTGTTGGAATATTGATGGGTAGGGCTTCTGATTTAGCTGCATTTATCTTGTATCCTGATAGGGATCTATATAGGTCAAGCTCGGTGTGTAAGTTAGGGAGTGATATTCTGGGCTGGGTTAGGGTGAGGATAATGTCATCAGCAAACAAGGCTAGTTTAAATTCCCTGTCTTTCAGCGGGATGCCGTGAATGTTCGGGTTTTTTCTAATGGAAGCCGCCAGAGGCTCGACACACAGCGCAAAAAGTAGCGGTGAGAGTGGGCACCCCTGGCGGGTTCCATTCGCGATTGGAAAAGCCCGTGATAGGGCAAAGGGAGTTTTTACTTGAGACGAGGGGTTAGTGTACAGATGTCTGATAGCTTGGAGAAATGGGCCCTGAAATCCCATGCAGTTCAACGTGGCGAAGAGGAAGGACCAGCCAAGGCGGTCGAAAGCTTTTTCCGCGTCTAAGCCAAGAACTAACGCCTGCAGCTTATTCCTGTTCGCCACGTCTATTAGGTCAATAATTCGTCTCGTATTATCCCCCGCCTGACGTAGGGGGACGAATCCCACCTGATCCTTGTGTATTAGCGAGGGAAGTATCAGGTTCAGTCGCATTGAAAGGAGTTTAGTAAAGATTTTTAAATCAGAGTTTAGGAGTGCGATTGGCCTGTAGCTGGCACACACAGAAGGATCCTTGTTAGGTTTAGGAATCAACGTGAGGAACGACCTCTGCATATCAGTGGGAATGGAGGTTTTCTGAAAGAAGGCGTTAAACATCCTACACATATAGGGCAGTAGAATCGGGAGGAATGCCTTATAATACTCATAAGGAAGGCCGTCTGGGCCAGGTGATTTATGAGAGGGCAGGGTTTTGATAGTGGCCGTTAGCTCTTCCTCTGTAATCGGAGCATTAAGTGACATTAGGTCCGTCTTCTGTATTTTGGGGAGTCCACTTTCCTCTAGGTATTGTTTCATACGTTCTTTTATGTCAGGAGGGGGCGGGTCTCGGGGAATTTCAGGGTTATTATATAGGGTTGTGTAAAATTCTCCAAAGGTCCGGGCTATGTCTTGGGGGTGTGACGTGAGGGCCCCCTTTTTGTCCTTAATTTGGTGGGGTGTGGACATGTGTGAGCGCTCCGAGAGTTTACGTGCCAGGATAGTATGGGCCTTGTTCCCTTTATCGTAATATGTTTGTCTTAATCGAGTAAGTGCCTTCTCTACCTTTCCTAACGCCAAGTCTCGAAGGGTGTTTCTGAGGTAGATCACTTTTTTGAGAAGGTTTAGGGATGGTGATACCTGCAGTCGGAGTTCTAGAGTCTTAAGGTCTCTTTCGGCTTGAGTTTTAGATGCCATCGCATTTTTCTTCATAGCCGAAGAGATCGCTATACACCGTCCCCGTAGGACTGCCTTGTGAGCCTCCCAGAGGGTGGTTAGGGAGACTTCGGGGGTGTTGTTTTCTAGGAAGTAGTTCTGCAAAGTTGTCTCTAGTTCCGATCTGGACGGGATATGTTGTAAGAGGAAGTTGTTTAGCTGCCAATTACTAGGTTTACGGGTAGGAATGCCTATTTCTAGTGATATAAGAACTGGGGCATGGTCGGACCACGAGATGGGGAGGATCTGGGCGGTTCTGGTGGCGCGTAGGGTATTGTTATTAACGAAGATATAGTCTATGCGGGAATGCATGAGGTGGGGGGCAGAATAGAATGTGTATTGCTTATCCCCTGGGTGTAGGGCTCTCCATGCATCGAATAAAGCATGGTGCCTAGTCAGCTGACGGAACAACTTGGAATCATGGACGGCCCGAGTCTGATGGGCTGCGGGATTAATCACATGACGGTCTAAACCCACCGAGTGCACCAAGTTGAAATCTCCGCCAATGATCAAATAATCATTGGATTGTCTAAACAGGCGGGCGAGGACCCTGGACAGGAAATGTATTTGATGGGTATTGGGTGCGTAGATATTACAGAAAGTTACCGCCTGTGTTTGCCACTGACCTCTCAAAATTATATAGTGTCCCCCCGGGTCGACGAAGGATTCGGAGCATTTAAATGGAGAGCCTTTTTTAAATAGGATGGCTACACCCGCACGCTTACGAGGACTAAAGGCCTGATAAATCTGGGGGTACTGTTTGGATGCGAAGGTGAAAGCACTCCCTCTATTGAAGTGTGTCTCCTGCAGCATAGCTACATCTGCCCCAATCTGCCTGAGCTCCCTCAATGCGAGATGCCTTTTTTTTGTTTGAGTTCAAGCCGTGGACATTAAACGATAAGATCTTAGCCATGGTCATTGGTGTGTGCGTGCATCAGATTACTTAGCTTATCCAGCCGTGGACCCTCCAGGAAGTCCAAGGAGCGATGAGGTTCAGGCGTGAGATGTAGCCGAGTGAGTGCCCCAGACCTGCGGCGAGCCATGAAGAGAGAAGGGATGGGGGGGAGATAGAAGAAGTAGAATAAGTAGAGAGGAGAAAAGAAAAGGAGAAAAATGGTTAGTAGCATATCATTTAGTAATAAACATTTTGTTGTCGTCCCGGGCAGCAAAGACCGCCCAGGTTCTAAAAGGTTCCAGTAGGTCCCCCCGATCGGGGCCCCCAACAAGGGCCCAGTCCGGGGGGGCATAGTGAACAACTCGAAACAAATTCAACTGTGTTCAAGTCCTCAAAACAGAGTGACAATAGGGAACTCTAGTAGGGTTGACCTCTGGGGGGGGATCAGTGACCAAAAGAACCACCACTGACCCATCTCCAACAAAAAGGGGGTGCCCTATGTTGCTAATGAAATGATAGGCGGGGGAGGCCTAGGGGGGATAGCTTATAACTGTATTGGGAGGGGCAGGAGAAGGGAGAAAGATAGTCATCCTTTTTTAGGCTTTGCTTTGGTGGATCCGCTGGGGGAGTCCCGATCTCTGGGTCGCTTAGTTGGTGGGATCTTCTGCCACACCACGGGAGGAGGTGTGGGCAAATCCACTAAGTCCCATTCAGGCAAGCGAGGTGGTGGGATCTCCATGGTGTCACAAAAATTTTCCAAGTCTTCTGGAAAGCGTAGCACTGCAGATTTTCCCTGCCGGCGGGCAGTGAGGCTGAAGGGGAATCCCCAGCGGTAGGTGATGTCGTTTTCTTGGAGCAGAATGAGTAGGGGTTGGAGCAGTCTGCGTTTCTGTAAAGTTATCCAGGAAAGGTCTGGAAATAGCTGGACTTGCGTGTTTTCAAAAAGAACCTTTTTTGTGGTGCGGGCTTTGCGCATAATGTCCTCTTTCAGGGGAAAGGAATGGACCCTGCATATGACGTCTCGGGGTCTGGAGACGGGCCCCTTGGGACGGAGGGCACGGTGGGCACGGTCCATCTCAATGGGTTTGTTTGGGGGGTCCCCCAGAAGATTGTTAAACAGGAGTTGCAGAATTTCGTGAAGATCTTCGGGACCCTCTGACTCAGGTAGACCCCGGACACGGATGTTGTTTCGACGTCCTCGGTTATCCAAGTCTTCAAGGTGACGCTGCATGTTCCGGAGCATTATATGGTGGTCGGCCCCCTGTACTTGGGTGCGATGTACTGCCAGCTTGGTCTCCTGAATTTCCTCCTCCGCCATCTCCACCCTTTCAGATAGGTGTTTAAGGTTAGCATGTATCACTTGGATTTCTGCTCGGCAAGCTGACTTGACTTCTTCAATAAGGAGTCTGAAGTCCTCCTTAGTGGGAGTAGCCTGGAGACAGTCCTGCCACGAGGTGAGGTGCTGGAAGTGGTGAACGTGCTCCATGTGGCGTTGTGGGCTATGTGGTGGGGATGGTTCCCTTGCGAATTGGGAGGGTGCTGATCCCCTGGGGTCCCAAGGTTGTGGTTGGGGAACTTTCATGTCCCCCCATGAAGGCCTCTGTGAGTGAGAGGGGAGGCCCCTGTCCCTAACCTCCATAGGGATCAGGGTCGGCGAGCTTGTCACCTGGGCATACGATTTCGTCTGGCTTGTTCTTTGCTCTGTGGACCTGGAGGCATTATGGCGGGTCTGTCTCTGCGGCTGAGGGGAGACCGGGGGGGGGGCGAACATTGGTTGGAGGGTGTCTCCGTCAAAGTTCATCTCTGATATCTGTCCAATGTCCCCTGTGTTCCCTGGCCCTGGCAGCGGGGGAAAATCACTGGGTTGCAGTGAAGGTGTGGGGGACGCCGTTCCTCCCAGGGACAAGGATGGGTCAGACATGGTGCGCAGCAGCTGCGGGAAGGCCTGTGAGCACTGCGTGTAGGGGTTGGTAGTGAGGCCTAGTAAGGGGTCCTGAGGCGGGCCAGGATGCTTCCCTTGTGCTGGGAGTGGAGGGGGTGGACTCACCGCTGTCGATCCCCTGCTTCTCCGGTCCCCTGTCTCCCGATCCAGGTCCACTGTGCTCTGGAGTAGTGGAGGGGATGCCGATCTCCGCTGCGGTGACTGCCTCGTGGAGGAGGCAGGGGCCGTCGGCGCCATCTTGTCCCGCTCGTCCTCGGACATAGAGGAAGGTTTAAAATACCCGTGGAGGGTTGTTGTGGAGCCGGGTGGCGGTTGGGATGATCCCCTGGGTTTGGAGGATCTGGTTCTCCTGCTGCCTCCCATAAAATGTAGCTGAAAGTCCCCCTTTCAGGCCTTAACGCTGCGGGCTGGTGGAGAGCTGAAGGTTCAGGCGTCCATGCAGGGCAACTTCCGGTCCCGCCCCCGCTGAAGATAGTTCTTAATGACATTGGCTGTATGTTTGGGGTGATTGTCCTGCAGCAGAATAAATTTGGGGCCAATCCCATGCCACCCTGATGGTATGACATGTTGGATAAGTATCTGCCTGTAATTCTCAGCATTAAAGGAGATGTAAAGTCTTAAGGTTTTTCACCTTAATGCATTCTATGCATTAGGGTGAAAAACCTTCTGTGCTGAAGCAGCCCCCCAGAGCCCCCCTTTTTCTTACCTGAACCCGATCGTTCCAGCGTCGAGGATAAACCCAGCAGCTCCATCCGCTGTTTCGGGTTCTCATTGGATAGATTGCTGTCAATCAAATCCAGTGACACAGGAGCTGGGGGGCAGGGCCGGGTCCTGCTGTCTGTGTCAATGGACGCAACAGCAGGACTCGGGAGCGCGCCCACATGGGTGCCCCCATGGAAAGCGGCTCTCCGTGGGGGGGCACGCAATGAAGAGGAGGGGTCAGGAGCGCTGCCGGGGGACCCCAGAAAAGGAGGATCGGGGCTGCTCTGTTCAAAACCCTTGCACAGAGCAGGTAAGTATAACATGTTTGTTATTTTTTTTTAAAATGAACCTTTACAGCCACTTTAGGGAAACCATCAATCCTGACCAAAGTTCCAACTCCTTTGCAGAAATGCAGCCCCAAACTTGCAAGGAACTTCCATCATGCTTCACGGTTATCTGCAGACGTTCATTGTTGTACTGCTCTCCAGACATTCGGCAAACAACCTGCCTCCGGGTACCACCAAATATTTAAAATTTTGACTCATCAATTTAACCACCTGAATACAGTGCCCAAGCCAATTTTCAGCTTTCAGCGCTGACGCTGTTTAAATGACAATTGCGCGGTCATGCTACGCTGTAACCAAACAGGATTTTTATCATTTTGTTCCCACAAATAGAGCTTTATTTTGGTGGTATTTGATCAGCTCTGGGGTTTTTATTTTTTTCTAAACAAACAAAAAAATACCTAAAATTTTGAAAAAAAAAAAAAAGTTTTTCTTTTGTTTCTGTTATAAAATGTTGTAAATAAGTACGTTTTCTCCTTAACTGATGGGCACTGATAAGGCGGCACCGATGAGGTGGCATCCATGAGGTGGCACTGATAGGCACTGCCAATGGGCACTGGTAGGCGGCACTGATGAGTGGCACAGATATGCATCACTGATGGGCATTGATAGGTGGCACTGATGGGCACTCATGGGTGGCACTGTTGGGCACTGATAGGCGACACTGATGGGCACTGAAAGGCTGCACTGATGGGTACTCATGGGTGGCACTGATAGGCGGCACTGCTACTGCTGAGCACTGATAGGCGGCACTGATAGATGGCATTGATAGGCATCACTGATTGCACTTGCACTGACAGGCATTTGGGATGGGCACTGATTGGCATTTCCCTAGTGGTCTAGGAAGGCATACCTGGTGGTCAAGGCTAGTGCCAATTCCTGGTGGTCCTGGGCGGGCATCCGAGGGGGGGCTGTGCTGATGAACAATCAGCACAGACCCCCCTTTTCAGGAGAGCAGCCGATCAGCTCTCTACTCGCGTCTGTCAGACGCGAGTGAGGAAAAGCCGATCAACGGCTCTTCCTGTTTACATCGTGATCAGTCGTGATTGGACACGGCTGATCACATGGTAAAGAGCCTCCGATGCGCACCCCCAGGGGCGAGCGAGAGCGGTTGTTCTGGGAGGACGTTATATGATGCCCACCCAGAACGAGAGCTGCGGCGCCTGGCTGTGATTCGACGGCCGGCAGGCGCGAGGCGGTTAAAGCACAATTGCCTTTTTTTCGCACCTCAGTTCCTATGTTTTCATGCATAGCTGAGTCATTTAGCCTTGTTTCCACAATGAAGGTATGGCTTTTTGGCCACAATTCTTGCATGAAGACCACTTCTGGCCAGAATTCTCTGGACAGTAGATAGGTGTAGTTCCGTGCTGATGGTAAGCATGATGTGTCTTTCATCTACTACATTTTGTTTCCTTGGCTGACCACGGCATCTACGGTCCTCCACATTGCCCATTTCTTTGTTCTTGTTCAAAAGAGCTTAAACATCACATCTTGAAACTCCAGTCTGCTTTGAAATCTTTGCCTGGGAGAGACCTTGCTGATGCAGTATAACTACTTTTGTGTTTTGTTGCTCTGCTCAGTCTTGCTATGGTGTGTGACCTGTGACATGGAACTGTCTTATACATCCTCACCTTAGTAGCAGTCCTTCACCCAGTTTTAAGCCTTCTATGCATCTGTTTCTGTTAATGACTGTGTTTCAACCTACATATGAAATGAATGATCATCAGCACCTGATTGGTAGAATTGGTTAATCATACACTTGACCCCAATACTACAAAATTCCTGACTTTGTGCAAGTGTACGAAGTGTGCAAGTGTAAGAATTGATACTGGTTTGAAGCCAAAGTGTAGTCACACCAGATGTTGATTTGATTTAGATTTTTCTTCTGTTTTCTCACTTTGCATTTCATAAATTGATAAAAATAAACAATTACAATATATATTTTTGAAAGATTTCCTAATTTACAGCATTTATTCACACCTGCCTAAAGCTTTTTCACAATACTGTATGTCATGTCATTCTGTTTTGTATTAAGTCTGAAAATCTGAATTTCATCTTTACTTAGCTCATGTGTGTCCATGGACTGGGACAAAGATGGAAATGCCTTGGCTGTTGTTGCTGATAAGTCTAGTTCCATATACATGTGGGATCCTAATACACGTAAAACCAGCCAGTTAGACAGTGGCATGAGGTAAGTTAGATTTACTTTAGATCTTTGATTTCTTGCTTTTGTGTGTAATTTGTGTATATGTGTACAATTATTTAAAAATCCTTTATCAAAATGGCTACCGCATGCAGCAGAATGAGCTAAACCATATAGGAGAAATTTTCCTAGTGTGACCATAATGCCATTTTAAAGCTTTAAGGGGAATTACAAAGGCTTTATACACATATTTTTAATCATTATGGTTCGAGGTAAAAAAGAAATAAAAATGGTCATCTATAGTGGTTTGGGAATCCTTTGCTCATTAAATTTTATATGAAGCCAAAACATTTTTAATACCTTGAATATAGTATGGAATAATTAAAACCTCTGTTGGATTTTTTGCCATCTGTGTTCTATTGGGGAGAACTCCCTTCACTTCCTGTCCTATAGAGTCAACAGAAAGTGACAGGTCATCTCTCCAACTGTCTCTCAGGCTGGGTTCACACTGCCATACGGAGAGGTTCACAGCAGGGGTCCGGTGCGTCCCTGTTCAACATTTCAGGTCCGATTTTGGTCCCAATTTTGGGCTGAATTTGGACTAGAAGGCGCACAGGACTACTGTGCAATTCGCTCTGCAGCCGCTCCGGAGATGTGTGAACTGGTGTTCTATTGATTTGTGCCCCCCATCGAAAAGTGCCCGCACATGCACAGAATGGAGGGGCAATACAGCTGATTTGCCTATCGGCTTGAGGGATGTCACCAAAGGGCATGCGCACATCGTAGGTGGGTTTTTTCAACAGGAGATACCATTTCATGGGCACAATTGAAAGCTATGCAAAGAGCGGAGGGACACCATAGAGAACTGGTCACGATCTCCTGACATGCGATATTGATGTGGGGAATCCCGTATCCAATTGGCAATAGTGTGAACCCAGCCTTAGACAACTGTCACTGGAACAAGTGTCCCATAGGAAAATTTCCCCTCTAGTCTTGTTCTGGTAATAACTTTTTAATTTCCCCTCACTTTTATTCCCGCTAGCACTGAGAGAGTGAACCTCCCCAAAAAAAGTCACACAACCGAACATCGGTTCTAACCATTCCCTACTCTATTTAAACAAAACAAAACGCGTTGGTTTAGATACACTTTAAATAAGTATTTGTAAAATAAATATTTTGCATGCATGTGTTTATATAATAAAAACTGTTTAAAAAAAGACAATTAAAGCGCAGTTTCACCCAAAAATGGAACTTCCGCTTTTTGGAATTTCCCCCCCCCCCCCCTCACATTTGGCACCTTTCAGGGGGGAGGGGGGAGCAGATACCTGTCTAACCCAGGTATTTGCTCCCACTTCCGGGCAAAGATAGCCGCAGTGTCCGCGGATATCTACACGATGTCCGGCGCCCCCCCGCTGTCTTCTGGGAGACACACAGGTCTCACAAGACAGCAGGGACCAGTGGGATCGTGCTGCGTGACTCGCGCATGTGCAGTAGGGAACCAGGCTGTGAAGCCGCAAGGCTTCACTTCCTGATTCCCTTACCGAAGATGGCGGCGCCTCCTCCCGAGGGACAGATTGGCTTCGGGTGCCGACATCGTGGGCGCCCTGGACAGGTAAGTGTCCATATTTTAAAAGTCAGCAGCTGCAGTATTCGTAGCTGCTGACTTTAAAAAAAAAAAATTGACGGAACTCCGCTTTAAACTCTATTCATGCTTGTGCGACTTGTCATGCAACTTTGGACATCAAAGTCACATGACAAGTCACAGCCCATTCTTTTCAATGGCACCTGTTCAAATCAGTGCAACTTAAAGCTACAGCGACTTTGAAAAGGTGCCTTCACTACTTTGATGCGACTTTGAGCTAAAGAGTGTAAATGCGACTTTGGAGTTGCGCTAGTGTGAATAGAGCCTTAATATAAAATTGACCTAAACACGTTCTAGTTTTCCTTCATAAACAGTCATATATCAATATTGTTTCTCTTACTTTAGAGATCAGATGGCTTACCTTCTGTGGTCCAAGGCAGGCTCATTGCTAGCTGTCGGGACCTCCAAAGGGAATCTACTGATTTATAACCTGCAGACGTCTCGGAAGGTACCTGTGCTCGGTAAGATTGCAAAATACCTGTGACTTTATGATAGACATATTATGCCTTAGTCTCTTTATAGAAAAAAGAAGATATGATTAAAACCTGTACATACGTAATAATGGATTTGAATAGGGTTCAGGAGGGCAGTAGTTTCAGTATGAAGTCAAGATCAGGAACATGGGGACATGACTTCAAACTTTTTACTGAAAGAGTAGATGATGGAACAGACTTAAGCAGAGGTAGTGAGTCAGTTAACAGTAAGTGGATTCAAACATGCTTGGGACAAACATAGATCTGTACTGTAATCTTTTTTCTGACATCACTCTTCTTTGTTTCTATATTGTGGCAGGCATTTTATGCCTTTTTACCTTTTTAACTTTTTACTACATTTTACTAAAAATACTTTTAGAGGATAGACAAATTTTTTTTATTGTTGCTGACATTTTTGCAGGAACAATCAACAACAGTATTATCTATGGGTACTTGCAAACATGTTTGCTGTCACCCCCTAGAGTTAGGCTAGGTACATACATAAAGTCTAGGCTGAATGAAAAAAAAGTGAGAGGTCGCTATACTAACTTAGCAATGTTAGTGCAGCTGTCTCCCCCGCTGTGCTATTGTGTTCTGACAAGGGAACTCGGGAACTCCCCCCACCACCACCAGAACACACCGATGTGCACTGGCAGCCATTGGCTGCTAGCGCTGATCGGCCGCTGGTTGAATGGATGCTGGTTTTTCCAGTAAGACCGTTCAACAGACCGTCTTCTGTCGGACAGGCAGCTGTACACATTGGGGTTGATTTACTAAAACTGTAGAGTGCAAAATCTGATGTAGCTGTGCATGGGAGCATCAGCTTCTAACTTCAGCTGGTCCAAATAAGCTTTGGCAAAAAACCTGGAAGCTGATCGGTTTCTATGCAGAGCTGCACCAGATTTTGCATTCTCCAGTTTTAGTAAATCAACCCTAGTGGCCGAATGTCAGGCCTTTCCTGCTGAACCAGCTGATATTCAGATCTTACCCAGCTTTAGGGTAGACCTAATTGAGTGATCCTCACCCAAACCTCATATTGCATGATTGGAAGGCGAGGTTGGGTTAATTATTCACACAATAACTGGAAATAGATATGGGTAAAAAGTACAGAAATGATTACTACAAGATCATAATGGTTTTCATGATGGTATATTGATGATATTGGACATAAGCATTATAGTTTTCTTATTATAAAGGGACAGATGATGTGGGGCTAAAATGTCTTTCAGTTCTTACTGGTAACCTGAATTGCTGACTTGACTTTCTGCAGGTAAACACACTAAACGCATCACCTGTGGGTGCTGGAGCTCTCAGAATTTACTTGCACTGGGTGGGGAAGATAAAATGATCACTATCAGCAATCAGGAAGGAGACACAATCAGACAGGTATGTCACAGTTTGCCAGTCATATTCTACTCATTCAGCTTACCTATAGTACATGTGTAGAACCCATCGCTGTATCCTGACCTAGGCCGACAAGGCGAAGGCCTAGGGCAGCACTTTGCAGGGGGGCAGCACGGAAAGAGTCTCCGCCGGCTTGCGCCAATCTTATGGGGCAGACTGGGCTGAGGGGCAAATTAGTCTAGCGCCCCCATAAAGCGGCTGCACTGCTTCCGGTATGGGGACAGCCGGCATTTCGTAACCGTGGGGGGGTTTGGGGGGGTGCGCCGCTTCTAATTTTGACTGTCCTATCATCCTGGATCACAAACCTTCCTCACTGTGCTATATGTTTTCTACTGCACCCTTGACATGGTTATATCTTCTTAGTCTTCTCCATAAAACTATCAGAAATTTCTGCTTAAAGTAGAACTATAGGCAACACTTTTTTGTTTTCATTTTGGATAGAATAAGGGAGGTTTATAGCCCCGTCAGTTTATTTTTTACCATCCCTGTCCCATTGCAGAGATTTCTCTTCACTTCCTGCCCCATAGCCTAACAGGAAGTGAGATGAAAGCTATGCAAATTAAGGGAATTCATTGCCCCGACCCAGGCCCACAGAACTAGTGTCCCCACCCAAAAATTTCAGGGTGGGTCTTAAACAGCAAGGGGTGTGGCTTTGACAGGAAGGGGTGGGTCATATTTAAATTAGGGGGTGCACAAGTTTAGAACCCCCTATTAATAGATGTAGTGGAAAATCATTAGGAGCTGAAATTAATTAATGGATCTGCCTTTCATTTACCCCAAATGTGCCTATAACAACAAATCAGATTTCAGCCACCATTTACCACTGTAGGACGTAAGTTAGAAACCTGATCCTGATTTTTTCTTATAGATATTGCTGACAGATTCTAGTCAGATATTTTATTTTCTGATGAGGAAATGTATTGTCCCTTGCTAAATAATGTAAACTTGTGGGCACGTTTAAGTTAAAGATGACTTTTGCATTGTACCATGTGCCTTCACATCTTTTTTATTTTTTACAGAGTTTTCCCACAGTGCAGAAACCCAGGGCACTCTAACATGCAAATAAAGTTCATTTCCCATAGTCTGTTATTTTGCTCCCCCTTCTGCCTCCCCCACCTTAGTATTGGTTAAAAGGCCCTCATCATAATGGTGTACCAGTAATGAGGCATGGGAGTGCCAAGCACGATTATCACAGGAGCCGGTTGCTCTACTCATATTCTCTTCCTCACATTTGTTCTCATGTTCTTTACTCCAATTTTAATAATGCAGCCCAAAGGGTTTGTGTTTCCCATAACAACAAATCTGGTTTTGACTACCATTTCCAGTGCACGTTGGAATTAACAGCTTAAATCTGATTGGTTGCTGGCTATCGACGATGCTTATTGTAATGGTGGGCCAGTAGTAATGCATGGGAGGTGGCTCGCGAGAGTCAGCAATTAGGAGAACAGTCACATCTAACCCTGTGTAAGCTTCAGGTCTGGCCATGGAGCTTCTGCAGGGTCATCTATCTGTGCTTCTGGTGGCTGAAGACAGCTGTGGGGGGGGGGGGGGGGGGGGCAAAGGGAGGGTAAGTAAAAGCTGGTGGTAGAGATGCACTAAAGTGAGTCTGTTGCTTTAGACTTTAAGCTTTAAGGACCTCTTACAGGAGTTACCAAAAAAATAACAATAGTA
This sequence comes from Aquarana catesbeiana, assembly GCF_042186555.1. NCBI lineage: Eukaryota > Metazoa > Chordata > Amphibia > Anura > Ranidae > Aquarana > Aquarana catesbeiana. Next base: position 837,362,147 of record NC_133324.1, on the reverse strand, counting down.
AAAAAAAAAACTGGTCAATAAATGTTATTCTTGGTTTACAGACCTCAGTGAGAATGGAGCCAAGCGACATCCAGTTCTCTGTTATGAAGACAGATGAAAGATCATCACAAGGCGAGAGCACAGTAAGATTTAAAGCAATAGTGTTACTTTTTTCATTAAATCTTCATTATTTGTGAAACATATTGTTGTAATTAGACATATAAATGACATACTTCTACATATTTTTTTGTTTGCTATTTCTCTTTATTTATAGGACCTATTTAGAGATGTAGCTGACATCCAATTACAGATTACTATAGTAGGGTCTCACTTTCTATTAGCCTGTATGACAAGCTCTGTGTTGACTAATAGAAGTATCAGTATAGTATAGGTTTAACTTTAGACTACATAGAGGGTTCTTTATTGTAAGAGCGGCAAGGATGTGGAATTCCCTTCCACAGGCGGTGGTCTCAGCGGGGGGGCATCAATAGTTTCAAGAAACTATTAGATAAGCACCTGAACGACCACAACATACAGGGATATACAGTGTAATACTGACATATAATCACACAAATAGGTTGGACTTGATGGACTTGTGTCTTTTTTCAACCTCACCTACTATGTAACTATATAACTGTATCCTAGTACCTAATCTAAGGGTAGCTACAGAATTTTTTTAGACAGCAATTTTGCTACTCAGGATAATTAGTGCAATCTGCTGAACATAAACTCTTCATAGGTTTTCATGTGCACCTTGCACACAGTACTGTGTGATGGGCAGAGAAAGAGATTTTTACTGACATCTGTTACTAGAAGCTGGTTTTGCAGAAGTTGCTGACCATTTTTTAACAGATGCTCAAGCTTTTCTTCTTAAGCTTGCATTCCACCTCTACCGAATGGATATTCATTGTGTTTAATGAGGATAAAGCATTATCAGAAGGACAACAGACATGTGTTTTGCGGATGGAGCTTAGTGATTTGTATGTATCCAATTCTATTTTGTATACTTCCTGATTTGGGTAATAGTATTTTTTTTCACTCCTATTTTTGAATCTTTTTGTGAATATTATATCATACAAAGGCACATTTCTACATTATTATAAACGATATGGGCAAAACTTTGTGGAACCTGACCATCATACCTATATGAGCTTGTTGAACATCTTTCTGCGAGATTTCGAGTGTACCATAAGAGTATTTGTGATGTTTGGTACTGATGTTAGACCTAGCCAGGTTTTTTTGTGCAACCTCTGTAATCGGCGTTCAAGTTCATTGGTGAGGTTAAATGCCTGGTACACACCATGAGCTCAGAAGGAGGTCGCTGTACTAATGATGCTATTTTAATACAGCTATCTCCTCGCTGAGCTATTGTGTTCTGACAGGCCAGAACACACTGGTCAGCACTCGCAGCCATTCGGCAGTTGTTTTTCTGGGATGCATGTTCTACAGAAGTCGGACCGGCTGCTGTGTACACGGGCCGAGTGTCAGCTGGTTTCTGTTGAACCAATATTTGGTCCATGTGTACCAAGCATAAGCTAGGGCTCTGTGTAGGCAACTCTAGCTTTTCTACACCAAACTTACCATACAATGTCTATATTGACCTAGCTATGTGCACACGGACACAGTCAGGCTGTTATAGAGAAGTGTCTTCCCTAAACTGTTGCCACAAAGTTAGAAACACCCAATTTTCTAAAATGTAATTGTACTATGTGCTGTAGCATTAGCAGTACCCTTCACTTGAAACACCAAAACTAAGTAGCTTGATGGTGTGTCCACATACTTTTGGCCAAAAATGTGATGGTTAGGTGTTTACAAACCTTTGGCTATATCTTGTAAGGTGACAATTGCATTGCGCACATATCTTGAAATTATATTATTTGGAATGTTCACAGTTGTACACAGTTTTTATTGATTATTATCTTTCTTTCTATTTATCTAATGCCATCTTTTTTGCCTGTTTTCAGGTAAGCGTTGTTGTTGGAAAGAAAACCTTGTTCCTGTTCAATCTGAATGATCCAGACAATCCTATAGAACTGGCCTTTCAGCAGCGCTATGGGGCCATTGTGGCCCACAAATGGTAAAATAATATCAAGATGTGTTTACAGCTTTCCACTGGAATACTGCAGATCAAGCATAACATAGGAGCTGGGAACTGGTAGAGCACAATAAAAATGAATGAGCGGTGAGGGGGAAGGGGGAGCCAGGAGTAGATCTGTCAAACAACTCTCTGCACTCATTTGGTAGAGAGAACCCCATGGAGTCATTCAGGCTACACATCCCATCTTCAATTTTTGAATGGGCTGTAAAATGCAATCCACAGCTTGCGAACCCCAGTGTATAGCAATATCATCTCTCCTATTATAAATAAGCTCCAATGTCATCAAAACATGGGTGGTCCTGTCAGCATGCTCCCTTCTGACATCCTTCGATTTGAAAATCAAAGGAGTTGGGAGGAAAATTCCTGTCCAAACAGTACTTGCATCCAATCAGATCCAGGCACTGTTTGGGTATTTTAACATCTGTCAGAATACAATAGCCAGAAGGGGAAATTTTCCTCTATGGATGCTGTTTAGGATGTAAGGGGAAGCCATAGTTTATCTCATCCAGCCCCGCAGGGCTGAACAAGAAACGTATTACAGTGTATGGTCAGCTTAAGGGGTTAATATAGACTGGACCTATAGGGCACCCCATAAGGAGGAGTTCCAGCCGTTTCTGTGTTTATTAAAAGTCAGCAGCTACAAAAAGTGTAAAACAAAAATAAACACACACTCACCTGTCCCACAATCCAGAGATGCAGCCGCCCAAAGCCTTGCTTCTCTCCCTCTCTGCGGCGCCGGCATTGCAAGTGTGGGCACCTGGCTGTGACAGCTTGCGGCTTCACAGCCGGGTGTGCACTGTGCATGCACGTCCTGAATGGCCAGGCAATCTTTTGGGACCTGTAACAGGGAGGAGGGGGAGACGAGAACTTTCCCTTGTGGCGCCGCGGCCCCACTATCGGAAGTGGGAGCTGGGTACCGGTCAAAACTAGGTACCTGCTCCCCCCTCCCAAACATCAGGGGGTTAGGAGTCCTTAAACCGAAAGATCCACTTTTGGGTGGCACTCCGCTTTAACTTAGTTTGTATCTTGTTGATTTTTCCAACAACAAGATCACGTAAGGCATTTATGGTAGAAGTTTGCATAACTGAGAACTATGGATATGTTTTTATGGAATAATGAAGAAGTGTGTGTTTGCTGTATTTGAGGTTTGTTCCTTGTATTTGGCCAGGTATGGTGATGGCTACATAATGATTGGCTTCTCCCTTGGCTTCTTTGTGGTGATTTCCACACACATGAGTGAGATTGGTCAAGAGCTGTTCCAGGCAAGCAACCACAAAGATAATCTAACCAGTATCGCCATTTCACAGTCATTGAACAAAGCTGCATCTTGTGGTGACAACAAGTAAGTGAAAGATTTTTCCACACCAACCATTCTTCCAAACTTTGGAAACAGCATCATTCCATGTTTACACTCAGCCAGGACTAAGCAGACTGTTAAAATCAGCCCTGGACTCAGTAGCGAAACTACCAGGGTTGCAGAATTCACAGTTGCGACCGGACCCTGGCGTTCCACCACTGTGGGGGCCCTGGGCCCCTCCCCCAGCAAAATCGGTTTAGACATTCTGTGCTAACTTCTGGATCCAATGATAGGGAGCAAGCTCCGGCACTGAGCTCCAGTTCTCTGCCCAATGGGGTGCGCCAGCATGGGCACTCAGGACATGTACCCCACATCTCTTGTGGGTTGCCTGGTGTTTGACATGCGGTGATCGCCCCCTTTGTGGCAGCCGCCATGTCTCCGCACCGACTGGCTGCACACCTCACAGACCTCACTGAAGCCGGCTCCTCCTCCTCGGCTCCAATGTTCTTCTCCTGTACACAGACAGGAGGAGCTGGGGAGGAGGAGTAAAGAACTGAACGGAAATTGGGAGGAAATCACGCTGAAAAAGGTGAAATTAATAATAAAACCTCAAAGTATAATGAACAAGCAGCTAGCAAAAAACTGTTATGCCGCGTACACACGAGCGGACTTTACGGCAGACTTGGTCCGGCGTACCGGATTTAGTCGGACAATTTGATCGTGTGTGGGCTCCAACGGACTTTGTTTTCTCAAAAGTTGGACGGACTTAGATTTAAAACATGTTTCAAATCTATCCGACGGACTCAAGTCCGGTCGAAAAGTCCGCTCGTCTGTATGCTAGTTCGACGGACAAAAAGCCATGCTAGGGCAGCTATTGGCTACTGGCTATGAACTTCCTTATTTAAGTCCGGTCGTACGTCATCACATACAAATTCGTCGGACTTTGGTGGATTGTGTGTAGGCAAGTCCGTTCATTCAGAAAGTCCGTCGAAAAGTCCGCCAAGCAAAGTCTGCCGTAAAGTCCGCTCGTGTGTACGTAGCATTAGATATACTGTGCAATAAATATACAAAAAAATGTTGCAGCGTTAATAAATGAATCCAAAGATTGTAAAAACTTTTTTGTGAAATAAAAAACAATAATAAAGTCCCAATAAAATCAAGTGAATAAAAAAAGTCCATTGGATTCTTACTAGAATAACTGTATAACGGAGTCAAACACGCTTAATGAATAAATCCTCAGCAATTAAGCCACTATGAATCCTCCAGGAACAGATGCTGTTTGGTGGTTCAGATAAATGCAGGACAAGGATGTGCCTCGTATATGCAATAAAAGAAACATCTATATACTGTAATACGGTGTAGACGAAATACAGTACTCACATTTCAAAAGGCAAAAGTGAGCATATAAAACTCCAAATGCTGTAAACCATGCATGGAAATTTAATAATGGTGTACACAAGCGTGAGGGCGCCACGTACATAGGCTCCGCCCTACATGTTTTGTCACAACTGACGTCATCGGGGGCATGTGCTGGGGGGTGCTTTAGGGGAGGACAGGGTGCTGGGGGGGTCGGATTTGACACCACACCTTGTAAGTCCTGTACCCTCCCAAAGCGCCCCCCCAGCACATATCCTCTTACCCCACCCAATCAAAAAGAGGCCGTCTGCCTCAGAGGGAGCAATTGCAGCGCCTGGGACCCCTGGCACCCTGTAAAAGATGTGGGGCAAGTGTCCTTGGTGCCCACTCTGAAACAATGAGGAGGAAGGGGAGATTTGTGCCGCGCTGGAGGGGTGTTGTGCTGGGAAGGGGGATTTGGGGGGTTAAGAATTTGTGCTGCAGAGGATTAGGGGAGTGCAGAGGATTTGTTCCAGGATGGAAAGGAGAGGGGTGTATGTACAAGGGTTGCAATTGCAGCGTATAGAGGAGAGGAAGTGGGGGTGGCATATGAAGCAACCAATACCCTCCATTTTCTTCCTGCAGCCGCTGAAGAGTGAAGGTGATCATTTTCTCAACATGCTGCCCCCACCGCCCCTCCTATCCAGCTCCTGCTGCCCCCAGGCCCCTGTGTACTCCCCTGGCTCCCTCATCCGCCACAGCACTGCTGGTTTCCCCCCTCACCCGCTAGCTGCTGCAGGGGATGTGTCAGGATAGAGACCCCTTTCACACTGAGGCATTTTTCAGGCGCTAAAAATAGCTCCTGTAAAGAGCCCGAAAAACGGCTCCCCTGCAGTCTCAGTGTGAAAGCCGGAGGGCTTTCACACTGAGGCGATGAGCTGGCAGAACATTAAAAAAACTCCTGCAAGCAGCATCTTAGGAGCGGTGTATACACCGCTCCTAACCCGCTCCTGCCCATTGAAATGAATGGGCACTGCTGCCAAACTGCCGGCAAAGCACCGCTGTAGTGGTGCCTTGCAGGTTGTTTTAGCCCTTTTTCGGGGTAAATAAAGTTTTTTAATTTTCGGCTAAAACATCTTTTTTTTTATTTTTGCATGTGAACAACAAAAAATCCAACGTGTTTCGGCCATCAGGCCTTAATCATAGCCTTGATTAAGGCCCGATGGCCAAAATGCGTTGAATTTTTTGACTGTTGTTCACATGCAATAATAAAACTATTTTGTAGCCAATTTCCATTACAGCAGCCTTCTCCCTTTTTTGCATGGATTACATGGAGGTTTGCAGAGACTTCTCAGGCTGAATGCTGTGCTCTTGAGGCTCACCAGGCATTACACAGGAGGTAGTAGCTAGGATGCACCTGTCCCACTAAATGATACTCTGTCACAGTTTATCTACTTTTACAGATGCCTGAGTTGCCATAGTGCCAGCCCAGAGCTCTGGCATATAATGCTCTTATATGCCGTTTACTTCCATGCCCCAGAGTTTGCCATGTTGCACAATAATGATTATGTCCTGGCATCATTTGGTGACTACTTAAATTCTGGGTATTAATCCTACATCAAAAAAAGTCCTACATCAACAAAAAAATCCATTAAACTGTGTACAATCATTTGACAAAATGCTAACTCAGGTTTATTTAGTACTTCACATTATTTTTGTCTGTTGCTATTTCTTTTTTTCTTTTTTTTTCTCCTCACTGTAACATTTCTATTCTGTTTTAGTATTAAAATCCATGACTTGAGTGAGCTAAAAGAAATGTATGCGATCATCACGCTGGATGATGAAACTAAAGGTAACCAACCAGCTAACATAAAGGTTTTTTACTTTGTTCATAAGCACAAAAACATTTTTTACTTTTACAATTTTTGATAGGGTGGGAAAGGGTTAGATCTTCTGTCATGTGTCTGTACTCCCATTTGGAAGATTTCCCCTAAGATTCTTAGACCAGAACAGGAAGTCAGCATAATATTATCAGAAGGGACACAGACAGCAATACAGTTATTTTTTAAAGGAAACCGCAACATATTTGGGTCTGTTTTAGCTAAAACTGATTTATATCCTTTTTACAGTCATTATTTTACATATAAATATTTAGTACAAGGTGCATCCTTCTTTTTCTTCTGCTTCTGCTTTTACAGAGTGATGAATCTGGGGGAGGAGTATAGAGCTAGTTAAGACTACCCAAAGGGAAAAAGTATGTTAAAACAATCTTTACATTTAATTTAGGTAGACTGGGGAATCATTAGAAACAAATTTGTACTGCTGGTGATTCCCATATTAATAGAAGAAAACTATCCCTTTACCACACTACCCAGAACAAAAAAATATTGTATGGAGTTGAGCAATTAAGAGATATAAAAATATATAGTAAAAAAAATATATCAACAGGATAACATCTATTTTTTTTTTTTGCTAAAGGTTTAGATAGACTTTCCTGGACAGATGATGGACAATTGTTGGCGATATCCACTCAGCGAGGGTCACTCAGTGTCTTCTTAACCAAACTTCCTATCTTGGGAGATACGAGTGGCACCAAGATTGCCTATCTCACATCCCTGCTGGAGGTCACTGTGTGCAATCTGGTAGAAGGGGTAAGAAAAAGTGTTTTAATTTTAATTTCTTACATTGCGCCAAGTTCGGCTTTCATTTTTTTTTTTTCATTTTCACTTGTGTAGTGATCACTGGGTCATGATTTACTTTTTATTCTAAATGTATCTTTACTAAACTGCCACTGAAAACACCACAAAGTGGTTGTAAACCCTTACATAAACCCAGTGAAGTGACTGGCTTCAGGTAATACACAGAGATGAAACAAATTATCCTACATGAGTTGTACCTGTTTATCTGCATTCGGCTCTTCTCTGCATCTGTTCAAAGTGTTCAATTTCTAAAGCTTGTCTGAGCTGTCAAAAAAAAGGGGGCAGATAGATGAATTCACACACTGTTTAGTGAGGGGAGCTTGGATAGCTGATTAGAGGAAATGGAACCCCCCCCCCCCCCCCCAACACACACACACGGCTCACAGGAACAAAGCTGAGACTGTCAGTCTGGTGGAGGTCCCTCCTCTGTCACCTTTTTTCTCTTGGTGTCAGGAAAACTTGTCAGAAGTGATTCATGCTGATAGCAGAGAAACAAAGCAGTGGACAGAAATGACACTTAGTGCTCTGGATAGAGATAGGTACACAATATAGAGGGATATGCTTTGTTCATATTTCATGTGTGAGGTTTACAACCACTTTAATACAACAGACATTTTGGATTAGTATATATTTCTGAAGGTCTTGAGATGTCAATGCATGGACCAATAATGGGCATACAAAAGTTGTTTTTTTAAGGCTCCATGCACACAGGACGCTCAAAAAATCGCTCTGGACGTCTGATTGCCGGCAGGAAAAAGCTGCTTTAAAAATGCGATTTTATCAGCATTTTGCATTGGCATCAATGCGCGTTTAACTGCGCTATCTTTTAGCGGCGTTTCTCTGCCTCTATTCAAAATCAATGGTTCCCTATGGGAGCCCGTTGATTTGAATAGAAGTCGTACCAGAAGTCAAATCATGATGATCCGACTTGCGGTGCGACTTGTGTGCTGAGGATGTTAAAGGGGAACCCCCACCAAAATGGAAAAAAAAATTGGCATGGGGTCCCCCCCAGACGATACCAAACCCTTTGGTCTGGTATAGATTTCAAGGGGAACCCACCCACGCCAAAAAAATGGGACATGTGGTCCCTTCAAAATCCAGACCAGACCCTTATCCGAGCATGCAGCCCGACAGGTGAGGATAGGGGGGTCGAGCGAGCACCCCCCTCCTGGACCATACTAGGCCACATGCCCTCAAGATGGGGTGGGTGGGTGCTTTGGGGCAGGGGGTGCCCTGCGCCCACCCACCCCAAAGCACCTTGTCCCCATGTTGATGAGGACAAGGGCCTCTTCCCGACAACCCTGGCCGGTGGTTGTCAGGGTCTGGTCGGGGGCATATAGATCCCGGCCCCCACCCTATGTGAATTAGTATAGGGTACATTGTACCCTACTCATTCACCTAAAGAAAAAGTGTCAAAAATAAACACAGTACACAGGTTTTCAAAGTATTTTATTAAGGCAGCTCCGGCATCTCTTCCGATTTCTTCTCCGCTTTCCGGCTCTTCTGCTCTTCTCCCTCCTCCGGCGATGTCTTCTCCCTCTGTCGGTCCTTCTCCTCTCTGTGCTGTCTTTCCCTCTTCCGCCGGTTCTTCTCTCTCTTTTGCCGTGTCTTCTCTTTTGCTGGGTCTTTGCCGCTGTATTTTCCCTCTGTTCTTCTTCCGATGTTGACTCAATGTGATCTCCCGGTGTAATGCTGGGTCCACCGTGTGCAGTGACTTATATTGGCATGGGTGGGGCTACCCATCGACGTAATACGGAGGCCCCGCCCCTTGGTGACATCACCGCCCGGGGCATGATGGGACAATGGCGTCACAAGGGGCGGGGCCTCCGGATGACGTCGGCGGGTGGCCCTGCCCCATGCCAATATAAGTCATTGCACACGGCGGGCCCAGCATTACATTGGGAGATTGCGTTGAGTCAACATCTGAAGAAGAACAGAGGAAGAAGACAGCGGCAGATAAGGGAGAAGACAGCGCAGAGAGGAGAAGAACCGGTGAGGGAGAAAGACCTGCAGAGGGAGAAGTGCTTATACTTTGCTTATTTTTGACACTTTTTTTAGGTGAATACTCACTCACACAGGGTGGGGGCCCCTTGTTAAAGGGGGCTAGCAGATTCCGATAAGCCCCCGTCTGGGTTGTCGGAAAGAGGCTCTTGTCCTCATCAACTTGGGGACAAGGTACTTTGGGGTGGGGGAGGCGCAGGGCCCCCCTTGCCCCCCCCTTGGGCAAGCTCGTCCCCCCCATCCTCATTTGCCGGGCTGCGTGCTCAGATAAGGGTCTGATATGGATTCTGGGGGGGAACCCACGCCATTTTTTTGTGGGGGGGTTCCCCTTAAAATCCATACCAGACCAAAGGGTCTGGTATCGTCCGGGGGGGCCCCACGCCAATTTTTTTTTTTTTTTTTTGGCGGGGGTTCCCCTTCAACATCCTTAGCACACAAGTCGCACCGGAAGTCGGATCATCATGATCCGACTTCTGGTGCGACTTCTATTCAAATCAATGGGCTCCAATAGGGAACCATTGATTTTGAATAGAGGCAGAGAAACGCCTGACAAGGCTTAACGCTCTACAGTGTTAAACCACGTTTAACAGCTTTTACCGGCGTCTGGCGTTTTTAGGACTGCTCTTGAACGTGATTTTAGGGTGTTCAAACAGCCCATAAACTCCCCTGCTGATAAACGTCCAAAAACATCCATGTGTCCATTGATTTTTGAATAGAGGCAGAGAAACGCCTGATGAGGCTTAACGCTCTGTTTACAGTGTTAAACCGCGTTTAACAGCTTTTACCGGCGTCTGGCGTTTTTAGGACTGCTCTTGAACGCGATTTTAGAGTGTTCAAACAACAGCCCAAGAACTCCCCTGCTGATAAACGTCCAAAAACATCCATGTGTCCATGGACACATAAGATAACATAAAGGGGAGTTTATGGGCTGTTAAAAAAAACGCCCAAACTCCCAAACGTCCGTTTTATGAGCTTCAGTGTGCACAGAGCCTTATTATTAATACCTGACCTAGGTGGAGACTGAGCCACTAAAATTTAAAGGGATCATATTGGTGCATATGTATGGTTCTAAAGTGCTTTTATTGTCTGGACTGCAGGCAGGCTAGTTAAGCACCTGGACATAAACCCATATGAGAGTCTTCAAGCATCATGGATGACAGAAAGGAGAAGTGTTAGGCTACCTAGTCTGCCGCTATATAGTCAGCCACAGGTTGCCCATACCAGATCTCTCAGAAAGAATAAGTCTGATAAAAATGTAACTATTTTGGTTCATCTCAGACACTTGCACCTTTTCTCTCTGACTAAGGTGAAATTCCAATGCAATATGCAGGTCATGAAATTAATGATCTATTTTCTAACAGCGTATCAGTCGCAACAAATAGAAGACCACTTAAAAACAACAGTTAGCACTTCTCACATTCAAGTGCTTGCTGTTCCGTTGTTGACTGATACAACAACATAAGCATGGGGCTAATGTGGCTCTACACTTCTAAACTTGTAAAATTATAAATGTTTATAGTCTCATATGCTGTTTGACTTTTTTTTACATTTCAATTCATTGTTGATTAGGAGCTGCCGATCACAGTTTCTGTTGAGGTGGAGCCTAACTTTGTTGCTGTGGGTCCTTACCATGTTGCTGTAGGAATGAACAACCGGGCCTGGTTCTATGCTCTGACCGAGAATGGTATTAGTCTGTCTCTATTACATTGTCTTATAATGTGACTGTCACTGTCCACTGCACATCCATTATTTCAGTGTTTAATGGGGTGATAAACTGTACAGAGTGCATGCTTGGGTTATTTCCAATATTTTTTTTTGTTACATATAGCCTAACACATCACAAAGGCATCACATAATAATCTTTCCTTCATACAAGAAAATTTGAAGTATAGTTTACACATACAGTACATTGTACAGATATAGTAATATAGTTATGTCTTAATTAAAAATAAAAACTTTTTTAAATGGAACTAGGCAGTGGTCTCAATGGGGAGCATCAATAGTTTAAAAAACTATTAGATAAGCACCTGAACGACCACAACATACAGGGATATACAATGTGATACTGACATATAATCGCACACATAGGTTGAACTTAATGGACTTATGTCTTTTTTCAACCTCACCTACTATGCGAGTACCTGCATTGCCTATACATCAGCCTCTTTTTATACCCTACACTGAAGGAATTAGACTTATGGGGCGTACACACGGTCGGACTTTTCGGCTACAAAAGTCCGACGGACGCCGACGGACCAGACAATCCGATCGTATGTGGGCTTCCCCGGACTTTCAGCGGACTTTTCCAGTCGCAAATCTGACGGACTTTAGATTTGGAACTTGCTTCAAATCTTTACGTCGTAACTCCGCCGGACCCAGAAATCAGCTTGTCTGTATGCTAGTCCGACGGACAAAAACCGACGCTAGGGCAGCTATTGGCTACTGGCTATCAACTTCCTTATTTTAGTCCGGTGTACATCATCACGTACGAATACGTCGGACTTTTGTGTGATCATATGTAGGCAAGTCCGTTCGTTAGAAAGTCCGCCACAAGTCCGCCAAAGGTCTGTCGAAAGTTTGTTGGACGGGCTGTCGGACTTTTGTAGCTGAAAAGTCCGACCGTGTGTACGCCACATTAGATATGGAGGGGCAGCGCTACAAGCCAGCCTCTGCTGTGGTAAGCCTATAGTGAACATGCTGGAGGAGGAGAAAGCAGATGAATGACCAACCACATCAGTGTACTGCTGCTCCCTCTTTATCTAATCAGCAGATTAGTTTGAGTGGCAGTGGGGGGATCGATCTTAACTAAGGTTTGCTGCTGTTGCAGTAGAGCAGGGATCTCCAAACTACGGCCCTCCAGCTGTTGTGGAACTACACATCGCATGAGGCATTGTAAAATTCTGACATTCACAGACATGACTAGGCATGATGGCAATAGTAGTTCCTGAACAACTGGAGGACCATAGCTTGAAGACCCCTGCAGTAGAGGTAGAGAACCTTTCTATGCTGCTGGACTATGGTAGCTGAATCACAAAATTGGCTGTAAAGAATAAGCAAACTTTTCAAAGATAAGATAGTCCCTGTATATAGTATTTACAGGTCTACATGTAGGACCGCTTAACAATAACGCCTTGTGTGCCAATCTCCTCAGAAACATGATGCTCACTCCTTGGTTACCCATGTTTCTTTATTTTTTACAGATAGCCCCCCTTCAGTTATAAATTCCTCATGTTCATTTTTTTAAAAGCAAAAATGCAACATGGAGTATTAATATCCCTGTCCCTAATACAGGGTAATCCTTTTATTAGCAATTAGCCTTTATGATGTATTATTTAAATTCTCGAAATGTATTTTTAATACACTGTGCATCTTAATGTATTTACTCCTATTTTTCCTGTGCAGGTGTAGAGAAGCTGAAGGACATGGAATACCTGGGGACTGTTGCAAGCATGAGCCTAAATTCTGATTATGCTGCTGCTTTGTTTGAGGGCAAAGTGCAACTTCATATGGTGAGAATACCATCTAATTATCTCCTGACTAGATAGAAGGAAACTAAAATGCAGCTTATAAAATACATTTTTAGTACTTTCAATCAGAGTATAACCCAAAACCAGTAGATGGATACCTAATTTTATTTCAAGCCAAAACTTTAAAGAGATTGTGAAGGTTTTTTTTTTTTTTTAAATAACAAACATGTTATACTTACCTGCTTTGTGCAAGGGTTTTGCACAGAGCGCCCCTGATCCTCCTTTTCTGGGGTCCCCCTGCGGCGCTCCGGGCTCTTCCTCATCAAGTGCCCCCACGGAGAGCCTCATTCCATGGGGGCACTCGTGCGGGCTCGCTCCCGAGTCCTGCTTCTGCATCCATTGACACAGACAGCAGGACTTGGCCCCGCCCCCCGTGTCACTGGATTTGATTGACAGCAGCGGGAGCCAATGGCTCCCGCTGCTATCAGTCTATCCAACGAGGACCCGAGACAGTGGCCGGAGCTGCTCTGCTTGTCCTCGACGCTGGAACTATTGGGTTCAGGAAAGAAAAAGGGGGGCTCTGGGGAGGAGCTTCAGCACAGAAGGTTTTTTACCTTAATGCATTAAGGTGAAAAACCCTAAGGGTTTACAACTCCTTTAATTGTTTAAAATATTTTTATTGATTTGTAACTACCACTTTCCCAAATTTTGGTATTAATGGGCAGAGCTTGACATAAAAAACTTCCCTGCATGCAGTGCTTCTTTTCACAGACTGATGTGAGCTGCTTCTCTGGGATTGGCTAAATTCTAGAAAAATTCCAGTTTTCCTTGTAACTTGTTGCACAAGTACAAGATTAGGCTCACTGCCTGGCCTCACCCCTGTTACACACACTTCTCAGCTGGAACTTTGAGATTGTCATTGTGGGATGATTTACTAAAACTGGAGAGGGCAAAATCTGGTACAGCTGTGCATGGTAGGCAATCCGCTTTTTACTTCAGCGTGTTTAATTAAAGTGATTCTAAACGATCACCTTGTAAAACAACTCATTAAGTTTAAAATAGAAATGAAAGGCAAAACATTTTTGTGTAGATATAAAAAAAATTATAAATACCTTTTTTCCCTTTTTTTTAAGTTATCACATTCCCTCTGTTCTCAGCTGCATAAGAGCTGATGGGAGGGGAAGCAGCAGCACACTGAGCTTCTTAGTGAATGGCTGTACTGTGGGAGGGGGGGAGGGTGTCAGGACAAGTCTAATCATTGGAGGAGAGCAGGCTGAGTTCCCAGCATAGCTAGAGAACTGGCCACAGTGTGCTCTCCTGCTTTGTGTGGTCAGTTTTTGATAGGGCAGCAGAGGGACTGGCAGGAACACCAGTGATTTCACACAAAGGATGTATTACAAAGAGAACAGGATACTTTCTAATACAAGTACATGGTACAGCAGGCACATATCAGGAATACGAAGTGTTGGGATTGGGATAACAAACGCTTTAAGCTTTGACAAAGAAAACTGGAAGCTGATTGGTTTCTATGCAGAATTTCACCTGATTTTGCACTCTCCACTTTTAGTAAATTAACCCCACTGTGACTACAAAGCAGTGGGGAATCCGCATATGAAATATTGTGATGTTGCATATCAAAAAAGTTAAACAGCACTTAGTATACAGTATAATTAGAAAATTATCCTATTATCTCCAAAGTTAAAACAGAATACTGTTTGTTGTAACTGCATATTACTACCAGTATTTGGCTGTGAACCAATATGCAAAATTTGGATGTTAGCTATTCTTTTTTGATTTTGGAGAATTTCTGATTGAGATCTTTAAAGAAGAAGTCCAGCCAAAGCTCGTTTGGCTGAGCTTCTCCTATGGATCACAGGAGTGCAGTTCGTTTTGCACTCCGGTGACTCGTTTTCAGCAGAGAGCGGGCTGAAGTCCCTCTCTGCTGACGTCACCAAGATCAGTCCAGGGAGTCTTGCTCCATCAGGTGCCTGGACTGACATCTGTCTCAGCCTCTCAGAGAGCCTGAGACGGCCGCTCTCCGCCCCTCCACAGCTCCATGCTCCAATGAGCGCAGAGGGAGATGAGCAGAGAGCTGTGACTGACAGTCTACAACTCTCTGCTCATGGAGCTGTGAAAACTGAGCGATTGGCGGTGTTCGATCGCTTGGTTGTCAGTGCAGAGGCGCCGGGGGACAGATGCAGCATCAGACCGATGCTGCATCCACCTAGGTAAGTATAAATCTAAAAAAAAAAAAAAAAAACCCATACTTCTCTTATAAGTAGGAAGGATTGTGCACACCTGAAAGATTGGTCAGTTTGAAAACACGTGAGCTGTTCTATTTTACTGATATGTGCATTGCTAGATATGCCTGACAAACCAGAATCTATGATATCTACTTAGGCATGTACACTGGGATACAAAGTGAAGTTTGCAAACTAATTGTGTTTCCTCCTTGCAAAATATGCAAAGGAAATGCAAAATATATAATTCAAAAATGGTCATTTGTAAATCTCCCCAGATTGAAGGTGAATCCCTAGAAGCTCAGGAGGAGCGGGAGACTCGTCTGTTCCCATCTGCTGATGAGAAGTATCGAATACTGTGCCATTCGTTGACTGGAGATTTCCTTATTTACGGAACAAATGTAATTTTCTTTAACTTTATTCAATGCAATTCGTATTTGTTTTTGCTGAAATGGTTCTAACAAAGAAGTTAATGATTACTAAAAGTAAGTTTTAGTTGTGTGGAAACAAATGATGGGAGTAGCAATCCAAGTCCCAACAAGTATACATATAAAATAGAAAGGTAGTGAGATCCTCACACACTGGAGGAGATGAATGTATGTGTGGCTTAGACCAGCCAAACAGCTGCCAATATCTCATTTTTAAACCACACTAGAAAAATGACAGGTTGTAATCTGGTTGATATGGGCACCACAGAAACTTTGATCACTCTAGCTCTAGCCAAAGCGTTTTATCAGGGGCGGATCCAGAGCCTAGTCTCGGGAGGGGCACTGGCAGAAAATACTTTTTTTGTGGTAAATTTAATGGCGAAATGGTTGGTGTTAGCGCTTCAATCATCACAGCACCATGGTTGTTATGGTGTGAGGATGATTGAAGCGCATTATTACTATTATTACATTCTTATAAAAAAAAGAAATAGTTCAACTCACCATAATGCAGAATCAGTGGGAGCCCCGAGCGTGTCACTTGCCACTGTCACCTGCCACACGTTGTGGATTGCCACTTGCCATGTTGCCTGTCACTAGATGCAGATTGTCACTTGCCACGTCCCATGCCACACGTTGCAGATTGTCACTTGCCACGTCCCATGCCACACGTTGCGGATTGTTACTTGCCACGTACCATGCCACACGTTGCGGATTGTTACTTGCCACGTGCCATGCCACACGTTGCGGATTGTTACTTGCCTGCTATAATCATCTTTTGCTGTGTCCCAGTCAAGCAGCAGAGAGATGATGTAATCTCTCTGCTGCTGCGGCTGCCTGCACACTGCACACACAGTGAGGGCGGAACTGCAGGGATGCAGGGCGGGCGCTGGGCGGTGAGAGATGATGTTATCTCTCTGCTCCTCCGCCCGCCGGCTCCCTGATTGGCCAGCAGCCGCTCACGCTGCCTGTCACCGAGCCGCACAGCTGTCTCTCCCCAGTCCCCACCGGAGCCGCCCGAGACCCGCTGTCTCTCCCCACCGCTGTCTTTCAGCCGCGGAGCCGCCCGCCGGCTCTCTTACCCACAGAGACGCCTGCCAGTGCCAGCACATTTACTGACCCACATTCTCGGAGGGGGAAATTGTCCCGTTGCCCCCCCCTCCCTGGATCCGCCCCTGCGTTTTATAGTTTTCGATGAAGTGGGCAAGGGTTGCAACTATGTTTTACAAGTAGGCATCTAATACGTAAAAAAGGATTTCCAGACCATTATGGGCTAGCTATAAAGAAACATAGAAGTATATGTCTGCTGTCAGACACTCTGCCTCTGATTTACACTTCAGATTGAGCAGTACAGAGATATGGGTCTGTGTAAATTTTAGTTCAGTTAACACCTTTCCGCCCTGCCTATAGCAGATCGGCTGTCACCGGCTGTGTCATGACTGATCACTATACTGGCCCGCTGCCAGTGTCATGTGATCACTGTGACCAATCACAGCAGATCACATGACAGTTGTAAACAATGGATGGCTTCCTTTCATGTCATCCATTGTATACAATTGTGTTGCTAGCTGTGATCGGTCACAGTGATCACATGGTACAGACAGGGCCAATTACAGCCCATCTGTACCATGTGAATAGCTTTTGGCCATTCATAGCTAATCACAACAAACGACACTGAATTAATCAGTTTCAGTAAAAATGGTTGCTTATACCAATGAAATTCATTCAATCCTGATCACTTCCGCAGAGTAGTACGGTGTTACTATGGTAACATGGTATTGTAAAAAAATTATTACATTTTTTATTTTTTTTACATACTGTCACCAGTCAGTGTCCCTGATCACTGCCACACCAGTTTTATGATAACTCTGTACTGCACTGGTAACAGTATGTAAAAAAAAAAATTGTGAAAAAAACTTTTTTTTTTTAATTTCACTTTCCAAAAAATTGTGACAAACGATTAAAATGTCAAGAACGCAACATGCCTCTTACTAAATACCTTGGACTGTCTACTTTCCAAAAAGGGGTCTTTTAGGGATATTTGTACTGTCTGTTTTCAGACCTCAAGAAATGAGATGTCTTTAAATCAGGATTGATCGATTTTCAGATATACAGTGCCTTGAAAAAGTATTCATACCCCTTGACATTTTCCACATTTTGTCACGTTACAACCAAAATCGTAAATGTATATTACTGGGATTTTATGTGACAGACAAACACAAAGTGGCACTTAATTGTGAAGTGAAAGGAAAAGGATAAATGGTTTTCAATTTTTTTTACAAATAACTATATACGAAAAGTGTGGCGTGCATTTGTATTCAGTCCCCCCCCCCCCCCCCCCCCGGTCAATACTTTGTAGAATCACCTTTCGCTGCAATTACAGCTGCAGGTCTTTTTGGGGATGCCTCTACCAGATTTGCACATCTACGGAGTGAAATTTTTGCCCATTCTTCTTTGCAAAATAGCTCAAGCTCTGGCAGATTAGATGGGGAGCGTCTGTGAACAGCAATTTTCAAGTCTTGCCACAGATTCTCAATTAGATTTAGGTCTGGACTTTGACTGGGCCATTCTAACACATAAATTTGTTTTGATCTAAACCATTCCATTGTAGCTCTGGCTGTATGTTTAGGGTCTTTTTCCTTCTGGAAGGTAAACCTCCGCCCCAGTCAAGTCTTTTGAAGACTTTTGCAGACTCAGGTTTTCTTCTAAGATTGCCCTGTATTTGGCTCCATCCATTTTCCCATCAACTCTGACCAGCTTCCCTGTCCCTGTTGAAGAAAAGCATCCCCACAACATGATGCTGCCACTACCATGTTTCACAGTGGGGAAGGTGTGTTCAGCGTATTGTGCAATGTTAGTTTTGCACACATAGCGTTTTGCTTTTAGGCCAAAAAGTTCAATTTTGGTCTCATCTGACCAGAATACCTTCTTTCCGCATGTTTGCTGTGTCCTTCACATGGCATCTCGCAAACTGCAAACAGGACTTCTTTCAACAATGGCTTTCTTCTTGCCACTCTTCTATAAAGGCCAGATTTGTGGAGTGCATGACTAATAGTTGTCCTGTGGACAGATTCTCCCACCTGAGCTGTGGATCTCTGCAGCTCCTCCAGAGTTACCATGGGCCTCTTGGCTGCTTCTCTGAATAATGCTCTCCTTGCCCTCCAGTTTAGGTGGACGGCCATGTCTTGGTAGGTTTGCAGCTGTGCCATACTCTTTCCATTTTCAGGTGATGGATTAAACAGTGCTCCGTGAGATGTTCAAAGCTTGGGATTTTTTTTATACCCTAACCCTGCTTTAAACTTTTCCACAACTTTATTCCTGACCTGTCTGGTGTGTTCATTGGCCTTCATGATGCTGTTTGTTTACTAAGGTTCTCTAACAAACCTCTGAGGGCTTCTCAGAACAGCTGTATTTATACAGAGATTAAATTACACACAGGTGGACTCTATTTACTAATTAGGTGACTTCTAAAGGCAATTGGTTCCAATATATTTTATACTATATTTAGGTATCATAGTAAAGGGGGATGAATACAAATGCACGGCACACTTTTCAGATATTTATTTGTAAATAATTTTGAAAACCTTTTATCATTTTCCTTTCACAGCACAATTATGTGCCACTGTGTTGGTCTATCACATAAAATCCCAATAAAATACATTTATGTTTTTTGGTTGTAACATGACAAAATGTGGAAAATTTAAAGGGGTATGAATACTTATTCAAGGCACTGTATATACCATAGTTTGTGGACTCTATAACTTTCCTACAGACTAAATAATATACAGTGATTTGGGTTATTTTCACCAGGGAAATGTAGCAGAATACATTTTGACTTACATTTATGAAGAAAGATTATTTATTTGCAAAATTTTGTAACAAAAAAGCACAGCTGAACAGCCAATTGTCCCATTACTTTTGGTCCCTTAAAAAGTGGGAGGCACATATACAAACTGTTGTAATTCCTACACCGTTCACCTGATTTGGATGTAAATACCCTCAAATTAAAGCTGAAAGTCTGCAGTTAAAGCACATCTTGTTCGTTTAATTTCAAATCCATTGTGGTGTATAGAGCCAAAAGGATTAGAATTGTGTCAATGTCCCAATATTTATGGACCTGACTGTAGATTATGCCTTTTCATGACAACTGAAGCCAGGATCATTCAGTTGCACAGAAGAAGCCTCTGTGGTTTGTAAACCTTATAGGAGGAATCTTGTGTAATTTTGGGCAGAACTCATTTTTTAGTGATCGGTTTGCTGTAAACACCTGACATATGGGGTGTGGCCTGGACCAGCATGGTGTGAGGAGCGTAACTCGGGAGCTCTTCTTGAGAACTATCCATTTCCTTATATCCTGTAGCTATCCTTAATTTTTCTGCCCACCTTACACTACCTGTATCTTCCCCCACCTTATTACCCCATGTCTCTGCTGAAAAGGGTGACTGACACTATTGCAAGCTGGATAAATACTGTCTCACGGAAAAGGAGACCCTGGGGGAAATGGCGCCGCTGCATCCTCCTCCACAGACTCGGCAGCAGCTGATACAACTAAAGTACTGGAGGCGATATCGGACTGCAAAAACACACTGACAAGTAAGATCGAGGAGATGAAGATGTTTCCTTGATTCGGCAGGACCTGCAGAAGCTAAGGGAACGTGTTACAGTGACGGAGGCCCGCATCAGCCACGTGGAGGATGACCTGCCGCCATTGCAGGTTGCCACTGAGAGGCTTCAGCACCAACTGAATGCAGCGCTATCCAAACAGGACGACATGGGCTCCGTCGGTGTATCCTTAGATTTGTGGGGCTGCCTGAGGGTGCGGAAGGCTCAGATCCTCCGTCATTCCTCGAGAATTTGCTCATCTCCACTTTTGGTAGGCCTGCATTCTCGGCATCCTTTGTGGTAGAGAGGGCCCATCGATTGTTCACCACCAAAAGGCGCGCCTCCGTGTACCTTCATCGCTAAATTTCTGAATTATAGAGACCGGGATACCATCCTCCGCCTCACCAGAGCAAAAGGTAATATCGGCTTTAACAACGGCAAAATAATGTTGTCCCCAGCTAGACTGGGAGAAGATGAGGCCTACTTCTTTGACACTTCAGATCCTGTTTTTGCCTGGCTGGAGGATCGTGATGAACCCATCCAGGTCCCTGCGTGATTGTCAAACTCAAATCCGGATCTTTTGTTGTCATCGATCTCAGGGATGTGAGCAGGGATAATGTGCTGGATGGGTGAACTACTTTACCCACATGGACTACTACCCGCAAAAGGTATTATGTGTCATAATTCTAGCCCACCCTCCCCTTACTAACTCGCTGACTCACCCTTTGGCTATTACATTTTATGTGCATCATTCTCCTTGTGGTCACATACCCTCTCCCATTCCCTTCTCCTACCCCCTTCTATATTACCCCAGCAGTAGAAAAGCCAACTGTATGGATGGTATTACCCCTGTTTTGTTTTTCTTTTCTCAGCCATAGCATTTGATCTCAAGTTGCTCCCTCTGATGGCCGGTAAATGGGTACACACACCTTTATACTGCTACTACACCCCTCCTGCCCATTGTTCTTTACACCCTACATCGGGGATCATGCTCCTTGTACTGCTGTACGTTCTTCAGCGAATGTTCGTCCCTCTAGATGTGAGAGCCCTACATGCTCCTTTTGTTTGTTTTTCTAATTGGACTATTTTTGAAGTAACTTGAATATTGTTTCCCTGGCCTGTCTGGGTACACCTGTTAGCTACTGGGAACTGCTCCAGTCGGTTTTTCGCCCAGCCAGGCCAGTGTATGTGTTCAAGTATGCTTAAAGTCCTGTTTTTCGTTAATTGTAATGCAATTTCAGGATGTTGAGGAAGAGTAACTATGTATGTATGTATGTATAGATACACATAGTACATGCAAGCACAACTCGGGCTCCCAATATGCTTGTAAAATCTCCTTGCCTATACAACTCATGCCTGTGTATTCTGTTACTACCAGTCAAGACCACTTACACGATGCCCCCTGCCTGAGTAGTGGTGATATGGTCCTATTTTGCTACCTGCCGCTGTAGATCGGCTTAGGTGCCAATAACCAGTGTTTTTTACCATGGCTACTATAAAATGTCTAATGTGGAATTTCCGCGGCCTCCGGGCCAAACCTAAGTGTAACGCTGCCCTCTCTTACCTTAAAGCACAACATGCAGATATCTCAGTGTTGGTGGAGACCCACCTTATGGGCCAACTGCAGTTGTCCCTTAAAAAGCCCTGGGTAGGGTGGATATATCAGGCCCATTATACTGCAAACTCTAGGGGTGTTGCAATACTGATTGGTAAAACTTGTCAGTTCTCCCTTTTGACGCTGCAATCTGATCCACAGGGCAGGATCCCATTTTTACACGCTATGTTGAACGGGCCAGAAATGTTACTGTTGGCTTACTATGTACCACCTCCATTTCAATTCAATATCCTGACAGAGGGATTAGCGTTTATGTCACAATTCCCCACTGTATCGACTATCTGGCTAGAAGGCTTTAATACTGTAATTGACCCCAGTCTGGATAGGCTTGCCTCTGTGCCACCAACCACTTCCACACCTTCTCACACGAGATTCGGGAAGCTCCTGAGTGAATTCACATTGGTGGATACCTGGAGACATGGACATCTAGATGACAGAACCTTCTCCTGCTCCTGCTTTTCAGCAAAGCATAATACTATGTCCTGAATAGATTTAATTCTTCTATCCAAATCCATTACCAATCCTGAGTGATGCAGGCTTTAGCCCACACATATTATCTGACCACACGCCCTATTGGATAGTACTTAAAATGCGTTCCCCTCCCCCTTCATATATGTGGAGACTCAACCCTTTTTGGTTGACAGTTGTTCCAGATCTGGAGGGAGTACGGGATGAATGGGAATTTTTTTATGGAGTCAATTGCGACTCTGCTCCATTCGAGACAGTATAGAAATTTGTTTAATTCCCATGCTCGGATTGTTCTTTCCCAGCGAATATCTAGATACAGGAAGTCCTCTGCGCAGGTAGTGTAACAAGCAGAAGAAAGAATGGTAGAAGTGGAACACTCCTTTAAAACTAACCCCTCGTTGTCATGGCAGATCAGGTAAAACTACAGGCCCGTATAGTGAACAGCCTCCACTATGAAAGAGCAGAAAGGAAAATATTCTACAATAGGCAGAGGGTATACGAGTGTGGGGAGCGTGCAGGGCGTCTGCTAGCCTATTTGGCACACCTGGAGCATAAACCGCCTGCGGTAATCTCTCTGCGCGATGTGACTGGTCAACCCATTTGTGATTCGAATCTAGGAGCTAGAGAGTTTTGCTCCTTCTTCGCATCCTTATTCTCATTTACCACTAACCATTCCCCGGCTGACCTGACTGATTTCCTCTCTACCATTGCATTTCCTATGTTAACTTCCTCACAGTTTGTGTTTTAAAGTTTTATTGGTTTTTCAAAAGGATAACATGGAATATCATTACAATCAGAATATCAGTTGGAAAATAGGTTCAATGTACAAAATAGGTCATTAACTTCTAGGTCAATAATGTTCACCACGGAGAAGACAGTCTTTAGGAAGACCTTGTGCGACCTGAGTGATTTAAAGAGGCGGTTATTAATCCGTCACAGGCCTCTAAATGTCTGATGACTTTATTTACCACCTCGTCTCCTAACACCCCAGTAGGGAGCTCACTGTGTCAGGAGAGGAAGACCACATCTTGCTACTAGAGGCCTCGAGTCGGGCAAGGTATTAGTTATGTCTTCTATTTTTCTGGTGTGGATTGTCTGAGTTATTAACAATCAAAACCAGATATAGAGATCAATCCAGAGTTAATCCAGGTAAAGTAACAAAATACAGAGAAATCAGTATATAATTAAAACAACGAAAATATGTCCCGGTTTCAACTTAACACACGTTCTGATGTTGGTTATAATTACCATGGGACATGACCCGAGTTATCCCGTAAGGGGATAAGGAGGTAAGTGGGGGGGAGGGTAAGAAGGAAAAGAGGTGAAAGATAGACAGAGAGAGAGCGATAAGAGTTAGTCATCTGCCCGTCCATTCCTGAGTTTATTCATTACTATTAACTTTTAGTGAGGGAACACCTACTCCGACGTATTTAGCCCATGGTTCCCAGGTCTTCTCAAACTGTACTGAGGTGTCTAGCATGGAACTCACCATCTTCTCTTGGGCCATTATCCATGAGATTTTGCGTTTCGCTGCTATAACAGAGACCTTAGGGAGCTTCCATGCTTTGGCCAAAGTGAGTTTGGCACCAAGCAGGATGAAGAATATTAGTTTATGCTTGTATTTCGGTGCCCCTGGAATTTGGTGGTTGAGAAGAGCCGTCAGAGGAGACCTGGGGACCGTCAGGGCTGTGACTTTAGAGATTATTTGAAAGATTTTAGTCCAAAAGCTTCTAATTTTAGGACATTCCCACCAGATGTGTATCATGGTACCCTTCATGTTGCAGCCGCGGAAACAAAGTGGAGATACCGAGGGGTACATGATGGAAAGTCTGGAGGGAGTTAGATACCATCTAGTGATGACCTTCAAGCTAGCTTCAATTAATGAGATGTTTAGTATGCCTTTAAAGGATCTAAAGAAGGTTTTGTGCCAGTGTTCCAGGTCCCAGGATTCCTGAAAATCCTTCTCCCATTCCAGCATGAATTTTGTTTTCCTGTCGTTTGTTGCAAGCGAGGAGTAGATTATGGAGATCCCCCCCCTCTGCTCCAGAAGCTGCCCACACCATAATTCATATGGGGTAAATTGGGGAGGGTCCGGCTTAGAGACCCAGATGGAGTGAAGAAAATGTGATAGTTGCATATATCTGAACCTCTCCGACATGGGCAGGTCCAGATGTTTAATGCAATGGGCTAGAGAAATTGGTCCGGCTGAGGTAAAATAGTTCCCGATCCGATACAATCCCCTATCCAACCACCATCTAAACGCTTTAATATCTAGGCCCGGGGGGAAATCTGGGTTACGGAAAACGTGAGCCAGAGGTTTGCTTTGTGAGACTAGAGAGGGGTCCTTCCTAAGGGTATCCCAGATTCTCAATGACTGTGACAAGGAGGGGGATAGGATGGGAGGCCTAGACTGTGGGGGGCACCAGAGGAGAAAATCTATCGTGTAAGAAGGAGCCGCTTGTCTCTCCATTTCTACCCAGTCAGGTTTGGCTGATTTAGCATAGACAGTGGAAAGCTGAGCTAGCCTGGCAGCTTGGTAGTACCAAAAGAAGTTTGGAAGGCCTAGGCCCCCCCTTTTCCTCAGATTATATAAGGACTGTCTTGCCAGTCGGTGGCCCAACTTTCCCCAAATGAATTTAACCACCTTATTTTGGAACGCTAGGAGATGATCCTTGTTGATGGCAATCGGGAGCGAGCGAAATATATATAATAATCTTGGGAGTAGGGTCATTTTGATAGAATTTATCTTACCTAGCCAGGAAATTTTGTGCGGGGACCATTGTTTAAGATCTGATTCCAATTTTTTGTAGATTGGGGGGTAATTAGCCTGGTATAGTTGTTCAAATTTAGGTGTGAGATTGATACCAAGGTATCGTATGGAGGACTCGCTCCACGAAAAGCGGAAGGAGATCTTTAACCGGGAAACTAGTGACTCTGGGAGTGACACATTGAGCGCTTGAGATTTAGAATAGTTGACATGTAGTCCTGAAGTCTTGGCAAATTGTTCCAGGAGTTTACAGACCACAGGGAGGGAAGTAATCGGGGACGTAAGGTAGAGAATGAGATCATCGGCAAATAAGCCGCATTTGTGAATTTTGGGGCCACACCTGACCCCTGCTATGTCTGGGTTAGTACGGATAGCAATTGCCAGCGATTCAATTGCTATCGCGAATATGAGTGGCGACAGCGGGCATCCCTGGCGAGTCCCTCTTGCTATTTTAATGGGTTCTGACAATTGCCCTTGTAATTTAATCCTAGCCTCTGGGTTAGAATATAATGATTTAAGTAGGCCGGAAAATCGGGGGCCAAAGCCCCATCTTTCTAGAATAGTAAATAGATAAGACCAGGAGACAGAGTCGAAGGCCTTTTGTAGGTCTAGCGACAACAGCATACCTTGTTGATCACCACCGCCATCCCATCCCGACTGTAAGATCGAGACCACATCAACAGTTCTTCTGATTTGGTCTGGACCCTGTCGTCCAGGAATGAACCCTACCTGGTCTTTTCCTATATAAGACCCAATAAAGGATGCTAAGCGGTCAGCCATAACTTTGGTCATTATTTTAAGATCATTATTGATCAAAGAAATGGGTCTGTAGTTGGACACTTCTCCCGGATCCTTATCCGGTTTGGGGATGACGGTGATGAACGCAGTATTCAGCTGTGGGCCCAGAGGTTCCCCAGTAATTTTGGAGTTAATAAATCTAGCTAGAAACGGCGCTAAGGTGTATGCAAAAGCTTTATAATATGGCGTGGAGAAGCCATCTGGACCCGGGGCCGAGCGTCTCTTTAGGTTTTTTATTACTTCCAGTACTTCCTCAGTCGAGACTGGGGCCTCCAGTCTATCTCTGTGTTCTGCCGACAGAGTGGGAATCGGCAAGTCATCCAAGAATTTGTTAACATCCCGGGTCCCACTCGACTTATGGTTGCTATAAAGATTCGCATAGAAGCCATGGAAGGCTTCCATGACTTTCAGAGGATTTGCCGTGTGTTGTTGGCCTGCTATTTTAATTCTGGGGAAGGCGTACGAGTGAGTGCGAGGTGTGAGTCGGGAGGCCAAGAGAGACCCAGGTTTATCTTTTTGGTAGTAGTATTTTGCTCCTTGCCATAAAATGCGTTTTTCTGCCTTAACTGTGAGAGCTAGATTGAGCTCCAAACGTGCAGCGTCCAGTCTGGATACCGGAACCCTGGCTGGGTCTCTCTTGTGCTCCGAACACAGTTTGTGGAAGGTCTTTTCTAGATTATCTATTTCCACCCTATGTTCCCTTTTGATTTGGGATGAAAGTTGGATTAGTTTCCCCCGAATGGTCGCCTTATGAGCCGCCCATAAGGTTTCAGCAGAAACATCAGCAGTATTATTTAATGTAAAGTATTCTGAGATAGCTTTTTCGATTTCAACTTTCCTGATAGGGTCAGAGAGAATTGTTTCTGGTAATCTCCAGAAGGTAGGTTTGGTATGTGTGGCAAAGTTATTTATTGTTACACTCAACAAGGAGTGATCTGACCATACTGTGTCTGAGATTTGTGCTTTTCTGGCTATTGGAGATTAATAAATGGTCCAGACGGGCATATGATTGGTGTGCATGGGAGAAATGAGTGTAGTCTTTTTTTGTTGGGTTAAGTTCTCTCCAAATGTCCGTGAGGCCATGTAAGTATATTAATTTAGCTATCTTAGAGCTAGTTCTGGTTGGGCGAACGGACTGAGCCCGTGGAGGTTTGGACCTATCTAGACCTTGGTCGAAGGCAACATTCGAGTCTCCGCCTAAGATTATGGAACCTTCCAGTAGGGGGTCAAGAGTCTTGAATAGATTACTGAAGAATTTCAGTTGTCCTGTGTTCGGGGCGTAGTAGGATACCAGGGAAACTAATCTACCCTCTATAGATCCCTTCACCAGGACAAACCTCCCCTCTGGATCCTGCAGTACCTGTTGTACAGTGAATCTACAACTCTTGGAGATGAGAATAGCTACCCCTCTAGTTTTATCTTCCGCGTTAGCTAAATAGAATAAGGGGAAATGGGCATGAATGAAGGGGGGACTGTACCGGATCGGGAAGTGCGTCTCTTGAAGAAACAGGATATCTATTTTGCGGGACTTCATATAATCCAGGACCTTCCTTCGTTTAGAAGGTGAGTTCAGCCCTTGAGCATTATGAGTCGCCACCCGAAGTCGGGGAGGTGAAACATTGTCAACAGCCATGGAGCACAGGGGGTGGGCCCGCCCCCAATCCACCAACGCTTACCTGATCCACGAAGCTGAGGGAAATCGTAGCGAGTGTAATGAAAGAAACCTTTCGCATCTCGTGTGGAACATGGACACCCACAGGCAGACGACCAACTGCAGGAACAAGAGAAGTTAGAAAAAAGAGAAGAAGGGAGAAAAAAGGGGAAGTTGAGGGAAGACATTTCAGGCCTCCTAGGGGCCTGAGGGAGCAGTGAAGGCTTAGGAGCCAATCACTCAATGTAGAGCCATACATGTCCTGTCCCTGTGTATCGGGCGGACACCTAACCCAGGGAGAAGGAATTACCAAAACCTCGGGGTAGGGGGAGGCACAGCAGGACTGCCTCAGCCCCGGCGCACCTTAGGTTAAACAACCAAACTGTAAAAATATAATCACTCTAATTTGGGGGATCCGGTGTCCCCAACAGCCCACCACCCACCAGACCCCCCACCCCCGGGTCAAAAGGAACCCGGGGGTGGGGGGACGGACTCGTTAGTAACTAGCCTAGAGGGAGTGGGACCGGGCCCATCCAGCAAGCTTTTCAACAACAAATATTAGATATAAAACTTTCACGGATTTTAGCAGTAGTAACTGCATGCCTAGAACCACCAGGGTGCCAGTGCTATACGAGGAAATAACAGTAAGCCCTGGACACCAGCAAGGAGAGCCCACAGCAACGCTGTTTTTCTATAGTGAGCTTCCCGCTAGAGGGACCCCTAAGGGTGTAGATGTCAATAAACAATTAATTAGGCAAGAAAAAAACAAAAAAGAAAAAAAAAGGGGGGGGGGTGGAGACGAATAAAACAGGCAAAAGGGGGAAAAAGGCATTCTCTCTGTCTCTACTCTTCCCTTCCCTGTAAAACAAATCCCCCCTAGAACTCATCCCCCCTCCCTCCCCATTAAGGAGACATCTGTCCCCAAGTCTCCCTGAGCTCAGACTACACACTGAGGAGAGAGATCAAAAACAAAGTTAGTGTTATTAGAAAAAAGAAAAAAGAAAAACTCTTGACTCGCTGTGTCACGGGGGTCTGGCCTCTTTAGAGCGTTTGTATTTGGGTTTGTCCCAAACCGGCTGAAGTGGACTCGCTGGAGAAGGGCGTTTGAAAGAGCTTGCAGACGAATTTGTTAAGTCCATTGCTGATTCTTGTGAGATGAGACGGAGGTCCAGGAGGAGCCGTTCTCCATCTTGTAGATTACGAAAGGAGTATGTCTTGCCTTTGTAGTCAAACTTCAGTGCAAAGGGGAAGGCCCATTTATATTTGATATCATGTTGAGCCAGAACCGTTAGCAGGGGTTTCAGCGACCTTCTTTTCTGTATTGTGGTTGGTGAAATGTCAGCAAATACTTGTATTGCATGGCCTCTGCATGTGAGAGGGTGCTGATATCTGCATTTTTTCATAACTTCTTCCTTCACTGAAAAGTAGTGAAGTTTGACCACTATGTCCCTAGGTAGGCCATCTTTCCTGAGGGGTCCCAGTGTCCTGTGGGCTCGGTCAATCTCCAACTTATGGGAAGGTATGTCAGGGATAAGTAGTTTAAGAAAGTCTTGAACAACTGGTATTGTGTCTGTTATCGATTCTGGGAGCCCCCTTATTCTGAAGTTCTCCCTTCTAGACCTGTTTTCAAGATCATCAATACGGGAAAGCGCTATGTCCAGCTGATCCTGTATTACCTGGATGTGTGCAGAATTTTGCCTGGTCTTAGAGATAGTCTGATCCAGTTTGTCCTCAATTGCTTCCATCCGGGAGCCCAGTACTTGGAAATCTTCCCTAATGTCTCCCGTGATTTTAGCTGCAGTTTGTGCTAGGCCTCTGTCCAGAAGTGCTGACAATTGGGAGAAGAGGTCTGGAGCA
Organism: Aquarana catesbeiana; assembly: GCF_042186555.1. Lineage (NCBI taxonomy): Eukaryota > Metazoa > Chordata > Amphibia > Anura > Ranidae > Aquarana > Aquarana catesbeiana. The sequence goes on along the minus strand of NC_133324.1, from coordinate 837,332,848 downwards.
GAGAGCAATGTGTGAGATGATAAGTCAGTCAAAACAGGCCCTGTTCCTGAGGTGGGAGAAGTAGGCCCCATGGACAGGTGCTGAAGCTCCTCCAGCGACTGTGTAGTGATGGGCTCTATAATTGCAGGGGTGGGAGTAGCAGGTTTAGTTGTACTCACTGGTGTTCCAGGATGGTTAGAGCGGGTGACTGCAGCATAGGACAGCTTGTCTCCCTGTCTTTCCTCGGCGTGCTGTACAGCATTCTGTGCCGTCTGCAGCATGGCGTCGGCCATCTTGGATTCGGCCCGTCCCGCCGAAGCTCTAAATCGCGGCTCCAGGTCCCTCCTGCACGAACCTGCCTTCATAGGCTCGTGCCCCAGCTGTTCTGCCCGCGGTGTGTGTGCAATTTGCGGCCTCCGGGGCCCCGGATCCCCTGCTATGTGCGCCGTATGGCTGAGGCAGTGCGGAGCTCCGGACTTAAGCAGCCATCTTGGAGCAGACCGCGCATGCGCCTCCAACTTCCTCACAGTTTGAAATGTTGGAGGCTCCCATGTCCACTGATAATATCAAAGAGGCGATGTCCCATCTTGCTCCTTCCAAGGCCCCAGGCTCAGACGGCCTTAGTTTTAGTGAGACCTTAGTTTCCAAACTACATGAGCTGTTTTCACACGTCTTTAAATCCGCCTCTTTACCCAAATCCATGGGTGAAGCCTTAACTGAACTCATAGCCAAACCGGGTAAAGACCAAGAACTCCCCGATTAATACCGCCCAATTTCCCTCCTCCAGCTTGATATTAAAATATTGGCCAAGGTCCTGGCACTGAGGTTAAAAAAAGTGATCCTGAGTCTTATCCATCCCGACCAAACTGGGTTTATGCCTGCTAAAAACACAGCATTTAACGTAGACTCTTTATGATTATACAAGCTGAACACGATCAGATTGACTCCAGTGTGGTAGTGTCCTTGGGCGCCACCAAGGCATTCGATTCAGTGGAATGGTGATTTATATATTTTTTATATACACTTTCTAGTCTCAGTTTATTCTGAGACTACTTAGAGCTGCACTTACCTTCCACATCTTACATATTTTGCAATTGATCCCTTGCTGTGCTGGCTGCTAACTGACCATCCTTAATAGACAGCGTGGTATATTTGTTTTGCTTTTCACTTTGCCCCTTTATTATATGCACTCGCGGTAGAACCCCTAGCTACACCGCTCCGAGCACATCCTGGGATTAGGGGCTTGCGTAGTGGTCAATTAGTGGAGATGGTTAGCTTATATGCGGATGACATGCTCCTTTGTTTGGAGGATGCTGGCCCCTCCTTAACAGCAGCACTAAATGCAATAGAACAATTCTGATGTTACTTGGGTCTGAAGAGCAATTGGAACAAATTCCAGATCCTTCCCTTTGGAGATTGGGGTCCCAACTGATGTGCAAGCCTCCTCCCCCTTAGTTCGTGTCAGCTCCATGAAATACCTTGGCATTATAGTTACTCGCTCTCCAGAAGTCTATGTCAAATTAAATTTGGAACCTTTTATTTGCAGTTTTAGAAGCTAAAACGCTAAAAAATTTGTTACCCAAATTTCTGTACATCCTATGGCATGCTCCAGCGTATATACCACTGCGGATCTTTAAATCTCTGGAAACTATTCTGAATACCTTCATGTGGGGGAATACCCGCCACAAATTGTCTTGGCAAGCACTGAAAAACCCCACGGATCTAGGGGGCACATCGCTTCCCGACTTTAGTTTGTATTATCTGGCAGGGAGAGGGATCGCTATCTGGCATTGGTGTGCTCCCTCTTTTCCCGAATCAACACACACCCTTTTTATCTCCCCTTCAGAGACCCTGGTGACCCATGGACTCTGGGAAATTTCAAAGGATTGTTTTATCATTATTGTAAGGTGTGGGAAGTGGTGAGGCGCAGACTCAGGTCCCCCTCCACGCATAGTCATACACCCCTGTGGGACAATCCTTGTCTGTTCGAGCTCCTACAGATACCCGACCACAATTTGTGGATTACTAGGGGAGTTGTATACTTACCAGTTGTTTACTGTGGGAGAGTCCTGAAATCGTTCCAGCAACTTAAGGAGGATTTCGGTCTTCCCAATTCAATGGACTTCTGCTACCTCAAGCTCTGCCACGCTCTCCAGACCCATTTTCGTAACTCCCCTTCAAACCTAGAGCAATTATATACCCTGAATGTGATATTCGGGTCAGAGTCCAAAAAACTTATTTCCACATTTTTTAATAGTCTCCTTCTTCCATCTGCCACAGCGTTAGCTTACCAATTAAAAGACCATTGGGCTGGGGATGTGGGGGAGATGGAGGATGAAGAATGGGAGGAGGTGTTGGATGCATGCAAGAAGGTCCCTCCTAAACTGTCTGACCGTCTCACTCACCTATATATTCTACACAGCTCTTACTTGACCCCCCACGCATGCCCAAATACAGAGCCAACTACAGCCCATTATGCCCTAGATGTGGAAGTTCCGCTGGTACCTTTTTTTCATATTATTTGGTCCTGCCCTGTGATTCAGGGCTACTGGTCCCAAGTAGTTCAAAATGAAATGGGGTCCCCCCTCACACTCTGCCCTAAACAGTGTATACTGGGAGTGTTCCCAGACCCAGATTCTGATAAATTTCTTTACACTTTCCTGCAGGAATCATTATTCATGGCTAGACTGCTTATCGCACAGACATGGCTTAGGGCACTACCACCCACTGTCCAAGATTGGATAGCTGCAGTTAATGCTGTGCTACCGTACAAGAAAGAGTTATATACTCACAGGGGGTGTCCAGCTAAGTATGGTAAAATTTGGGATACCTGGTTAGAAAAGGCCTCTACATGTATCAAGCAAGAAGAGGATCCTGTTTAATATGGAGGTTACAGTGTTGACAGGTTTTTTTACACCACAGTGTGTGGAACTATCAGACATCATTTCAATTTAACAGATGCTAGGTGTGTCATGTCAAAGTCCAATGCTTGCATTTATATATGTCTGGTTTATTAGTTTTATTTTTATTGTTCAAATCTGTACAAAATCTGCAATATGATTGCTATTATCATGTAAACATACACTCTTCTCAAATAAAGAACGTTGTTTGTAAAAAGAAAAAAAAACTCCTGACATATGAGATTCCACCCTCTCCAAATATATTAAATTGTGCTAAGGTAGGATTTATAATTACTTTGGTATTGCATGAGACGCACAAATATAATGTCTTTTTTAAACTATAATAAAGTGAATGACAGTGCAGTTCTCCAAGTTTTCACAAGCGTCAAATCTGGTTTCTTTGCTTTTTTGTAGACTGGCCTTGTGAAGTACTTTTACATTGAAGACTGGCAATACGTTAATGAATACCGACACCCAGTCAGCATACGAAAGATCTTTCCTGATGCATCTGGAACAAGATTAGTTTTAATCGATGAGAAGACTGAAGGATTTGTGTATTGCCCAGTAAGTTAACATGTAGCATGATTTATTTCAGTGAGTGTACAGAATAGTATTTGAAGGGTAACTCCATTTTCATGGGAAAAAATATCACAATTAAAAAAAGTAATAATATAGAATATACAATTGTGACACAAGCCATATTGTAATTTATTGTAATTAAAAATATTTCCTTTTCAATCTGCAAAGCTGATATTTTCTGTAAAATTCAATGCAATATGGCAACCTGGATAGTTACCAGACATACCATTTATATGCCAGGTTTTACTTGGATTCCAAGACAATGACAAGCTAATAGTTTGTATTTTAGGACATTGGCCTATTGATACTCCTATTTAAAAGTTAAAAAATTAACATTTCTGGTGTAAAGATCTGATTTCCAAATCTATGTAATTTTCTGTATGTTTTTTTGCATTTTTTTTCAGCAAAATGATAATCTGTATGAGATTCCAAACTTTTCCCCAACTATCAAAGGCATACTTTGGGAAAATTGGGCAATGGATAAAGGGGTCTTCTGTGCCTTTGATGATGACAAGGTGTTTACATATGTTTTTCACAAGGACACCATACAAGGTACACCCTTAGCTATTCTGTTTTCCATAAAGGTATTACATACTGGTAGCGATCAATTACAACTGGAGGAAACAAAATGAGCTCAAAAGTGAAGATGTTGAAAGTACCAAGCAGACACTCTTAATCTTTGATTTTAGAGAAAAAATAAAACTAGAGCCATGATTGGTCCCTGGTGAAAACACTTCACTTTTGTTTTCATATTCTTTTATCAGTCAGAATATCTTTTTTTTTTTTTTTTAATTCTTTTTATTGAAAAATTTCACTGTGGAGGTACAAAACAGGGCCATTGGGGCATACCCCAGCCAATTGGTGCACATGTAGTGCAGCCATGTGCATAACAGCATACAACTCACTGTGTATCTCAAAGCTAAACATATCTAGCTATAATTAAATCTAACAACATATCTAGTTCCCAGTTTTTCAGTCAGAATATCTTAATAATGAAGACGTATCTGCAAAATGAATTTTGTTCACACATTTGAAGTAAGTATTGTAAAGCTGATTTGTAAAATGATTTTTAAAAAGGATTAGTTTAGTAATTAAAGAAGCTTCAATAAACAATATGAGAATCATAAATGTACACATACCTTAGTAATGTATAATAACATATGTTGAGAAAAGAATGGGGGCTGCCATTGTTAACCATTTTTGCAAAAATTTTTTGCAAAAATGCTAGTTGCCTGACTGTAATTCAGTGACCTTGTTGCCTATAAAGCCACTGACCTAGTATTATTATACAGCCAGAAAAGTCAGAGTGGGGTTAGAACTCCTGATCTTATACATGTTCCAGGCTAGTAAAAGAAAGAACTGAAATCTGGCTCTTTGCTGCTCTCCTTGCTCAGTGATGGCGAACTTTGGCACCCCAGATGTTTTGAAACTGCATTTCCCATGATGCTCATGCACTCTGCAGTGTAGTTGAGTATCCTGGGAAATGTAGTTCCAAAACATCTGGGGTGCTAAGATTCTCTGCCCTAGCATCAGTCGCTAAACCAGTACAAGTGTGCAGAAAGCGAAGAAAGAATTCCTGATCTGTATACTTGTGTCAGTTACTGTTGAAGTCACTGGATCTGCTTGACAGGCCAGGCAGGTAGCTAAGATATTCAGAAGAATATTATATGTATGTATATATATATATATATATATATATATATATATATATATATATATATATATATATTTTTTTTTTTTTTCTATTTCTTTCTAAAGAGGTTTATTTTCCCCATGCCTTATGTTACCTATCAATGCATGTACACAAGTTAGCATTTGGTTTTGCCCATTTGACTTTAGCATGTGTCATATTTTTCAGGTTCCAAGGTTATTCTGGCAGGAGGGACCAAACTGCCTTATGCTCATAAACCCATTCTTTTACACAATGGAGAGCTGACCTGTCAGACTCAGAGCGGGATGCTAAACAATATCTATTTAAGTACACACAATTTCCTGAGCAGTATAAAGGATGCAGATGCCAAAGAGTTGACAAAGATGCTAACACAGACTTTAATGTTGAGAAGGTAGGACCACAGCTTTTTAACCTTTATCCATCATAATGTTTGTCAGATATAACAGCTCGAAATTTTGTTGTTCTAAGAAGATCAAATAGATACAGAGAACCCTGGTTAAACGGGCTATTTCGGCAAAATATAAAACACACTTAAGAGACTTCTGAGGATGGCCAAAATGAGTCCTCGAGTCAATGAGCACCTACAAAGGTTCACATATACTTACTTCTGCTTAGTAGTAGCCTGCTTGCAGAGAGATCTTCATCAGGTTTGGAAATTGTCCTTTTTAAAACAAGGGCCTACGACCTTTGGAGGGTAAGGTGGTTGGAAGCAGACTGATAATCACATACAATGCTCACAATTAGAAGCCTGTTTATGACCACTTAGTAAAATATGGAAAGATGTGTGTATTTCACTCAAAGCCCATCTTTACACCATTTACACCTCTCAGTCACTATATATCCAGTTATCATTATTGCAGAAAACAACACTATAAGACCATCACAAGGTAGAGAATGAGGAAAATGTAGGAACATCACAGCTTGTGGTAAAAAATTAGTTAGACACAACAGCAACTAGCTGCTATAAAACCCATCATATCAGCCTAACTTCCTTGCAATATTACTGGATGGGAAACAAATGATAAAGATGATTTCTTTTTCATCCATTGAGGTGCACAAGAAGTCTTCAACCTTCGGGCTATACTGCTGCCTACAGGAAGATTGATACTGACAAACAAAAAAAGAACTGTTAGCTCTTCTCCTGACAGAATGCAACAGTTTTTGCTAGTGACCTAGAAACGTCTTTTGTTTTTCAGTTCAGCTGATTTAAGAGTTAACCTGTTTTTCTAGCAACTTTTTCCTCTCTTCAATTAAAATTTAAGTCAAAATAGTTGCAGGAGATATCTTTGCTTTCGTGCAGTTACCTGGCACTCCTGTCCATAGTCTCGACTTTTGATCATACTGTGACAAGGTCCTGTAGCTTGAACAATGTGGAGGGAGTCTGGAAGTGACCCTTCGAGTATGGACACTGCTTGAGCACCTTCCAGACCGGTTCTGAGCAAGCTAGCTATGGAGTGCTTTCTTTTTTTTCCCAATACTTTATTTTTGCAAAAGAACACACGGTAAATTCCACACTCAGGTAATAGATTCCAAGGACTAAAAACTAAAAAGGTCCACATCACACAAATTATTACACCTGTAGTCTTGACAGTAAACTAAAATTCAGGCTGCAAGCGTCAGGATCTAAGGAGTCCATATGACAATTTTTCCAGGGTAGACACCGTGTAACAAGAACATCAGAGAGTTAGAATATACCCATAGGGTTTCAGCAAGAGAAAAAATGTAAGAGGAGGAGGGGGGAAGAGGAGAGAGAGGGAGGGAATGGAGAGAAGAAGAGAAAAAAAAAAAGAGGGGGGAGAGACAAGGGTAAAGTTCTGTCAGCCCGAAACCTCGTCCAGGCCAGAGGGTTCAGCGAGTAAGCCCTTTCTCATCGAGGATTCATAAGACTAGTTCCACGTACTCCTCAGAGTAAACAAACTCGTGCCAATAAAACCATTTTTTAGAAAATTTCTCATGGAGGCCCTTCTCTGTGGCTACCAAATCTTCCATCACAATAATGTCGGCAACCCTTTTCAGCCAGATGGCAATCAACAGAGGCTGCGTCTGCTTGCAGAACAGCAGGATGCATCCCTTTGTGGCAGGGCAGGAGGAGGGGAAAAATGGATTTCCTATATGCTTTACTTGGTATATCGTGGTGATGCAAGAGGAAAAAGGCTGAATCTCTTGGTAGAATTTTTGGACAATACGGTGTACTTCTGTCCAATAAGACTGCAAAAGCCAACAGGACCAGAAGATGTGGAGAAGAGAGCCAATGTCCTCCCCACAACTCCAGCATAAGTCCGAGCATTGGGGAAACATTCTGTGGATCTTTACCGGGGTATGGTACCACCGGGTCAGCACCTTGAACCCTGCCTCTTGGTGTTTGGCACAGATCGAGGTCTTATAAGAAAACAGAGTATCTACCTGTTTCTCAGTCAACTCAAGCCCCAGCTCTCTTTCCCAGCTGGCGATATATGGAAGCTTGTGATCTGCTGGCAGAGTTATCTGCAATTGGTAAGTTAGAGAGACCGCGTGGGGAAATGGAGACTGATCTAGACAAAGCAGTTCGAAGGTGGTGAAACGTCTCCAACAAGACCCTGGAGGCGGAAGGGATCCAAAGAAGTGAGTCAGTTGTATTTTTTGCCAAAAAGACAATCCTGGAAGGACTGGGTCGGTCAGGATTTGCTGTCTAGTCATCCATTGTCCGTTAACAACAAAGTGTCGGGCCTGTGAACGATCAACTATTTTTATGTCCTGAAATTTGGGGTCCTGGAGTCCGGGAGTAAAAGGCGGATTTCCCACTATGGGCGTGAGCGGTGATGGTAATGGCGCTACCGAAAAATCTCAGAACGCTTTCTGGCAGATCTTCCTAGTCTCCCCTATGGTGGGGTGATCCAGTACTCGTCGAGGTAGACCTGTTTGGCACGCACCATGGTAGAGACTCAAGTGGTATCCCTGACTAAATCTGCTCCACCCTAACCCATTGTTTAAGTTCTCCATGGTGACACCAATCTAAGACCCATGTCAGATGACACTCCATATGGTAAAGGTTGGCGTCCGGCAAAGCCATGCCACCCCTGAGCTTCGGTAGTCTCAGGGTAGATTGTGCCAGACGGGGTGGTTTTAGTGCCCATAGGAAAGTGACCAAAGCTCGGTTCACCGCCCTAAGGAAGGAGCTTGAGACCCAGATGGGAAGGGCTTGAAAGTGGTACAACAGGCGGGGCATAACATTCATTTTCACAATGTTGCATCGTCCGAACCATGAGAACACACCGCTCTGCCAGGACTTTAGGTCTTTTTTAAGAGGGGGGGGGGTTAAGCAAGAATACATCTTCTATCCTCCTGGGGAGGCGGATCCCCAGATATTTGATATGCTTCAAGGCCCACCTAAAGGAAAAGTCCACTCGCAACAGTGTCGATGTGGAGGTTGACATAGCAATCATGGCATTCAGGCACATTGAAAATATTCAGCGCCTCAGACTTCTGATAATTGATGCGGAAAAAGGACAACGTTTCATAAGTCTTCAGCTCCGAGAGTAAGTTTAGAATAGAGATCACAGGGTTAGACAAAAAGAAGAGATCGTCCGCAAACGCTGCAATCTTTGGAGAGAGAGTGGCATCCAGATGGAGACCAGTCATATATCTGGATTGTTTGGAATGGTACGCAGGAATGGTTCAAGGGTCAAGATGAATATCAATGGGGACAGAGGGCACCCCTGGTGTGTGCCATTAGTTATCCCAAATGATTGTGAGGTGCCCATTCACCTTCACTTGGACGGAGGGGCATGAGTAAATGGCTTGAACCCAATGCATCATCCTCTGCCCCAGTCCAATAAAGCATAGAGTCTCTATCAGAAAGGTCCAATTCACCCTGTCAACGCCTTTCCGGCATGGGTTGAGAGCAGTAACAGGGGAATTTTGCGCATCTGTGAGGCGTATATCAGGTTGAGTGCCTTGGTCGTGTTGTCCCTAGCTTCTCTCGTTGGAACAAACCCCACTTGGTCTGTGTGGATCAACTGGAGAATACGCACAATCAGGCGCGTTGAAAGTATGATGGCCAAAAAGTTAAAGGGGTTTTTAAACTAGGCGACAGGGGGGCGGGTCCAGAGGTAGAGATAGTCAGCGCGGACCATAGTCCAGAGGGTAGTATTGGGGGCATTAATGGTAGGTTGACTAAAGCACATAAACCCAAGGTAAGTATAGTAACAAGTCCTTGTTGCAATCTCGGAACACCCAATAAGAGTATATTATGCGACCGTCCTGGATGGCTTAACGCCAATGTAAAAATGCATATAAAAGCAAAAGAGAAGGCCTATAAAAAATACAAAGTTGAGGGATCATCATCAGCATTCAAACTTTCTAAACAATGCAACAAGAAATGTAAGGGTGCAATTAGGGCGGCTAAGATAGAACACGTAAGACATAGCGGAGGAGAGCAAAAAGAATCCCAAGAAATTCTTTAAGTATGTAAAGAGTGAAAAAGGGAGGACAGACCATATTGGCCCTATAAAGAATGAGGAAGGACATCTGGTTACAAAGGATGGGGAGATGGCAAAGGTATCAAATGTATTCTTCTCCTCAGTTTTCACGTGGGAATCAGGGGGGCTTCAGTAACCAAACTGCAGTGTTTATCCTCGTGACACAACACAGGAAGCACCTCCATGGTTAACAGAGGACAGAATTAGAATTAGACTTGTGGAACGTAACATTAATAAATCACCGGGACCAGATGGCTTGTACCCGAGGGTACCGAGGAAAAAGACCCTGGGGCTCCTAGTAGCTGATAGGCTCAGCAATGGCATGCAATGCCAAGCTGCTGCTAACAAAGAAAACAGAATATTGGAATGCACTAAAAAAGGGATTAACTACAGGGATAAAGCGATAATTCTCCCACTCTACAAGACTCTGGTCCGGCCGCACCTGGAGTATGCTGTCCAGTTCTGGGTACCAGCCCTCAGGAAAGATGTACTGGAATTGGAGCGACTACCAAGAAGGGCAACAAAGCTAATAAAGGGTCTGGAGGACATTAGTTATGAAGGAAGGTTGCGAGCACTGAACTTATTCTCTCTGGAGAAGAGACGCTTGAGATGGGATATGATTTCGTTTTACAAATCCCATACTGGTGATCCCACAATAGGGATAAACCTTTTTCACTTTTTTAAAACTGAGTTTAACAAGACACATGGCCACTCATTTAAATTAGAAAAGAGGTTTAACCTTAAACTATGCAGAGGGTTCTTTACTGTAAGAGCGGCAAGGATGTGGAATTCCCTTCCACAGGTGGTGGTCTCAGAGAGGGGCATCAATAGCTTGAAAAAACTATTAGGTAAGCACCTGAACGACAGCAACATACAGGGATATACAATGTAATTATGACAAATAATCACACACATAGGTTGGACTTGATGGACTTGTGTCTTTTTTTTTTCAACCTCGCCTACTATGTAACTATATATTCCTTCATCACCCAAGTACAATTTCTGTAGTCTAGATTTTGCCTTTAAAACTGAACTTTTATTTAGATATGTTCCTTAACAGCCACAAAGGATGTAAATTCACTTTGTTTGCACCACATGCCTTTACAAACCCAGAAAACTACAGGAGGGGCAGAGACAAGACCAGTCACCCTGCACAAGGAGATAGAACAGCAGTGACTGGTCTTTATTACAGGAATCTTCTGCACAGAGGCTAGGTTTCACACTAAATTACTGGACAGATGAGGCAGAAATACACAAAACACGCTAGCATTCAGTTAAGAATAAAAACGCCTTTTCTTGGAGTTCAGCTTTAAAGATTCTGTACACATTGCTAATTTTGAGAGTCCCTTTTCAGATTATCAGCACCAGCATACTTTCCTCTAGACTCCCACAATATGAAAAAATAGTTACATATACATTCACTGTGCCATTGTTTTAAAATAACTTACAGGAACACTGCGGCGCCAGTACCTTCCGTGTTTCCAATTATTAAAGATTTTTCATGGCTTTTTATTGCTGTCTGCCTTCCTTTTGGGACCACAGGTACTTTTTGTACCAGTAACCTTAGTCACTGAAATACAGTTGTGCTCATAAGTTTACATACCGTGGCAGAATTTATGATTTCTTGGCCATTTTTCAGAGAATATGAATAATAACACAAATATTTCTTTAACTCATGGTTATTTTTTTTTTTTTTTTGCTGAAGCCATTTATTATGAATCAACTGTGTTTACTCTTTTTAAATCATAATGGCAACAGAAACTACCCAAATGACCCTGATCAAAAGTTGACACTAAGCCTCGGTTCACACCAGAGGCGGCACGACTTGCAGGTCGCCTCACCGAGGCGACCTGCACACGACTGCCCGGGCGACTTGCAAAACGACTTCTGTATAGAAGTCTATGCAAGTCGCCCCAAGTCGCCCCCAAAGTCATACAGGAACCTTTTTCTAAGTCGGAGCGACTTGCGTCGCTCCGATTAGAACGGTTCCATTGTACTGAACGGGACGCTACTTGTCAGGCGACCTAGGTCGCCTGACAAGTCGTCCTAGTGTGAACCGAGCCTAAGGGGTTTGAATGGCTATTAAAGGTAACCATCCTCACCTGTGATCTGTTTGCTTGTAATTAGTGTGTGTGTATAAAAGGTCAGTGCTTTTCTGGCATCTTTCATCTAGTGCTGCACTAACGTTTCTGGATTCTGAGTCATGGGGAAAGCAAAAGAATTGTCAAAGGATCTGCGGGAAAAGGTAGTTTAACTGTATAAAACAAGAAAGGGATATAAAAAGATATCCAAGGAATTGAGAATGCCAATCAGCAGTGTTCAAACTCTGATCAAGAAGTGGAAAATGAGGGGTTCTATTAAAACCAAACCACGGTCAGGTAGACCAACTAAAATATCAGCCACAACTGCCGGCAAAATTGTTTGGGATGCAAAGAAAAACCCACAAATAACTTCAGGTGAAATACAGTTCTCTGTGAAAAGATGTGGTGTGGCTGTTCCAAGATGCACAATAAGGAGGCACTTGAAGAAAGATAGACTGCATGGACGAGTCGCCAGAAGAAAGCCATTACTATGCAAATGCCACAAAGTATCCCACTTACAATACGCAAAGCATCACAGAGACAAGCCTCAAACCTTCTGGCACAAAGTCATTTGGAGCGATGAGACCAAAATTGAGCTTTTTGGCCACAACCATAAACGCTACATTTGGAGAGGAGTCAACAAGGCCTATGATGAAAGGTGTACACCATTCCTACTGTGAAACACGGAGGTGAATTGCTGATGTTTTGGGGATGTGTGAGCTACAAAGGCACAGGAAATTTGACCAAATTGATGGCAAGATGAATGCAGTATGTTATCAAAAAATACTGGAGGAACATTTGCTTTCATCAGCCAGGAAGCTGCGCATGGGACGTACTTGAACATTCCAACATGACAATGATCCAAAACACAAGGCCAAGTCGGCCTGCAATTGCAGAATAAAGTGAAGGATCTGGAGTGGCCATCTCAGTCTCCTGACCTCAGTATCATTGATCCACTCTGGGGAGATCTCAAACGTGCAGTTCATGCAAGACAGCCCAAGAATTTACAGGAACAGGAGGCTTTTTGCCAAGAGGAACAGATCCCAGCTGGACATCCACTTCATGGAGGATTAGCAATGCCTGTCCTACTGCATTAGGAAACATGACGTCATGTTTCCTAATGCAGTAAGACAGGCATTGCTAATCCTCCATGAAGTGGATGTCCAGCTGGGATCTGTATCATAGCAAGGGACAGTGAGTCCCCACCTCCTCCCTCCCTGCGAGTTGTGGATCTGGATTGGGCCACGTGGAAGGATACCGGCACCCATAGAATCGGAGAGATTAACAGGATTAACATCACACGCTCATACCCCTGCAGGGGTAGAGTGCTCCGGTGAGTGCAATCACATCGGGGGGAGATTGTCTATAGCTACTGCACGGCTCTTCACTATCAAAGGAGAATCTTTTGGGAAACACGTTATATGATTTCTATGGGAATTTGTTGCACTGCACATTGCACTACTGCTATGAACATTTTTCACTAAATAGTATATGGGACTTTTTTTGATATACAGTTGAGGATTTTATACATAAATGATGATTTACAATTTTTAATGTTTTTTGCACATTATTGCACAATGGTTTGATAACCACGGTTTTTTATATATAGCACAATTTGGCACTTGTCACTTTGCATTTTTTAATCAGTGGATTTATATGAGTCATTGCCAACACATGTTCTGTAATGTTGATATTATAAGGTTTGAGTTTGCTTATTAGAGGAGATTGTTATTGCTTGCATATACAGCTGACAATTCCCTCTGCCACTAATTAAGGATTTATCACTTTATAATATATATTGATTTTTGGTTGTTTAATACTACACCCCTTTTTTTACTTTTATGAAGGGATTGCATTACGCACTAGAACACTTGTCATTTTTAAAATTTGGTAATATTTTATAGTTACACTTTTTGTTTTAACACAGCGCCATTCCCTATATTTTGATTCTAAAAATGTGAAATTGCTTGCAGAAGTATGCAAAATGTATTGTTCTGTTGCATAAACTGAACATCAAGGACATGCAGAGATCAGCCATAACATTATGACCACCCACCTAATATTGAGTAGATCCCATTTTGCCACCAAAATAGCCCTGCCCCATTGAGGCATGGCCTCTACTAGACAAAGCATCACCCTGCCTGTCGGCTTGTCTTCTTCCCATAGTGCATCCTTGTGTCGTCTCTTCCTCAGGTAAGCAACGCACAGGCACCTGGTCATCCACTTGATGTAAAAAAAAAAACATCAGCTCAGCCACCTTCTTCCATTGCTCTGTAGTCTTGTTCTGATGCTCAGGTGCCCACAGTATGGAGCTGTGGGCACAAGCCATAAGCAGCAAACTGTGATGCACTGTGTGTTCTTTAACCTTTGCAGTGGAATCAGCAAATACTTTTTCAGCAGTTTGAGCTACAGTAGATCTTCTATTGGATCGGACTACACAGCCAGCCTTTGCTCCCCACGTGTATCAATGAACCTTGGTCACTCAAGACCCTGTCGGTAGTTCAGTGGTTTTCCTTCCTCTGAACATTTTTGGTAGATCCTGACCACTGCAGACCGGGAACATCCCTCTAGAGCTGCGGTTTTGGATTTGCTCTGACCCAGTCATCTTGCCATTACAATTTGGCCCTTGTCAAAGTCACTCAAATGCTTACGCTTGTCCATTTTTTTTTACTTTACATACTAACTTCAGGTACAACATGGTCACTTGCTGCCAATATATCCCACCTACTTATAGTCATAATGTTATGGTTGATTGGTGTATATTATATGTAAATATAATTCATATATTCTCTATTGTCCCGTTCTTTTTGCCTGCTGCTGGGTTAGGTTTTCAGATTCCTGGGATGTCTGCAGTTCAGTGAATGCAGAGGAGAGCTGGAATGAGCTTGCCCGGGCCTGTCTGCACCACATGGAGTTGGAATTTGCAATACGCGTGTATAGGAAGATTGGAAATGTGGGCATGGTGATGTCACTAGAACAGATAAAGGTACATTATTAAAATGTCACTACAGAAAAGGAAATTTTGTCAGGAGAGAAATACAAAGGCTGCCCTTGATGGTTTCTCCTAAGGCTGCATTCACACCTGAGCGTCTTGGAGCTTGAATGATTCTCTCTGGTGATGGTTCACATCCCCACTTCATGTTGCCTGAAGCCAAACGCCTGAAGCTCAAAAAAGTTCTTGAGCTTTTTTTGTAGCTTGAATCGATTTGAGCATTTTTGGTGCATTTTTTATGCTCATAGAAATATATGGAAACATGCCATTTGCGCGTTTTTGTGCACATTTGCACGTTTTGTCACGCATTTTTGCGTGATTTTCTGCTCAAATGAAAAAATGTAAAAGATAAAATAGTAATAATATAGCAATAAATAAACGTAAAATAAGTACACAAATAGATAAAAAATCACCATAAATAAGTAAAATAAATTAATAATATGTAATAATACATTAATAAATAATAAACTCTAACCTTAAAAAATATTAAATACATTATTATTAATAATAATAATAAAATAGCAATAAACACCCAAACTCGAACAAAAAAATACATGATTAATAATAATAATAATTTATTTTGTGTTGGGGTGTTATTTATTATTATTTTATTTTTTTAAGGGATAAGGGTTTAAGTTAAGGGTTAATTATTTATTGTTACTTCGTATTAATTTATTGAATTTATTTATGATTTTTATTTATTTGTGTATTTATTTTACATTTATTTATTCACTTATTATTATTATTCGTATAATAATAATAATAAAAGAAAAAAGAAAAAAAATAATAATAAGTAACCCTAACCCCAACTCCTAATCCAAACCTTACCTAAACTAAACTCGAACCCCTTACCCTAACGAAAAAACATTAAAATAAATTATTAATAATAATAATATTAAAAGAAGAAATAAAAGCTAATGGAAAAGTTAAAAAAGCTGAAATACCTAGCAACAAATGATGCAACAGATGATAGTTTTCTCTATTGGCTAATAAAAAAACGCTGCATACAAACGTGCAAGTCGCTCATAAAAACGTGCCAAAATTGTGCATAAAAACGCCGGAAAAGTGCTCAAAGACACTACTCTCAGGTGTGAACACAGCCTAAAATTTCTACCTGCTTGTCTGTCACAATGCTTCATTGATCCATGACAAATATGCATGTGAGGATGTCTGACTTTATTTTACATTTTCTAATATACATGGTTAAATATAAATGTTAAACCCAGTAGATCATCATAAAAGCCAAACTAGCATTTTTAGAAGGAGGGCTAAAATGGTAGGCACCAGATTATTCTCATGACCAGCTTCAATTTCTCAACATCTGCCTCACTTATAAAGCTAATTAAATACATAAAGTAAAGCCCCATACACACAATCAGAAATTCCGCCAGCAAAAGTCGGATGTGAGCTTTTGGTCCGAAATTCCGACTGTGTGTATGCTCCATCGTACTTTTGCTGGCGGAATTTCAGCCAGCAAAAAGATTGAGAGCATGTTCTCTATTTTCCCGTCGGAAAAAGTTCCTATGGCAAATTCCATTTGTCTGTATGCAATTTCGACGTGCAAAAAATGACGCATGCTCGGAAGCATTGAACTTAATTTTCTCGGCTTGTCGTAGTGTTGTACGTCACCGTGTTCCTGACGGTCGAAAGTTCAGAGAACTTTTGTGTGACCGTGTGTATGCAAGGCAAGCTTGATCGGAATTCCATCCGAAAAACCATCCAAGATTTTTCTGACGGAAATTCCAATCGTGTGTACGCGGCATAAGGGTATGAGAGGGCCCTGCATTAACAGGAATATCTCATTATTAATATGTCAGAATATGATACATACGATGTTTGGACACAAATTCCTTTTCCAGATGTGTACCTATAAAGAGGTACAAACAGCCTTATATACTAGAAAACCCATTTCTCGGATGGGCACAAATGATAAATGTGATCAATGTATACAAATAGTGCAAGAGGTCCCCCCTGACCTTCACCTCCTTAAGAACCATCCATCTTAAATCCCTAATATTGAGATCATAGAAATAACAGTCTCTTTCAACGGGAAGTGTTTAAATATTTCATTTTCATTTTTTGCAAAAGCTTCTCTAGAATCACATTTCTCTGAGGGACTTTTGTGCACATTAAGATACTCATTTTTTGGGAGGTCTTTCCAACAGAGATGAACCCACATATGGGACCTTGATGTCTCCATGAATTGTGTTTAAACCCTGTCATTCAACTATGACTTTCCATAGCCTCTACTGCCCACTGAAATGTTTCCATTGTCCATTGATTGAGGTCGCTTAGCGAGAGGAGAATGCAGGGCATGATCTTGACTTGGGACTCAGGGATCACTTGCCAGTACCCCTAAGGCTCCATTTCCACTAGTGCAACTTATCATGCGACTTTGGACACATAAAGTCACATGACAAGTCATAGCCCATTGATTTCAATGGCACCCGTTCCCATCTATGTGACTTAAAGTTGCAGCGACTTGGAAAAGGTTCCTGCACTACTTTGATGTGACTTTTGATGCAACTTTAATCCAGAGACTGTAAAGTTGGATCAAAGTTGCACTCAAAATGACGTGACTTTGGGGTCGCTATAGTGGAAACGTAGCCTTAGTGTCTGCGCTGCAAGACTGTTGCTAAAATAAATCTTAGATTAGGTCAGGTTCTCTTTAAAAACTTGCATGTCTTTCCTGACGTTAGGCTGATTTCACAAAGCATTAACACAGGTCTCCCTGTTTTACAGCCATGTGACTAATTTTGAGATGTCGTCGTGCTGAAATTAAGTCACTTTTTTGAAAATGGCTTTTCTTATCCTGCTCTGTAAGCTTTGTGAATTGACCTTATTGTGCGCTCTATACTGTAATATTATTAAAATGAACATTTCTACGCAGCCTTAGGACTCTTAGGTCTCCTTGGGTGGGTGGTTAGGTATATAAAACAAATTCCAGCAGCACAATATTAGCAGATTCTTGAGGCTAGGATCATGGGTGTATGTAGACAGCTGCAGCCGCTTAGCCTATACAAAGCAATAAAAGGCTAAAAGGAGCCGTCGCTGTTCACATGTATCCACACATTGAATCCACGCATCCACCTGCAGTTAAGGATGGATGAGCTTCTGCCTGCATCCAGGGTTTCTCATCCTCTCCTAACCACAGGTATAGTAACTGCTTGATGTGCAAATTCTTGCCACCAGAATCCATTGCATGCACTTAATCTTAATCTGCTTTACTTTGTATCTATGGTACATTGACTGTGGATCCTGCCATAGACTATGAACTCCTGTAGAACATACATTAGTTAAAGTTTTTGAAAACCCAACTAAATTGTTTATTCTTTTATTCAAATCACTTTTTAAAATACTCACTACATGGTACACTGTCAGGTCCAGTTTTTTTTTTTTTTTTTTTATATGTATATACAGTATAGTTTATAGGATGAAGAGCCTAATACAAGATAAAAGTACAGCAGTCATTGAAGTGTAAGGAAACTGCATTCTTGTTTTATAAATGTGTTGTATTTTGATTGCAGGGGATAGAGGATCACAATCTCGTGGCTGGTCATCTTGCCATGTTCACTAATGACTTCAACTTGGCACAGGACCTGTACCTAGCTTCCAGCAGTCCGATATGTGCACTTGAAGTAAGTTCAATACTGAATATGTGTTGAAGAGCTAAAACCAAACCTACCCCAGGTATAAAGTGCTGGCACATAAAGGGGCACTAAAAGCCTTCAGTCATGGCTCAATGCCAGGCTGTTCTGACAGGGAAACCTCTGACCCTCCAGGTAATGTACGAACTTGCCCCCGCCCCCTCCCCCCCCCCCCCCTCAGATTTCTTCTGGTCCATTGCTTTTTTTTTGTGTTGTGTGGTGCGAAGTCTGGTCCCTCGCCCAGGTGTGTAAAGCTGACCAGGATTTTGGCATTAAGACCTTTTCTGTTTACATACAACTCTTTATATATAACACCAATGTGTGTCGACTTTAGGTAAGACGAGACTTGCAGCATTGGGATAGTGCCCTACAACTTGCAAAACGCCTGGCTCCCAACCAGATACCATTTATATCAAAGGAATACGCCATACAGCTGGAATTCACGTGAGTTCTCCTCTTGGATTATTTCATTTATAGTAAACTTTCTAATCAAAAATATTTTTGCTAAAATACAGGGTATGTTAGAGTAATATGGGCTGATTTGTATATATAGAATACATCAGAATGGAACTTTTTTTAGTTTTTTCATTCAGCCCTCTGTACTGGACAATATACCTATATAAAATAAAAATACTGTTTACAATTTCAAAATTACAGTACGTATGTCATTGCACTATTACAGGTCACTTGAAAGTGCACAAAAATGAACTGGTCTGAAGAAGCCCTTTTAGTATTATTATTATTATTATACAGGATTTATATAGTGCCAACAGTTTACGTAGCGCTTTACAACTTAAGGGTAGACAGTACAAATACAATACACTTTGATACAGTAGGAATCAGAGGGCCCTGCTGCTTAGAGCTTACAATCTAAGAGGGAAGGTCAAGAGATACAAGAGGTAATAACTGTGGGTGATGTGCTGATTGAGAAGATAAATGTACAGTTGTTAGGTAGTAGTTTATGGTCTTAAAGAGGAACTGCAGTCTACTCACATAATTTGTAATGAAAACATCTTTGCCATTCTGAAGCTTCCCTCCAACCACTTTGCATATTATTTTCCATATACTATGATTCTGTACTTGAAAAATATGCTGCAGAAATCTCCCTCCACTGAGTTTGACTGCAACCATTTTACTGTGGGCAGCTGAAGCTGCTGCCTGTTCACTTCCTGGATTTACACAGACACACAGAGGCACACCTCCAGCTCTACAGCCCTGCAGGTCTCATTGGCCCTCTTATGACTCCCCCTCCCTTCCTGGCAAACTCTCACGAGAGTGAGAGAGAGAGCTGTGCATGATGTCATAAGCCTAGGCTTTTTACCAGACAAGAAACAGGAAGTGGGCTGTATACGGTATTTACTGGCAGAAAAAAAAAGTACTATCCAAAGGTAAAACAACAAGGGCAGAACTGATGAACAAAATGTAAAATATTGCAACTTACAAGTCCTTAGTTGTGGTTGCTGCATTTGTTGTTGTTTTTTTTTTTTTTATTAAGGATATGTACATTTTCTGAAAGTATAGAAAAACATCTTGTTGATCCTGCTAGAAATATGGTGTCTATAACTTTCTGTGCACTCAACTGAAATCTCAAACAATACAACCAGCCTTTCCAGCTATCATCTGTGAAGTTTAATGTAAATATAAATTTAAAGGATAAGTTCACCTTCATAACATCTTACACCCATATTTACGGTGTAACATATTATGAATGCACCGGCTCCTGTACCCACCCCCACCCGATCCCCGCTGTTTCTTCCACTCAGCCGTGTCAATCATTTCCTCTGTGAATGGAAAACTATAAAGTCTGGCAGCCTTTGTGGCTATCAGCTTGTAGTTTTCAATGAAGCGCTGTGAGCGTTGTGGTAGTTCATTGAGTCTGACTGTCAGAATGTATCGGTTTCCTCATATGAGGGACGAGGAAACCAATACACTGACTGATCTGCACTAGATTTGTATGGCATCAGCGATCTGCTGATTGCTGGTGCAATGCTTTACAGTCGCCCAAAACAAAAAATAATAAATGCACATTATTTTACTTGCAAAAACACGTGCATTTATTATTTTTTGTCAAAAGGTGAATTTATCCTATTTAAAGAATAAATTCACCTTTCACAACATGTTACATCCATATTCAGGTTATAACATGTAACATGTTATGAATGCACTGGCCGCCTGTATTTATCTTTTTTTGTCAGAAGGTGAACTAGTAATTCCTTCCCTATGTAATGGTTATGAAGAATGGGGAGGTATTTGAAGTCCAAATCGGGAGAGCTCGCTTTGGGAGACAACACATAAATAAAGTACTGTGAGTGAGCATTTTTACCCTAGGCCAGAAACTGTTTTAGGCAGAATTGATGGGTGAAAATAAAGCAAAACAAAAAAAAATCCCGAAAAAGAAAGCAGCCCCCACCTTTTAAGGACTGGTGGTCTGCAATGCTTTTTTGTGTTTTTGTTAAATCACTTTTCTTAGTACATACCTGTATAGAAACATGCTCTGCACATTCATATTTAGCTCACCTTAAGATTCACTGCCTTCCTTACCCTATTATTGTTTGAGGATCTTTTGCACATGTTATGTCTTAAATGTACAGGGAATGTTCCCTTAAAATGCATCTATAGCCAAAACATGCCCAGGCAGCAGCAAAATCTGACAGGGGTTCTAACCCTTCCACACCCCAGCAAAAACACAAAACAAGTTTTGGGTATAGATACACTTTATGGTAGGTGCTTAAGAGTGACACGTATTCTATAACCTGAGAGCGGTTGTTCAGTTTCTTCCACAAAATGTGTGATTAGTAATAATTCCCATCTATTGGAAGTGTAATTAATCAATAGTCACAGTAATTACTGTACTGACTAGCATAATAGACATTCATAAAAAAATAAATATTTGATTCTGTATATTTAACTTTTCTATGCCCCTTTCATGTTATAATTATGGCAGATCATTATGTTAATGTTTGGCCATTTCTATATTGTAATGTGTGATAACTGAATATTTATGTTGCAGAGGTGACTATGTCAATGCACTTGCACATTATGAGAAAGGAATGACTGGAGACAGCAAGGTACGTTTTTATTTAGGATGAATAATTAGGTATTATGAGCCCTAACTGGAAGACAGATAGGATGGAGATGAAAGAGTAGCCTCAAGCTACATTCACATGGGCGATGGCATGTGGATAGTTTGCTGGCAAGAATCTACTGGCTGCTGCTATTAGGTCATTTGAATGTAGCCTAAGTTTTCCTAGAAAAGCAAGGGTAGTTTTAAAGCAAAAACTATACAAAGAAATTAACGTTATAAATGTTGTTTCCAAACAGTGTGAAACCTTCCAAAATTACAACTTTTTATGTATATTTTATCAAGCAAATGGAATTGGATGTTTAGTCTCTCCTCTATCGTCAGTCAGTAATTCCTGTTCTAAAGATATAGAAGTGGCTTTTGTGCAAAGCTGGTTTAGAGCTTCTCTGTGAAAGATAACATGAGGATCACTGATCTGTTTCTGCTGTTAAACCATCTGGTAGAAAGCAGAGGGGATGGTGTTCTGCTGGGTCTGCTTGACCACCTATATGTGGGAAAAATGTAGAGACTTGGCAAAAGAAATGGCTATAAAGAAAGAGTTGGACTGGTAAAACAACCAGTCAATATAAAAGTTACGATAAAGAGACGGTGACTTTTAAGTCTGTAAATCTGGAGTACTTTATCATATAAACAATGACTTACATTAGGAAATGAACAAGCACTTTCACTAAATGTCAGGTCGAATCAGGGGTAGTCTAGAGTCTTTGGGGTAAGGCAAAATGGTGCCAGTACCTGGCCCATGCACGGTAGCAGCAGAAAGATAATAACATTGTGTTGTTACTGAGCATGCATGGTAGCATCAATGTTTGAATGTAAGCCACCACCATTCCCAACAGCCATACCCAGTAGGAGGCAAATCCAGAATGGTTCTTGCAACAGGTTATTCTGTCTTGCATCAGAACATGACGTTTTTATTTCTGGCTCTGTCAGTTCACACCACCTCCCTACTCCCCAACTTCTGCTGGGGCTTACAAATTCACTGTAATCTCCAGCCTTGCAGCTCACACTGATAATTACCCCCCGACACCCAACCTCTGCTGCTAGTCAGGAGGCCTGCATCTGGAGTTATAGCTGACAGCTACGTGTGGAGGAGCCTTCAACCATCCAGCCCTCCTTTCATCACCACTGCTCCAGCAACCCACCACTGCCACCACTATGCCTGCTCTCGCAATGATAATGATAAAATTTGCACTCACCAAAATACATTACCCTGTTCCTTTAAGAAATGTATTTTAACTAGCTAAAAGTAATAAAAATACATTTACAGTTTCAAGAACATGATGAAACATGCCTTGCTGGAGTGGCTCGTATGTCAATCCGAATGGGAGACATCCGACGTGGAGTCAACCAGGCTCTCAAACACCCCAGCAGATTGCTGAAGAAAGATTGTGGAGCCATTCTGGAAAGTATGAAGGTATGTTATCTGTTTTACTGTTACATGGTTAGGCCACTCAATAGTAGTATTTCATTTATAGAAGAAGTCTAATGGGCTGAATCGGCCTCTGGTTTCTTATCATTTTGATTACTCAAAAGGCAGGAACACCGGAACACCTCACCATAGTTCCTGGTTCTGTTCCCACCCAGCTTAAGCTGGCCATACAGTATATAATTTTCTCATTCAATTTTTTTTTCAATTTTTTTTTTTTCTGATTGCATGCACATTGAAAGTGTTTAGATTTTACCTCATATTATATGGTTTTGGTAAATCTAAAGGAAAGTTGTACAAGAAAATTGTATAATGTATGGCCAACCTTTGAGTCAATCTCATTCTGATAAAGCAGGGCTGATCCTAAATCTGGTCATACATTGTAAGATTTCTCGCATTCAACCTTGCAAGCTCAACTTGAGAAATCTATCAATTTCCTTATCCATGCTAAAAGAAGTACATGAACAGTGCTGTACCTGGCTGGATGCATCCATTGTTCTGCAAACAATTTTCCGCCCAGCGTCTTCAATTTTCACATTAATGGCAGGCAGGGTTCTCCATAGAGCAAATTTTGGACAGTTCATCAGGAACTAAAGGTGTGAGAGCTCTTAAGCTGGCTGTACACAGAACAAATAGTGTATGGCTAGCTTAAGCGTTCGCACTCCTTTTTGTATTCTCCACAATATAAAATTGATAAAAAGTATAACAGAAAAAGTTGGGATTCTTTCAGAACTGGAATACAGAAGCACAGAACTCACTGAGATACGAGAACTCCTTAAATTATCTCATTTTCCAGCATCTCAAAAAACTGAAATATTGGTTTGGGGTGGATTAATTATCTTATCTGAGCTGTTGCTTATGCTTATCCCTTTTGTTTCCAATACAGCAATTTTCAGAAGCAGCCCAGCTGTATGAGAAGGGCCAATACTATGACAAAGCAGCCTCTGTGTACATCCGCTGTAAAAACTGGTAAGAACTCTACTCCAACAAGTAATAATATATCTAAATTGACAACCAAATTTCATAATAGAACAATTATGAAAAACAATGACTTCCTTTTTAATGGTGTCTCTCACCTTAAAACTACCAGATACATGTGCACACATTTGAACTTGAGTCTTTATATTTGGCTATTCCTCAGCAAATTACAAACTGCCAATGGAAAGGCAGTAATCTCTCTAAGAATGATGGGTGGGACTATGAGGTCAGTTCACTAGGAGTTAAATAACCGCTAATAAATTGCGGTAAAATACCACATGCGGTAACAATTGAGCAAGTGTTCAATCCATCAAGAATTTTGCGTTAAATACTGAATGCGGTATTTGTTTGATTTCAAAATGTTGGCATGGGGTTCCTCTTAAAATCCATACCAGATCTGAAGGTACCGGCACATTTTTAATTTTCCGGATAATCGTTGAATATATTTTTATGGATGAAAAAAAGGACTTTATTTACCGCATGCGATAATTTATGCAAATGAGTAATACGATACCCTTATCGCATGCGGTAAAGTTTAGTGAATTGACCCCTGTGTGCTCATCCTCAGCTGTATTAGCACACACTTACAAGTTAAAGACTCCCTGTGCAAGCACTTGCATTTTTCAGAGGTATACAATATTTATCCTCTTGCAACACAGGAAAAAACAATTCCAACCAGTGGGGTTGATTTACTAAAGCTAGTGCAGCTGGGCATGGTATCCAAACAGCTTCTAACTTCAGCTTGCTCAATTAAGCTTTGGCAGTAAAACCTGGAAGCTGATTGGTTTCTATGCAGAAATTGCACCAGATTTTGCACTCTTCAGTTTTAGTAAATAACCCCCAGTGTTTAAAGTCAGGGACATCTCTTTACTTTTACAAAGCTGTCTATGGCCAGCCATAGCTGAGTATGTCTGAAACTAGTAAAACTCAGCTATTAGGATACTTGCTTTTAGTTAGCGTGGTGTAATGGATGTGGTGGGACGGCATAATTTTTTCTATGAAAATTCTGAATATTCAGTTTGATTATTATCTGCACTCTCTTTGCAGATAAAACAGTGGTGCCTGGTTATATTTAGTAATAGAAGGCTGCTTGTAGTTCTGATTGAACACAAATTCAACACATCTAGGTGTATGACATTTTTATAGAATGGCATATTTGTGAGCTATTTTGCTTGTTTCAGGGCAAAAGTTGGAGAGCTTCTTCCTAATGTCACTTCACCCAAGATCCATTTACAGTACGCAAAAGCCAAGGAAGCTGACGGCAAGTGAGTTGTTCCAAGAACTTTAAGTGCTTCTCAGTTAAGTGTCATTTCTGTCTCCTGCATCGTTTCTCTACTATTAGTATTAATCACTTCTGACAAGTTTTCCTGACACCAAGAGAAAAATGGTGAGAGGGGAGGGAGTTCCAGCTGATTAACAGCCTCAGCTCTGTCCCTGTGAACTGTGTGAAAAGGGGTGTGTCTCTTCCCTCCAATCAGCTCTCAGAGCTCTCCTCACTGAGCTCTGCAGAGTGTAACTTCAGCTCCCTGCTGCCTTTTTTCTGAAATCTAAGACAAGCTGTATAATTCAGCACTTTGGATGTAGAGGAGAGAGGACTGTTGATAAACAGGTACAACTTGTGTAGGAGGGTTTGTTTCAGCTCTGTGTATCCCCTGAGGCCAGTCACTTCACTGGGCATATGTAAGGGTTTACAACCACTTTAAAAACCCCTGAGTTGAATGGTGGATATTGATATTGTGCCAAGAATATTTAACCATTGAGATATATAAGAACAAATAACTTTTGCCAGCAATCATGCAAGACTAAAAATTGTGTTTTTGGTGGAGATGGCCTTTATTTAGGAAATGAAATTTAAAGGATCTTAATATTTTTTTCTGCTGTTAAAAGTCTAGTGTTCTCAGCTGTTCTTTCCTTAAATCCAGGTACAAAGATGCCGCTTTAGCTTTTGAGAATGCCAAGGACTGGGATAATGTCATTCGCATCTACCTGGACCACCTAAACAATCCTGAAAAAGCTGTTGCCATTGTGAAAGAGACGCAATCACTGGAGGGAGCCAAGATGGTAGCCAGGTGATTTTTTTTATTTATTTTTTCCCATCTCTGTGGTATATCCCTAAGGCGTTTTAGGGGAAAAAATGGAAATTAATACTACCTAAATGGCTGTAAACTCCAAACTGAAACTCTGTGGTAAAGTTCAGTAATATTAGGAACAACCTTTGGTAGATTGATGTTCATTAGTAATGTTTCTCTGATTGATGTTCATTTGTAATGTTTCTCTGATTGTATTGATATAAGAGACATTTTTTGTTTGTAGGTTCTTTCTCCGTCTTGGAGATTATGGGTCAGCAATCCAGTTCCTCGTTCTGTCCAAATGTAACAATGAAGCATTCCAGCTTGCCCAGCAACACAACCAGATGGAGATCTATGCCGATGTTATAGGTAAATACCGACACATGCAATGTACTGAAAGACTTCTATACTTCTTCAATAAGCAACAAATACATACATAGTACAGCAACCCATAGCAACTAATCTGGTTTGTTTACTGAAGTCAGTATTGCTGACAGATTAATTATGTTTAATTGCTATGAGCTGCTGTTGTTTGTTATTTAAACTACTGATAAACTGCTTGATCTCAGTAATAGTACAGGAGAACCACTCCCTAATGGTACACTCCGGCCTAAACTGAAAATGAAAGCTTCCTCCATGTGCCTCTAGGAGTTCAGTCCGTTCGGAACGGTACAATTTGGTCATCTGCCCACTTGTATTCCTCAACAGAAGTTGCAGATAATCTTTGCAGAGGTATTCAGTATCACATAGATACAAAGTATTTAGCTTCCTCACTATTTGGTCTGCATAGTCCCTCAGCCTGCTAAAGCACAGACTGAAATTTTCCTCAGGTGTTGGCCTGGTTAGAGTGCCTCTCTGTAATGCCAGACAGACGTGGACACATGTTGTTTGCATGTCTGTCTGCACATACATTGCTTATGCAGTAACCTATCTTTTGGAAAGTGAATAGTAAATCTAGGATACTTTCTTTTGTGGGCAGCACCCACCAGTATTTTTTTTATGGCAAATTTCGATTTAGTTTTAGTCATAGTCTTCTGACTAAAATGCCATTTTAGTTTTAGCCGTATTTTAGTCACCTGAATTATTTTAGTTTTAGTCAACTAAAATCTAATGAGCTTAAATTGTAATGCATTATTTAAGCATTTCTCTAGGATTGCCAACCTCATTATACTCCTGGTGTAAAAATCGAATAACGTTATTATTTATGGTATTAAGGTTTGAACATGCACTACAGACACAGAGTTAGTCGTTGTGATATGTAACGTCTTTATAAATCAAACCAATTTTTGTAAACAAACAAAAATATTGCTTTTTTGACAAACAGAAGTGCAACTTTAAAATATAAAAAAATTGAATGACATTGTACATATTACCTGAATATATTACCAACCTTAAATATTAACCATTTGCTTACTGTGCACTTAAAGCCCCCTCCTGCCCAGGCCAATTTTTAGCTTTCAGCGCTACCACACTTTGATTGACAATTGCCCGGTCATGCTACATTGTACCCAAATGAAATTTTTTATTTTTTTTCACACAAATAGAGCTTTCTTTTGGTGGTATTTAATCACTACTGGGGTTTTTATTTTTATTTGTTGCTAAACAAACAAAAAAAGACGGAAAATTAAAAAAAAAAAAAAAAAAAAAAAAAAAAAGGTTTTATAGTTTGGTATAAAATTTTGCAAACAGGTCATTTTTCTCCTTCATTGATATGCGCTGATGAGGCTGCACTGATGGGCACTGATAGGTACAGATAAGGCGGCACTGATGGGCCCTGATAGGTGTCACTGATAGGTACCACTGATGGGCACTGGTAGGTGGCACTGATGGGCCCTGATAGGTGGCACTGATGAGTACCACTGATAGAAGGCACTGATGGGCACTGGTAGGTGGCACTGATGGGCAGCACTGGTGATGAGGCACTGATTGGTGACATTGATAGGTGGCACTGTGGGGACTGGTAGGTGGCGCTGGTGGGCCCTGTTAGGTGGCACAGATGAGGCGCAGTCTGCTCTCCATGATCAGGACCGATGTCCCTCTGACAGCCGCTGGTGATCAGCTTTGAGGAGAAAAAATAGCCGATTACCGGCTCTGTTTACATCACATGATCAGCTGTCAATGGCTGACAGCTGACTACGTGGTAAGGGGTCGGGATCAACCCCTTACTCCGATCTGTGATCAGGCGAGTCTCATAGACTCGCTGATCACAGAGCGTGCCGTGCACGCACTGCAGGGGGCGTGCAGGCTGCTCGAGCACGTAAGGACGTCTATTGATGCCCTCCTGGCAAAGTAGGTCCACGCTGTAGCCATCATTTGGCTATAGCGCGGATGGGAAGGGGTTAAGAAAAAATTAGGACAAGCCTTTTTCTTGATTTGTTTTTCTTTCAGCAGCTTACTAGAAGCCCCTTACTTATCCTTATGTGGTAATGCAATAGTTCAATACATGTTTAAACTTTAATATGCTATTATTATAGGCTGGGGATGGAATTGTGTTGCCGATTTAGAAAAGGCCAGCAGAGGGCGAGATAGTGAATGAGTGTAATGTATATAACTGCATAGGAAAGGGTAGGGATTGATGGGAGCCTGCGTCTCTCGGCCAATGCAGCATTCCAATAGAGTCAGCGGGCTGGGGCTTTAACAGACAGGCGGAGCTCTAAGGAAAGTGGAAGTTTAGGTGGGTAAACGTTTATCCCTCACATTTTCGTTCCGTTTTCAGATGGGCGGTATTCATAACAGTTCATGTTTATCTGTGTCAAGGACATGCATTGTATGTGCTGACTCAGACTCAAGGTCATATTTTTATACGTAGATTTGATGAAACAAGCATGAGAGACCTCTTTCAGTGGCAATATTATGTTTGCATATCGGATCTTAATTCATCCTGTTCAATGTCATATCCACATAAAATACCACTGGCATTTTTTTCTTCTTGACTAAAGATATTAGATAAGTAGTAGATCTCATGGACAAGGAATCTTCACCTTATAGTTATGTCTTATAACAGAGGTATTCGTGTATGGGCCATCCCTAATACCAATGTCTCCAACAGTCAGTCACAGGGCAATATTTGTATGTTGCAGGATCTGAGAACACCAGTAATGAAGATTATCAGAGTATTGCCCTGTACTTTGAGGGGGAAAAGAAACACTTTCAAGCTGGGAAGTTCTTCTTACTTTGTGGTCAACATGCAAGGGTAAGTCAATGAAATGACAATGTTTTTATCAAAAACAGGTAATTAATTAAAAAAAGACATAAAATAAATACTTACTCAAACAAAAGTTTGAGTAAGTTTGTCAGCCTGCGTTCGTCCTTGCTGCAGGAAGCAGAACCAAGGTATCAGGAAGTAGGTATGTCTGTACTTTGGTTGTGATATCGGATACCCAGCCCAATTGTTTTCTGCCAGTCTCATGCCTGCTTGTAGCAATGATCACCCCCAGCTCTTGAGGGGAAAAGGGTCTGTGGGAGGGGCTTGAAATGTCTGCTCTTCCAATGCCTGGATCTTTCTTTTGGTAAAGCAGTTGAAACTTCTTGGCACAAAGAGGACTGTGCAATAGGCAGTAGAATGCCCTCCCTGTGGAGTTGGGGCTGGTTTGATGCCCCTTGGTACTTGCACACTATCTATTATGCTGCATGACCTCTCCCCACTTACTGACACCATCAGGAAACTGAGCTGATATTTTTAGTTTATTTAGCCACAGCTGAAATGATCTCTTCAGCTCACTGATTCCCCCCCCCCCCCATATTGTTATCCTGATGTTTCTTATTTTTCAGCTTAGTAAGTGAATAATTTATAATTGTGTTTTATTCATTTTATATTTTAGGCACTAAAACATTTCCTGAAATGCTCATCTGCAGATGAGAACACAGCTATAGAAATGGCAATCAAGACGGTAAGAAAATCCAGAATTTAGGTAAAATAGAAGGGAGTCATATGCAGAGCATCAAAAATTTACAAGATCGAACATGGACTTTTCATAGCACAATTTAGCTTAAAGAATATGTAAACCCAACATTTCATATTCCTGATATGTACCCGCTGTACCATGTACTTGTATAAAAAAAAGTATCCTGTTCTCTTTGTATTGCTTCCTTTATGTGAAATCCTTGGTGATCCTGCCAGTCCCTCTGCTTTCCTTGTAAAAACTGACCACCCTAAGCAGCAGAACACGCTGTGGTCAGTTCTCTAGCTGTGCTGGAAACTGAGCCTGCTCTCCTCCAATGATCAGACTTGTCTTGACACCTCCCTCTCCCCCTGCACAGCCTTTCACTGAGAAGATAAGTGTACTGCTGTTTTTCCTCCCCCAGCTCTCTGAGCTCCTTATGCAGCTGAGAACAGAGGGTATGTGATCACTTATTAAAAAAAAAGGGAAAAAAATAAATTTATAATGTTTTTTTATATCTATACACAAATTTTTGCCTTTCATTTCATATTTTAAACTGAATATGTTGTTTTACAAGGTGAGGGTTTACATATACTTTAAAGCCAGTTAAATACATAGTTGAAATGCATTTATGTATTAACTGCCAAATGATTTGTATTTCTCTATGTATATTCCAAGATTTAATGAGCCCTACCAGACAGCTCAGCCATCCTGGTGCCCAATTTTTTTTCCTTTTTGCTATAGTTAACTAATATAGCCCAGTAACCTCTCTGCCATCAACCTGTAAATATACATTGAAGGAGCAGCATTAAGCCTAGTACACACGGGCTAAATGTCAGGTGGCATTGGCCGGTTCAATACAAACCGGCTGACATTTGGCCCATGTGTACTGGAGTCAGTCCGTCAGAAGCCGGCTGGCTTCTGTCAAAGGGGCATGACCGAAAAAGGCCTGCCAACTGGTGGGGGACCGTCCCCCTGTCAGAACACAATAGCACAGCAGTTGAGATCACTGTACTAATGTTGCATAGTTAGTACAGTGGCTCCTCTTGAGCTGTCAGGTTTTTTTTTTTCGTTCAGCCCTGCTGGGTTGAACGAAAAAGAAACTACTGGTGTGTACCAGGCTTTAGGCTGACAAGGTCATCCCTTTTAGCATGTTCCTTGTCAGCACATCTGAAGGCAGTACAGTCAATTGGCCCAAGTCCTGATGCTTCCTCTGCTAATACAGGCAATTACAAGTCTAGTCAAATCTAGTCATTTATACAAGTTGCATGCAAAATAGATATAATCATTTTTAGATAAATACATAACAGCATTTATTGGTATTTTTTTATTATCTTGCTGGAGTTCAGCTTAAAGCCCCGTACACACGGGCAGAATGTCGGTAGACATTTGCCAGTACAAAAAATACCGGTCGACATTCTGCCTGTATGTATGTCGGTCTGTTGGACAAGCATGCTGGAAAACCATCAGCCGATTGACTCCCGATCAGCACTCTCAGCCAATTTTCTGGTGGGGGGGCCATCCCCTATCAGAACACAATAGCTCATCTGGGGAGATCGTTGGACTAACCTTCCATGGTTAATACAGCAACTCCACCAGGAGCTGTCCATTTTTTTTTTTTTTTCGTGCAACCCCAAAAACTGTAGTGTGTACCAGGCTTTAATTCTAAACTCTTTTAGTGAAATTTAAATAGTTTGGGCCATGCTGGTCCAAACAAACTATTTACTTCACTAAGACATGTAGTGGCTCTCAGGGCTGTATGGACTGAATGTAGCCTCAGCTGCATACAGTATACAGTGGTGTGATCCAGCAGTGGGGATGGGAATGAATACAAAGCTTCCTCTAATTTAGGTGAGTCGGAGAGGTAGGCAGATGATGTCTCGATCTCTGCCTGTGAGTTCTCGGCTCAGCCCAACTCAAATTTGTTCCAGAAGTTCCCATCCTATTGCCAGAACACAGCACTGTATACTGTATGTAGCTAAAGTTACATTCTGTCCATACTGAGAGCCGCTGCTCTTCTTAGTGAAGTAAATAGTATGTGTGCTAAAATCCTTATCACATTTTTTTTTTTATTCTCTGAACAGGTTGGAGAGGCCAAAGATGAGCTTCTGACCAATCAGCTGATAGACTATTTGATGGGGGAGAGTGATGGTATGCCTAAGGTACAGTTTTCCATTCTGTTACAAATGAGCAGTGGCCAAACATTTGTTACTAGATGCATTACCTAAAATTTGCAATCCATTTTGTGGAATAACATGGCAGATGATGTATTCATATTTCAGGATGCACAGTATTTGTTCCGCTTGTACATGGCACTAAATCAGTACAGAGAGGCAGCCCGCACTGCAATCATTATTGCAAGGGAGGAACAGTCTGCAGGTAACTATATAATGTCTGTTTTTTGTATATATAAAGTACGAAAGTTAATAGCTACCTATCAAGTACTTACAGTAGGTGTTCCGACCTGGAAAAGAAAGATGACTGCTAAAGTATATGGTTTCTATGGTTCCTATTTTTATACCAGTACCTTTTAGGAATAAACATTCAGAAAACCTTTCTCTCCAAAGGCATATATCTGTGTCCAGGACTTCTTCATCTTTGTTAACTGCCTGGGATGTTCTAAAATGTGTCAGTGTTTCAATCTCTGTGTGATGATGGACTTTCTAGCGTGACAAGGCTAATTATATATGATGCAGGCTGTCAGTTCCTTATAACATAGTTTTATCACCTGTTGATCCTGCCAGTAGGTACATTATTTTTCCATTTCTGTTAACAGGTTGACAATCGTTTTTGTTCTGAAGTGAAATCTCAAAAAGCAGGCTAGTCTTAGATGGCTGTGTAGTTTTTTTTTAAAGGCATTTAAGTGACTTAGGTGACAAACAAATTATAGGCCAACTCCAGCTAACACTTTTTAAGCAGTAAAAATATGTTTTTTTTCTTTCTTTTTTTGGAATACAATTTTAACCACGTTAATTAAAATCAGCAATATATATATATATATATATATATATATATATATATAAACATCTTCAACCAACCAGTCTCATTGACTTGAAGTGGATATAGAGCAGTCAACTTGAAAATTATAGGGCCTCAAGTGTGGCCCCTGACACTTTGAGAGAGCCATACAATAGTAGTCCATTGAGGTGCATTGGGTCAAGTTGGGCGGCCCGTGCAAAATGAATGAATGAATGAGCTGTAATGCACCTTGACACCCAAAAATGTAGACCCTACTGCATTTTGTTACAGCATATCACATGTACAATGATGGAAGTGGGATTAAAGTAAGCCCCATCATTTGTGTTAATGGCCTCAATCAGAACGCCCCAGTATTGGTGTCAGAGACAGCAATAACCCCCAGCATTGGTGTCAGAGACAGCAATAACCCCCAGCATTGGTGTCAGAGACAGGAATAACCCCCAGCATTGGTGTCAGAGACAGCAATAACCCCCAGCATTGGTGTCAGAGACAGGAATAACCCCCAGCATTGGTGTCAGAGACAGGAATAACCCCCAGCATTGGTGTCAGAGGCAGCAATAACCCCCAGCATTGGTGTCAGAGGCAGCAATAACCCCCAGCATTGGTATTGGAGACGGAAATAATAACCCTCAGTATTGGTGCAAGTGGCTGCAGTAACAACCCCTTTCATTGGTGCCAGACAGTGCAATAATAACCGTCAGAATTGCTGACAGTGGCCGCAATAATAACCCCCTAGAACTGGTGTCAGAGACCGAGCATTGGTGTAAAAGACCGCACTATTAATCTCCTGCATTGGTGTCAGTGACTGCAAAAATATCCCCCAGCATTGGTGTCAGTACATTAACCTCCACCACCACCATATTAGTAATTCTCAACCACCCCACTGGTGATCTGTTACAGCTCCCCAACACCACAAACCCCCCCCCCCCCCCCCCGATCAATGACAGCTCCTTAAAACAATTTAGCTTCCAGCATTGGTGATCACATACCTGATCATACATTCCCATGTCACTGCCTCTCCCTGAGGCTGGGAATTTAACTGTACTGTGGGCTTTCAGTGCTGGAACGCAGAGAATGTTACAAACACTTGGCACCCTGCTTCCTGAGGGCTGTGTGTTGGATATTACTGATAGATGCTCAGGCACCAGATTCAGATGTGTTTGTAGCACTTCACAAAAGACAGCAGTGCAAGTGCTAGTGTTAGTACTCTTTAAATCAACAGCTGTAATAAGTCCATTCACATAATAAATAAATGTCTAACTTTATGAAGTTGCTACTTATCATTGTTTTTTTCTACATTAAAAGGTAACTACCGGACTGCACATGACGTTCTCTTTAGCATGTATATGGAACTGAAAACACAGAAAATTAAGATTCCAGCAGAAATGGCTACAAATTTAATGATTCTCCATAGCTACATCCTGGTTAAGGTATTGTTTTATATATTATTGCAAATACCAGCTCTGATTTGGAATACTCAATTAAATTTAACTGCATTGTCTACAACCAAGTTCAGACTTTTTTAGATTGCAATTTTGGGGGAATATTTGAATCTTATTAGTGTCTGTCCTCTCTGAGATTTTTTTTTAAATTATTATTTTGGGCATAAATTTAAATGAATTGGTTGCCATTATAACAAGACTTTGTGTGTTACGCGTTTGTTTTTTTGTGGAAGGGGGAGTGAGTACGGATTTTTATTGGTACCCACTCCCACTTCTGCGATCCTCGCCAAAGCCCATTCACAAAGCACTGCATAAGCTCACGCATGTGCAGTGGGGAGCCGTATGTGATTCCTCAAGTTAACTGCAGCCGGCTCCCATATCCAAGATGGCAGTGACGACAGCCCGCAACAGTTATGCCTCGTACACACGGTCGGATTTTCCGACGGAAAATGTGTGATAGGACCTTGTTGTCGGAAATTCTGACCGTGTGTGGGCTCCATCACACATTTTCCATCGGATTTTCTGACACACAAAGTTTGAGAGCAGGATATAAAATTTTCCGACAACAAAATCTGTTGTCGGAAATTTCGATCGTGTGTACACAAATCCGACGGACAAAGTGCCACGCATGCTCAGAATAAATAAAGAGATGAAAGCTATTGGCCACTGCCCCGTCTATAGTCCCGACGTACGTGTTTTACGTCACTGCGTTTAGAACGATCGGATTTTCCGACAACTTTGTGTGACCGTGTGTATGCAAGACAAGTTTGAGCCAACATCCGTCGGAAAAAATCCTAGGATTTTGTTGTCGGAATGTCTGAACAAAGTCCGACCGTGTGTACGGGGCATAAGAAGAACCAGTTGTGGGAAGACAGCACTGGTAAGTACCTAATCTTTAAAATTCAGCTTTAAATGTCTCACCATTTTAAAATGTGAAATCTTGACAACTTACCTATTAACTACAAGTGACGTAATGTGTCCCTGACATACCTATTTTAGGTAGCAAGACATGTACCCGTTAGCTGTTTTCTGTGGCTCCAAAGGGTTCCACTGTAGTGTTGGCACATCTCCACCTAGCTGCACAACATAGTCCCTTTTGGAGCTCATGTACTTTCCTATCTTGCTACTTAAATTTTTTTCAATATATCATATCAGGGAAAAGTGTTTTCTACACCTTTTTAGACCTTATGTGGTGACAGACTGTCTTGGTTCCAGCTGTTATAGCACAAAAAAATATTGTATTATGAAGCTTAATAACCTTTTACTTTTGAAATATATTTTAGATCCATGTTAAACGTCAAGACCATATGAAAGGAGCCCGAATGCTGATACGTGTGGCTAACAACATTAGTAAATTTCCTTCCCGTAAGTACCAAGAGCGAAAATCAAGGATATGTGTGTGAACTGCTCAGGCTGTATGGGAATGAAGTCCTGTGCCTGCTGCTGTGAGTGCTGCACGGGAAGGAAGCTCATCTATGCTCCAGGCAAAAGTAGAGAGTGACTAGGTGTCCCGGGAGCCGCACATCAAGTCAAGGACTGCTGTATGATAGTGAATGACAGTCTCAGCCTGGACCCCCGCCAGGCCACGCCCCCAACACATTTCACTTCGCCCACTGGAGCTTACAAATGAGTAAGCGCTGGTGGGTGGAGTGAAACACCTTGGGGGTGTGACCTGGTTGGGGGGTCCAGGCTGAGACTCATTCACTATCATATAGCAGGTCTTGACTTGATGTGCGGCTCCCAGGACACCTAGTCACTCTACCATTAGAGCAAATTTGTGATATTGGGCTACCGGTTTGTAGTTATATTCCTTTCTTCTGTTCATTAAACTTTATTTCCTTTGTCCAGACATTGAGTAGAATGAAGTGTGGACTCCTTGCGGCTTCGAAGAGCTCTGGTCTCCATGCAGCTTTCTGATGTTGTACAAGCTTTTGAAGCTGAATTATAGGCACAAAGCCTTTCATTTGAAAGAGATTTCTCAATAGCCACAAAGGATATTAAAGAGGAAGTAAACCCAGATGGGGTTTACTTCCTCTTTTGCTCCCTGCAAAGCCTGCAAATTAAAAGCATAATGGGCTAGTATGCATCGCATACTAGCCCATTATGTGACACTTACCTGCAAACTAATCCATCGCTGCCCCCTGTGCAGGCTGCGTCCATCTTCGCCCCTCTTCCTTCCAGAGGCCGCGGACTCGGGCTCTGTGACTAGCCGGATCCGCATGACGTCACTCCTGCGCATGTGCATGGGAGCCATCAGTAACGGCACATGCTGGGGGAAGAAACGGCAAAGAGGTCCGTTTCTTCACAGCGCATGCGCCGATTACAACATTGGCTCACTACAAGTGAAATATCTCCTAAACAGCACACGTTTAGGAGATATTTCCACTACCTATAGGCAAGCCTTATTCTAGGCTTACCTATAGTTAAAAGTCAGGAGGGAGGGTTTACAACCACTTTAAATCCACAGTGTGTACGCCAAATGCTTTTGCACATCTAGATGTTACCATGTATATATAGTGATGACATCACCATTATGCTGCACATTTTCTGTGCAGAGAGCAGAGCTATGGGTGGGACTCAGCAGGCCCATCTACTACAGAAGGACGGATAGAAGACCAGTCACTCTGCACAAGGAGAGAGAACACTTGTGACTGGTCTTTAGTACAGGAAACTTCTGTACAGAGGCATCGTGCAGTTGTGTCATGCTTGGTTGGTACACCGATCTGAAAGAAATACACAAAGGTCTCCAGGATTTAAATAATAATACATATACCTTTTTGTATTTAGACAATATTTGTTTAGCCCTAGAACAAGGATCATTAAGACTTTTCCGATTTCCTGATGTGGGGAGATAACAGCATTCTTTGTATTGTAGA
Organism: Aquarana catesbeiana; assembly: GCF_042186555.1. Taxonomy (NCBI): domain Eukaryota; kingdom Metazoa; phylum Chordata; class Amphibia; order Anura; family Ranidae; genus Aquarana; species Aquarana catesbeiana. The sequence continues at coordinate 837,295,808 of NC_133324.1, read as the reverse complement.
CATAGTCCCGATCTTGACATCTACAGTGATTGAGTGTCATAGAGCTGGTCTGAAGAACTCTGCCTTCAGTTTTGCTGCTATGTTGATGCGACCAGAGTATCGCAACAAAATAGATGTCAAATACAAGAAAAAGATTGAAGCGATGGTCAGGTAATATACAGCGATACGATATCTATGTATTTTCCTATTCGTCGCACTTATATTTACAAATGACTTGTTTATCTGCTAGGCGTCCAGACACCTCTGAGGTGGAAGAAGAGAGCACCGCTTGTCCATTTTGTGACTTCAAACTCCCAGAGTGTGACCTTCTCTGCCCTGGCTGCAAGAATAACCTGCCATACTGTATAGTCACTGTGAGTACAGCTAACTTCATTGGGCCTTAAAATGTCAAATAAAGTGTTATTTTGTTTACCCCTTCCAAGGCCAGAAGTCATTGAAGACCGAATATAGCAGTGGTACTAAATGTCGGTTAACAACTCCATCACTGGGCTACCTAATGTTTTTTTGGTGCACTGATTTATTAAGTGTTCTGGACTTGTTTTATATTATAGGCTGACAAATAGACAGAGAATAGTTTAAAAAAAAAAATTAAAATATTATAGTTATCGTGTTTGCAAAACACATACTTAGAGGCATACTGCATTCTTCAGGCAGCAATGGTACCTGCAGGCTGAAAAGTTTTTTTTTTTTTATGGCCTTTCCTACCTGCATATTGTTAACATGATTGTCTGTTATGATGATCACGTAAGTGGGTACTAAACAGACTCTCAAATAAGCAATGTAGATTAAAGTTCTCTTGGCATGGGGAACTGTGTTTGTTCACTTTATTCTACAGATTGTAAACAATGGGCAATTAAACACAACTGCACACATTGCAGATAATGCAAATACTAGTTTAAGTTAGGAATGCTGAAATCATTTCTACTTGGATCCTGTTAACCACTTGATTCCCAGGTGCTGTTTTAAAAATGCGACCACACTTAGTGGCTTGGTGTCCATAGCGCTGAAACGGCTGACTGTCAGTGACAGCTGGAGTCCAGCCCTGAAAGAGCAGGTCCTGAGCTGCCTGATAGCTCTTCAGATTACTCCATAGGGAGCACACTGTGAAGGTGAATGTAAACACAATGTTACCACATTGAGATATAGCGTAGTGACCTCACAAGTGGCCTTCCTGTCACTGCAGGCTTGAGCAAAGCTATTGTAGCTCTGTCTAGCCTTTCCTTACAGCAGTAGAACACTGTTCTAGGCTAACTGAAGGCAGTAATACATAACTTTTAGAAGTGATCTGCTGCACAGCTCTTTGGGGGTTTTGAAACTGGTCCAAATCAAGACCCTGTTCTATTTTATCCTCAGACCTAATGTCACCTTAATACTAAGCAAAACATTTTTTCCCAAAGTAAAACACTCACTACCATAAAAGTCACACTAATGTGATATTTTAGTCACCATACTTAGTTGATAACAGTGCATCCTGAAAGTATTCACAGCGCTTCTCTTTTTCCACATTTTGTTATGTTACAGCCTTATTCCTAAATAGATTAAATTCATTGTTTTTCTCAAAATTCTACAAACAATACCCCTAATAACAACATGAAAGAAGTTTGTTTGAAAACTTTGCAAATTTATTTAAAAAAATTTAAAAATCCCATGTACATAAGTATTCACAGCCTTTGCTCCGGTGCATCCTGTTTCCACTGATCATCGCTGAGATGTTTCTACAACTTGATTGAAGTACACCTGTGGTAAATTCAGTTGATTGGACATGATTTGGAAAGGCACACACCTGTCTATATAAGGTCCCGCTGTTAACAGTGCATGTCAGAGCACAAACCAAGACATGAAGTCCAAGGGATTGTGTGTAGACCTCCGAGACAGGATTGTATGGAGGCACAGATCTGGGGAAGGATACAGAAAAATTTCTGTAGCATTGAAGGTCCCAGTGAGCACAGTGGCCTCCATCATCTGTAAATCAAAGACGTTTGAAACCACTGGGAATCTTCCTAGAGCGATTGGAGAAGGGCCTTAGTCAGGGAGGTGAAAAAGAACATGATGGTCACTCTGACAGAGCTTCAGCGTTTCTCTGTGGAGAGAGGAGAACCTTCCAGAAGAACAACCATCTCTGCAGCACTCCACCAATCAGGCCAGATGGAAGTCACTCAGTAAAAGGCACATGACAGCCTGCTTGGAGTTTGCCAAAAGGCACCTGAAGGACTCTCAGACCATGAGAAACAAACTTCTCTGGTCTGATGAAACAAAGATTGAACTCTTTGGCCTGAATGGCAAGCATCGCACCGCTCATCACCTGGCCAATACTATCCTTACAGGGAAGTATGTTGGTGGTAGCATCATGCTGTAAGGATGTTTTTCAGCGGTAGGAACTGGGAGACTAGTCAGGATTGAGAGAAAGATGAATGCAGCAATGTCCAGAGACCTCCTTGATGAAAACCTACTCCAGAGCGCTCTGGACCTCAGAATGGGGCGAAAGTTCATCTTCCAACAGGACAATGACCCTAAGCACACAGCTAAGATAACAAAGGAGTGGCTACAGGACAACACTGTGAATGTCCTTGAGTGGCCCAGCCAGACCCGAGACTTGAACCCGATTGAACATCTCTGGAGAGATTTGAAAATGGCTGTGCACCGACGCTCCCCATCCAACCTGACCTTAAAAGGTCCTGCAAAGAAGAATGGGAGAAACTGCCCAAAATAGGTGCCAAGCTTGTAGCATCATACTCAAAAAGACTTGAGGCTGTAATTGATGCCAAAGGTGCTTCAACATAGTATTTATTGAACAAAGGCTGTAAATATTTATGTACATGGGATTTATTTTTGTTTTTTTATTTTTAATACATTTTTTATTTTTAATAAATTTTCAAACAAACTTTTTTTCACATTGTCATTATGGGGTATTATTTGTAGACTTTTGAAGAAAATAATGAATTTAATCCATTTTGGAATAAGGCTGTAACATAACAAAATGTGGAAAAGGTGAAGCGCTGTGAATACTTTCCAGATGCACTGTACATTTTTGGGGGTGTGCAAATTATGTAAAGATTGCGTTGGGAAAGATTACAGAAAAATATGTGTATATTATTTATTCCCATGCTTATAGAAATATATGTAACCAAGTTTTCTACTAAGAAAAGCCAATATATTATGTTAGGGTAAACTACAAACACTAAGGGCTTGGCATGTACACATGCTGCGGTGCTTTGCAGCACAAATTATACCACCTGTCGCTCCCCCTTTAGCTTCAGAGGTAGCGGCAGTTGGTGTACACATGCTGCGGCACTGGATAATCTTTATCACGTTCATTTCAATCTTTTTAAATCTGAAGTCTTCTTTAAAGTACTACCTGGTGACCTGCCATAAAGGTTTATGTTCAGGCACTTCCTGTTGGGATGACAATGCTTGGACACAGTTTACTCTACTGTGTTCAGACCCTGTTGCATGTTGCTTCTGGTGGGGACTCTAGAAGGCTGCACTGATGCTCATTGCGCAGGCATGGTCCACCATTGTTGACATCAAGAAGCCCAGCATGAGCAAAGGAAGTAGCTGAAAGAGAGTGCAGGAGATCAGCAGCAGAGATGAAATGAAAGGATGGCAAAAGGGAACAACAGTATTTTCCAAAATGTATGACAGTCTGGCAACTCTGCTAACAGATTTTATTTACCTAGTTGTGCGGAGTCAGAGCTATTCACACTAGATCTTCAGCTGCTGTGGATGTATACCTTTAGAGCATGCATACAAATATTTCAGTGTACAGAATTTGTTATATATAAAATTGCACAGTAAAATGTAAGCTTCTTAAAGCCATGTACAGGATTTAAATCACAAATGTGTTTTTTTTTTTTCTTTAGGGCCGACACATGGTAAAAGATGACTGGTGTATCTGCCCCCATTGTGAATTTCCAGCCCTTTATTCAGAGTTTAAAAAGTAAGCTGTGTGTGTCGGTGGGACAGGAACCTGTGGGCAATGGCTAATGTCAGATGCTACAGATGAATCACTTATAAATAGACATTAAAGTGGTTGTAAAGTCAGAAGGTTTATTATCTTGATGCATTTTATGCATTGACCACTTAAAGCGGGGGTCCACCTATCTATCGTTTTTTTTTTTTTTTTTTGAGTTCATTCACAAACTTTTCTTCTCAGCATTACATACTCACATATTGTGTGTAATATGTCCGCCTGTGTCAGATTTCGTTGGAAAGAATAACTTATATTATTCACTGCAGGCGGTTTCCATCTTCATTGTGGGCATTTGAAGCCCACAAGCATTTATTTCCTGGATGTGGTGAATGCTGTGCTCCCAGCATTCACCGCTCGTTCCCGCACATGCTCAGTGGCATCCTGGGAAGCCTGAGACTAGCTCCCAGGAGTCTGGGAGAGGCTAGAAACACGCCTACTCCCATGGGAGGAGAACCAGGAAGTGCAAAGAAGAATAGAAAAATAAAAGGTAATTACGGCAATTTAATTTTTTTTAAACGGCATGTCAGCATCTAGGCAAGGAAGAGAATACACAGATATTGTTCAAAATTTGGGTGGAATCCCGCTTTAAGGACCAGAAGGATTTGCCCCCTTAATGACAGGCTATTTTTGTGATACGTCACTGTGTCGCTTTAATTGACAATTGCGCAGTCGTGCGATGCTGTACCCAAACAAAATTGACGTGCTTTTTTTCCCACAAATAGAGCTTTTCTTTTGGTGGTATTTGATCACCTCTGCGGTTTTTATTTTTTGCGCTATAAACAAAGAGCAGCAATTTTGAAAAAAAACCTATTTTTTTTACTTTTTGCTATAATACATAGCCAAATATATATAAAAAAACTAATTTGTTCATCAGTTTAGGCTGATATGTATTCTTCTACATACTTTTGGTAAAAAGATTCGCAATAGGCGTATATTGATTGGTTTGTGCAAAAGTTATAGCGTCTCTGTAATCGACATCGAGTCAGCCCGACCCGCGGGCACGCGCCCACAACTGCGCGAGCTGGCGTACAGCAACGGCGATTGGTGCAGGAGAGCCAACCTGCCTCCGTATAACGACGGTGGCTGGTCAGCAAGTAGTTAAGATAAAAAGCCTTCTGTGTGCAGCAGCCCCCCAATACTTACCTGAGCCCCCTCTCTATCCAGCAATGTCCATGAGTGCCTTGGCCGTCCGGGACTCTCCCTCCTGATTGGCTGAGACACAGCAGTGATACCATTGGCTCCCACTGATGTCAGTCAGTCAGCCAGCCAATCAGGAGAGAGGGGGCAGGGCCGAACGAGGGTTCCGTTTCTGAATGGACACATGGAACTACAGCTCGGCTCAGGTGCCCCCATAGCAAGCTGCTTGCTGTGGGGGCACTCAGCTGGAGGGAGGGGCCAGGAGAGCCGAAGAGGGACCCAAGAAGAGGAGGATCTGGGCTGCTCTGTGCAAAACCAACTGCACAGAACAGGTAAGTATGATATGTTTATTATTTTTATAGAAAAAGAACCAAGACTTTACAATTTAACCACTTAAACCCTGGATCATTTGGCTGCCCAAAGACCAGAGCACTTTTTGCGATTCAGCACTGTGTCGCTTTAACTGACAATTGCGCGGTCGTGCGTCGTGGCTCCCAAACAAAATTGACGTTCTTTTTTCCCCACAAATAGAGCTTTCTTTTGGTGGTATTTGATCACCTCTGCGGTTTTTATTTTTTGTGCTATAAACAAAAAAAAGCGACAATTTTGAAAAAAAACGCATTATTTTTTACTTTTTGCTATAATAAATATCCCACAAAAATATATGAAAATTTTTTTTTTCCTCAGTTTAGGCCGATACGTATTCTTCTACATATTTTTGATAAAAAAAAAAAAAATCGCAATAAGCGTTTATTGATTGGTTTGTGCAAAAGTTATAGCGTCTACAAAAAATAGGAGATAGTTTTATGGCATTTCTATTAATAATTTTTTTTTTTTTTACTAGTAATGGCGGCGATCAGCGAATTTATCGTGACTGCGACATTATGGCGGACAGATCGGACACTTTTGGTGTGATTTTGGGACCATTCACATTTATACAGCGATTAGTGCAATTAAAAATGCATTGATTACTGTGTAAATGTGACTGGCAGTGAAGGGGTTAACCACTAGGTGACGCTGTAGGGGTTAAGTGTCTCCTAGGGAGTGATTCTAACTGTGGGGGAGGGGCTATGTGTGACATGACACTGATCACCGCTCCTGATCACAGGGAACGGTGATCAGTGTCCTGTCACTAGGCAGAACAGGGAAATGCTGGTTTACATCAGCATTTCCACGTTCTTCCTCTCCGTGAGACGATCGCGAGTATCCCGCAGACATCGAGTCCGCGGGACCCACGATCACACTCATGAAGGTAGCGACGAGCGCCTGCAAACCGCTTCTTAAAGGGCAACGTACAGGTACATTAATCTGCCTGTACATTCCCTTCTGCCGACATATATCGGCGTGAGCCGGTCGGCAAGCAGAACTAAACCCTCCTATCCTTTACATTCATGGAAGCTGCCATCAGTGCCGGCCCAAGACATTGTGCTGCCTGGTACCAAGAATGAAATGCTGCCAAACCCCCCCACCAAAAAAAAAAAATCACGCCCACCAAAATGCCCCCACATCCATTATTTTATATCATGGTAACTAAAGTGGACCTGTCATGGCTCTATACATGTATATAGAAGTATAAAGAGGACCTGTCAAGGCTCTATACATGTAAAGGAGTATAAAGATACAAAAAATACAAAACCGTGGAGGTGATCAAATACCAAAAGAAAGCTCTATTTTTGGGAAAAAAAAGGACGTAAATTGTGTTTGGGTGCAACGTCGCACGACCTCGCAGTTGTCAGTCAAAGCGATACAGTGTCATATCGCAAAAAAAATTATTGAACTGCAATATTTCTATTATTACATTGTTATATAAAATAAAATAGTTCAACTCACCATAATGCAGAATCAGTGGGAGCCTGAGCGTGTCACTTGCCAACCTCACCTGCCTTCAGATGCAGATTGTCACTTGCCACGACGTCACCTGCCTCACATTGTGGATTGTCACCTGCCACACATTGCGGATTGTCACTTGCCACAACTCCACCTGCCACACATTGCGGATTGTCACTTGCCACAACGTCACCTGCCTCACATTGCAGATTGTCACTTGCCACGGCGCCACCTGCCACACATTGCGGATTGTCACTTGCCACGACGCCACCCGCCACACATTGCAGATTGCCACGACGCCACCCATTGCTGATTGCCACGACTCCACCTGCCACACATTGCGGATTGTCACAACGCCACCTGCCGCACATTGCGTATTGTCACTTGCCACAACGCCACTTGACACACATTGCAGATTGCCACGACGCCACCTGCCTCACATTGCGCATTGTCACTTGCCACGGCGCCACCTGCCACACATTGCGGATTGTCACTTGCCACGACGCCACCCGCCACACATTGCAGATTGCCACGACGCCACCCATTGCTGATTGCCACGACTCCACCTGCCACACATTGCGGATTGTCACTTGCCACGGCGCCACCTGCCACACATTGCGGATTGTCACGACGCCACCTGCCGCACATTGCGTATTGTCACTTGCCACAACGCCACTTGACACACATTGCAGATTGCCACGATGCCACCTGCCTCACATTGCGGATTGTCACTTGCCACGGCGCCACCTGCCACACATTGCGGATTGTCACTTGCCACGGCGCCACCTGCCACGACTCCACCTGCCACACATTGCAGGTTGTCACTTGCCACTACTCCACCTGCCACACATTGCTGATTGTCACTTGCCACGACTCCACCTGCCACACATATCGGATTGTCGCTTGCCATGTCACCTGCCACACGTACCGGATTGTCACTTGCCACGGCGCCACCTGCCACACATTGCGGATTGTCATGACGCCACCTGCCACACATTGCGGATTGTCAGTTGCCACGACGCCACTCGACACATTGCAGATTGCCACGACGCCACCTGCCTCACATTGCAGATTGTCACTTGCCACGGCGCCACCTGCCACACATTGCGGATTGTCACTTGCCACGACTCCACCTGCCTCACATTGCAGATTGTCACTTGCCACGACGCCACCCGCCACACATTGCGGATTGCCACGACGCCACCTGCCACACATTGCTGATTGTCACTTGACACAGCTCCACCTGCCACACAGTGCAGATTGTCACTTGCCACGGCGCCACCTGCCACACATTGCGGATTGTCACAATGCTACCTGCCACACATTGCGGATTTTCACTTGCCACGACGCCACCCGACACACATTGCAGATTGCCACGACGCCACCTGCCTTACATTGCGGATTGTCACTTGCCACGACTCCACCTGCCATATATTGCAGGTTGTCACTTGCCACGACTCCACCTGCCACACATACCGGATTGTCGCTTGCCATGTCACCTGCCACATGTACTGGATTGTCGATTGCCACGTCACCAGGCACACATTGTGGATTGTCACTTGCCACTGCTGCTGATCCCACTGTGAGGAGCCCGGTGTTCTGCCGAAAAAGGTCCCCCCCCCATTGCATAGTGTCCGCCCTGTACTGTGCTTGCGCAGTACGGAGGACAAAGGAGACGTCGAAAGTCTCCGAACATCAACAGCGGTAGCGTGTGGCACAATGTACTCTGAAGCGCAGGCGCCGCGTAGAGCTCATGAACAGCTGTTCATGTTCGGAGACTTTCGGCGTCTCCTTTGTCCTCCTTACTGCGCAAGCGCTGCGCAGTACAGGGCGGACAGTATCTGATGGGGGACCTTTCTTGGCGGATCCACCCAGTGGGATTCGCAGCGGAGCGGGCTGGTTGGCGGGTGGCAATTTGCCGCCCCCCTGAATGTGCTGCCTGTAACCATGGCTCCATCGGGTCCCATGGTAGGGCCGGCCCTGATTATGATTACTGAGCGCATGACATGGGTCAAGGATCTTAGTGGAGATCCTCGATCTATACCTGATTAGAGCAGCTTCGGGGGGGGGGGGGGGATTCAGAGCGCGAGGTCATTCCCTACTTATCCCCTCAACTTTACTTTCTTCTCCTTTTTCGGGTCTTTGCTGTAGTCATACAAGAACCTTCTTACCTGTTCTCTGTGAGACCTGAGTAGAGAATGTTCCCGTAGGGGGGACGTCTGGTTTCAGGGGGACGGACGATGAAGCTTCCTCCTTTTTGAAGGAGTTGACCCCTTTCAATAATGCATACAACAGATATTAAGTGCACTTGCACTCTACTAAGCATTATAAGCTAACTTTAATTTAACATTAAAATGCGTATAAGCTCTGTCTTTATCTGTATATGGAAACTAAGAAGCGTTTTATTAATGTTGTATTTGAAGCACCAAATGAGTTTCGGGGCCACCCCCTATAGACACTGATAGTACAATCTTGATGGACAGTGAAGACTTATACTTAGAAGAATGCACACTTTAGGTGCATTTTCATGCTTAAAAAAGGTCTACATACCTATTTAGTATGTGTTTCATACTATATATGTTCTTTATAAAAATGTTGTATTCTCTTTTATAAAATGCTTTAATAAAAACATTGAAATGAAAAAAAAAAATACACCAGTGAGGGGCTAATGAGCACTTACCACTGATGACACAGTAAAAAGGTGGTAAGGGAATTAGGTGGGAATCTAAATTAAGGGTGTGTTTTTGTTTTTTTTGTTTTTTTTTTTTTTTTTGCATTTTGCTTTACTCTGCACTTCAACTTTGCCATTTTCCCTATTATTATTATTATTATTATACAGGATTTATATAGCGCCAACAGTTTGCGCAGCGCTTTACAACATGATTGATCTAATATTAGTGAAATAGTGCAAGTTGCAAACAAAGTGAAGCACTTTTAGAAATACAGACTATTTGATTTGGAAAAGGACATTTTGGTGCTGATAATTTTGTATATATCATATAGATGTTGAAAGTTTCCATGCATTTTTTTTGGCCTACAACATTTTGGTGTTATAGTGTAATCACTACTAGCATTGCTATGAGAAAATCTGCTGATGAGAAATTATGAATGATGTAAATAATCTCTTATTTTCTTCAGATTGCTGGAATCAGAAAGCATCTGTCCCATGTGTTCAGAAAGAATAACAGATGATCAGCTAAAGAAGGTGTCTGACTGCTCTGTGTATCTCAAACAGGATCAGGATGACCAGTAACACTGGATAATGTAAGGAGCCATGTTTATTTACTCTATAGTCTATGCAATTATAGTGTGTTAGCTTTTTGTGATATGTGGACTTAAAGCATTTGTAACCATTTGACATCCGCAGCTTTCCTCTGTTCTCTCCCCCCTCCCCGCCTGTCAGCTCCCCAATCCTCCCCAGCCCTCCCCTCCTGATGCAAATAAAATACTGTTTTCTCACTATAATCCAATGTGTTACATTACATTATGTGCCACCCTGTGTGTTATTTATAAAAAAAAAAAAATATGCTGCCTAATACCTTATCTCAGAGTGCCGCTTGGTGCTCACGTGACTGCCCGCCGGTTTCCTCCTCTCCTGTCCTCTTCCCGGCTAAAGTCAGCGGGGGATGCTTAGCCCCGCCCACTGTAGCTGTTGGATTGGGAAGGAGGCCGACGGGCAGTCATGTGAGCGCCGAGCTCTGAGATAAGGTATTAGGCAGCATATTTTTTATAAATAACACAACACACAGGGTGGCACAAAATGTAATCTGACACATTGGATTATAGTAAGAAAAAGCATAGCTTTACAACCACTTTAAAGTGGAACTTCATTCTCTGAATCAACACTGACTATTTTTAATCCGTATGCTGCTAGCATTAGTAAATAGATAGGAAAGTAGATCATATTTTTTACTTTTTTTTAATGTTTCTTCAGTTACTTTTTGGTATTTATTGCCTAGGCAAAATATGTTATACATCCCAGGAGTCTTCAGGAGGGGGTTTCTCAGCTAAGTACGCCCACCTGCTTGTATGGCTGAGCTAAGGGCAGATGGATTCCAGGAAGTAAATGCTACATGAATCTGCCCTTACTCAAGATGGCCATGGCCAGAAAATAAAGCATGGAGATATGGATGGATAGGGAAGTTTGCTTTGAATATTAAAAATGTATTTAATGGCATTCTTGCTTTGTGGTGCTCAGATGCAGTGTAGTTATGTTTTAATTTTAATTGAAAAATGAAGGTGGGTTAAAAAAAAAAAAAAAAACATTTGCCACTGCTTTTTGTATGCAGTTAAAGCGGAGTTCCACACAAAAATGGAACTTCCGCTTTTCGGAACCCTCCCCCCCGTGGTGTCACATTTGGCACCTTGCAGGGGGGAGGGGGGTGCAGATACCTGTCTAAGACAGGTATTTGCACCCACTTCCGGCATAGACTCCCATGGGAGTCTATGCCTCTTCCCGTCCCGACCGCGCTGTCTGCTGGGAACACACAGCTCCCAGCAGAAAGCGGGGACCACTAGGGACGCGCAGTGCGACTCGCGCATGCGCAGTAGGGAACCGGGAAGTGAAGCCGCAACGCTTCACTTCCTGATTCCCTCACCTAGGATGGCAGCAGCAGCTGCCGAGAACCGAGCAGGTTCTCGGCGTCCCCTGACGACATCGCTGGACCCTGGGACAGGTGAGTGGGCATGTATTAAAAGTCAGCAGCTGCGGTATTTGTAGCTGCTGGCTTTTAATATTTTTTTTTTTTGGCGGTGTGGGTGAACCCCCGCTTTAAAGTTAACTTGCCATGAGAAGAATACAAGAGCTGCCATTGCTAACCGTATTGTAAACACACTTGCCTATTGTGATGACCCACTGCCTTCAATACTTTAAATTGGTAGTAAACTCTGTTACAGCACTTATAGCTACAGGTAAACCTATAATAAGGCTTGCCTGTAGGTACTGTGAATATCTCTTAAATTTGCACTGTTTAGGAGATAGTCAGAATGCATGCAGATGTGACGTCACCGGCGCATGCACTGTGAAGGCATACAGTGCCGGACCTCTAGAGGTTGTGCCGTAAACTGCAGCTGCCATACGCATGCACGGGAGTGATGTCATCGTGCCCCCGGCCACGAACTCGAAAGGAAGATTGGAGGAAGATGAAAGCCCTCTCAGCAGTGACAGCGCGGCGCTGGAGGGCTTCGTTCTAAGGTCAATTTCTCATAATGTTCTAGTATGCGATGCATACTAGCACATTGTGACATTGCTTTGCAGGGAAATATTTTTTTTTAACAACTGCTGTTTACAACTGCTTTAAGTCACTGACCTGGTATGGAGATGATAACATTCAGAGGTTCTTAGCAGAAAATTTGTTTGAGGCCATTCATTTAAAATTTGAAACTTATTGAATATTGGTTCAGCATGACAGCCAGGAAATCAACAATGGTAGTTTCTGTTTTCCTTAATGTTTACATTAAAATGGCAGCCAGTCCACTTAATAAAGAAACTGTTCATGTAGGTTTCTGACCACACCAAGCATAGAAGCAGATTCGTGCTAGCATGGCCAGTTTGCATCTCTGCTTCCTCCTTGGGACCCCACAGGTCACCATGCTGGTGTACAGCAGTAGTTAGAGTGACACAGGTCTCCATGTAGTGAAAGTGCTCCTGGAAACTGTGATGTCAGCTGAAACTGCCAAGCTTTCTTTTTAAAAACTATTGTGGTGCCCGGATCTACCGCACTATGAGTATACAACTATTTAGATAATGAATATGGTAATTACTTCAACCTTTTTCACCATGTGGTATCAACAACATGGCGCAGTCCATGCAACCACAAAAACTGCATATAAGAAAAAAAGAAAGGGCAAGGCCTTCCAAAGGGGTCACAGTAATTGAACACTACAGTTGAATTTAATTAAAATTTTATTAGAAAAAAAACACACCATAATATCAAATATGACAAAATACCAAAAATAGCGGTCTGAGTATAACCTTCCAAAACATTAAAAAAAGACAACGTTGTCATTTAAAAAGAGGGATCTCAGCTGCACATACATCCACACAATCAGACATACACAAAGCTCAAAGTATGGGAGTTGATTGAAGTATTGTTTATCAATATATTGCATATACTATCATCCTCCTTCCTAATTAAGCAGTGGATTGTGGTTATCCCAAACAGGATATATAGCTGTAAACTGATTGAGATGTGGATGTGCATAAACAGGTAGATATACCATGGGCTGTCCTAAGTCATTAGTACACAAATTCAACTGTGGCACCTAGGATTAGGGGCTCTCTTTTAACTATTGGAGGCACAGGTGGCTTAACTGAATAGGCTGCAGTGTTTAGTAAGCAAGGCTGCAGGGGTAAAACTTCTTAAGTATAATACTTATTTAAAAGTTCACTGATCCATCACAAGGCAGTTTGGGGAGGGAGGAACACAGCAGGGGAAGTTGGTGTTGTCAGTCCACAGCTAATCAGCAAGTTCAACTGAATGATAGCAATGTAAAATACTCTCACCCACGTCTGTGTCTTCTCATACCTCCACTCATCCTTTCTGAGCTGAGCTCCACTCCTGAAGTCACCAGATTTTCCCCTTGGGAAGTTGATCTGAGTGTTGGATCCAGTGTCATCCCCGCCTGCAGCAAGCTCTCAGCTGTTCCATCGCCACTGCCTCAATACATTGTTTGTGTTAGTGCTACGACCCCTCCGTCGCCACGAACGTGCTGACGCCACGCTGACATGCTTCTTTAGCCAATGACAGCTAGCTTCCTTGTATGTCTGATTGTGTGGATGTATGTGCAGCTGCTATCCCTCTTTTTAAATGACAACGTTGTCTTTTTTTAATGTTTTGGAAGGTTATATTCAGACCGCTATTTTTGGTATTTTGTCATATTTGATATTATGGTGTGTGTTTTCTACTAAAATTTAATCAAATTCAACCGTAGTGTTCAATTACTGCGACCCCTTTGGAAGGCTTTGCCCTTTCTTTTTTTTCTTACAAGCTTACTTTTTAGCCATTACCCCCGCAGCCAATGGAGCTGAGACATTAGTCATATGCTGACATCAGAGGTGCTATCTCAGGATATTGGCGGAACAAATGATTGGCCATCTCTGCCTTAATCCCCCTTAAACTTAAAGCATATGGTGAATGCCTCAGTATTTAGTCATGTGACCAATTCTGTGGAGCGATTGGACTAGCACTGGGATTTACCCTTATTATTTTCATATTTTAGTGTAGCAAAATAGGCGGTTGAGTCCTCTTAAATTCTCTCATTGGAGCCCGACAGGGCTGTACACATACCGGGGCAATTTTAACTCTGCTGCATTTTAACCACTTCAACACCAGGCACTTTTTACCCCCTTCCTGCCCAGGCCAATTTTCAGCGCCGTCACACTTTGAATGATGATTGCACAGTCATGCAACACAGTACCCAAACAACATTTTTTTATAAAAAAATTTTTTTAAAACAGATAGCTCTCTTTTGGTGGTATGTAATCACCACTGGATTTTTTTTTTATTTTTTGCTAAACAAAAAAAAAGACTAAAAAGTTAGAAAAATGTTTTAGTTTTGGTTATAAAATTTTGTAAATAGTCATTTTTTTTCTCCTTCATTGAAAGGCAGCACTGATTATTAGTGCAGATCACCACTGGGGAAAGCCACTTATCGGCTCTCCTCTCCTCAAGCGCTGTTAGGAGGAGAGGAATGCCAATAACCGGCACTTCCTATTTACACTGTGACCAGCTGTGATTGGACACAGCTGAATACATGGTAAAGAACCTATATCATGGGCTCTTTACCGCGATTGGAGAGGCAGTGCACACCGGAACACCAATCGGTGTGCACAAGCAGCTTGTTCTGAAGGACATCATATGACATCCACTCCAAACAATGAAACCCCTGCCCAGCCATCATTCTGCTATAGGCCGGGCAGGAAGAGGTTAAGTAATTGGCCACAAGGGGTTAAATCCCAACCCAAAGTAATTACTTTTGGGTAGGCAAAAATTACCATGGACTCCATCTCTTTTAATAAAAACCTGAACTGAAGGAATATGGGGGCTGCCAGTATCTACCTCACAAAGTCAAACACCAACATGAATCAAGCATGCAGATCAGGAGTTATACATTCTTAATCACGTATGGTCCATGACATTGTCTAAGAATGCATTAAAACTGAATAAAAGACTAGTTTTTTTTTCAGACAGGGATTCGCAATGCCAGGACTGTTCAGAAAGCACAGCTAGTCTTGTGCATGCACAGTGGGAAGCCTGTCGTGAAACACCAGTCACAACCGTCTTCCCACAAGCAAGGTAGCAGGGCCGGGGGACCTGAAGACCACCAAAGAACCAGCCCGAGTGATGACAGCACTCCCTGGAAGTGTCTTTTTTTATTAAAAGTCAGCAGCTACAGTATTTGAAAACCATTTATCATTTTCCTTCCACTTCACAATTATGTTCCACTTTGTGTTGGTCTATCCCATAAAATACATTTACATTTTTGGCTGTAACATGACAAAATGTGGAAAATTTCAAGGGGTATGAATTATTTTTAAGGCACTGTATGTAGTTGAGCTACTTGGTTGTTTTACATCCTAGTGCATTGGGAGCCAGGAGCTGCTTTCTAGTCTCACCAATTTAGGTTCCATAACATTTCAACCAAAAACAATGCATATTTGCTGCACTTAATTTTTTTAATTTTTATTTATTTCTGTTCTAGGCCTGGCGGCTGTTTGGCTTCTGATGGAATTTTTGTGGGTAAATGTTAAACTTGTTCCACCTTTGTATAAAACCTTAACATTTTGTATATATTTCTTACAATGGATATGGCATTTATTTTAAATAAAGATTTCTAAAAAACACAAGCCCGATTTTGCATTCACATTCCCCTGACTTCTTACCATTTACATTTTATTTAAAATTACACTGAAAACATATGTGTAGTAATGCACATTTTTGTGGGTGTTGCATTGCTTTGTGTGTGCCTATGTAATGATTTTGCAGCGCTTATCCTTTGCAGAAAAATGGAAGTCACTGGACATTGTGTAAATTATACTGATGTACACGAGTGTACAAATGGAGTGGAAAGGTCATAGGGCAAGATACTGCAATCCAACAGATATTGTACTCCCCCCTTCCATTTATCAATCAGGATCAGGTGAAGCCATAGTGGAAGCAGCCTCACCTAGCTCCCACCAATGCTCACTTGATTTTTAGCAGAAAGTTCAGGACCCACCTCACAGCAACTGAAAATAGCTATACAAAACACAAGATTTAGTATCAACGGTAACTGGGAAAAATTATACATGAAAATGTTGCATTAACTCTGGCTACAGAAACATTATATGCTTTACTGCAATATTTGGGACAAACTCTGAATTTTACTGCACATTAACAAGAGGCTGTGCTTTGCCCATGCAAGCCAGCCCCATACATTTGTCCAGGGAAACCAAGTGAAATTCCAGTCCTTCCATGTTGGGAGGCATGTACAGAGAAGAAAATGTCCATTTGAGCCACACATCTTTGCAAACCCCAGGCGAAAAAAAAAAGTGTAAGCCACAGCCTGGGGTCCAGCCCTGTCCGTTGCTGTATATAGCCAGGACGAGCTCCATTCTAGCCTGCATTCACAGGGGTCAGCTTTATTGATTGGGATTCTTTTCGCCTAAGCGGCAGTCCATTTGATTTGGGGTCCACGTTGGGAGGATCATGTTGCTTACACCTTCCCATGTGACAGTGATGGAGCTTGTACACTGAGGCACCCAGTGTTGCATATGTAAAGCATTGTTCCCCTTAAATAATACAGAGGTGATCTTTGATGCATAAAAAGGTATCGTAGACAATCTGTCATAAAATAAATATGATGCTGGCTTAATTCAAAAATAAAAAAGAAATTGTAGCTTTCTGGCTAGTCACCAACTGGCTTCAGTATAGAGTCAAAGACTCCGCAGGCAGATCTGGAAAGTCAGAACTCCTTATTTGTAATACTAGCAGTAGAATAGCCAGTAGACAAACATTTTCACAAGTAATGCACCCTTTATATTTCTCTCGACATGTTTCTTTTAAATAGCTGAATCACTTCACTTTAGCCAGGGACAAGATATAGCAAACGATGGATGCACAACATTCTAAACCACACTTAACTAAAGTAGATCTACACATTAAAAAAAATTAAACCGGTGAAGTAGGATTTTTTTTTTTTTTTTTTACTCACTGTAAAATTATTTTGTGCCGTCCATGGAGAGACACAAGAAGTCTTTAACCTTTGAGTTATACTGCTGCCTACAGGCGGCATGAACATTGGCAAACAAAAAAAAACTATAAGCCAGGCCAGCAACACCCATTTCACTACTGACACACCTTAGTTTTGTAGCAAAGCATGATCATAAATAGAGTGGTGGGGCCTGGATCCAGAGTCCAAGAATATGATTTAACATTGAGTACAGCAATTTTATTAATATTAGATTACAGGACTTGATATTTTTGACTTGTGTTATTCTGCCACCTTAATTGTGTCTGGACACTGGCCAAAAAAAAAAAAAAATGAAGCTGGAATCCCTGCCTAGGTATAGCCCAGCTAAACCTCAGTTTTTAGCTAGCGGCTAGGTGATGGATATGCCTCTCTGGATCTCTTTAGTGAGCTTTGATACCCATATATTCTGGCCTCTTCCTAACACCCCTAATGGGGCAGAGGTGGGTTTTATCTGGCTCAAGCACTATGGCTGTGTGCAAAAGCAGGGACGGCCTGTAATACTGCCAGTTAGCGCTGGATCCTGGGGTCCGCAATCTCCTGAGTAGTATACCAGGTGAACTTGCTGGAAAGATGCTCTACAGGTCCAGCAAAGTAATCCCCTGGAGCAGGATTTGAGCCCCTGCAGTCCAACTGCTATGATTGTTGAAAATTGGGCTAAATGGCCTTGCTACGTGGCCTGGCAAGTTTGTTAAGGGAAAAATTGTCACCAGCATCAATAACCCTAAGTGTCCTTGTGCATTTCAACTGTGTTTTTTGCTACCGTAGTTGTTGGCATGAAGTAGCAGTATTTTAAAAAAAAAAGTGGCTGTACGCAGCACATTCACAATGACGTCATCATGCACATTCTGTGATTGTACAGCACCATTTTCACATCCCTGAGGCAGACAAGTGTTTACAGCAAGTATTTGGGGATATCAGAGGGGTTTTATAGGCCTACAAATCCTCAGCAAGCCATGGCCTTGTGCAGGAAAATGGTGGTTATGATGGGTTGGGCTCCCAAATACTTTAATCAGGTAGGAGGACCTCCTGCATGGTTCACCCTGCAATGGCTTCCCTAAGAGTCAGATTAGCTCTGAATCCTTGCCCTCAGTTGGTAGTTCCACTGTTGCAGGGGCACAATCCTCTACTTCCTTTATGTCGAGAACAACTTTCAGCAACCAGACCTTGACTGATCAGCTTTTAGTGGTTCTCACTAGCATGAAACGCCTGGGACTTAAAACATAAAAACGCTCTCCTTTTCCTCCTCCCCCTTTGAGGAAAGATGAGGCATCAGATTCCTCAGGATGAGAAGAGGATGTAGAAGAAGCAGTGTGCCCCCAATTCCAAGAAGAAATGCATTTTTTCACCATCAAATATTTTTCTCACCAACACCCCATCGAGGATGTCATTGATAGCGGTTAGAAGCCTTTTTGAAGTAGAAAGTCTGGTGAACAGTCTGCTTCAATCGAGACAATCAGACCCTGAAAGTCCTGCCATTTCACCAGCTCATGGAAGACTTTCCGAGAGCCTTGAGTTTTGGAGTGTACACCTTTGAGGATTTCATAAGGCAACTTCTAAGGGTGGACACTATGTCTGTACAGGAGAAGAACCCTATGGCTCTAAGTGTTAGGGGATTTTTCCCTGCAAAATAATTAAGAGGGGCCAAAGCTTGTTAAAATGGCAGTCGTTGCAACTTTTTATGTCACACAGTATTTGCACAGCAATTTTTCAAATGCTTTACTATTAGAAAAAAAAAAAAAAAAAAAACACAACACGAAAGTTAGCCCGATTTTTTTTATATAATGTAAAAGATGTTACGCCGAGTAAATAGATACCCAACATGTCAAGCTTAAAAAATTGCGCACACTCGTGGAATAGTGCCAAACTTTGGTACTTAAAAATCTCCATAGGAGACGCTTTAAAAATGTACAGGTTACCTGTTTAGAGTTACACAGGAGGTCTTGGACTAGAATTATTTCTTTTGCGCTAACATTCGCAGCAATACCGCACATGTGTGGTTTGAACGCAGTTTACAGCGGGCGTCATAATGTCGCACCCGGCCTACAAAGGTCATAGAGGCCGGGGACCACCTGGTCCTCGGTCAACTATGGGAAATGGCTGCCGCCAGCAGATTCATTATCCGGCTCACATGGGCGAACCAGTAAAAGAACCGGATGGCAGGAGGGGGCTCCCCCCCTCCTCCGGTGCTTCTGGACAGCCGCTATGATTGTTTTTACTTTGCAGGGAATCGCTGGCAGAAAAAAAAAAAAAAAAAAAAGGATATCTGATGCCTGCAGCCGGCATCATTCAGTGATCTCCACTCAGTCTAGGAAGTCTTATGACGGCCTTGGGCGGGAAGTGGTTAAAGGATAAGTTCACCTTTAAAAAAAAAAAAAAAATACATACCACTTTTTTTGCAGGTAAAAAAAATGTGCATTTATTTTTTTCTTAGAAGCCTGTAAAACATTGCACCTGCGATCAGCAGATGACGGGCGCCTCTTCAGACTATCAGTGTAGCTGTCTGCCCGTACCTCATAATGGAAAGACGCAAACGGACCACACTATCGTGGATCGGCAACCATGATTATTGCGGTCAGTTTACAGACAGGAACAGGCAGGATTAACCAGGTATTTTTTTTTTTTGGGATGGGGGAGATTACAAACACTTAAAAGGTATTAAAATTGAAATGTCTGTTTGTGAAGCTCGAGGGGAGAAAAGGGAAAACTATGTAAATAGAGTCCACTTTAAAGAAATTTCCTACTACTCCCTGGCAGGAGAGAACCGATAGGAAATTGCTCCAGTGGAAACAAACAGAAAACAAACACTTTCTCTCCCAGTAAAATACATAGGTGTTTACATTTCCAAAAGGTTATTAATGTGTTTTTCGGTGACAGCCACTTGTAAATTATTTTTTTCGTGTTCTTGACTGGACAAAAATGACTAGACGTGAGGTAAAAATCTTCCTAAGGGCTCATTTACACTTGCTTGTTTTGAAGCAAGTGTAAACTAGCCCTAATAGAGTCAAGTTAGCAATAAATGCCTTTTGCAGAATTAAGGATTACATGGAGAAGGCCAATGCTAGTCGCCACTGTGCCCTTCTTGCTTCAACACCTTTTAGGACACTGACCTAGTATAAGTCTGCAAATAAAGTGTTTGGCCTTCACTGGCTGTGTGCTTTCCAGGGCACTGGCTAAGGAACTGAAAGAATTTTGTTTTTAAAGATGACTGCATGATAACCTCAAACCTAGAAAAATGACTAGTTGCCAGACCAAGATCATAAAGCAAATTAGGCAGGAGCTTAAGGCTCAGTGAATGTCCAGGGCCAAAAGCTGCTACCTTGATCTGTCTTTGCTGGTGGCTATGGGTTTCTACATTTCTCTCATTTCTTGCACTGCTTTTTTAGTACTTAACAAAGTTAGCACGATCAGAAGATATTAAAAACATATTCTTCTGTTATACTACTTTAATGAGAAATTATATATAGTTATATTAATGTATCATACAAAACAAAAACATATTCTGTTCAATTTTCTATGTACAAAAAAGAGCAGCAAAGACTGTAAAACAGGTACATCTGAAAAGAAAGTGCTGGAGGGGAAGATATGGAAGCATGATGAATTTGCTTGATTCGTACACTGTGTAAAAAAGCTCCCTGCTACTGTACACGGATCGCTAAAGTCCTGGAAAGGGGGAGCCTACTGCTCCATTTCTCTCTACACCCACATCGGTCTCATTCTGTAGAGGAGCCGTGGTTCCTTGAAGGAGGTTCATGCGAGCTTGGAGTCCACTGAACACACTCATCACTTCGCTTTCTTAGTCTTCGGTTTAGACTTCGGTTTTTTGGCTTCGTTCTTTTCTACTTTGGATGTTTTGGAAGGTTTTGATGTTTTTGCCTTTTTTGCCTGGAAGTGTGGAAAATAAGGTGATTAGAATGGAAGCAACATGGCCACCTCTACATTATGCTTTTAGCGAGAACATTAGGATGATTTTTTCATACACAGATTTGTGGAGATTTACGTATTTTGTATATTAAAACTTACCTGTAAATTTCATATCTTGGAGTACAATACACAAATTATTCATATACCATGGGTTATAGGCTTGTACCGTCAGGTGATTGGACACTGGCAAACTTTTGACAAGGCTTGGTGCCTAAAGGCTCAGAATACTCCTACAGATCTGGTGGAGTGAACACAAAATGATGTAGGAAGAGACTTTTGTTTAAGAGCATAAGCTCTTGCAATCAAGTTCCAGATCCACTATGCACTGGTGGATTTTGAAGCAGAGTGCCCCTTGCGAGGTCCCAAAGAAAGAACAAACAGGGAATCTGTCTAATGTAACCAGTAGCTTTTAGGCTCTGACTACATTCCAGCAATGCAGAGAAAATGTATTTGGATACTTAGAAGCAGGGTACAAGGATGACAGGACAATTTCCTCATTGAAATGGAACACTGAACCCACATAAAAAAGGATAAAATTATCCTGGGCCTAACATAACCTTGTTGTGAAGTATGAGAAATGGGCTGCCAGTTCAGATACATTTCTGACAGATGCGATGAGAACAGAACAGCTACTTTGCTGGCGGGAATATCCTGATGGGTTCAAAGGGTGGTTTTTGCAGGGCTGCACTCTGCAGTGTAGTTTAGCATCATGGGAAATGTACTTCCAAAACATCTGGGGAGCCAAGGTTCACCATCGCTGGCCTAGGCCATCTTTATATAGAGCAACAATTATTTTTTTCAGATCCTCAGAGTTCTTTGCAATAAGGTGCCATGTTGAACTTCCAGTGACCAGTAAGAGCGATAATGTACATTGCTAGTCTGTATTGCAAACTACTCTACAATGGATTGCCAATTAAAACTGCAATCTCCTCTCTACTTACTCACTGCCAGGTCCGTACGCACCTAAAAAAAAGTGCCCGCACGGACCTCTTATCTCCCTCACCTATAAGCTTATGGTCACTTTAATGACCATAAGCTTATATCAGAATTGTTCAGCAGACTCTGCTGAATTCTTTAACTCTGATCAGCGGATTACAACCCGATGATCAGAGTTATTATCCCCTAATGTGACCATGTCCCCCCACCCAAGCCGCTGCCTCCCTGTCCCCTGCCTCTCCACCTCCCGCAACTAACTTTCAGTTACAACTACTCCCCCCTTCTTATCCCCTTCACCCCCCTTCTCCCCCAGCACTAATTACCCCCCCCTCCACCTGATCCAAACTCCCCCAGCAAACCCGCTCCCCGCAGTCACCATCATTAGCCGGCATCCCTCCTCTGATGCTCCTGTCGGCTTCAGGTGCTGCATGGAGCTTGGGGGGTCCACATGTGTCCCCCAATACCTCTGATCACCCCCATGCTGCCCCCGCAACCACCCCCGATCCACGGCCGCTCTGAGCGGCATCTCTCTTTCCCTCCTGCAGCTTCTCCCTACACAGATCTGCGTGATCTGTCAGCTTGGAGAGTGGGGGTGGAGTTGTGGCTTGGTATACCAAGCCCCCCCGTACAATGGATATATAGGCAGCGATTGCTGCTATATCCCCTGACAGCTGATCATTGTAACTGCGAGTGTTACAACGTATAAGGCTGCATTTCATGAATGAATGGAATCTCTATTCCATTCATTCATGTAAAGTGCTATAGAGAAAGGAACTATCTTCAGTCTCAAAAAAAGATATGGGGGTCTGTTTATACCTCTGACATCTCACCAAAGAACAGGCCCCCCCCCCCATGGCTCCCTCAGCTTCTTCTCCCGGACAACCCGATCTGTCCTGATTGGCCAGGAGGAGAAGCCGGAAGACAATAGCTAATTTTACTTCGCTATTGGTCACAAGTGAGTGGGTTCGAAGTGAAATGCTCTGAGCCCAATCTTTTTCAAGCCATCTAGAGCAGGGGTCTCAAACTGGTGGCCCTCCAGCTGTTGCGGAACTACAAGTCCCATCAAGCGTTTGCCTGAGGGTGTAACGCTTGTAACTGTCCGCCTTGCACTGCCTCATGGGAGTTGTAATTTTGCAACAGCTGGAGGGAAACCAGTTCGAGACCCCTGATCTAGAGCCTTAGGGCTCTAATCATGCGGCTTGGAAAAAAAAAAAAAAAAACAACAAATCATACAAACGCCCCTAATGGACCGGCCGCTCCTGGTAAGACCCCTTTCACATGGAGCAGACTCTGTCAAGCAGATGTCTGCTGATCCCTGCTGAGCAGGTGGATGACAGGTCCGCGTCCTCTCCGCTGATGCAGAGCGGACACAGCCCGCTATTCTCTATGGTGCAGTCGGATAGAAACGGACCGTTTGTCCATTTCCATCCAACACCATCCAATCTGCTAGATGGATGGGGAATAGAATCCCCATCCATCTGCTTTTAGCAGACTGGACTGGATCGGATGCAGGCTGGTGTAAACGGACATGTCCATTTACACCAGCCTCTCCATAGAGAACAAAGGGTGGTCCGATTGGGCCCGCCTGAAAAACGGACAGGCAGACCCAATCGGTCTGCTTGCGTGAAAGGGGCCTAAGGCCTTGTTCACACAGGGCATAAACAGCATACCTTTATGGGAACGCACAGGTGTTCCATGCATCTCTGTGCAGGCAGTCCCATTGATGTCATTTGGGATGTAGCACCTGGATGAACAGAGCCATTGCTCCCAATTTTACATCCATTTAGGACCGCATGCATGTCCCTGAGCTCACACTGTCTGCGTTCGGGGTCATGTACCCACATGGATGTCAGATTGGGAACAGCAGCTATGCCTATGCAGCCATTGCATCCCAATTGACATTGGGACTGCCTGTACGGGGATGCACAGAATACCTGTGGGGGGTAAACATCCCGCCCGCCCCCCACCATGGCCCTCCATGGGCGTACACTTTAGTATGCCATATGTGAACTATGCTTTAGTAGCAATTTAGCAGGAATTTTGTTATTTTTTTTTTTTTTTAGGTACACTATTAATGATTTTTTTTTTTTTACAACCAGGAGTGCTTTATTGTAGAATTAACATTTACAATATTATGTAATCACATTTTGTTATACATAAAGTATATTTAGTACAGGTTTGTCAGCATTTCACACAAAGCATATACCGTGAACCAATGTAAAAAAAAAAGAGGAGATCCAAGACCATAAACCTTATCAAATGCAGTATATTCGTTATTCCCTGCTCAGGGGCTATATATTTGAGTAATGGAGGGGGGAGAGAACAGGAAGGAGGCAGGGAAAGGGAAAAACCAGTAGGGAACATAACCCCGGGGGGGGGGGGGGGGGGGAAGACAGTGGAAACCAGAAACACCAGAAGAAAGCAGGGGTCAATCAGCATATCCTCCGCTCTACTGATAGTGTCCCGTTGTCTAAATCGATGCCCATGATGACCAAACTTTGTCAAATTTCCATGGGCATCCCCGGTTAATGTACGTCAACTTATATAGTGGCAGAGCAGCATTTACTTTATTTTCCCATGTAGCTACATCCGGGGGGACAGAGGAGGTCCACCTACACAGTATCTCTTTCTTAGCATAAAAGAGCAAATATGAAATTAGTAATTTACTATGGTGCGATCTCTGATCATCCTCATGTATACCATGTAAGGCCAATTCAGGTGTCACGGGAACATTCAAGTCCAGGCGGACGTTTAAATGATCAAATACTCCCTCCCAGAAGTTTGACAGCTTAGGACATTCCCAGAACATGTGTAAATATGATCCCGGATGTGTCAAACATCTGGGGCATTGTGGATCTCTATCTGGATATATTCTAGACATACGAACCGGGGTAAAATAAACCCTATGGAGGAATTTGGTCTGTATAAGTTTATCTCCTGCAGCTATAACCAGCTTGGGGCTCTGTTCAAGACTGTCCTCCCAATCCTCTCTTTCTAACATTGGAATATCGGCCTTCCATTGTTCCCATAGTCTATCCATTTTTACATTGTCAATTGGCAGTAAAATACCATATAGAGCCGAAAGTGGCTTTATTAGGTCCTCACAAGACAGTAGATTCTCTACGGGGTCCAATTTCAGAGTAGGCTGCGTTTGGAATTGGGCCCTGGCCGCATGCCTCAGTTGAATATAGCGGAAGAACATCCACTCAGGTAGCTCATATTTCCTTGCTAGTTGCGAAAATGACATCAGTATACCCGTAGGCATAATATCCCTTAGTGTCTTAATGCCGAATCTTGCCCACACCTGGGGGTCTGGTATTGACCTAAAATGAGGTAAGTTGGGATTTCCCCAGAGAGGCTGGACCGGTGACCACTGACCCGCTATGAGGAACCGACGTCTAGCTGCAACCCAAACCTTCATCGTTGCCTTAGTTGGGGCGGGGAGGTTTTTATATGCTCCCAACTCCTCTATACGCCAAATTTTGTAGTTCCTGTAGGGAGCCTAGCCAGGCTGCCTCTACACAAACCGCAGCGTTAGATTTACTCGCCGCAAACCACCAGTATACAGTGACCAGCATAGCTGCCCAGTAGTACACCCGAAAATCCGGGAGGGCCAATCCCCCCAGTTGTGTCGGTGCGCGGAGTGTGGTTTTTGCCAGTCTAGGTATGGAACCATTCCATATAAAAGCAGTAATGCATTTATCAATTTCTTGAAAGAAGCTCTGCGGTATCCAAATCGGACTGTTCCGGAAAAAATAATTAAACTTAGGTAGGATAACCATTTTGAGGATACTTATGCGGCCTAATAAGTTCAATGGAAGTCCGGACCAAGACTGGCATTTTTCCCTTAGAATTTTAAGCAACGGGAGCAGGTTCAGTGTATAATATTGGGCAACATCCCTAGATATCTTGACCCCAAGGTACCTGAATTCGCTAACCCACTGTAGTGATGTGTGATTGTGAGGGCCTTGGGACTGCATATCCAGTGAGAAAAGGACCGATTTGTTCCAATTGATTCGGATGCCTGATAACGCACCAAATCCATCAAATAACACCAGGGCGGCAGACAACGAGGGTCCAGGGTCATTTAGATAGAGTAGCGTGTCATCCGCATAAAGGGATATTTTCTCTTCCAGACTGCCAACCCGAATTCCCTTAATTTCTTGTGACTCACGAATTAAGATTGCTAGTGGTTCCAGGGCCAAGGCAAACAAACTAGGGGATAGGGGGCATCCTTGACGGGTGCCCCTGTGTAAAGAAAAAGCGTCTGACACTCGGTCATTAGTGCATACCCTAGCTTTGGGAGCTCTGTAAAGTAGTTGCAACCAGCGTATGAATCTGGGTCCAAACCCAAAGTGCTGTAACACCCCCCAAAGGTACAACCACTCTACAGAGTCAAACGCCTTTTCGGCGTCTAGGGAGGCAATCACCCGAGATCCTGCAGTATCATGACCGAACGAAAGGTTTAGGAAAAGGCGTCTAAGATTTATGTCGGTACCTTTGCCCGGCATAAACCCTGTTTGGTCGACATGGACCAGGGTGGAGATAACCGACGACAATCGATTAGCTAGAATTTTTGCATCGACATTAAGTAAAGATATTGGCCTAAAGGATGCACATTCCTGCGGGTCCTTACCAGGTTTGGGTATTAGAACTATAATAGCTTCCTCCATAGATTCTGGGAGAGCACCTGTCTGATCCAGTCCAGAAAAGAGGGATTTCAATCTAGGGGCAAGCACTTCCATGTGTTGTGCATAGAATTCTGTGGGAAGGCCGTCTGCACCCGGAGTTTTCCCGCACTGCAAACTACCAATTGCAGTCTGGACCTCCTCCAGGGAAAAATCCCCCTCTAATAAATTTTTATGTTCCTCTGAGAGGGACGGGAAAGGGATTGCATCTAAATACTCCTGTAGTTCCACTGGCGTAAACTGGGCTCTAGAGGTGTATACCTCCCTGAAAAACTTCAGGAATTCAGCATTTATTTCCTCAGGTGATGAGAGTAATTGTCCATCGGCGCGCCTGATACTAGCTATGTGGGTGGAGGCTGCCTGGTTCTTTGCTAGCCAAGCTAACAGACGTCCATTCTTATTTCCGTGCTCAAATATTTTTTGCTTTGTATATAGCATAGATTTTTTAGTCTGTTCTACATTATGCAGGGATAATTCACGTAGGGAGTTCTGCCATAAATAATAATTGTTATTATTAGGGGATTGAATATAGTCTGACTCACATCTAGCGGCCTTTTCCTCCAGTGTCTCCCTAGTCTTGGAGGCCTCTTTTTGCAAGAAAGAGATACGGGCAATATAATCCCCCCTCACTTTTGACTTAAAAGCATCCCATAACACATTAGCATTAGCAGAATCGCCGTTTTCATTCCAGTAGTTACAAATATTTTCTATCATTGTCTCCTGGACTCTATCATCCTTGGCCCAGAATCCGGACAGACGCCACAATTTAAGCCCCGGAGATTTAAGCAGTGAGATTTTAAGGTGGACAGGGGCATGATCTGAGATACCTCGAGGCAAATGCTCCACTGCCCCTACCCAACGCAAGGCCCCGGGTGAAGCATATACAAGGTCTATACGTGAGAGTGCTCGATAGGAGGCCGAGTGGCACGTATATTCTCTTTTATTTGGGTGAAAGTGACGCCACACGTCTGTAAGAGCAAACGTGTCAGCCCATCCCCCCAAGGCCACTGCATTACGGGTCACCATGTGTAATCTGTCCAGATCCTGTGATGGAGCCATGTTAAAATCACCAAAAATGAAAACTTCAGGCACATTAAATCCCTTTACCAAATGCATAATGTCGTTTAGCAATTGTGCATCAGCCGGAGGTGGAAGATATAGGCCTACCAGCACCAATCCTCTATCATAAAGTGAAGCATTAATAATCACATATCTGCCCCCCCGGTCAATCTTAATATCTAGGATCTGTAGAGGTAGGGACCTGCGGATCAAAATGCTCACACCCCTAGCATAATTTGAGTAGGTGGAATGATGATGAGCTCCCACCCATGCCTTCCGGAGTCCTAAGACACGTCTGCCTATCAAGTGGGTCTCTTGAAGTATACAAATATGTGGATTGTACCTTTGTAAGTATTTAAACACCAGTGACCTCTTTGTGGCTGAGTTTAGACCCCGGACATTCCAGGAAACAATAGATATCTCAGCCATCACTTCCCACACTCAATTGTATAAGCAAGATCCGCACGTGTCCCCCCCCCCCCCACCACACCAGCCCCCCAGATATAGATATTCTATCCACGTCATTGTTCCCCTTAGGCCTAAGGAGGCGTTATATGAATTGGTTAAATGCATAAGCATGTGCGAGCCAATAACATTCCAGCTACAATCAAGCCACTCCTTTATAAAACTTGCAATTGCTGCAACTTCAAAAAACTGCAACGGCAGATAACTCCCCCCCCTCCCCACATCCCCCCCCCGGAACCGAGGATGCTCCACACCCTGAACCCCCAACATCTATACTTAAAAGAGGGCGAGCACTTGTAGCGTGAAGTGTTACCTAGCAAGGCAACAGAGTTGCTGGTTCATTATGCATAACTTATCTCCTAGGAGCCCCCAGGGGTACGTATCTTAGATACAAAACGGTTTTAATAAAATAAGAATAAAAAGAGAAGAGAAAAAAAAAGGACTTGTATATAACCATTAACAGTGTAATTCAGACATATTAAGGCAAGCTAGTCCTGGATTCGCAGGGATACCTGTTGTCCATAGCATCAACACAGCTAAGAACTCCCCAAGTATGCCTCCTAACACAACCAACCTATGGATTGTCACATGCGTTATAACTGGAATCGGAGAAGTTCAGTTTCCCAGTTGCAGTATTTCAGCATAACCTAGGCAGTTGTGATTGAGGATAGTTCTCCCCTGATAGCTGATGTTTCCGCACCAGGGGGCTGAATGCCCCAAGCCAAGACAGCAGCGGTGTAAGGCCAAGCAGGTCTTCTATATAGGTTTAACTCCCTCCAACATGGACGAGACTATTTGAGTGGTGAAGTCCACACAACACCTCAACACCAGCTCCGGTGCATCACTCAACTTGCTCATTAGAATATACACAGACATTCGTCTTGGTAAATAAGACCTCCAGATCTGTAGCGACCATCAGTCTATGTGTACTGATTTGATGCATGCACCAGGATATGATTGCTTAACTACGTCTACACACATTAGGCGGTTGTCCTGAAAAAAGGGGGGGTTGTCTCCATTTCAGACCCCTATAAAACCTGTTGAGAGGTGTTGTAGCTTGCGTGTGTATATGACCGGCGGGCTTAGAATTTGTGCCTTGCCAAGCAAGGGCAGAGATCGTAGACATGCAACAGCCTCATAAGGTACGTCGGTCACTTTCCAACGCTCCAATTCTATAGTACAAGTTGTAGCTTCCAGACAGAGTTAATGAGTTGCAGCTGTCATCCGGCATTCATCTTGTAAGAGGGTGACCCCACTGCTTCCCCCACACAGCACATTGCACAGTAGAGTTCCAGCCCCGCAACTATTGTATATCAAATTCCGATCCCCATTCCATGTAAAAGACAGAGTGATTAGCCTGCTTCAAAGACTCAAAAAGAGAAAAAATACCACAGGTATATCATAAGTTGCTTGAGCATAAAGCAGTGAGTTTGAACTTACACTTAACGTTGTGGAGGTAAAGAGTCCAACCATGCGGCAGCATCACGAGGCGCGGTAAAGAATTTCACTGTTTCCCCATCCTGCACCCTCGCTTGGCAGGGAACAGGATACTATACTTTAAATTTCTCGCCCGTAGCCCCACTTTGATTTGGTCAAAGGACCTACATAGCTTCTGAGTTTCCAATGAGAAATCGGGGAAAAACATCAGGGTGGCATTCTGATATTTTAACTCACCGGCTCTGCGAGCTGCACGGAGTATTTCGTCCCGATCCCTGAAATTAAGAACCCAAAAGATCAAAGTGCGGGGGTTAGATCCTGGTGGTCCCGGAACTGGAGGGATCCTGTGGGCGCGCTCCACCGTAAAATATGGCGAGAACTGGGCCGTCGGCAGTATTTCTCTTAGGATCTCTTCTACAAAGATCGTGGGATTCTTTCCCTCCGCACCCTCCGGCATACCCACGAGTCGGAGGTTATTCCTCCTATTCCTGTTTTCTGCGTCGTCGACCTTAAATTCCAGCGCTCTGACCTTCGTTTGTAAGGTGCGGATCGAGGCTGTGTGCTCTGTGACCGTATCCTCCGTCAGCCCCACACGTTGCTCCGCTTCTGACACCCGAGCACGGAGTTTATCAAAGTCCTGCCGAATGAGGCTAACATCAAGTTGGACGGCCTCAATTTTGTTAGTCAGGGCAGTTTGACATGTTGCTATTGCAGCCATCACCTCTTGAAAGCCAAGTCTCTGCGCGTCTGCCTGCTCCTCCATGTCCGTTTGGGACGCCATGTTCTTTGCACGGCCAGGAGAGGCTCGCACGTGGGGAGTCCCCTGTGGGGCTGTTTTCTCCTCGTCCGGTGGAAAACGAAGCTTCTTCCCCCTGTGTCTTGTCTTGTATGGCATCCGGAGTTGTTCTGTCCACTTTATAGTGAGAAAAACCCGCCAGGAGAAAGGATTTAAAACGGATCTCCAGCAGAGCTCTAAAACCTGCTTCCTCTCAGGTCGCCATCTTGGCCACGCCCCCCACTATTAATGATTTTAGTGTATTTTTAGCGAAAATATTGATTTGATAAACATTTGCACAAATATTGCAAAAATCAGTAGCACCTTTTTAATAAACTGGCCATTTGCTTTCAGAAAATGTATGGTTTTGGGGGTCTTTTACAAATTCTAAAAGCTGTAAGTGAAAAATGAAAACCCTCCAGATTGTTGGAGAAATTTTTGGATATGTTTGATTTTTCACCAATTTTGCAAAAAGGCACAATTTAAAATTTACAAATATTTATTTATTAACTCCATACGGGTTAAGCTTTTATATTTAGTAGGGATTTAGCAGGAATTTTGTAAATTAGCTGTGTTTTTATCTGCTAATAATGTGAAATTTGTGAAAATACTGCAGGGTCTAAAAGAAAAAAAATAAATAAATAAAATCCGTAGCACCTTTTTATTCTAGAGGTCATATGCTTTCAGAAAATATATGGTTTTGGGGGTCTTTCACAAATTCTGAAAGCTGTAAATTAAAACCTTCAAATTTTTAGAGAAATTTGTACTGTATATCTACATTTTTGCGTACCTTCGATTTTCACCATTTTGCAAAAAGGCGCAATGTAAAAATGACAAATATTTGTTATTTATTAACGCAATACAGGTTAAGCTTTTTTATTTAGTAGTAATTTGGTAAAATTTGCTGTCTGTTAATCATGATTTTAGTGGGTTTTTAGTAAAAATATTGTTTTGAAAAAAAATGATAAACATTTGCGCAAATATCGTGGGACCTTAGAAGTCAGTAGCACCTTCTTTGGGACTTTTTTTTATTTTATTTTTTTTTAGTTTTGCAACAGCTGGAGGTCCGCTAAGTGCATATCCCCGGTCTATTGTCTTTAAAAAGCGCATTGTGTCTAAATGTTGAACTTCAAAAAAAAAAAAAAAAAAGGAAGAAATAGTAAGACAGGTCTACTTGCTGGAGGCAGGAACCTTGCCATGTTACTCTAACAAGAAAATTCTATTGAGTAACACAGCAAAAATCTGTGATACACAGTAACCCCACAGTCATCTAGTAACAAAAACAAAAGATGATTTATCTAGTTGCCAAGAGTTGGTATATTTTATGCATCACTACTTAGACCTCAGAGTCATGTGCCAGATATAGCTTATGCATCATCTTGCTTCCAAATTCAATAGTGAAATAAAACATTTCATTTCCTAGACCTAGGGGGTTAAGGCCCTGTTATTTTAATATGAGAATTATTAAGGACCCACACATCGCTGAAGGCCATTGCAGATAATTGCAGATTAATTTAGTACAGAAGGATGAAGGCTTTAATAAACACTATTAGTATCCCAGTACTGTATAATACTGTGTAAGCGGAGGGTACAGAAGACACAACTAAGGTTGGTGTTAGCACAGAGTGCTCAAAGCAAAAATCAATGTTTGTTTTTTTTAATAATCAGCTACTTTTTCGCTCTAGGATTGAAAATTTGTATGTAATAATTATTAAATTAAAAAAAAAAAAAAAAAAAAAAATGTAATAATTTGCCTGTGGCATCTCTATGTAACAATTAGTATATAATTATTCACAGTATAATTCTCATTTTATTAAAAGTTTTCAACATCCATTAAGGCTCGGTTCACACTGGGACGACTTGGGATCCGACTTGTCGCCCCTCAAGTCGCCCCAAGTCGCCCCAGAAAGAGATTCACATGACAGTGAATGGGAGCGTCTTAATAGACACTACTGAAGTCGCTCCGACTTCAGAGCGTACTCCCTGTACTACTTGGATCCGACTTGGTAGGCGACCTGTACCATAGAAATCAATGGAAGTCGCCTCCAAGTCGGATCTCTCTCTAAAGTCAAGCGACTTTGCAGGCAAAAAATTTCGTTTGCCCAGGAAAACCCTCCCTCCCAGAGAGCTGATTGTCCTGTGATTGGCCACAGCCGAAGTCGCCTGTCCTGGAGGCGACTTGAAGTCGCGTTGTAATTTGCTAAAGTCGCGCTGAAGTCGCGTTGAAGCCGCCATACAAAGTCGCGCTGAAATCGTGTTGCCCCTGTGTGAACCGAGCCTAAGAGTGCAGTTTCCTTAATTACTAGAACTGAGCAGGTGTAGGGACCAGGAACAGCATCAAGCACTCACAGCAAAAACCAAATTTCATCTTACATCAGTTTGAAACCATAGACTTGCCAACTGGACAGTGATGTAGTAACAGACTGATGGGGATCATCTCTCTGCGCGCCCCCCCCCCATCACCAAATTCCTTATTAGCACATAAGCACTGCAGCACACATGGCTGGCTCTTTGTTCCACTTTTCCCTCTACAAGGGGAAACTCTACTATATAGGAGACTGAATCTGTGGAGCTCAGTCTTAACTGATCCTCTGTTGTATCAGCTGTCACCAACAAATCCATACAAAAACACTGGTGACATCTTCACTAATGGAAAAGACAAAAAAAAAAAAAGCAGGACTATTAATAACTGGAGAGATGAACAATTGATGAGTTACCTTGATCATGGCATCTCCGCCTACATCATCTTCATTTTCTTGAGCCGGATTGTCTTCATTATTCACTTCCTCACCATACTCCATATCAGGCGATGAGGAAGTTTCTCGTTTAGTGGCTTTTACCATTTGCAGAGAATAAGGGGTAAGATGAGCCTCTTTGTTGTAGCTGCGTGTAAAAGCGCTTTTCACCTGGGACAGAAGTGTAAATCAGTCTAGTAACATACTGTCATGTGTGTACCATTTAAAAGCACTTATAAAAGCAAGCAGCTAAACTAAAAGGTGTGACAGGCATATGGTATATGAAAAACACTATCAAAGGATCTGAAAAATCTTGAAGCTTTAATAAGCAGATATTTTAAATTCAATAAATATTTGAAAAGCTTTAGGTCGGGTAGTGTGCAAGACGGAGGTTGGTTTATGAAAACTGGAGCGTGAAAAATCTGGTGCAGCTGTGCATGGTAGCCAATCAGCATAAGACCTGGAAGCCGATTGGTTTCTATGCAGAGCTGCTCCAGTTTTAGTAAATCAACCCCAGCGTTTCCACTACTTTGCGGCTATTGCAGTTACCATTATAGAAATGTGGCAAGCTGGTTTATTCCAGTTATTAGTGAATAGAGCAGCTCACACATTCTGAATCCACCAATGCATAGAGTAAATCCAAGGCTGGATATCTCCAGCAAATTGCAGCTGAGAAAGGATATATTATTAAATCCTGTGCACAAGTCCAGCTACTGCATGTGCACTGGACTACAACAGCTAAACCCCAGGAATTCAATTTTTGTTTAGTGTAGTCACAGCCCTGAGACAAGGTGTACTATGGTAGCCTGCACTTTTCCAAACCAACATGCAAGTATTTTCTCATGATGTCATTTACATATGCTTCAAAATGATCAGGGTTACATACAATTATATAAAAACGTCATTAATCTGCTCATTTCCTGTTAACACAAATTCTTACCTTGGAGTCAACTTTGGAGAAAGGGCTTGGTTTTCCTCCCCAGCTGCAGATCTCCATAATGTTATCAAAGTCCTCCTTCATTAAGTAGTATGCGTCCATTAGGTCCACAACTTCTTGCACACCATCTGAGCCCTGGGCTATCAGTGGCTGCACTAGTCTGTCCCTCATGTAGGACAGGTAATCCAGATTCAAAGCACCCTTACTTGCCCGCGTTCTAATCATAAAAAAGATTAAGTATGAATATATTGTAAATTTTGAGGAGAATTTACCAATACTAGAACAGACAGAATCTGGGCAGATGTGCATGGAAACCAATCGGCTTCTTTCATTTTCAAAGCTTACCTGACCAAGCTGAAGAAAAAAAATGTATTGGTTACTATGTACAGCTGCTTCAGTTTTAGTAGATCACCCCAATCTAGTGCACAATCAAAATAAAAACACCTCTTACAGCTCCCTCCCAGAAATAGGTGTGTGTTGATATATTGTACAAATTAAGAAGGCTTTTGGGTTTTGTTTTTTGTTTTTAATTTAAGAGTGATTACAGCTGGGTATCGGTTTATGGACCACACAGACATACTTATTTTATGGATCCAGCCAGAGGCTAGAAAGAAACACTATCCACTCGCTTGCTGACTTATCGCACTGGAGACAGAGCTCTAATGATTTGCTTGCCATACAAAACTTAACTTAAAGTGGTTCTAAAGGCAATTTTTTCCCTCTAAAATAAAAAACAAAAAGGTTATACTTATCCACTCTGTGCAATAGTATTGCAAAAAGCGGTCTCTTACCTCCTCTTCTGAAGTTCCCTGCCAGTGCTCTCCACTCATCCTCTTCTGCAAGTGCCCCTGTAGCAAGTTGGCTGCTCTCCCTAGCTCCATATGAATCAATAGAAACACACAGCGTGGCTCAGCCCCGCACTCTGCTTCAAAGGATTTGATTGACAGCAGCAGGAGACAAATCGCTCCCACTGCTGCCTCTGTGTCCTGTGAGAAGAGGAAGAGAAGAGTGTGCCACTGCAGAGGGGCACAGTGCTGGATCGAGAAAGGACTCAGGTAAGTGTTTGGGGAGGTGGGGATAATACAATTACAGGGACATTTTTTACCTTAATGCAGGGAATGCATTAAAGTAAAAAAAAAAAAAAAAGTCCCGACTTTAGAACCACTTTAAAAACACCCACATTTGATAGAGTGCAGACCAAAGTCAATGTTATCTGAATGTGTTCCCACTGAATGTATAAATTTATTATTTACAGCTAAACTCCAGTCTATACTTCAGTCTTGCACAGTTGTACAGGCTCCACTCCTGTACTGATATTGCTTACTCTAAATGCACTGCACACTGTTAGATTCTCAAAAAAAAAAAATGCACAGAATCAGATAAAAGTCCACCTCATTCCCTGGCTGGGGGATGTCCAGCATCTTCTAGCTTTAACCACTCCAGCCCGATTGGCCCTGGCAGCATATTTCATGTACTGGATTTCAGTTCTCTTAATAAAGGCTAGGGTGGTCTGCATGTAATTACAGTCTACCTAGAAACTCCAACTACTCACAACCACCCATCAGGGCATTTTAATTATTCCCAAGAGCCAGACCACTGCTTGCCATTAAGGCCAAGGAGAGGAATACTGAAGCAGGGTGTTCTAATTGTTTCTAGGAAGCTATGTACAGCACGCTGCTGGCCTCTCCCACCTGCTATTATCTGCCTGCATTGCCTAGAGAAACACAACCTAGTAATGATTTCACTGGATCTAAAGTAAGGCATGTCATGAAAATTGAGGGGGTTTTTTTTGTGTGTGTTTTTTTGTTTTTTTTTTATTTCATTGGCATGTTAATGATGGGAGAGGGGACCAGGAAAATATAAGCAGATTAGGCTTCAGCATTAAATAATCGGCTATTGGAGTCCAGAGAAGTAGAACAGTTTTACCTTAAAGATGTGTGCATAGCCAACTCCTGTATAATACGATCGTGTTTCCCAGTAGAAGAATATTTCCCAAGCCAACTAGGAAAATGTGGAGGTTGAGACATGTAACCCCTCATCAATTCCCCAGGCAGGACACTGGCATAGATGGCCTAAAAAGAAAAAATTGGCAGCGTCACATCTCAAAAGACTGAAACTGTCCAGAACATGGTACCATGTCAGATATATACTAGCTGCTTGCTGAATGTGTTCTCTATCACCAGGGAAAAATGGAAGCTGCCAATGCAGTTCTACTTTTGAACATATAGAAATTGCTTGGCTGTTATGATGCCCCACTGACTTTAGTACTTTTATGGTGCACACAGGTCTTGAACGCTACTTCCATCACAGCCTAATCATATGAATGTTTTGCTTCCTTAATGAGGAACTTTGAACTTTATTCCATAGAGACCAATGTGTTACTCTGGTTTGCCATACACCAAACTGGTTTGATCAGTTGCAATCAGCAGAGAGATTAATGAATACACACAGAACTATGAGACACATGAAACTTAAAAAAAACCCGTACAGAGAAAGAAAAGGAGGCTGCCACTTCCAAAAATAGTTACTTGGTTGTCATGCTGGTTTTATTGCGTTCAAAACTTACCAAGTCATCAACTATAAAATGACCGTGTAAGCAAGTCAAGCCACAGCAAATGCTAGAAATCAGGATACAAAAACTTTCAAGTCAGACTCGGAAAGTATTTCCAGGAGGTGAACAATGTCAGTGTCCATATTACTCCATATGGGTTTTCTTTAAACAGTACCTCCTTCTGCTATAGCCAGCTTAGCTCTTTGGACAGACTGCGTCCATCCAAAGAGTGAACCTTTAATCACAAGCTGACGGCTAAAGTAGCAGCCATCTTGTGTGGGTTTTGTTCAGCCGGCTCCTGGCTTCAAAGTGAAAGCGATGCAACAGTTTCATAGCTGCAGTCAGTAAGAGCCTGGGAACACAGCCCCCCAGCTACGGGAGAGATATTGCTGCGAGACCGAGGCAAATCCATGCCTCGATCTCACATGCAAAGAATGAAACTGGAAGTGATGTTACTTCCGGTTTCAGATGCACTATTTCATGGCCATTACAGGCAGGGGATGGATCTAACCAAGCCGATCTGTGCAGGGGAGACATTGAGGTCTATTAGACTCTTAATGTCTTCATAAAGAGTACTGGTCACCTGCCCAATGCCATCACACAGGGGTTTATAAACTAAAATATATTAAAAATGTAAAAAAGAATTGCCAAACCCCCGTTGCCCCACACACCTGCGCAAACGCAAGCCCAGGGTGTGCACACGTATGTAAACCACAGTCACACCACACGTGGCTACGAACGTCAGAGTGAGAATAATTCTAGCACAAGAGCTCCTAGTTAACTGTAAACTGATGAGCTGTAAACGCTTTTAAAACGTCGCCTATGGTGATTTTTGGGCACCATAGTTTTTGGCAATATCGCAGGCGCACGTAATTTTAAAGACATGGATGTTTGGTATTTACTCGATGCAACCTCATCTTTTATATTTTAAACAAAAATGGATATTATATGATGTGTTTTTGCACTTCAATTATTATATTTTTTCCTTAAAATTTGCGTTTAATAAACAGTTACGCAAATATCATGTGACACAAAAACTTGCAACTATCACCTTTTTATTCTACAGGGCCTCTGCTTTCAGAAAATATATAATGTTCTGGGGGTTCAAGTAATTTTATTGCCAAAAATTAAGATTTTTACATGTATGCTACAAATAAAAAAAAAAAAAAAATCAGGAATCCATTTATAAAGTCTTACACATAGTAAAACTAGTAAAATGCAGAATAAAACTAAAATGTTTTCTAATAAGATTTTCTACTGACTCAGAAATAATAGATTCCCTTCCGCAATGGTGGCTTTGAGATGATCTCAAAAAGGCTTATGCATGAAACAGAAAATATGGTTTTGTAAAAGCACACCTGTATCTGAATAGCTTATCTATAATACTTGTTTCACCTTCACAAAGAGAAGAAACATTGATTATTCTCGCAAAAGAGAATGCAGAAGTGACTCATACATGAAGGTGTCAAAAGCAGGGGTGATATTTTAACTATTCTCCAAAAGCCACCACAGCTTCAAGCATGTACACTGAGCAAAATGGAAACCATATTGTCAAGCAACAATGGTAAGCACTGTATCACAAATGTAGAGTCAATCGCAACTAGTTCACTACCATATTACATGTATATATAAAAGACAGTTACTAATGTCAGTAGAACAGAAGTGCACAATTGATGTTCTGATCTGCCACGGTCACTCTACCTGTGTAGGCAGAAGACTCCAGGTCTGCTTACTGCGGATAGCCCGGTCTACCAGGTCACCATCGCATATGCTATCAGCCGTTTTGCTCAGCAGTAGTAAGTGTTTCTTCATGTTCCCACTAAAATAACAAAGAACAATGATAAGACTACAGGCTAGCACAGAGAACATTATAAAACAGCCCAAAGTCCTCACCCTGACGCAGCTGGCTTCACATTGATATAATTTTCCTGAACAAAGAGAGGTGCAATCGAGTAGTCATGGAAGAAAAGGTCCAGCTTGTCTATAAGCGTCATGTGGGAATTGTCTCCATCACAACCAAACACTTTGCGTACAACATCAAAAGGACCCTGAAAACAATTACAATTAATGAATCACAAGTAAAGATTTTCTAAAGCCTAGTACACACAATGAGATTATCAGACGAATGATCGTCCCGATTTTTTTTTTTTGGCATGCTAGTCTCCATATTAAAAACAAATGGGTTACTAAAGTACGAAAATTCTCGTTTGACAGAATAAAAATTGGGAAGTGATGTAATTTATTTGTATTTTCGGACAAAAACTGTACATATTAAAACAAAAATCGTACGATCTGGTATTGTACAAGAAAAATTTGCATGTTTCTCCCTTCAGAAAATTTTGGACAAAAGCGGTGCACTTACAATCACTTGTACGAAAGCAGTATTTTTTTGTACGATATTCTGATCACGTATACGGGGCTTAAGGTTCACTCTGTAGCTTATACAAGCATTACCTGCCTCATGTTCAGCTTCAATTAAACAGCACTGCTAAAGAAAAGTATGGCATTTCTTCAAAGCTGAAAATATTTATCCACTTGTATAGAAATTACAAATTAAGATAACCACTAAAACTGAAAACTTTATCCCAACCAAACTATCACCAATTTGAAACCCGTTCAAGTTCAGAAGCTAAGCAACCTAAAATCCCACTTACTATTTTGATGTCCTTTCTGGCATTCTTAGCATTATTCTTTGCTTCATCATAAGTCAAGGCCTTATTACTGGCACTCCACATACTGAGGTTATGAAGAACCTTATGGAAAAAGATACAAAAGCCAAAGTTCTTTTAGCTACTGAAGATTGTAAAAAAAAAAAAAAAAAAAATTTTTTTTGTAGAAAGTCTCACCTGCCGAATGTCTTGGTTGGCCCCAAGTATAATTTCATTCATAGCTGGTGGTGGAATCTTCAATCCTTCCTTGAATGCCACAGACATCATAGCCCCCTGAATATTACAAGTCCCAAATGTTATACTGGCAACCAAATTCAAAAATAACAGATTTAAATTTCATGCATGATCAAGGGAAAAGGAGGTGGAAATCTGACCTTAATCTGCTCCACTCTGGGCCTCTGGAAGCGGAGGTCGAAGCAATAGTTAGCCAGTGACCGGATTTTAGGGTGATTTCGATCATTACACATACATATAATAGGGATCTTTGATTGTTTGATCAAAGAGATTAACTCCTGAAACAAAAAAAAAAAAAAAAGAAAAAAAAATAAGATGAAAACGATACATTTAGCTGTATACTGGTTCATAAACATCCTATGCAGAGTTGTCAGCTCTGTCTGCTGGAATACTGAATTCCACATATCTACAACCCATCTCTGTCCTACTCTGCAAACATTATTTTTTTTTCATGTAAACCAATGCTGCACTTTCTCAGGGGATGTAGTTTTGGGGCAATATGAGAAAGGAACTCAGCAGCTGCCCCTGCAATAATTTTAGAATCCTTGTGGTGACATCACAGGGAGTAATAAAATCTATAGCTATAGGTAAAAGGGAAAAGGAAAAAAAATAAAAGTAAAATAATGCTGGTGCACTATGTAGAGGGAAAGAATAGGCAAATTTGAATCCTAACCATTTAAGTCCTTTAACCACTTCCCGACCGCTGCCTGTACATTTACGTTGACACAATGGTGCGTGCAGGTACATCCCTTTAAAATTTGCCGCAGTGCCATCGCATGCTTGCCCCCTGTGGCGCGCACACCTGCCCGCCGCGAGCTCCGCAAGTGTGATCGCGGGCAAGTCCGCGGGGATCCCCGCGGTCGTCTCACGGAGAGGAAGAATGGGGAAATGCTGATATAAACAAGCATTTCCCTGTTCTGCCTAGGGACAGGACAATGATCACCGCTCCCTGTAAGGGAGCGGTGATCAGTGTTGTGTCACACATAGCCCCTCCCCCCCACAGTTAGAATCACTCCCTAGGACACACTTAAACCCTACAGCGCCTACTGTTAACCCATTCACATTGACACAGTAATCAATGCTGTATAAAATGTGAATGGTCCCAAAATAGCGCCAAAAGTGTCCGATGTGTCCATCATAATGTCGCAGTCACGATAAAAAAAAAAACGAAGATCGCCGCCATTACTAATAAAAGAAAAATATTAATAAAAATGCCATAAAACTATCCCCTATTTTGTAGACTTTAGCGCAAATCAATAAACGCTTATTGCGATTTTTTTTTGCAAAAATATGAAGAAGAATACATATCAGCCTAAACTGAGGAAAAAGAATGTTTTTTTATATATTTTTTGGGTATATTTATTATAGCAAAAAGTAAAAAATAATGTTTTTTTTTTAAAATTGTCACTTTTTTTGTTTATAGCGCAAAAAATAAACGCCACAGAGGTGATCAAATACCACCAAAAGAAAGCTCTATTTGTGGGGAAAAAAGGACGTCAATTTTGTTTGGGGGCCACGTCGCACGACCGCGCAATTGTCAGTTAAAGTGACGCAGTGCCAAATCGCAAAAAGTGCTCTGGTCTTTGGCCAGCCAAATGGTCCGGGGCTGAAGTGGTTAAAATAGACATTACCACCACAGCTGCTAACACATAAAACGGTAAAAAACAGGCACAAGGTCACAGTTTGTAGCTATTTTAAAGATCAGCAAAGTGTTATTATTTTTCAGGATTTATATAGCGCCAACACCTTGCAAAGTGCTTTACAACATGAGGGCAGACAGTACACTTACAATACAAATCAATACAAGAGGGATCAGAGGGCCCTGCTCGTTAGAGCTTACAATCTAGAAGGGAGGGTCAAGTGGAAACAAAAAGTAATAACTGGGGGGTGAGCTGATGGAGAAAATGAAAAAAACAGTTGTTAGATGTGGGTAGGATAGGCTTCTCTGAAGAGAAGGGTTTTTCAGGGACCATCTAAAAGCTAATAGAGTAGGAAATAAGCGGACAGATTGGGGTAGGGCATTCCATAGGATTGGAGAGTCTTTGGAAAAGTCCTGGAGGCGAGCGTGGGAGGAGGTGACGAGGGAGCTAGAGAGTAAAAGGTCTTGAGAGGAACGAAGAGAATGAGTAGGTTGGCATTTAGAGACTAGGCTAGTGATGTAGCTGGGGGCTAAATTGTGGATGGCTTTGTACGTAGTTGTTAGTATTTTGAATTTAATTCTTTGGCCAAGCAGAAGCCAGTGGAGAGATTGACAGAGAGGAGTAGCAGAGACAGAGCGATTGGTAAGGTGGATGAGTCTGGCAGCAGCATTCATGATGGATTGAAGAGGTGATAGGCTATGTAGAGGTAAGCCAATGAGAAGGCAGATGCAGTAGTCAAGGCGAGAGATGACCAGCGAGTGAATTAAGAGCTTTGTTGTGTCGTTGGTTAGAAAGGGGCGTATTTTGGAGATGTTGCGGAGGTTGAGGCGGCAGGATTTTGACAGTGATTGGACGTGGTTCTTAAAGGAGAGTTCAGAGTCCAGGACTACACCTAGAACCTTGGCATGTGGGGATGGGCTTATAGTTGTGCAATCAATTTTGACAGAGAGATCAGGGGAAGGGGCATATGGGGGAGGAAAAATTATAAGTTCGGTTTTGGATAGATTGAGTTTTAGGAAGTGGTGTGACATCCAGAATGATAGATCTGATAATAAATTAGTGATACATGAGGAGACAGAGGGAGCTGAAGCGTAGGGATAATCAACTACAATTGTGTTTTAAAGGTAAATTCCAATAACTGAAAGCATTGCTTGTGCAAGACAGGTAAGCTACTACTATGTAAAGCAAAATATCCAGGATGACTACTACTACTAAAAAGATCAACTATTGATACGGCTTTAATAGCAGCCAGCTACAAGTAATGCAAATCAGATATGTAACATTGTGATAAGACCAAAGTAATAGCTGCGTAGTCCTAGTTGAATGTGTAACATAGGGAGGCACTAATCAATAAGACTTACATTATAGCACAAACCAGTCCTATATGCACTCCACTAGAACAAACAGCAATGAATGACTCATTTTAGCAATTTATAATATTACAATATAGAATTAAATGCATGTTAAAATAATTTTGCCCTGCCCTATCATCCAAGGTTATTGGTCACAGGTACAGTTTCTACATGATCGCATGAGCTCCCCGCTAACTCTATGCCCTAAACCAGTGGTCATCAACCCTGTCCTCAGGGCCCACTAACAGGCCAGGTTTGCAAGATAACCGAAATACATCACAGGTGATATAATTTGCTGCTCAGTGATTGCAGTATTCTAGTCTGCATCTCCCCAAGACAATAATAAAACCTGGCCTGTTAGTGGGCCCTGAGGACAGGGTTGATGACCACTGCCCTAAAC
This sequence comes from Aquarana catesbeiana, assembly GCF_042186555.1. Taxonomy (NCBI): domain Eukaryota; kingdom Metazoa; phylum Chordata; class Amphibia; order Anura; family Ranidae; genus Aquarana; species Aquarana catesbeiana. The sequence goes on along the minus strand of NC_133324.1, from coordinate 837,252,842 downwards.
AGTGTATACTGGGTTTACTCCCAAGAGAATGAAGGACATTTTCATATCTTCCTACAGGAATCACTTTTTGTGATTAGAATGTTGATAGCTAGGATGTGGCTTGGGGTCTCTCCTTTAACAATACAAGAATGAGGGCAATTGCCTTATATGAAAAAAAGTTATACACACACACACACACACACACACACAAAATGCCTGGCTAAATGCCATAAGCGTTGGGATCGGTGGTTAGATCAAGTTTCCATCTGTGTGGATGATATGATGAGTATAGTGAATATTGTGCGTTTCGCAGTACCCCTCAATATATTTCATGTCTGACTGTATGTAGGTCTTTCCATTATTGTAGTTTTTTTTTAGTACGATATCTGCCTAGATTGTAGTATCGGTAGCGTATTGCAGGATTTTCCCCTCTATTTAGATACATGGTTGGTTCTTCATTGGTATTGACATTTTCCTTTATTATAATGTACTGGAGTTTACTGTACAGCTCCTAGTTTTGTAGGTTTCATTTTTTTTTGTTTTTGTTTTCATTAAAAGAGTCTTTTTTAAAAAAAACACACATTGTGCCCATTGGAGACAGGAATCTCTGCAATAGACTTGCCTGTACACCCCCTCTGTCTTCATTTCCTGCCATACCGTCCACTTCATCCATGATCAGAACATGCTTGTTCGTTACGGAATTGCTCGTCCCTGATAAAAGACAGACAACTGAAGTTACACTGTCAGAGAACAGTACATGGCATTACACATCAGATTAGAGAGTCTCTCGCTTTCTATCCAAAGCATAGAATCAAAATCCACCTATGCTCTCTCTTGCACAGATCAGACAAAGTTTAACTCTCCTAGTTTCCATTGCTATACTTTAACACAATCTCTAAATGAAAGCATGTGTATTCTATAGAGTAATATGCTTTACCTGAATAAAATCCTTTGATGCTGGTATTATTTAGCGATTCTGCCACCACTTCCTTCATGCTGTTTTTGCTGCGGGTGTCACTGGCATTTAGCTCCACGTAACTGTAGCCAAGCTCCTAATTCACAGAGGTGCCATTTTTTAGAGGGATCAAACACACCATCCCACACATTATCAGAAACATTACAATGACAGATCATGCTACTTAAAAGAACCCAGGACCATGCATTCACTATATCTGGTCTCCCACAGTACACAGAAATGCAATTATTTTAGTAAATATAAACTGCTAAATACCTTTTCTCATCAGCAGTATATAGCTGTCTTGTTACGTCTATCAGTTCCTGGTTAAGGCTAGTAGGAGCTTTCATTCTCCTCTGACTATCCTATGAGGCTGCAGAGCCCCTGATTCTCTGTCTGGGCAGTGCCGATTGGCCCTGTGCTGATCACATGCACTCTCCCAAGAATTAAAAAAAAAACGCTCTAGCAATACACACCAAACTGAGCATGTGCAGCTTGTCCCCTGGCCTCGGTTCTATCAGCAGATGGATTAGGGACAGTGAAAGAAGGTGGATCAGTGAAGACAGGATCAAACAGCCTTTTTTACACAATGCAGAGGATTAACCCCTTAGGGTCCACAGTGAGTATAACAAGTATGCTTTACTGCATATACAGACGGATTTTTACGGTTGTGGGTTTAGTAACCTCATGGAGGCCAAAGCAAGAAGTTCACATTTTATTGTAGACTTTCACAAACAATTACCACCCTTTCATTCCCTCCACCACTCTGTTCAGCTGCCACAAGAGAAAGCACTGCCTTGTGTAAGTTAGGAGTCAGCTCAAACAGGGCTATAGACTGCCTGGGTGATCGCATTGAATGACCAGCACTAATACACGGGCAAGCCACATACTCCTCCATAACTGCAAGTAACAGGTATTTACTTTAGCTCTCAGCACTGAATAGAGCAGAAGGAGGGTGATGTAGAATGATGTCAACACCTCCACTCCACTTTTATTCCCATACTTCGAAAACTCACAGAATACATCAGATTACATTATTAAAGTGGTTCTGAAGACTTAAGGTTTTTCATCTTAATGCATTCTATGCATTAAGGTGAAAACCACCTGTGCTGCAGCTCCCTCCCAGATCCCCCCCTTTTTTTAACCTGAGCCTAGTCGATCCAGCGATGTGCATGAGCGCAGTGGCTCCAGCCGCCCTCTCTCTCCTCCTTGGACAGATTGATGGCAGCATGAGCCATTGGATCCTGCTGCTGTCAATCAAATCCTGTGACACGGGAGCTGGGGGGCGGGGCCGAGTCCCGCTGTCTGTGTCAATGGACATAGGACTTGGAAGTGAGCATGTGCTGGTGCGCCCAGGGAAAGCAGATTTATGTGGGGGAACCCAATGAAGAGGAGGGGCCTGGAGCGCCAGCAGGGGACCCCAGAAGAAGAGGATTGGAGTCGATCTGTGCAAAACCATTGCACAGAGCAAGTATAGCATGTGTTATTTTTATAAAAAGAAAAGCCTGAAGGTTTACAACCACTTTAAGGTGACGTCTGTAAAAGACTAAGCACAAACCGTTTACCTCGCACACAAGCACTGATGTTGTGGTTTTGCCGACTCCTGGTGGACCAGATAACAGAGCTGCTTTAGATGAAGATCCGTCATCCTTCACTCCAAATTTGTTATATTTTGCTGAAATACAATTCCGTTGTGAGAAACCGCAAGTTAAAACAGAGGTGTTTTCTAAACTATGCTTAAAGTCCACATACACTGAAGAGAACTAGGTAGTATGGCTGCTTGCTTTGATGCAAACATATGGAAAAAAAAAAAATTCCAATCTAAAACTCCTAGGATGACAAAGTATCTATCGCCCCTATAGAATGAACCGACGCATACTTTTTGCTGTGTAAAGGTGCATGGTTATTAAGAAAACTTCAAGTTAAATGCAGCCGAACTAGTACAGGGACCTGCACCTTGAGGAATGTCCAAGGTACAGAAGAGAGGCTGAAGGACAGGGCCACGAAATGGTTATACAGGGGCCCCCACAGAAAAGCGTGGGAATCACTGATGCACTGGAAAGCGGTAGACATGCAAGTAAGCATCTCTGATCTCCACAGATGGAAAGTTGAAGGTGAGAAACTGAGGAGGCAGCAGGGAGCTAAACTTCCACTTTCCTCACCCATCTGAGGTCCAAGCGTTCAAAAAGATTAACAAACGTCCCCCCACTCTGGAGAGTGGAGGTGCACCTTCATGCAGAGGTAGGCTTGTCTGAGAATTTGGCAGGCTATGAGTTAGAACTTTCGCAGCCTCACTGCAAGTCATAATTTTCAAGTTTCCTGGAGTTCAGCTTTAAGCCTCCCCTGTATCCCTCCCATATTTTATTATACATTTATTCAGATCTTTACACCTGTCAATTACTGGGCTGAGATGGGGGTAAAAACGGTGGGGAAGCAGAGATACTGCGACAGAATGACTTTTGAACCATGAAGCTTAAAAGTGTAACTTAAGGCAAATCTATTTTGTTTAGTTTTGGATAAAGTGGAAAAGGATTATAACACCTGTGAGATTTTATTTTTACCTATGCCCCCATTTGGGAGATTTCCCCACTCTTAGTCCTCTTCACCTTTATCATTGAAAGTAAAAGAAAATCCCAAATTTTGGGCTGTCCCCAGAAAAATAATAGCGGGGAGTACGGGGACACTCGTACTGGTGACCTGTGTGTCCCCAAGGAACTCTTAATTTGCAGAGATTTCCTCTCACTTCCCGTTTGGCTAAGTGATATCAAGTCAAGGGAATTCTCTGCAATGGGACACAGAGGGCAAAAAAAAAAAAAAAAAAAACTCTGCTTGTTTTGTCTAGGGGTATACCAAAAGGCTATACTTACCAAATCGTCCGTAAAACCCCACTCCCCCACGTGCAGGATGGGCATGGACCATTCTGAAATCCCCTAGATAAAAATGAGCAATTAACCCATGCAGTGCAGGATACAGCCCCACTGCATGGAGAAAAATAAAAAGAGCTCTTCTTTAACAATTTATAGATGTTGACCGAAGAGTGGGAAACCAACTGTGGGAGGAGGGATGACCCAGATTTTTTTAAGCATTCCAGAATACTGTATGTGTGATATATATATCTATATATAAAAATAAAAACACACACACACACACACACACACACACACACACACACACAGACAGTATCTCACAAAAGTGAGTACACCCCTCACATTTTTGTAAATATTTTAGTATATCTTTTCATGTGACAACACTGAAGAAATTACACTTTGCTACAAAGTAGTGTGTACAGCTTTATAACAGTGCAATTTTGCTGTCCCCTAAAAACTCACACAGCCATTAATGTCTAAACCACTGGCAACAAAAGTGAGTACACCCCTAAGTGAAATTTTCCAAATTGGGCCCAATTAGCCATTTTCCCTCCCCAGCGTCACGTGACTTGTTAGCGTTACAAGTTCGTGTGTGAATGGGAAGCAGGTGTGTTACATTTAATCTCCCTCATACTGGTCATTGGAAGTTCAATATAGCACCTCATGGCAAAGAACTGTAAGGATCTTTAAAAAATAATTGTTGCTCTACAGAAAGATGGCCTAGGCTATAAGAAGATTTGCCAAGACCCTGAAACTGAGCTGCAGCATGGTGGCCAAGACCATACAGCGGTTGAACGGGCCTCGCCATGGTCGACCAAAGAAGTTGAGTGCACATGCTCAGCGTCATATCCAGAGGTTTTCTTTGGAAAACAGACATACGAGTGCTGCCAGCATTGCTGCAGAGGTTGAAGGGGTGGGGGGGTCAGCCTGTCAGTGCTCAGACCATATGCCGCACACTGCATCAAATTGGTCTGCATGGCTGTCGTCCCAGAAGGAAGCCTCTTCTAAAGATGATGCAAAAGAAAGCCCCCAAACAGTTTACTGAAGACAAGCAGACCAAGGACATGGATCACTGGAACCATGTCCTGTGGGCTGATGAGACCAAGATAAACCTATTTGGTTCAGATGGCGTCAAGCATGTGTGGCGGCAACCAGGAGAGGAGTACAAAGACAAGTGTGTCTTGCCTACAGTCAAGCATGGTGGTGAGAGTGTCATGGTCTGGGGCTGCATAAGTGCTGCCGCCACTGGGGAGCTACAGTTCATTGAGGGAACCATGAATGCCAACATGTACTGTGACATACTGAAGCAGAGCATGCTCCCCTCCCTTCTGAGACTGGGCCGCAGTCCATCATGATAATGACCCCAAACACACCTCCAAGACAACCGCTGCCTTGCTAAAAAAGCTGAGGGTAAAGGCCAAGCAGCTGAGGGTAAGGGTCAGGCATGTCTCCAGACCTAAACCCTATTGAGCATCTGTGGGACATCTTCAAATGGAAGGTGGAGGAGTGCAAGGTCTCCAACATCCACCCGCTCCGTGATGTCCTCATGGAGGAGTGGAAGAGGACTCCAGTGGCAACCTGTGAAGCTCTGGTGAACTCCTTGCCCAAGAGGGTTAAGGCAGTGCTAAAAAATAATGGTGGCCACACAAAATAGACACTTTGGGCACAATTTGGACATTTTCACTTAGGGGTGTACTCACCTTTGTTGCCAGCGGTTTAGACATTAATGGCTGTGTTGAGTTATTTGAGGGAACAACAAATTTACACTGTCATACAAGCTGTACACTCACTATTTTACATTGTAGCAAAGTGCCATTTCTTCATTGTCACATGTAAACTATAAATAAAATATATAAAATATTTACAAAAATGTGAAGGGTGTACTCACTTTTGTGAGATACTATATTATATATACATACACACACACCACAGAAGACAAAGTATACTAACCAACAGGTTTCTTGTCTCCAGAATGGTTTTTGTGCCAGTCTTTGAGCCATCTAAGCAGCTTATTAGTACAGCTCTGCTCTCCCTGCTGCCCTATGATTGCCTTTAGCGATGTTGGTCTGTATTTATCTACCCAGAGTAGACTCTCCGTCTTGCCACTAGGTTTTGCCGATTCCAGTGATCTGGCAGAGGCTGGCTTCTCCTGTTTTAGATTTGTCTTTATATAATCACTTGAAACCTCTGCATCAGTTGCTAGTTTCTTCCCCCGTGGCGATTCTCTTTTCTGTGGGGTCAATTTCCTCTTTACCGAGCTTTGTTTTTTCACTTCTGGCTCTTTTTCCTTTTCCGGGGTCTTTTCTACTTTCACTTTCACCTACACAGCAAGCAAATTCAAACTATCTTTTAATAATGGTGCAAATACACAACACTTATTTAAGGCACAGAGTAAAGTGCAGTAACCTATAGCAACCGATTCTTTTGAAAAGACCAAGAAAATAAAAATTCATAACTCACTAGTATCTGATGAGTTTGAGATTCTAACTACCTCTTGGTAGAATCTAGAAGCATGCATTCCATCTGACTGGTGATGTTGCTATTAAGGTGGTTGTTGCATAGTGGGAATAGTCCACGATCTAACAAATCCCCTCAACAAATGGGAAGATCAGCTGAGGAAGAGGAAGGTTCCTCGAAACACGTCCTGTGACCATGGACACCAGTTGGGCAATATCATCCATCGGCCATCGATATCTAAGAGTAAGCCAAGGCACACTGCGTGAGTCGGAAGGCCGGGCAGTTCCCCATTCAGCAGCCAGTGGCAGTGATCCAGACGCTGTGAGAATTGCAGTTCATCCATCCACTATGTGTGTGGGACTTGATCAATGGAGCAGGCTCTCTCTTACCCGGTTTCCACATGTGTCCATTTAGTCACTTTTGTGAGTATATATTTTAATTAATTTAAATAAATCGTATGGAACTTACTACACCAGAGTGGTTGCGCTGTCCCTCTTCCCCCTCCTGAATTTGTTTTCATACAGGTGGAATTCCCTCTTCTTGCTGGACAGCAGCACCCCTGGTTTGTTATAGGGCTACCCACTCCAATCCCCCCCCGTTTACTATTATTGTTTACCATATGTTGCATTAACATGGCTGAACAGTTGTGAACAAACCATTTATTTTACTTTTATCAGTGAGTGGGTGAGTGCTGTCAGCCAAACACTACTCCTAGCGCAAGGCATTAGGATTTTTAGCTTTGGGCTTTGGCAACTGGGGGGAAAAAAAAAAAAAGAGACTACCATAAGCCCTAGGGACCCTCATGCATCCCAGAAAGTTGAATTGCTCCTGCACCGGACACCAGAGTACCCGAAATTTCTCCTGTCAAAATCACGGTCTGGACAGTCAATATCACATTGTCCGAAAGCACCTACACCAACTGTTCCCTTGACAAGTGGTCATCCCAGTACCCCCACAGGAACATTTTCCCCAATGAACTCCTATGTTACACAGTCATACCTACCTCTGCTTCTGCTGCTATTACATACTTGGATTTTTTCCCCGGTAACGTGCGAATTAAATGAAACAGGCCATCCTCATCAATAACCTTTGTCCCAAAACTTTCTGCCTGCATACAGAAAATTTGCATCACAAATCATTTTACAGATCTTGCACCACAATTTACCTGAAGAATTTTTTTTAAAAAGAAAGATGTACAAAAGTATAAAAAAAAAAAAAAAAAAATGTATAAAAGGTTTACAATTATAAGCATATAAAAACAACATTGTAAAACAATGCAAGGCCGGGGAGGGGTCACCCTGAACTTACCTTGAGACTAGAATTACACCTAGTTCCCAAATGATATGGAATTTTAGGGGACAGTTCCTATTTGCATTTATAACGATGTCATAAGGGATAATCTCATTAACCGATGATTTCTACTGAGCTACAGTAGGCGAGGATAAGGATGGACTTAACAGTTATGGCTTTGGAAGTAAAAAAGTTCTTTGCAAGAATATTGTAGAATAGGGTGGTCAATATTCTTCATCAAGTATACCAAAGTTTACAAGGAAGGGCGAATTGCAGCAAGCCCAGTAACCATTTGCTGCCAAAAGTAATATATAACATGACAGCCCCAAATGAGATGCATGAAATCTGATGGGGTTCATTACATTGTTATACAGGATATGCAAGATAGGTAGGAAGAGGAGGGAGGAATTAAGAATTAGTGTTAGGCGTTGCTACCACTTTAATTTTTAAGTGATAGGAGTTTGTTCAATGGGGATTAAGTGTTAAATGTAACATACATTAATATATAGAAACACATTTGTTTCCGTTTGATATAAAAAAAAAAAAAAAAAAAAAAAAAAAAAAAAAAAAAAGGAGGCCTCAGTCTGCATATTTTTTTTACATTTTTCACACACATTAAAAATCAGCATATTTCACTAAAAAATTACTTAGAACCAGCAATCATTTTCTGAAAGCAGAGGCCTTGGAGAATAAAATGATGGTAGTTTCATTTTTTATGTCACGCAATATTTGTGCTGCCGTTTATAAAACACAAATTTTTAGGATAAAATAATAAAATGAATTTTAGTGCACACAAACACAATGCCCCATTTTGGTGAAATATAAAGGATAATGCTGTGTTCAGTAGATAGATACCAAACATGTCAAGACTCAAAATTGCAAGCACCCAAGAAATTGCATGAAATTTTAAAGGTCTTTACAGATTATTGGTGTAGAGTTCATCCTGAATGATGGCCCTAGGGTGACGATCATAGTAATAATGCACACATGCGGTGGTAATAAAAAATATATATACACACACACCCCTTTTTAAATGTTTTTCTTCATTTAACCATATTGCTATAACAAGCACCCTATATGATAGGTTTGGGCAGGTGACCGGTAATGTTTACGGAGACATCAGGAGTCAGCGGAAAGCATAGGTCTCGCTCTGTACCATAAAGGTGATCAGGCAGCTGTAGAGTCACCCAAATCACTTTTACTAGACAGGCAATAACAGGCTGTGAAAAAAAAAAAAAAAGAGAGAGATACCAAGGTGTGTGTGTGTGTGTGTGTGTGTGTGTGTGTGTGTGTGTGTGTGTGTGTGTGTGTGTGTATATAGAGAGAGATACCAAGGTGTGTGTGTGTGTGTGTGTGTGTGTGTGTGTGTGTGTGTGTGTGTGTGTGTGTGTGTGTGTGTGTGTGTATATATATATATATACATACATATATATACACATACACACACACACACACACACACACACACTTTATTTAAAGGAATGCATTTCATATACTGCTTGTGGTTCCAATAAACTCTTTTCTATTTATACAAAATACAGAACATACCTTCTCACGTTTGGACTCGCCTGCGTCACGACCCATGATGAGGTAATTAGTCTTTTTGCTGACATTTCCAGTTACCTTTCCACCATATCGTTCAACTAAAGACTTGGCTTCATCTCTTTCTATGGACTCCAAGACTCCAGTTATGACAAAAGTCAACCCCTCCATGCAGTTATCTGCACCCTAACAGAATTTAAAGAGAATACAACAATCAGGTTTCTCAATGTGGAGTGTGTTGATTACTGACGCTACACACAGTAAATAACCCAAAGTACTTAAAGAGTGACTCATCAAATGCCACGGTTGCAGGAAAGAACTTTGCTCGATTCCCCCATTAACAGAGTGTTGATGCGGGAATCTCTCCTGCCAGACAATTGTCTTCTGCTGGCAGGGGTAGCCTTCCTGGCTGGGAGAAGACCGCGATTATCACTAGCGACTATAGAAGTCGCTAGCAATAATCATAAGAGAATCCGGCAGCCTGGTTGTACCTAAGTTGATCAATCAACTTGGTACATTCAGCCTGCTCAACGGTTCGAATCTTAGCCGGTTCAGCAGGATTCGAACCGTGTATGTTCGGCTTAACTTTAACCCAAGCTATGCCGATTTAGAAGATCACATTTTTCATGATAACTCCTTACCTGAGGAATATCCTTGGATCCCAAAGCTTTAGGGCCTTCTCGATTGAGATAACTTCTATATGCCATATAGTTACCCCGTTTCTTTTCAGAATCTTCAGGACTGGTCTGTTACAGATAATCACTGTTAGATTCAAGATGCTTATATATACACAAATCATGACAAACTAAAACATAACATACATCCAACAGAATTCTGGAAGTAGAACTGTAGGCCATTTCATTTTGAATAAAGTAAGGAAGGGTTATAACACCTGTCAGGTTTTTTTCTTGTACCACCTCCCAATTGGGGAAGATTTACATTCCCTTCTGGCTCCAAAGCCAAAACAGAAAATAAGGATGAAATCCCTGGGGGCAACCCAAAATTTGACATTTTCTAAAAAAAAAAATAAAAGTTTTGCCTTTAGTTACACTTGAAAGATTCATCAGTCTGTCAATTAAGCCTAATCTGTGGATTGCTAAATCTGAAACATCCTGAAAGTTTAAATTTACTTTGCACTAAAGAGAACAGAATAAATCATACAACGTCCATTTATTGACAAAGGTCCTAGGATCAGTTTTTCAGTCTGTCTGACATTAAATTGTTGCTGTTCATATGCATTTGTTCTAAATCTCTTCCAGAAAACTCCATGCATGAACAGTTTCAGTAAGAACATTCAATGTATGAAGGTCTTTAAATTGATATTCACGCACACCACCAGTTGTATGCTATTAAAGTAGAACTCCAGTCAAAACTTTTTGCTTTGTATAAAACTGGAAGGGCATAGACCCTCTAAGGGGGTTTTGTTTTTGCTGCCAGTGTCCTTGTTGAGATTTCCTTTCGCTTTCTGTTGTGGCACCAGGATATGTGAAGGTAATCTACTCAACAGGTTTAAACTACACAAATTAAAGATCTTTTAGAGCAGTGATGGTGAACCTTGGCACCCCAGATATTTTGGAACTGCATTTCCCATGATGCTCAACTACACTGCAGAGTGCATTAGCATCATGGGAAATGTAGTTCAAAAACATCTGGGGTGCCAAGGCTTTGCCATCACTGTTTTAGAGTAACTTTTTCAGGCGTTATTTGTGTTTGCGTGTTTTCATTTTGCGGTGTTACCTGGACAGGAACTATCGCCCCAAACTATCGCCCCAGCAATTCAAACTTGTCATCCAAAAGGATTCCCACTCAAACCAAAAGACAAAAAAATAAAAAAAAAAAAAAATCAGGAACTTCAAGTTAAAGGAAGCAGAAATTTTCCATTATGCCACTTGCCAAAAGTACCAGATTCTGCTGACTGTGAGAGTGGTTAGGTTAAGGGAAATCCAATTCTCCTGGGAACGGATGAGAATCCTGGCAGGTCTGCTTTTTATATGATGATAAGATGAACAGAAGACCAGCCTTCTTACCTCTGAATACCTCTGAGATGATCTTACTGGTGTGGTCATTTCTTTCTTTGGCGAGATAGCCATGGCGGCTTTAGGCTGTTCTTTCTTTGGAGCGATATCCTTGGCTTTAGGCTGCTCACTCTTTGGAGAGATAACCCTGGATTTTCCAGGGCTGGATATTTCCTTCTCTTTTTTCTGTAAGTCATCCTTTTGTTTCAATAGCGCCAGCTTGGAGCTGGTTTTCACTGGAGAAGTCTTCTCCGAAGAGGCTTTGCTTTTGTGTGAAAATAATGGTTCAGACGGTGCATGGGAAGAATTCTTATTTTCTTCTTTAATACCCTTCTCCATTTTTACAGAAGATTCATCTGGTGGACTAGAAGTTCTGCCTATAAAAGAGCATTTCGAGATTATTGGATAAGTCACACAATTTTATCTAGACCACAAAACTGGATGGCACACACTGCTGAAGCAGGGGTCATTGTGGCACTTTAGTACAAAGGCCCTTTAATGGCATTAACTTGCAAATCCCAGATAGCAGAAAGCAATAGAGGGAATAAATTACAGCAATCTTGATTGTGAATGTGCAAATAAAACATCAAGGTCTTCACCATCATCACATTAAAAGTTATAAACTACAAATACGGTTAGTTGACAAAAGGACCTTTCAGGCCAAGAAAATGATCAAAGATGTTACCTCTATTCCCAAGCCACTAGGAAACAAAAAAATGAGGCCATATCACTGACTTACATGTCCTGTCAACATATAAAAGTTTAAGTTCCTATCTGTTTAATAAGCAAAGTTAAAACATAGAGGATAAAGAAATTAAGTAGAGCTTTTAAACCAAAGGAAGAAAATTCCTTTCATTTTCACCTTTGGTCAAAACGGTTTATTTTTTGTCCATTACCTGGAGAAATCCTTTTTTCACCCTTCTCTGGGCTTATTCCAGCAGCTGCTGAGCTTTGCTTCTTCGGGCTGACTTTAATTCCCTATATAATTTAAACATTTAAGCATGTTACTAAGTAAGTAAAAAGTGTATGCACAGCTATATGGCTTCTTTAGTTAGTTACTAGGAAAAAAAAAAAAAAAAAAAAAAAATGTATCTATTTGGGTGAACATTTTTTAAACAAAAACAGATAGAAGGGACGAGTACAGCACTGCGCTAAAAAAAAAAAAAAAGGGAAAATACTAGAATAGCAGCTAACACACCTGTAGACTCAGGGTAAAAGTAATAACCATAAAAAATGAAGAAGTGTAGCGCTATAAGCTCAATGAATATAAACAGTGAATAAATATATCACAATAATATGAGGAATAAATATCCATATGTAGTTAATCTAAACAACTACTAAGTGAAACCATAGTGCAACCGGGATTTAACATTTGCTCTCCAAGCCAGGAAACCAAACCACTAGCAGTAAATTATTCCAGGTAAACTCTGAAATAAGCAGTGAATTTACAAACAAGCCCAATAATTATTGCTAAGCAAGATTTAATTTTTTCAAAGCTCCAGAGAATACTCCACAATAACCATAAAAAGAAAAAAAAAAAAATTAATTCTCACATTAAGAGCTATGAGAACCGAATACAGTTACATGTTAAAATATAGTGGACTATCCATTGTGGAAAATCCATTATTACTTAGAAAACAACCAGATATTGACTTCTCAGCTTTTTTTTCCCCAACTTTGCAAACAGACATTAGTCTAAATTCAAAAGCCAATGCACCAGGAAAAAGATAGGCATTTTTTTAAAAAAAGGTGAGTGGTTTCAGTAGAGTCCAATGTGAACTGAAAACTACCATCACATGGTTAAAATAAAGATATTTGACCTTGTGGTAAAGGAACTAAAAAGGCATAAAATACGTACCTCTTCTCCAACAGTCCAATAGTTGAGGTCCTTCGCCAGCATCTTCTGGCCAGCATCTTCTTTATGCCTCGCCAGGCATAAAATACGTACCTCTTCTCAAACAGTCCAATAGTTGAGGTCCTTCGCCAGCATCTTCTTCGCCAGCATCTTCTTCAGACACACTGATTGGCAGACATGGGAGGACATCACCGAGGAGAATTGTGAACAGGCAGGTAAGTGTATGTTTCTGCAGAAGATACATCGCAGGTCTCTTCTGCGAAAAAGAGCCTTCCTATTTGCAATTTTTTATTTGCTGAGGCCATTTCCACTTTAAGACTTTGTGAATTGAGCCTACTATCTGATTTTTGAACAGGGAAGCGGCAGGCCAATTTACAGTTTCAGACCTGACTATAAAATTGTACAAAAAGTAGAGCGATAAAGCGAAAAGTAAAATAAACAATCAAAAGTGATCATTCCCCTTACCTTAGCCTTTGGTACGTCATCTAGCATTGCTAATGTCCGCGCAAACTCCTCATCTTCATGAAGTTGTCTTTCCAGCTGGGGGAAAAAAAAAAAAAAAAAAAAGAAGACTGAAATCTTAAAAACACAAGTAAAATATTTGTAAAAAATCTGAGTAAATATGGCGCCAACCTGGAGTGAAAATACAGTGAAAAAAACCTGGACCTATATAAGAATGAGAAAATGTGAAGCTACCCCTTTAAGTAGATCCTCCACCTCAAAGCAAAGAAATTTAACGAAAAGTAACACACTACCACACAACCTAACCTTTACAAATAACTATACCATCAAGCAAAAAAAAAAAAAAAAAAAAAAAAAAAAAAAGCAATACAGTTGGTATGACATAATGGGAAAAGATGAAAAATTTTAGCACATTAACGATACAAAGTTCATAACCGGCAGTCATCATCAGGGCTGGACTTACCATTGGGCTTGACTGGGCTTAAGCCCATGGGCCCATGGGCCCCGCAGGCCTCAGCTGAGTGTACTCGGCTAGTTCCGCTCACAGTCATGCCTAGTCCCACCCTATGATGAACATAACACAGGGACTGGGCGTGACTGAGTGGAGCTAGCCGAGTACACTCGGCTATGTATGTATATCAGCGGCGCTCGGCTCCGCTCACAGTCCAGCCATTGGACCGGTGTTATGTCCATCATAGGGCGGGACTGCGAGAGGAGTCGAGAAAAGCCTACAGGAGTCGAGATACACAGGACCGGCTCTGTGTATCTTGGCGGCGCCATATTTAAACTGCAGTGACACTGGCAAGTCACTGCAGTTTAACTGCAGCCTGGGCAAGGCTACAGATGGACACTGATAAAGCTGCAGATGGAGGCTGCAAATGACACTGGACAAGCATGCAGATGGACACTGGACAAGCATGCAGATGGACACTGGACAAGCATGCAGATGGACACTGGACAAGCATGCAGATGGACACTGTGCTGCATTGATGAGCATTTAAATGTAAGTTTTTTTCCTTAAAATTCCTTAAACTCTTATCTTGAGGTTTGCTGATTGGTTATTGCCAGTTACGTAGTGTCTCGTCTACTGCAGTTGAGAAAACCTGTCTGCATTAGACAGTGATGTAATGGCGGACAAACGGTATCAGAGTGGTGCGCTTAAAAGAAAACTAAAGGTTTAAAGTAATGTATAGAAGGTACGGTCCGAAAGTGACTCAAGCCCAGGGGCTCCCACCACCCTAAGTCCTGCCTTGGTCATCATGTATAGCTCCAACCACTGTCTCTTCTGAGAAAAAAGTGCTCATATGATTTCTGCCATTTGTGCTCCACCACTGTGTATACAGAATGCACCCTTACCAGCCATATATATTAAATGTGCTTTTGATAACTTGGGGGTATCGCCTGTTCTCAAATGGCAAATGAGAAGAGCCACACACCTGAAGCCTTATGGAGATAAACCAGCCAATCGCCTCTCGGATTCCTTTACTTTCTCTCCAGCATCCCAGACCCAGAAAAAATTTAAGATTCCAGAATAGTGCAATTCCGTTTTTAAAACTTGAAAATGTTTATGTTGGTGCTGACCTGAACACCTTAAAATGTAAGTACACAATTGTTTTTACTCCTTTTAATAAAAAACGGATAGGCTATTTGGTTAAGAAAACGTTTGAAAACTTACACCTGTCACAGGTATATTTGAAAAGACGAGTGCAGAAGGAATTAAACTGCAATATATGCTGGGTCTGCTCAGAAACAAGTTCATGGTCATATTTGGCTAATTGAGGGGGGATGAAAATGGCAGTCACTTTAAGCCATTTGTTTACCAAATTAGAGACAATAGGCTTTAAAGTGATACTAAACAGCAGTTTAATTTACTTTTTTTTCTTTTTAATAAAATTAATACAAGCACACTTTTTGAATATACAGCTATCATGTGACCCAGCTCTTTCCCAACCTGTGTACAGGGGGGAGCTTCAAGTCAGAAAAAATAAATAAAAGGATTTTTCTTCGGTCAGGGAAAGAAAGGATGCAATTTGCTGCTATGTGAAACAAGAATAGATCCATAGATAACTACCAGAGAAGAAACACAAGGAAAAAAAAAAAAAAAAAAAAAAAGAACAAATCACAAATATTTAGCAATAGTGCAACCCTTATCCTTCCAGCTTCTGCAGTGTTTGACAGCTGATAAACTATGTCTTAGCTAAGGGCAGTTTGCAATCCATTGGCAACAATAGGAAGACAAAGTTCCATCAAGATGTAAACGTGTTGGTCTTGGCTCAGGTCCTCTATTTTTATCTGATGAATAAAAAACACACATACCTAATCTGTTTATTTTATTAAACTTTATTCGGAGTTACAAATCACACCTTATCAGAGCACATTACCAGCAGGTGTGTGTTTTGTAATCAGTGTCATGACAGCCATAAGGGATCGTTCAATGAACACAGAACAAAGCCGGAACCGGAGAGGAAATTGTGTAACAGATAAATGTAGCCTTTCTTTGCAGAAAATGATGATCAATATTAGCCATGAGTGTATTACATTTATTTTCTTATTCTAGGTAATAGGACTTTGCAGTTAGCATAAAGTCAAAGTCATTTATGCACAATGAGACCACATTTAAATTGGCATGGTTGTACAAAAACCATTTTCAAGGCATTCGTATAGGACTTTAAACATGGCGACAAAGCTATCACAACTAATTGTTGGCAACAAAGACATGTCAAACTGGAAAGGAGCAGGAATAAGACATTACCACATGTACATAAATAGAGTCCATCCTGCACTGGTGAATGTGCATTTTGCAGGGGAACATTTTTCACAGAGATATCAATTATACCTAAGTGCAGACTATACACGACCTCACAACATACATCTGAAGCCTGGGTATGTAAATAGCATTGACAAACTAGTCCAGAGCTATCGTTAATCAAGTTAGTGAACTTACTTAAATCCACAAAGTGGAGGGCAAAGTCTACAGAAGTTAATCAGTGCAATTTTGGTCTTGCTCTTTAAAATTTCCTTGGATGTTGGAGGCCCTCCCAGAGAATGCCTAATAAGAGTAGAGTGGTAATGTGCCTATGAGCTTGCCATTTGCAAACAGAAAGACCATTTTAGACCTTCTATGTTAATAGTTGGTACAGTGTAGAAGTGTTGTTAACTTTCAAAGCAAATATCGTCAGACAAATCTACATCAGATATAGACTCCTATCTTCAATCTAAAGACTCACATCCATTCCAGGCAGCTCTTTGTAAATGGAATTGCTTAACACCATTCCTGGAAGGAGAGTGAAGGGAAGATCTGAAACTGATATAGTTTAAAGAAACTATCTGCATGGCTGAAAAGTTCAATTTAAAATTTCTTCAACAGCTATATTTCAGTATTGCACAAAAAAGTTTTAGACAGGTGTAAAAAAAAAAAAAATGCTGTAAATTAAGAATGCTTTCAGAAATAGAAGTGTTTAGTTGAATCTATTTATCATTATTAGCAAAACGGAAAGTAAATGAACAGAAGAGAAATCCGAATCAAATCAATATTTGGTGTGACCACCCTTTACCTTCAAAACGGCATAAATTCTTCTGGCTCGGTTAACATTGCCGCGACTTGGGATCCGACTTTTGAGACCCCAAAGTCACATGACATGTGAAATCCCAAGTTGGTCAGTGAGAGCTGTCCTAATTAGCACTACTGAAGTCACTCCGACTTTAGAAAAGGTTCCTGTACTACTTCAAGGCTATCCAACCTGTGCCCATAGAGTTTAATAGAAGTAGCGTCCAAGTCGGATCCTCATATTGATGTGATTTAGATCCGACATTACAGGAAGATTACCCAGGCATTCCCTGCGGTGTAGCCGCTCCCACAGTTCAGGCATGAAAATCCCTTCAAAGTGGCATTAAAGTCGCCAGCAAATTGCCTGTCAAAGTTGCACCATAAGTCAAGCGACTTTCAGGTCGCAGTAGTGTGAACCAAGCCTCTAGGTACACTTGCACACAGTTTTTAAGATTGCTCAGCAGGAAGGTTTTTCCAAACATCTTGAAGAACAAACCACAGATCTTCTGTGGATGTAGGCTGCCTGAAATCCTTCTATCTCTTCATTAAATCCCAGAAGGACTTGAGGATGTTGGAATCAGGGCTTTGTGGGGGCCATACCATCACTTCCAGGACTCCTTGTCCTTTACACTGAAGACAGTACTTAATGACATTGGCTGTATGTTTGGAGTCGTTGTTCTGCTGCAGAATAAATCTGGGGCCAGTCACACGCCTCCCTGATGGTATGGCATGATGGATAAGCAGCTGCCTGTTTTTCACAGCACTGAGGACACCATTTATCCTGACAAAATCTCCAACCCTATTTGCAGAAATGCAGCCCTAAGTCTGCAAGGAACCTCCAACATGTTTCACTGTTGCCTGCAGACACTCATTGTATCGCTCTCAAGCCCTTCACAAACTGCCTAATGCTACAGCCAAACATTTAAAATGTTGACACATCAGAGAGCACCTGCTGCCTTTTTTTTTGGCACCTTAGTTACTATGTTTTCGCACATGGCTAAATCGCTTAGCCTTGTTTCCAAATAGCAGCAGGTGTTCTGAGCTGAGGAGTCCAAATCTGAAATATTTGGCTGTAGCACAATGCAGTTTGTTCGAAGGGCTGGAGAGTACAAGGAGTGTCTGCAGGCAACAGTGAAGCATGGCGGAGGTTTCTTGCAAGTTTGGGGCTGCATTTTTGCAAATGGAGTTGGAGATTTGGTCAGAATCAAACACAGGCAGATACTTATCCATCATGCCATACCATCAGGGAGGCATGAAATTTATTCTGCAGCAGGACAACAACCTCAAACATACAGCCAATGTCATTAAAGGGGTTGTAAACCTTTGTGTTTTTTTCACCTTAATGCATCCTATGCATTAAGGTGAAAAAACACCCGTCAGTGACCGGCCCCCGTTTTACTTACCTGAGCCCTCGAACTTGACAGGCGGGGACGCGCTCTCTCTCTGCCCGGGGTTCTCGGCTTGACTGGATAGACTAATAGTGCAGCCGTTGGCTCCCGCTGCTGTCAAATCCAATGACACAAGTGCCGGGGGGCGGGGCCGAGTCCTGCATTCGGCTTCTATGGACGTGCTATGGAATCGCTTCTCCGAGGGGGGTTATCAGATGTAGGGAGGAGCCGCCGGGGGACCCCAGAAGAGGAGGTTCGGGGCCACTCTGTGCAAAACGAGCTGCACAGTGGAGGTATGTTTGTTATTTTTTTTTTTATTTACCTTTACAATCATTTTAAGTACGGTCTTCAGTGTAAAGAACAACAAGGAGTCCTGGAAGTGATGGTTTGGGCCCCACAGATCCCCGATCTCAGAATCATTGTGTCTGGGATTACATGAAAAGACAGAAGGATTTCAGGCAGCCTAAATCCACAGAAGATCTCTGGTTAGTTCTCCAAGATGTGTGGAACAATCTACATTTCAAAGTCCTTCAAAAGCTGTATGCAAGTGTACCGAGAAGAATCGATGCTGTTTTGAAGGCAAAAGGCCGGCCACAACAAATAGCGATTTGATTTTCGGTTCTGTTCATTTACTCATGTTGTTAATTGATAAAAATAAAACTATTAACACTTCTATTTCTCAAAGCAGTCTTAATTTACAGCATTTTTCCTAAGGCTTTTGCACAGTACTGTACATCTACGTCAGAGATGTTCAGCATCACCTGCAGATACATGTGTTTTGGACATGCTCCTATGTGATCAAATTTTGGAACCAAGTGTTTAGATTCCTGGAAACACCCCCTAGCTTTTCAGGGACCCAAAAAATCCCAAGATTGGCTGCCTAGGTTTAATAGATGAATACAACCTGTCCAATGAGCAAAAATTTAGAAAAAATGTTGAATTAGTTGCACTATACATTATTTTATGCAAGAAAAAATATTAAATTAGAATAGCACTCCACTTAGGTTTACCCAACTAAAGAGGCTTACTGATGCCCAAATTCAAAATAGTATACAATAACAGAGCTTGTCCCCCAAACATTTTACAAGATTTGGCTACTTTGGACTTATGCACTTGGTAATCCAGCCTGGAGGGCTAATGTTGGGAATGCTTTATCCCTTCCATCAGGGATTTAACTCATTATGTGGTATAAGTTTAAATATACATTGTCCTAGCTTAACTATGCAGGTTCGAATTGAACGAGTGTGTGCATGTGGTATTGTTTCTGCTGACACACCTGCAAGCATGCAATGGGCCAGTTGACATTTAAAAGTAAAACACCAATAGCAGAAAAAAAAAAAAAGTTTTCAAAGTCTGCAGATAACCACCTAGATACTTTTGCAAAAATTATGGAGCAGTTGTTTTAGGGACACAATGGCACATTTATTTGGTTCTAATATGGTTGCTTCTACTGTTCAATGAAAATATGGGTGGTCAGCATCAACAATTCTCCCTATATGGTAAATGTAACCACTACTGTGAACGGTCAAACATTCTGCAGATTAAGCCACTCAGACAGTTCAGTGTGCATAATTTGGACAGCTGCAGCTATAAAAGGAGACGGACAACTCTTTTACATCGCTAAAAAAATTCATCAGGTGCAGAGAGAGAATTTCATCTTACATTGGTTGTCAGTGGAAATGTTGGTCTGAATGCTACCCTTACAGACAGCTTAAAAAAATAATAAATAAAAAACACACATGGATGGCATGCTGCTGGCTCTGTCAAGTGGTATGGTCCCTTGGCCTATGCAGCCACCATCAAACGGGGAGGTCAGCCAGCCATAGCTCAAAGAACCCACAGCAACCCCTGAAGGAACCCTAGGGTTTCACTGAAGTCCAGTTGAGAATGGCTGGTATTTCCCTGTAAATTTAGAAGGAAACCATTACCAAGCCATTTCTTGTATGCATTTCAAAGAGATTTTAGATGAATTAGCTTAATAAATTGCTTTTACTCACCTCTTCATCTTCTGCAAGCTGTAACTGTCTAGCAATAGCTTCATCATCCATTGAAGAGTCAGCACTGCTTTTCCGAGGCTGTACATTGGGGAAAAGACAATAGTTAAAAACTAACAATTACTGAAAATGTATGAAATATATAAAATGAAAGGGAAAATTAGTTAATTGTTCATAGAATTGTAATAGTAATATTATGGCTGTCATTTTCCTACAGTGGAAAGGTGCACCTGTTTAAAGTCCATACTTAATCAGACCTAAAAACCATTTACCCTTCCCATTTTAGCCATGTATTGACTAGACCCTCACAATTAGCTGTGATTGCTATGGTAATTATCCGAGTATACAGTACAATAAAACAGAAGCTAAAGTAGTCTATGGTCAGAATGTTAAAGCAGAACTAAACTCTCTCAATCAACATAACCAATTTTAATCCTTATGCTGCTAGATAGGAAGGTATACTCTCTACTTGTTTTACCCCACTTTTTTTTTTTTTTTTGAGGTGCAGCTTTTTCAGCTAAGCACACCCTCCTGCTTGCATGCCTGAGTTGAGAGCACAAGGATTCCAAGAAGTGCTACAGGAATCATCTTGCCCCTACTAAAGGTGGCCAGGACTAGAATGGCTAGGCGGGTGTTTTTAAAAGTGATTTCTCAACAAAATAAAACATGGAGAGATAGATAGATGGGAGAGTTTGAATTGGATAATAAAAATTAACTAAGCAGGGTTTTTAGTTAGTGGTGCCAAGGATGAGCTCAAGCGTGTTTGCAACCGCATGTGCAGAGGCCGCCAGGAAGTCGGCACTGCACAGCACTAATCACAGGCAGCGAGACATTTCCCGATCTCTGCAGCCGCAGATCGGGAAAATGTCTCACTGCTTATGATAAGCACTCCGCATTGCATATCGTAAAATTTGATATACTTCATTTTACCAACAAACTCTAAAACCACCTAAACACAAAAAGGGAATTCGTAACCCAAGACAATAATCATTCCTGACATGCTTACATACTACAGGGCAAGCGGTATCTGTTGCTTTCCACTTTTCTCCCCACGCACCCATTAACCACTTATGGACTAAGCCACTTTTTGAGATTTGTTGTTTACAAGTTAAAAACTTGTAAATTACTTAGAACCTCTAAACATTATACATTTTTTTTTCTAACACCCTAGAGAATAAAATGGCGGTCATTGCAATACTTTCTGTAACACCGTATTTACGCAGCAGTCTTACAAGTGCACTTTTTTTTTTTTTTTTTAATTCAAAAAAGTAAAATTTAGCCCATTTTTTTTTTTATATTGTGAAAGATAATGTTACGCCGAGTAAATTGATGTCACGCTAAGAGTGTGTGTGTGTGTGTGTGTGTGTATATATATATGATAGCTATATATATCTATATACATACTCACACATACAGTCATGGGTGAAATTGTTGGCACCCCAGAAATTTTTCCAGAAAATCAAGCATCTCTCACAGAAAAGTATTGCAGTAACACGTTTTGCTATACACATGTTTATTCCCTTTGTGTGTAGTGGAACAAAACAAAAAAAGGGAGGAAAAAAAAGCAAAATCGGACATAATGTCACACAAAATTCCAAAAATGGGCTGGTCAAAATTCTTGGCACCCTTTCAAATTTGTGGATAAATAAGATTGTTTCAAGCATGTAATGCTCCTTTAAACTCACCTGGGGCAAGTAACAGGTGTGGGCAATATAAAAATCACACTTGAAAGCAGATAAAAAGGAGATAAGTTCACTTAGTCTTTGCATTGTGTATGCCACACTAAGCATGGATAACAGAAAGAGAACTGTCTGAGGACTTGAGAACCAAAATTGTGGAAAAATATCAACAATCTCAAGGTTACAAGTCCATCTCCAGAGACCTAGATTTACCTTTGTCCACAGTGCGCAACATTATCAAGAAGTTTGCAACCCATGGCACTGTAGCTAATCTCTCTGGGCGTGGACGGAAGAGAAAAATTGATGAAAGGTCCAGGATAGTCTGGATGGTGGATAAGCAGCCCCAAACAAGTTCCAAAGAAATTCAAGCTGTTCTGCAGGCTCAGGGACCATCAGTGTCAGCGCGAACTATACGTCGACATTTAAATTAAATGAAACACTATGGCAGGACCACACTGCTGACACAGACATAAAAAAGCAAGACTACAGTTTGCCAAAATGTACTCGAGTAAGCCAAAATCCTTCTGGGAAAACGTCTTGTGGACAGATGAGACCAAGATAGAGCTTTTTGGTAAAGCACATCATTCTACTGAAATATGGTGGAGGTTCAATTATGTTTTGGGGTTGTTTTGCTGCCTCTGGCACTGGGTGCCTTGAATGTGTGCAAGC
This sequence comes from Aquarana catesbeiana, assembly GCF_042186555.1. Lineage (NCBI taxonomy): Eukaryota > Metazoa > Chordata > Amphibia > Anura > Ranidae > Aquarana > Aquarana catesbeiana. The sequence continues at coordinate 837,230,144 of NC_133324.1, read as the reverse complement.
CATCATGAAATCTGAGGATTACCAAAGGATTTTGGGTCGCACTGTAGAGCTCAGTGTCAGAAAGCTGGGTTTGCGTCCGAAATCTTGGATCTTCCAGCAGGACAATGACCCCAAACATACGTCAAAAAGCACCCACAAATGGATGGCAACAAAGCGCTGGAGAGTTCTAAAGTGGCCAGCAATGAGTCCAGATCTGAATCCCATTGAAAACCTGTGGAGAGATCTTAAAATTGCTGTTGAGAAAAGGCGCCCTTCCAACAAGAGAGACCTGGAGCAGTTTGCAAAGGAAGAGTGGTCCAAAATTCCAGATGAGAGGTGTAAGAAGCTTATTGATGGTTATAGGAAGCGACTGATTTCAGTTATTTTTCCAAAGGGTGTGCAACCAAATATTAAGTTAAGGGTGCCAAGAATTTTGACCAGCCCATTTTTGGAGTTTTGTGTGACATTATGTCCAATTTGCTTATAGCCTAGGCCATCTTTATATAGAGCAACAATTCTTTTTTTTTTTTCAGATCCTTAGAGAGTTCTTTGCTATGAGGTGCCATGTTGAACTTCCAGTGACCAGTATGAGAGATAGCAATAACACCAAATTTAACACACCTGCGATCTTGTAACACCGAGTTACATGACACTGGGGAGAAAAAATAGTCAATTGGGCCCAATTTGGACATTTTCACTAAGGGGGGTACTCACTTTTTTTTGCCATCGGTTTAGACATTAATGGCTGTATGTGGAGTTATTTTGAGGGGACAGCAAATTTACACTGTTATACAAGCTGTACACTCACTACATTACAGCGGTGTGTCATTTCTTCAGTGTTGTCACATGAAAAGATATAATACAATATTTACAAAAATGTGAGGGGTGTACTCACTATTGTGAGATACTGTATATATACACACTCACCTGCATCTGTCCCCTGCTGGCTCTAAGACTGAGAACTGAGTGAACAAAGACCGCTGGGGTCTCAGTGTTCCATGAGCTGGTGACTGTCATTCACTGGCTCTCTGCTCTGCCCCTCCAGTGCTCACTGGAGTGCTAAGCTGTAGAGGAGGCGGGAGGGCTTGGCTCAGCCTCTCAGTAGCTTGCTGAGAGGCTGAGCCAGCTACCGGTCCAGGCTTTTGGGTGGATCCCGACCATATGGTCAGGATCTTTTTAGAGTCTGGACCAGCTCTGTGACATCAGCCGACAAGGGGTCACAGGAGTGCAGAACGAACTGCACTCTTGTGATCCCCAGGAGAAGTATAGCCAAAAGAGCTTTGGCTATACTTCTCCTTTAAGATATAAGATATATATAGAGCTTTGGCTATACTTCTCCTTTAAGATATAAGATATATATAGAGCTTTGGCTATACTTCTCCTTTAAGATATACTGTAACTATAGAAAAGAAAGAAAGCTCAAGATCTAAATGGAGAGCCATGTAAACCTCATCGTTACAGGAAAAACAGCTCTGACCACAATTTATACCCATAGGAGTCTAATGTTTTATCACACTTCTGCATAGTCAAGGAAAGCTCAGTACCTCTTCTTTCTTAGCTTCCACAAGTTTCTTGTTGGATCGTTTAATGTTGCCCATGCCAAAGAAATCCACCGCAGATGTACACATTCGCTTTTCTGGGGTTTTGACTTTGGCTGGGGCATGGCTTTTGGTGGCTGTGACTTGAGGCTTTGCAGGGAGGGGAAAGGCAGATCTCCCATTTTCTTTTGGTTTCTTTTTCAAGGTTTCAAAGTCTTCTTCATCTAGAATTAGAGTATCACAGTTTGTATTGAAGCATATCAGGAAGGGTGTTGAAATGGCAAAAGAATCACTAAAACAATCTTACAACATATTAACCATTACTCAAGCATCCAGAACGGTAAAGTAACCCTTAAATGAATGATGATTTTAGTTGTGGTATAGTATTATCTACAGAGAAAAAAAAAAACAAGCAACAAGAGTTCCAGATCAGCATCTAGCCTTTGGGGAAATAGTAGCTGAATGCAAATGCAAGAAATAAATAAATCCTAGGTAGACTTATAATCATCGTGGCTAATGATATGTTAGAGCTTATGTAGACAGGCACCAATGGTTCCCTCTGGAGGAGAAGTGGAATTCTCAGACAGTGTCCAAAGAGTTCTTTTGGCCCTAGGACAGCACAGCCTGATGCAAAATAGATACGGCAAGTTTGATTAATTTGAACTTGCCTTTGTGCAGTTGTGAAAATGTAGTTTTGGTCAGCAGGCCCAGAAGAGTTTAGAACAAAAATAAAAATAAATAGCTGTGACAAGCTGTGTTTGAAGAAGAAACCTTCCAATTAGATAATAAAGATATCATAAGAACAACAACCTTCATACTGCTCTGGAAAGAATGTTTTCTGCATAAGTGAGTCCGATAAAGCCCCACTGCTAAACACAGTCGACCCTGGATTTGCATATGGTATGGCTTATTTTTGTCACTGGTTGCTTAACCTCCCTGGCGGTATTCCCGAGCATGACTCGGGGTTGATTTTCTCTGCCAGGAGCAGTAACCCCAGGGTAACATTGCAGAGCTTTCAGCGGAGTCCCTTACCTTCCCCTGGCGATCCAGCGACGTTCTCCACTGTGATCACTGGCGAGAGCGGCATCTGACTTTCTGGTTCCGTTCCCTGCAAGCAGCAGCGGTGCATGGGAGCGGTACTGGGTGGGAAATTCAAAAGTGAACACACACACATTCGAGACACATACACACATATAAAAGAGGTGATACATTGTAATCTGAGAGGATTACACTGTATCACCTCATATCTGACACTTGATCACTGTACAGTGCCCCTTGCCTGCCATTTTACTGTCATTTGTGCCCATAAAATATTTATAACATGGCATCAAAAAAGTACCACTTTTCTACAAAAGCACTTTTGGACCAGTTGAGTGACAGCAACACGGAGTTGCTCGCAAAACTGAGCGATAGGGAGTCGTGGGGAGATTTGTCGTCTGACACTGATCTGTCAAGTGACAACGGTGATGATCCTGCACCATGTGCGCACTGGGTGCCCTATTGACTGCGATAAGGACCAGGTAGCGCCCCCAAGATTCCCCATCACTGGATCACCTGGGATGAAGGTAGATGTTGAGCGTTACCTGCAATTATTCCTCACTGAGGAGGTAATTGAAAAAATTGTCACAGAGACAAATCGCTACCAAGAGCAGCAATCTGCTACACTGCATGCCAGGTTTTCCAGAAGCAGAAAGTGGGAACCGGTGACCAAAGAGGACATCTGGCAGTTTCTGGGACTCATCACTCTTCAGGGGGTGGTGGGGAAACTCAGAAATGGTACGGGACCACCAATAAGTTACTGGCCACTCCGTTTTTTGGCACCGTGATGTCAGAAAACCGGTTTTCCCTCATCATGAACTATTTCCACGTCACGAACAATGAAGAATTTGATGAGGTCACGCATCCTGCGCCCAAACTAAAAATACCTCTGGGAGGTATGCCAAATTATTGTGACCAATTTCCAGCAGACCTACGTGCCAGAAAGGGACGTCAGCGTGGATGAAAGTTTGATGGCCTACAAAGGACGCCTAAGCTGGATACAGTTTATTGTATCCAAAAGAGCGCGGTTTGTCATCAAATCCTACATGCTCTGCGAGTCATCCACTGGGTACATCTGGAATTTGGTCATTTACACCGGTAAAGGCACGAAGTTCAACCCCAGGTACAGCGGCTATGGTATGGCCACATCATCTGTCTTTACACTACTGGAGCCATTGCTGAACCAGGGATATTGTGTGACCATGGACAATTTCTACACGTCTCCGGAACTGTATGAGGTTTTGCTACAAAACAAGACTGATGCGTATGGTAGCGTTAGGCCTAACCGTCGTGACATGCCATCTATGTTTGCCAAGAAAAAACTAAAAACCGGAGAAATGGTTGCCTGGCAGAAGGGTAAGATGATGGCAATGAGATGGCGAGACAAGAAGCACGTGTGTCTCATGAGTACTGTGCACAATACCGCCACTGCTATGGTCCACACAAAAAGGTGGGAAAGATGTGCTGAAGCCGCAAGTCGTGATAGACTATAACAACACAATGGGAGGTTGTCGACAGAGCCGATCAGGCAATGACATTTTATCTGGCTATGCGCAAACAGCAAAAAAAATATCAGAAGATTTTCAGGCATCTTCTGGAACAATGCCTTTGGAACGCATATATCCTGTACAGAGCAAAGAGTGACAAGCCTCTTGGTTCATTCTAATTTTATCTAGAAGGTGGCTGAGCAGATTTTTGTCAACCACCAGACGCCATCAGTAGCTGTGAACAGACCAGGACGACGTGCTGTTGACGTTGCAAACCCAGAACGCCTGACTACTTGTCACTTTATGGACTACACATACCGCCAACAGCAAAAAAGGCAGCACCTACCAGGATGTGTGTGGTTTGCTATTCAAAGAGAGATGGCAATGGAAAGAAAGTCTGAAAAGAAAGCAGGTTCCATTGTCCTGACTGTGACGTCGGACTTTGTACTGTACCTGGTTTCAAAATTTATCACACTCAGGATGTTTATTGAATTTTCTTTGTTTGACAAATTTCATTATTTTGTATTACATTATCACATCTGGGATGTCTACTAGAGTCATGTTTGGTCAGGTTTAAGTAAGTAATTACTAAGCATTGCAGGCCTACAAAACATAACACCAAATTTCCATGCAAAAAATTGTACCGCTTTTGGTACAAAATTCCTGACATAATCATACCGCCAGGGAGGGTAAGACAGAATGCAAAAGCTACAGACACAAGTTCTCTCAGGATGGATGCAATAGTCTCTCTCTCTCTCTCTCTCTCACACACACACACACACACACACACACACACACACACACACACACACACACACCATAGTAGATTGTCAAAATGCAATACTTGACCTTCACTTACTTTTTTTGTACATTTTACACTCAGTGGTAATTTTATTAGGTATGCCTCTCCAATACTAAACTAGATCCACGCTGAATAAATTACATTAAAGCTAAACTGCAGGCAGATAATAAAAATTAAGTTTTTTTTTTTTTTTTTGGTCAGCAATTTACGCCTCATGGGCACAAATGTCCATTTACATATTGTGCAGAACGAGAACACGGGACTACATTTTTGCACATAAGCATATATACGTGAAAATGCACGTAAATATGCACAAATGCATAGAAAAAAAAAAAAAACACACCTCTGAATAAGATGCTCAAACAGGAGTATTATGTGCAAGAGGCCTAATACATTATGCATTTTTTTTCATGCAAGAAGAGCAATATCAGAATTTAACTTGGCATTAGGCTCTCGCAGTCCTAGTAGAGCGGATTTCTAGCATAAGTGAAAGAAGCAGCATAAGGAGCTATTTAGTTAATTAGTTCTGACAAGGACCAAGCTCACAGGAGTAGGCAGCAGATCAGGAGAGCAATGAGCATATCACAGTGCTGCCTCTCTTTCACTGTCCAGTGACAGGTTGGGGGCTGGTCTAAGACAGCCTGAGTTCAGAGGAAGTAAGCTGAACGATTCTGGCAGTAATAAACCTGCGAGACTAAAGAGCTCTAGAGGGTGGAAAGAAATACTGTTAACAGCTCTGGATTGAAGGGGAGTACTGCAGCAAGGGCTACTTTTATTTTATCTTTTATTGGGCTATTCAATCTCTATCTGGAGTTCTGGTTTAACTTCTAGATATGTCAACTACAAATTCATGCTGCAGACCTGTTTCATTTCTCATCACCTTTCTCAAAGGTGATCTGTTGGATTGGAGCTGGGGACTGTGCAACGATAAACATGTTCAGTCTGATTTGCATGCCTTGTGATATGGTACATTTCCCTGATGCAATCCACCACTAGGTAACAGGGTAGGCTGTGGCTAGAAAGTAATGCTCAGGGTCACCAAACATACCATATATTACCAAAAGTATTGGGATGCCTGCCTTTACAAGCACATGAACTTTATTGGCATCCCAGTCTTAGGCCGTAGGGTTCAGTATTGAATGAATGAATTAATAACTTGTATAGCGCTACATATGCAAACTAAATTGCCTCAAGGCGCTTTGCCACCAGTGTCCATCTGGATCTTCAGAAGAGATGGGTCTTGAGCTTCTTCCTGAAGGCCAGATGTTTTTTTTCCCAAGCGGATGTCCGCGAGCAGAGCGTTCCATAGCTGAGGACCTCAGACTGCGAACCTTTGTTCGCCTTTTGATTTATAACGGGTCTTAGGGATGTGGAGGAGGTTCTGATTAGCTGACTGGACTTCCTTTGTGTATTGACACTCCCAGCAGGTGCACCGAGTGCTCCACAATATACAGTGGGGACAGAAAGTATTCAGACCCCCTTAAATTTTTCCCTCTTTGTTATATTGCAGCCATTTGCTAAAACCATTTAAATTACTTTTTTCCTCAATGTACACACAGCACCCTATTTTGACAGAAAAACACAGAATTGTTGACATTTTTACAGATTTATTAAAAAACAAAAACTGAAATATCACATGGTCCTACGTATTCAGACCCTTTGCTGTGACAGTCATATTTAACTCAGGTGCTGTCCATTTCTTCTGATCATCCTCGAGATGGTTCTACACCTTCATTTGAGTCCAGCTGTGTTTGATTATACTGATTGGACTTGATTAGGAAAGCCACACACCTGTCTATATAAGACCTTACATCTCACAGTGCAAAGATCACTGTGGCTGAGCTCCAGAGATGCAGTCGGGAGAAAGTTGTAGAAAGTCAACCATCACTGCAGCCCTCCACCAGTCTGGGCTTTATGGCAGAGTGGCCAGATGGAAGCCTCTCCTCAGTGCAAGACACATGAAAGCCTGCATGGAGTTTGCTAAAAAAAAAAAAAAACACCTGAAGGACTCCAAGATGGTGAGAAATAAGATTCTCTGGTCTGATGAGACGAAGATAGAACTTTTTGGCCTTAATTCTAAGCGGTATGTGTGGAGAAAACCAGGCACTGCTCATCACCTGTCCAATACAGTCCCAACAGTGAAGAATGGTGGTGGCAACATCATGCTGTGGGGGGGGGGGGGGGGTTTCAGCTGCAGGGACAGGACGACAATCGAAGGAAAGATGAATGCGGCCAAGTACAGGGATATCCTGGACAAAAACCTTCTCCAGAGTGCTCAGGACCTCAGACTGGGCAGAAGGTTTACCTTCCAAAAAGACAATGACCCTAAGTACACAGCTAAAATAACGGAGTGGCTTCACAACAACTCCGTGACTGTTCTTGAATGGCCCAGCCAGAGCCCTGACTTAAACCCAATTGAGCATCTCTGGAGAGACCTAAAAATGGCTGTCCACCAACGTTTACCATCCAACCTGACAGAACTGGAGAGGATCTGCAAGGAGGGATGGCAGAGGATCCCCTTATCCAGGTGTGAAAAACTTGTTGCATCTTTCCCAAAGACTCTTGGCTGTGTTAGATCAAAATGGTGCTTCTACTAAATACTGAGCAAAGGGTCTGAATACTTAGGACCATGTGATATTTCAGTTTCTTTTTTAATAAAATCGGCAAAAATGTCAACAATTCTGTGTTTTTCTGTCAATATGGGGTGCTGTGTGTACATTAATGAGGAAAAAAAATGAACTTAAATGATTTTAGCAAATGGCTGCAATATAACAAATTGTGAAAAATTTAAGGGGGTCTAAATACTTTCCGCCCCCACTGTATTTCTGCAACTCTTCTAGGAAGGATGTCCACAAGGTTTAGGAGTGTGTTTATGGGAATGTTTGACCATTCTTCCAGATGCATATTTAGGAGGTCCGGCACTGATGTGGATGAGAAGGAATGGCTTGCAGTCTCCACTCGAATTCATCCCAAAGGTTTTCTATCGGGTTGAGGTCAGGACTCTGTACAGGCCAGCGAAGCTCCTCCGCTCCAAACTCACTCATTCCAGTCTTTATGGACCTTGTTTGTTAACTAGTGCACAGTCATGTTGGAACAGAAAGGGGCCATTCCAAACTGTTCTCACAAAGTCGGGAGCATGAAATTGTCCAAAATTTCTTGGTACGCCTTAAGGAGTTCCCTTCTCTGGAACTAAGGGGCCAAGCCCAACCCCTCAAAAACAACCCCACACCATAATCCCCCCTCCACCAAATAATTTGGACCAGTGCACAAAGCAAGGTCTATAAAGACATGGATGAGAGAGTTTGGGGTGGAGGAACTTGACTGGACTGCACAGAGTCCTGACCTCAACCCGATAGAACACCTTTGGAATGAATTAGAGCGGAGACTGCAAGCCAGGCCTTCCTGTCCACATCAGTGCCTGACCTCACAAATGCGCTTCTGGAAGAATGGTCAAACATTCCCATAGACCTACTCCTAAACCTTGTGGACAGTCTTCCCAGAAGAGTTGAACCAAGACCAGGATGCCATTAAAGTTCATGTGCATGTAAAAGTTAGGCGTCAATACTTTTAGTAATATAGTGTATGCAGTAGAGATGCACTGAAACTTCAGCATACCTAAAATGGCATTTCTGCATTTTTCACATAAAGAAAAATGGTACCGATAAAGGCCCCAAAAACATGCGTGATTTTACTGTGCTTATGGCGTGTTTTTCATGGGTCATGTGACTCAAAAGCGGAATTAAACACATAACGTGTAAGTTATTGATTCGTTCTTGCGGAGTTTTCAATGCATTTCAACGGGGATGTGTATTTTTTTTTTTTTTTAACTGACCAAAAACGCAGCAGGCAGATTGTTAACACCACAACAGAAGTGCAACGGATCAGTGTGAAGACATGCATAGAATTTAAAGGGATGCATTTTTCTTGAGTTTTTCTTGCGCTAAAAGTGCCATTAATGGCCAAAAAATTCATATTCATTTAAATTAATTATATTAATTTAAAAAGTCGAACACAATTATATATATATATAAATATATATGTTTTTTGTTTTTTAACTTTTAGTTTCGGCCAAATGCATCCTGAAATTTTGGTTTAAGATTTTCATTCTGTGCACCTCCAATATGTAGGCATGCTTTTATTTCATGGGCCTAAAGAGGAATACACACTGAGGAAAAAAATCCATATGAGGCACGATCATTCGGTTTTTTTTTTGTATAGTGTATACACAATTTAGAAGCCTTAAGACAGGATGGACCCATAGATACATGCAATGAATGCCTGACACAACCATCACTAATGAATGCCTGACACAACCATCACCACTGTTTCCAGTGTACACACACTAATTTTGGTCATTTACTTTTTTTTTTTTTAATGACCAGAAGAAATAATGCAAGTCTTGCTCAAGAAGATCTTACAGAAAGTGCCTCTGACCACCATACAAGCTCGATATCATCCCATTTAACTGGCCCAAAACAGGAAGAATTTACTGCTGCCTTATTATGACATGACTCCCTTTTATAATTGTATGCTCCATGAGCAGGGCCCTCCAAATCCTTCACTATTGTACTGTACAAATTGTTGGTGCTATATAAATCCTGAATAATAATAATAATAATCTCTGGCTACCAAGGGCATTATAAGTATCTTGTGTCAGTGCATCCATCCTGAAAGTATTCACAGCGCTTCAATTATTATATCCATCCTTGCAATGTTTTCTACAACTTGATTGATACAACTCTGTTGGTTGGACATGATTTGGAAAGGCACACATCTGTCTATATAAAGGTCCCACAGTTAACAGTGCATGTCAGAGCACAAACCAAGACATGAAGTCAAAGGAATGGTCTGTAGACGTCTGAGACAGGATTGTATGGAGGCAGAAATCTGGGGAAAGGTACATAAAAATTTCTGCAGAATTGAAGGTCCCAATGATCACAGTGGCCACCCGTAAATGGAAGAAATTTGGAACCACTAGGACTCTTCCTAGAGTGGGCCGCCCTGGCCAAACTGAGCGATTGGGGAAGAAAGGCCTTAGTCAGGAAGGTGACCAAGAACCCTATGGTCACTCTGACAGAGCTCCAGCGTTTCTCTGTGGAGAGGGGAGAACCTTCCAGAAGAACAACCATCTCTGCAGCACTGCACCACTCCACCAATCAGGCCTGTAAGGTAGAGTGGATGGACGGAACTCACTTCAGTAAAAGGCACATGACAGCCCGCCTGGAGTTTTCCAAAAAGACATCTGAAGGACTCTCAGACCATGAGAAACAAAAAATTCTCTTTGAAGAACTCTTTGGCCTGAATGACAAGCGTCATGTCTGGAGGAAACCAGGCACTGCTCATCACCTGGCCAATACATCTATACAGTGAAGCACGGTGGTGGCAGCATTATGCTGTGGGGATGTTTGTCAGCGTCAGGAACTGGGAGACTAGTCAGGATCAAGGGAAAGATGAATGCAGCAATGTACAGAGACATCCTTGATGAAAACCCGCACCAGAGTGCTCTAGATCTCAGACTGGGGCAAAGGTTCATCTTCCAACAGAACAACAACCCTAAGCACACAGCCAAGATAACAAAGTGTGGCTACAGGACAACTCTGTGAATGTCCTTGAGAAGCCCAGCCAGAGCCCAGACTTGAACATTATTGACCATCTCTGAAGAGATCTGAAAATGGCTGTGTACCAACGCTCTCTATCCAATCTGATAGAGCTTAAGAGGTCTTGCAAAGAAGAATGGGAGAAACTACCCAAAAATAGGTGTGCCAAGCTTGTAGCATCATACTCAGAAAGACTTGAGGCTGTAATTGGTGCATCAACACAGTACTGAGCAAAGGCTGTGAATACTTATGAATATTTTTTATTTTTAATACATTTGCAAAGATTTCAAACAAACTTCTTTAATGTTGTCACTATGGGGTATTGTTTGTAGAATTTTAAAGGGTTTGTAAACCCTCGTGATTTTCACCCTAAGGCATCCTATGCATTAGGGTGAAAAAACTTCTGACACTGACCAGCCCCCCCCCCCAGTTCACCCGTTTTACTCACCGGAGATCTTCGTTCCCTCAGGAACGCGCTCTTCCTCTCTGGACGGGGTTCTCGGCTCTTGATTGGATAGAATGATAGCAGTGCAGCCATTGGCTCCCGCTGCCGTCAATCAAATCCAGTGACGCTGGGGCCGAGTCCAGCATTGTGTGTCTATGCACGCAAATGCTAGACTCAGGAGCGCGCTCGCAAGGTAAGCCCCATGGAGAGCGCTTCTCCCAAGGAGTTTACCGATGCGAGGAGGAGCCACGAGCACCACCAGGGGGACCCCAGAAGACGGTGATCAGGGCCACACTGTGCAAAGCGAACTGCACAATGGAGGCAAGTATGATTTTTTTTCTTTTTTACAACAAACACATAGGTTTACAATCAATCACTTTAAGGAAAAGAATTAATTTAATCCATTTTGGAATAAGGCTGTAACATAACAAAATGTGGAAAAAGTAAAGCGCTGTGAATACTTTTCGGATGCACTGTACATATTTCACTCATATCCCGTCTGACATATGTGCAATAAGGAATATTTATACGTGCGCACACACACATTTAGCAGAACATTATCCTGAACCAGTAGAATGGAGGACACTGTACGTCAGAAATCAGATTATCCGTTACATACACATTCATCTTCCATTATTGGTATTACCTACATAACAATCGCTTATCACTTGCTAAGCCTCATGGTTTCGTCTTGATGAAGAAAAAAAATTGCGTACATGGTAATGCAAATAGGTACACCTCTGTTTGTTTCTAGTACATTTTGTGCATTGCTTCTAGATTTGGTTAAAGTAGACAGGCAAACAATATTTTTGGGAACACAATTACAGCAACTCACGAAGTAATAACGTGCAGAGCCGCTTATGTGCAATCAAAGGTAATATAGCCGGTCCATCAATCTACTTGCTAATACGGCACATGATTCTTTAATTAATGACTCATGGCTGACTGCTGCTTCTAATGCTTTCCTGAGGCTTTGCACGGTGCACATGTTCTGCAATATTACAACAAGCACAGATCGCCACAGGCTCCTCATTCACCCAGGATCAATGTTTTAATATCAGAGATGAAGCTCTGTGGGAACATTAAATAGCTCAGATTTTTTTTTTTTTTTTTTGTAGCAGAAAGAATCTGTTTTTTACTGGTCATTAAATAAAAGCTGGAAAAACAGGAATACAGCCAACATTCAATTGACCTGCACTGAGAGCTTTGGTTTTACACGAATTAATCTTTCAAAAGGACCCTCCTTGAATGCCTACTGGGACAAAAGTAGAGAGCATATACCAGGGGTGTCAAACTATTTCATCATGGGCCACATCAGTTGCACTCAAAGGGCCGGTTGTATCTAAGTCTAGATGTCCAGAGCACCCCACCCCCTCTTACATCAGATGCCAAGAGCCCCCACCATCAGAAGTCAAGAGTCCCCCCAACCTCCATTACATCACAATGCAGACCCCTTACCTTGTGCTGCCGCCAGGAAGAAGCTGGGGGCAAATCTGGGAAGCATAAAGTGCATGGTCTGGAGGAGGACCAGGAGAGGGCTGGAGTCAGCCGAGTCTGAGAAATGCTGAGACCAGGGAAAGCAGAGAAACAGCTGAACAGAATCCATAGGAGGAGTTCTGTCATCCTCTCTGCTGTGGTCTGCTGAGACAGAAAGGGAGGGGGGAGGTTGGAGTGGTCATAAACAAGCCTTTCCATGGCTGCACAGAAAGGCGGAGGATCTGGCGGAGGAGTTCTGTACTCCTCTCCGATGCCAACTGCTGAGACAAGGTGGGGGCGGGGATGATGGGGGTGCCACAGCTGCAGGAGAGGTGCAAGGGCCATATGAAATATCCTGGCGGGCCACGTGTTTGACGCATGTGGTGTATACACTGTACTTGGCCTCTGATGCCCTTTTACATTCCCTTTTGTCTAGTCTGCCTCTTTTGACATCTTCAGTTGGGTCTTGTTCCTCTTGCGCATAAGTATTGCAATCTCTAAGCAATCCTACAGGGAAGTTGGCACTCTGCTTGTCCCGACAGTGCAAACTCTTCATGTACGGGACCCAACTGAAGAAGCTGCTCTGTTGACATCTGCATTCTCTCTAAATTTCCTGAGCTGCAAAATTATTTATTTGTCACAGGTCAGTGGCTCAAAAATGTCCTGAATCTAGTAGGTTAGCATTCTAACCAGGCAACGAATATGTTCAGAAGTCCACACAGAAAAGGTAACACCGCTTCAGGTTGGTACACTTAGCCCCATATGTGACTGACAGGTGGAGGTGGCCACACAGTTCGCCTCCAAGATGCAAAACATGTAAGATAGGATGGCTGCACACTCCGCTGGAAAACGCCATTTCTTTATTGGAAATTCAAGTTTAAAGCATGACAGCACATGACCACAAATGGGTAGGAGGGTTGATGCGTTTCGCATCCAGCAGTGCTAGATCATTAACGTGGTTACGATCAAGCGCTGTTGTGCATAAAACGAGTGAACCCTCTAGCGGTTTGTGCTTGTGTGCTGTGATGCTTTTAACTTGAATTGGCGTTTTCCTTCAGAGTGTGTGGCCATCCTATCTTACATGTTTAGCCAGTTTAATAACGGAAACAGGGCGGTTGATAAGGGGGTGCCACCGTTCTTCTGTGCGGGGCCTGGGCAGCAGGAATAATCAGATGTGGGCAGGACAAGGAGGATGACTGGTGCGGCGGGAGTGCAATTTCAGGAACAATGCCCTGTGCGTCTCTCTCGACAGCAGCTGTTGCAGGGAGAGACACACAGGGCATTGTTCCTGTAATTGCACTCCTGCTGCACTGATCATCCTCTTTGTCCGCTGCCAGTTTCCCTCTCCAGCCAGCTGCTGCGAAATCACAGGGGTGGGGTATGTTCAGGATTGGGAGCGGTGGAAGGGGCTGGTAAATATTTCATTTACCAGCCCCTTGCTTTTCTGAATGAATGAGTGATCGGCATTGTGTTAATTCAGAATTTCAAGCATATTTGTGTCAGCTAATAATGATTTTAATTTTTAGTGAAAATATTGGTTTGTTTTTTTTCGGGGGGGGGGGGGGGGGGGGCACCTTGTCAGGTAAGCCGTTTGTGTCCCTGTGGTTGCTAACAGCAGCCCTCCTGGGCACTTTTACCCCCTTCCTGCCCAGGGCAATTTTCAGCTTTCAGCACCGTCACACTTTGAAAGACAATTGCGCGGTCATGCAACACTGTACCCATATGACAATTTTTTACCACTTTTTTCACACATAAGAGCTTTCTTTTGTTGGTATTTAATCACCGTTGGGGTTATTTCTTGCTAAATAAACAAAAAGAACATTTTAAAAAGAAACCAAGTTTTTCTTTAAATTTTGTTATAACATTTTGGAAATAAAATATTCCTTTCTTCATAAATTTAAGTCAAAACGTACACGGCTACATTTCCTTGGTGAAAATAACCTAAATTTGTGTTCATTAGTCCACAAAATGAGCAGCCACATTTGAGGATGAAAATGCCAGAACAGTACACAACACCCCCAAATGTCGGGATCCACCCAGGTGCCGATTGGAAACTAGCTCAGCTTTTCAGAGCGATGCTGAGAGCCTGAACCCTCCAATCCCACTCTTTCTCTAGCCCGGTGCTCCTGTGAGCGCTGGAGGAGCGGAGCAAAGAGACTGGTGACTGACAGTTACCGCTCCCTGATGGAGAACCGAAAATCAGTCACAGCCCAAAGTCCTGTCCCCTGCCAGCATGCTGTAGAGAAGGACACCTGCCCTCTGTGTGGAAATGGAGATCTCTATGCAGATATCTAAACACACCTCTTGCTGAGTCAGCACCTGAGCTCTCAAATTGGCAGGGAGGATAAACTTTGCTGATGGCAGTGTAAGTGTGTCAAACCTCTACAATGAAACCACCACTTCCCCACAAAGTGCAGCTGATCTACTTTGTAGCCTCTGTCGGGGGCAGGCTTTTCTACGGGTTGCTTTAAAATTGCGCTATAAGATATTGAACTCCTTTCATTTTGATGCACCTGGACTGTATTAAGCAGATTAAAACTGAAGGTTCAATTTGGCTTTAAATATATGGAAAAGCTAGAGCAGCCAAGTCGTATAATTCCTTTTTAATGGAGTGCACAAAACACTTGTGGCTCTGAGGGCAAATCAGACCACGAGTGTATGTTCAACCACTCTCTCACACCTACGGCCCACCTTGTACCTATTAGGACAGTCTTCAAAACACAGCAGACACTGGATGAAGACAGAGCACAATCAATATCACTTAGCCAGTAACCCTGACCTGTGGTTATGTTAACATAACCTTGCACTCTTATATCAGAGGAATAGCAGCCCCACCCCCCTATCTACCAGTGGACAACCTTGACCAGTGCTTCACTGTTATTGAGCAATATCTAGTTTTTGATAAACTCTGAACTGTATACTGGGAATACAGACGGCTGGACTGTAACTAAACACAATGCAATGCAAGCAGGGAAAGCGGTTTAACTTTGCCAAGGTTTATCACTATAAAATGACCTTGTTCTTCAGATTAAAGGTGTGACAACTTTCAGAGTATACAAATGCCGTGTATTCTGACGACATACATTCAAAGCCAAGGACACTCACGTTGTTTATGGTTAAAGTGGAAGTCAATGCAATTTTTTTTTCTTCGTGTGTAGCAATGCTAGCCCCTAATCAATGTGGCATACCTTTTATGTTATTGCTTTGAAGTCAGCATGCGTCAAAATCAGGCACCATATTAAAGATAACGTCTGCTACCATTTCTGTTTCACTAATAGTAGAGCCCTCCAGTGACATCAGCACCTTTCCACCTCTGCCTCCACTGTGAACTGACAGCAAAGAACTATCTTGTGCAATGCCTAGGTGTTTTGCAGAGTCATCGAACTACATTAATTTACCAACTTGATATCTGCGATTCTTTCTTCCAGGCTCCATCTTTTGAAACAGAACAGTTGGATTACATGACCCGATTTTAGACTACTTTATGGTAATTACACAATTTTTATTCTGGTGCCTCAACTTTTTTTTTTTAAACAAAACACATATTCAGTTACTTGTAAACTGCTATGGTTTTAAAAATATTAAAAAGCATATATATTACAAATCTTCAGGTGCTTAAAGGATAAGTTCAGGGAAGAAAAAAAAAAATTATTATAATAAAATATTATATATATATATATATATATAATAATTTTTTTTTTTATGTATATAAAATTATTTTCAATGGCACCTGTTGGTTCTGCCAACTAAGCAGATCAATGTGGAAGGGACCCAAGCAGATGTAAAGCCTTCTACACCCTTTCAAACAGGTTTCTCCAGAGAACCACTTAAAATACCTTTAGGCCGGGTTCACACTGGTGCGAGACGACAGCCGTCCTACTTTGGATCAGACTTTGCCCTGCGACTTGAAGCAGACATACGTCCGACTTTCAATGAACGTGGATCCGACTTGGATTACGCCAATACCAGGCACTGTGTTCGGTATGAATCTTGAGGGGGAACGCCACAACAAATTTTAAATAAAAAACCGGCATGGGTTCCCCCTCCAAGAGCATACCAGGCCCTTCGGTCTGGTATGGATTTTAAGGGGCACCCTCTACGCTGAAAGAACAGTGTGGGGGTCCCACCAAAATCCATACCAGACCCTTATCCAAGCATGCAGCCCGGCCGGTCAGGAAAAGGGGTGGGGACAAGCGAGCGGCCTCCCCCTCCTGAACCGTACCAGGCCACATGCCCTCAACATGGGGGGGTGGGTGTCCTGTGGCCCCCACCCCAAAGCACCTTGTTGATGAGGACAAGGGCTTCTTCCCGACAACCCTGGCCATTGGTTGTCGGGGTCTGGGGGAGAGGGGGGCTTTATTAGGAAGATCCGGGGGGGGGGGGGTCTTCTTCAGACTTTGGGGGTCTCCTCCTCCTTCTCCGCACTCTCCAGCCTCTTCTCCGGTATCTTCTGCCTGGCTCCTCCGCTATCTTCTGCTCTTTTGCTAGCGGTGGCCTGGTCTTCTCCATAGTCTTCTTCCCTCTTTTCTTCCGATGTTGACACGACGCTCTCCCTCGCTGTAATGCGGGGTGCGCAGTGACTTATATAGGCATGGTCACCGGGTGATGTCATCCGGTGACACCTCCCCTTATGACATCACTGCCCGGGGCATGATGGGACAGTGACATCATAAGGAGCAGAGTCATCGGATGACATCACTTGGTGACCACGCCCCATGCCTATATAAGTCATTGCGCACACAGCATTGCAGCGGGAGAGAGCGTCGTGTCAACATTGGAAGAAGAGAAGGAGGAGGGAAGAAGACGATGGAGAAGACCGGGCAAAAGAGCAGAAGATAGCGGAGGAGCCCGGCAGAAGATACCGGAGAGCGAGAGAAGAACCGGAGAGCATGGAGAAGAGGCCGGAGAGCGCAGAGAAGGAAAAGACCCCCAAAGCCTGAAGAAGACCCCCCGGAGTTGCCTAATGAATAAAAAAATAAAAAAAAAAAACAAACACTTTAAAAACCTGTATAATGTGTTTTTTTTTTTTATTGACACTTTTTTTTCCCCCCAGGTGAATGGGTAGGGGTACAAAGTACCCCGTCATGCAACATGAGCTCCCAATGTCAGAGCGTTTGTCGCACTAGTGTGAACCCAGCCTCAGGCTTGCCAATCGGGAAGAGTCAAGGAATATTCCTTCATCAAGCTTTATGCAGTACAACAAATCCAGAACTGCTCAGGAGGAGATCAGGGACTTGTTCTCAGTCTACTGAGGCACAACTAGAAAGACATCATTCTCTATATTAAAAGAGAACATGTACCATCACATAGCCCACTTGTAACAGCAATAAAGTTTACAATTCAAAACAACACACCTGTATTACCATGCACACTAGAGTAAGGAATAATTCTAGGGCCATCATTTAATGTTAATTGTAATCTGATGAGTTTAACATTTTTACAAGAATTGCCTATGAAGTTGTTGGAGTTTTTCACCATTTTGTGTGATGTATCAATTTTTTTTTTAATGTATTCATATTTTATAAACAACTGATAAGACCCAGAAGAGAGCAAGAAAACCTAGGTGATGTGCTAGATGCCCAATACAGATCACAGAATCAAGGGTGGACTTCTGCAAACAAGAACTCGATCACAAACAAAATAATATCAAACACTGAGCCATTTAAAAGCTGCAGTAAAGTGTGAGCTATGTGTTAGACAAATAATTCTTCAAACACTGCGACTCAAAGTAAATACACATCAACCAGAAACAATGGAAAATGTAGACGGAAACTTAAAATTGTTCAATGTGAACAAAGAGGCAAACAAATCTAAAAAGGAATTCTCCCTAGAGCACACAAAGTTAAGTAACCATTTGTACCAGACACCATCACAACAAAGATCTACGTAATATACGGTTTTAGCTACAGCTAATACTGCACCTCTGATCACTTTTTTTTTTTTTTTTTTTTTTTTTTTTAGAGGGATGATGGGGCATTTTTATAAAGCAGAAAATCTAATATTTAGAAAACATTTGCAGGTGAACCTTCCAAGTCTTAGGTTTTAAATGATTGATACACCACCAAAAAATGTTTGGTAAAATCACATTTACTGCTTTAATTAAAAAATAGACCCTAAAATGTACATTACATAACGAGAAGCTAAAGCATCCACTCTGTAAATTAAACCCTGCCAAACAGAGGGTAAAAGTAGGTTTTTACTAAAAGGGGCAAGAACACAGACCTCAGTTCTCTGTACCCATTTTAGGGTTCACTACATAAGGACAGGTTGTGCAAGGTATTGAAGTTTTTTTTGCCACCATAAAATCATGACGTTCACCGATTACCTCCTTCTGCAAGTCTTCGCCCACTTCTTTAATTTACCAAACTTTTTCAGCACCCACTAGGCTTTTGCAACTATCTCAAACCTTTAGGTCAACAAAACCAAATCCAAAACCCTAAACCAGGGGTCTCCACACTTTCTAAGCAGAGAGACCCTTTACGGTCATTCAGGCTTTAGGAGAGGCCAGTGGGATTAGAAAACACCCTGGTGTCAGTGGGGATAAACAATGTCCCATCATTGGTTTTAGTAGTGGGAGAAATAGTGCCCCATTGTTGATATCAGTGGGAGGAATAGTGACCCATTATTGGTGTCTGTGGGAGGAATTGAGCCCTATCACTTGTGTCAGTGGAAGGAATAGTGCCCTATTATTGGTGTCAGTGGATGGGATGATGCCTCAGGGGCCAGATAAGGGCAAGCAAAAAGCCACAGCCGACACGTGGGCTACGGTTTGGGGACTACTGTCCTAAAACTAATCTTGAGTTCCTATCTCCTCTTCCGACTATGTGAGAATTGCAACTTCACCTGGCCCACCTCATTGCCCTATATAGGCAATAACCAGACAAAGTTATTTACAAATGAAATAAAGGGTTTTTATTTTTCAATTTTGCCAATTTTTTTAAAAAAAACAAATAACAGTTGCAGGGAAAAGGGAAAACGTTTTAAATAGGGCTGATTAGGGCAAGTTAAGAAGGAGTCAAATAGTTCAAATCCTTTGTCAGGTTGCTTTAACTGACATGCAGCTCAGATCCATCCTTTGACATGAAGAGTCGATACAAGAGTAGCAATATTACACCTTATATCTCTGTTTCTGAACAGTATTAATGAACAGTCAGACTGTTCCTTTGACATCAGCAGCTGGTACAGTTGCTGTATTTGCACAGCAACTCCCATTTCAATTTCCAAGAATAGTTGACAAGTAGGGGCAGTAGCCAAAGGGCTGGATGTACTACATACACCCCCTGTACTTTGAAGTATTTTGACGCATGTGCAGCATCCCCAGTGTCCTCAACTAGTTAAAACCAAATAAAATAAAGCTCACCTACAATCCAGAGTTGCCCCTGCAGTATTTCTTTTATGCCATTAGATGTCCTCAATCTTTCGGGTTGAATGGTCCAATTCAGTGGTACTCAACCTCAGTCCTCAAGTACCCCCAACGGGCCAGGTCTTCAGGTTTTTTACTTTGGACAGCTGCTTTAAATCAATATCAGTGAGATGGTATTCATAAGAGCTATTTTATCCAAGGAGAAGTTCCCAAAATATGGGGGTTGGGAGTACTTGAGGACTGAGGTTGAGAACCACTGGTCTAAGTAAACCACTGTCGCAGAGCACAGCCTATTATAGACAGTAAAGGTGAAGTAGCACAGTAATGAGCTCTCTCTGTCACTGTTCTTTCTCATTCTATCAGCATGCTCTATGATAGTACATGAACTGATTGCTTCCTTTACCGATTCTTCCTCTCCAACTCTAAGCTGTGCTGTACAGGGATTGTAGAAGGCGAATGCCTGTCTCTATCAGTGTCTATTCATTCACACTACAAATGCACCAAGCGCATTTCCGTGCATTGAGGCTTGTTGTAGCACATGACCTGCCATAAATGCAGTGTCCTCACTTCCTGCTAGCTGACATGGCAGGATAAAACAACGCTATATTTCTTCTTCAAACTACTAATCTGCACATCCCCCATGTAATAGAGATGAACAAATGCAGACAGTTAGAAGATCAGCCTGGGTGACAATCATGGTTCCTTCTGTAGATACAGTTGAGAATTGAGCGCATTCACCCAGGTCAAAGTGTTATTTTCAGTATTGCCAGATTAAAATGTAGAGGGGGAAAAAAAAAAAAAAAAAATCTAATACAGGCACCCGATCTGATAAACTAAATTACAGATTGGTCGTTACCCGTGGAGCCCCTAGCATCACGGATACGAGCTGCGTCTGCGGTCAAGGGGATCCAAGTGGGGGTGGTGGAGGAAAAAATAAATATCCTTGTATGCAGAGATGACACCATCCTGTTTCTAATGCCGCGTACACATGAGCGGACTTTCCGGCATACTTGGTCCGGTGGACAATCCGATCGTGTGTAGGCTTCGGCGGACTTTTTTCCCCAAAAGTCCACCGGACCTAGATTTGAAACATGTTTTATATCTTTCCGTCGGACTCAGTTTATGACGGAAAGTCCGTTCGTCTGTATGCTGGTCCGACGGAAAGCCCGTTCATCTGTATGCTGGTCTGACGGACCAGATACGACGCAAGGGCAGGGTATTGCATCTCCCGCTCGCTGCAATAGGAAAAACACATTTTCTTATTGAGGCGAGCACGGGGCATACCAGGCCCTTAGGTCTGGTATGAATTTTAAAGGGAACCCCCTACGCCGAAAAAACGGCGTGGGGTCCCCCCTAAAGTCCATACCAGACCCCGATCCGAGCACGCAGTCTGGCCGGTCAGGAAAGGGGGTGGGGACGAGCGAGCGCCCCCCCCCCCCCCTCCTGAACCGTACCAGGCCACATGCCCTCAACATGGGGGGGTGGGTGCTTTGGGGAGGGGAGCGCCCTGCGGGGCCCCCCCACCCCAAAGCACCTTGTCCCCATGTTGATGAGGACAAGGGCCTCTTCCCGACAACCCTGGCCATTGGTTGTCGGGGTCTGCGGGCGGGGGGCTTATCGGCCGCTCGCTCGTCCCCACCCCCTTTCCTGACCGACCAGGCTGCATGCAAGGATCGGGGTCTGGTATGGTCTTTAGGGGGGACCCCACGCCGTTTTTTCGGCATAAGGGGTTCCTCTTAAACCCATACCAGACCTAAGGGCCTGGTATGCCCCGCGACGGGGCTCGCAAGGCGTCAATCTCTCCGATAAAAGCGGCGAGATTGACTTCCTTTTCTAGTCCCGTCGTACCCGAGTCACGTTCAAAATGAACGGACTTGTCCGTGTGTGGGCAAGTCCGTTCATTCTGAAAGTCCGCCGTAACTCCGGCGAAAGTCGTCGGAAAGACGGGCGGACTTGCCGGAAAGTCCAGTCGTGTGTAGGCAAGTCCGTCCGTTCAGGTAGTCCGCCGGAAAGTCCATCGGACCAAGTCTGCTGGAAAGTCCGCTCGTGTGTACAAGGCATAAGTGATATCTCCTCCTCCCTCCCAGGCCTGAAGAGAATTGACGACTTTGGTTCCTACTCTGGAGTCAAAATAAACTGGGACAAGTCTCTGCTATACCCCTTGCATTCCTCGCACCCTCGCCCTTTTATGCCCACCCCGCTTGTTTGCGTTGATAGTGTTAAGTACCTAGGGATAAGAATAGGTGGGCCGGTAACCACATACTTTGACCTGAATCTGCTACCCCTGCTGAATATATTCTCCCGGAGGTGTATGGGTTGGAGATCACTCCCTCTTACTCTGGTGGGGAGAGTAAATTTAATAAAAATTATTTTCTTCCTTAAACTTCGCTACCTTTTTAGAAATTGCCCTATTTTGCTCCTGGTGTCGTTCAATAAACTCAAGGCCATTACAGTTTCCTTTACATGGCTGGGGAGGGTGCCCAGAATAGCTGAGACTACTTTACAATTACCTATGAATAGGGGAGGACTGGCACTCCCAAATTTCCAGCAATATTATTGGGCGACCATACTCGTGACAGTACGGTGGTGGTTCTCTCAGCCCAGGGACAACCCTGTGACATTGGAGGCGGCAATTCTGGGGTCGTACACTACGTAAAGTAACCTGGTGTTTCGGGGGGGAAAGGGCTCGCTCTGGAATCACAAGATTAATGCGTACAACCATAGCGGTTTGGCACCGAGCTAGAGTAATGTATCACTCCCCGGTAACTTTCTTCCCTCATACACCTTTGTGGGGTAATCCTTCCCTCCCACATATGCACAGTGTGCCCAACCTCAGCTGTAGGCCTCTAGGGGCATAGTGGGATTGAAGAATTTAGTGACGGAAGGCAGGTTGCGTACCTTCTGAGAACTTAAGGATACTTTTAGTCTTCCCAATTGAATGTACTTTAGGTACCTGCAGGTGAGGCATGCCTTTCAACATCAGTTCCCCACCCATATCACTCTGGAGTCCGATCCACTGGAGCGTTTACTGACAAGGGTCTGGATTGCCCCCTTTTCCTCCTTATATTTTCGCCTTACCCTGTCCTCTTCCACTAAATTGACCAAAGTCTTCTTGAAATGGCAACAAGATATACCTTCCCTCTCTGAACAAAAGTGGCAGAATTGTGTCTCCTCCTACGTCACAAATATGATCTCTGCTAGAGACTGTTTTATACAGCTGAAATTACTACACACCACAAAGGTCATCTACCCCGACAGGCACTCATCTTGTCCACGTTGTGGGAACCTGGAGGCGTCCTTTATGCATATAGTTTGATCTTGTCCCTTGTTGCAAAGATTTTTGGGAGCAGGTCCTGGAAGATATCAACCAGGTAGCGGGGACAACCCTCGAGTTAGACCCAGAGACTTTGCTATTAAATATAGTTGACAACCCCACCGCGAGAAGGTACACAAAAGTTGTTCCTAATATATGCCACGTATTATGCTCGCAGAGAGGTTTTACTTAAATGGAAAGCCACGCTACCACCTACTGTTTCTGCCTGGTGAAGTATTCTGAATGCAGTTTTACCTTTGTATAAAATTACATATGTTAACAAAAACTGTCCGAGTAAATTTGACAAGATCTGGTCCTCTTGGATAAACTCCTGGGGTTCTTTACAGATGGAGATTTCCCCACTTAGTGCGGAAGCGGATCCCTAACTATAAACACTACATTTCTCCTGGATTAAATCCAGGACAGATATGTTCCCCTTCTTTTATTTTATTTTCTCCTCTTGTCCCTCACTCTGTGCATCTCCTTACCTCCCCCTTCAGTTTCCCTCCTCTGCTATACTATATATGCATATTCGCCGCAGTAATTTTCCTCAGCTGGGAGTCAAAGAAGCAGATAGGTCGCCTGTGTCGCACAGTGTTTAAAATATTGAGATTTCAAGGGTGGAGGAAACACCCAAAATCTCATTCTTGCATATGCATGCTCATGTTACTCAAAGAGCAATGGCTCATCTGAGTGTCTGATCTGCAAGTGATCAAGCAATTGACAGCCAGTTTGAAGGATCAGATAAACACTTAAATCTGGATTCAATGGTTTGTATACAAAAAAAAAAAAAAAAAAAAAAATATCTAATCCCTGAGATGCTCTTTGATGCAGCGAGTCCAAGGAGAAATACCTCTCCCCACCCCCCATATTCCCTCCTTTCAGAAAATGAGTGGTGGAACAGAACTTTCCAAGGCCTTCACTTATTGCTGGAAGTGT
The DNA here is from genome assembly GCF_042186555.1 of Aquarana catesbeiana. NCBI lineage: Eukaryota > Metazoa > Chordata > Amphibia > Anura > Ranidae > Aquarana > Aquarana catesbeiana. The sequence continues at coordinate 837,206,167 of NC_133324.1, read as the reverse complement.
CTTGTCTTGTATACATGTTGTAAATTAAAGTCTCTGTGCATTTACTGTAATTCTTACTATTGTATTAGGTTATTTCTCCTACACAACTGCACTTGCAAGTTATATGATGGATATACGGTCTGTTACACCGTGTTGGGGTTTGAAATAAAGAATTTATAAAAATAAATAAATACTTAGCGAAATGATGATTTCGAACACACATTTTAGGACGCTACCCATGCAGCTGTCACTCAAAGTATATCCCCCACATGTCTACATACCTCATCACCATGATGTCTTAAAAAAAAAAAAAAAAAAAATCAAACATGTGTTTACTTAAGACTTGCAAGAGGTAATATCAGCCAGCATAGGACGTGCACCACAGAGTGTCTTTTGGAACACTGAAGCTGGAGGAATCAGCAACTCAAAAAAAAAAATTTAAAAAAAGTCTGGCTCTGGTATGAAAGCAGCTTCTGGGTTCCCATTGGCCATGACGGAAGTGGCTGGCTATTAAACAGAAGCCGGTTTTGGACTGCGCACTCCAACGTAGCCATCAATTAAGCAATACTAGTGTGGGCGTTCTGAAGTGCAAAAGGAGCCTTGCGCAAACAGGCAGTTTCAAAACCTTGCTTAGCAAAAATAGATATATTATTACATGCAATAAAATAATTGATGCCTACAGAGGGAAAAAAAAAATAGATTTTGTGCGAAAGATGATGAAACAAGTAGAAGTCTCAGGCCAAGACTTTGCTGCAGATAAGACAAAAACAAACATAAAGCCCCATACTGCACAGTTCAAACAAATATCAAAAATCTACTGAAAACTCTCAGGCAGGCTACCCCACACATGTTCTAAGGTGACCAACAACTAATAACTGGCAGTCAGTATAAACAAACAGTATTCAAGGCCACTGCAAAATGGAAAGATGTGCAATGTATCTGCACTGAAGAACAAAACATACAAACATCAGTTTTATACAAGATCACAAGGTAAAATCCCAATTTTTGTTTTTAGTGATGTACAGCAAGGCAGGGTGGATATAAATCAAAGATTTTTTTTAAAAATCCAAAAAAAAAAAAAAAAAACAGATTTTTGATTTTTATCAAATTTTAATAAAATGCTTTTGGGAGTAAAAATCTATCTAAAAGATAGTTTTCCATTTATGATGCATTAATAATTAGTTTATTCAGCATGAAATGGAGCTTAGTTATATAGCATGAGGCTGAATATTCTGCAATATTTAAATTTTTGGTAAACTCCTTCAATGAATCCAAGCTCTGCAAGCTGAAATAACATGCACTGCATTGATGCATTCACACAATTTCACTGTAACCATGAGATAAAACAAAGTTCAGGAATATTCCTTTACCCCATTAATCTATGTACACTACACTGGTATGATTGAATCGGTTCTGATATCGCCGTTTTACTAACCTGACAGCTTATTATTCTAAATGGGAAACCTTCATTTTGTTTGCAAATATTACAGATTCTAACTACCAGCAAGAATAAGTTCTTACATTTAAAGAGCACCTGTCATTACAGATCCATCATGGCAGTGACTGTTAGCGGGCATCCACTCACCCCTGCTGCTGCAACGTCCCTCACCTGGTTGTATCACTGCCGCATCACCAGCTGTCCCATTAAAGTGAATGGGACTGTCGTTGAATCAACAGCGGGTCAGAAGGAGCCGCAGCAGGACAGAGATGACAATTGCTCTTTAAAAATTAAGATTTAAAATGGAGTTGATTTTAATCAAGCCTTTTTACTACTGATTTAAAATAGACTTAATTTAAACCAAATCCACCCTGCAGCAAGGGCATGAATATTTCTCATGATATACCTGTGCTTTGTACATAGCATACTTTGGGGAATTCATAAAGGGTGCCATAGACAGACTTAAGAATTGGGTCGGGGTACAGCACCAAATGTGTCAGTGCTTGCACTTAATTCATATAACTGTCTGAGTCTACACTGGGGAAGGAGTGTCCAATTACTCCCACCCTTCCTCCCTGGCTCCTGCACCCATAACATTGAGCTTTATACCAGGGGTGAGCAGAGCAACAGTGGCACGGACCTGATAGTTCCCCATCAGGTACGCACCACTTTTAATTGGCAACGCGCAGAAGTGGGCAGATCAATAGCTGCTAGACAGTGCAATAGCGACTTTCAAATCAGCCCACTGCTGTGCACAGTCCCTTAAAAGTGAAGTGGACCTGATGGGGAACTATTCTCCAAGTTCTCCATCAGGCTCTGTCCACCCAGTGACAAGGCATTGCCTATATTTGGGTAATGACCTCAACTGCATTGCCGGCCCTTTTGCTTACATTAAACTTTCGGTTAAGGAATCTCCCTGCCAACAGCTAAATGAGGAACATGACATCTTCACTGCACAGATACTGCCCACTCTGAATAATGGTGCACCTCTGTATGCAAGATCACAGTTGATGTTAATTACCGCCAATTGGAGATAATTCTTCAAAAGAGAAGCATGGTCAAAGCTCTTCCTGTGATCCAGATTCAGCCAACAGCAGACTTGAGTCCATCACAGAGCCAATCCAGGCTCTACAGGGATCCGGACTTTAATTGTCAGGATCCGCCTAGGTGCCTGAGGGGCCGCTTGCTCAGCCTCTCAGCATGCAACTGAGAGCCTGAGCCTAGCACTCGGGTAAGCACTTGAGGGGCAATTCAGAGAGCTATGACTGACGGTCGCTGCTCTCTGCTCAAAGCAGACCAGGAATTGGGCGATCAGCGGTCATGTGATTACCCAATTCTTAGTCTTCGAGCCCCCCCCCCCCCGAAATAACCACTCAGGTTGAGCAGGTAGATTTGTTTTTTGGAATCCTACATGTCTTTAAGAATTTGTCACTGTCATAGCGATAGATTCTTAAAGTGGCATTAAGAAGTACCTGAATTTGCCGCACATGTTGGTAATGTTACAGACGCTGGCTTAAAATTGGTGTAAAGTGCTGTAGGAATATATAGTCAGAGCCCCAAGCTCAAAACAGGCTTATTTGCCAACAGGGAATCCCAGCCCTAAAAATTGATAAGGAAACAGTAGAGAATGTAAGGAAGTGGCCATTTAAGTGGTGATTCCCCGATGATACAGCATACACATAAATTTGTAAAAACAAACAATTATTGAAATATACATAGAAGATACATACAGGGGGCAAACAAAGAGTCTCCTATATCTATCAAATTAGCACGTGTAACAAAACATCAGCTGGTATAATATAAAAACTAGTCACAGCATAATGTCAAATAGGTGTTGTATGGAGCTTGCCAACATGTTTCCCGGCGCAATGGCCGCTTCCTCAGGGCTTCATACCATAGAGTATAACTCCACCTATGCTCAAAATTGTCTGGCGCATCCAAGCTAAGGGTAGACCAAAGAAAAAAAAAAAAAACATCCAGTCAGCCACGATATACATGAGAGAAAACCCAGCTAAATCAGAGGATACATGGTATTTACCCTCAAACCTGCATATGATGAGCCACTCAAAATTAAATCAGAGGTTAGTTAATCCCTGCAACAAGTGCATATCATCCAATTGCTCGGTCAAAGGATCCTTATTCAATATTGAGAAATACACACGTTGGCACCAATGACAAAGTTAGAAGTAGATTCAGTGTCCTAAAAAACGATTTTAGGGACTTATGAGCTAAATTGAGGAAAAGGACCTCCAAGGCAGTTTTCTCAGAAATACTACCGGTACTTCGAGCCACACCAGAAAGGCAGAGGGCGATTAGGGAAGTAAACAAGTGGCTGAGGAGCTGGTGTAGAAAAGGAGGAGTTTGGGTTCCTGGAGAACTGGGCCGACTTCTCAGTCAGTTACCAGCTCTATAGAAGGGACGGGCTGCACCTAAATGAGGAGGGTGCAGATCTGCTGTGAAGATGTCCGAAAAGTTAGTAGGGCTTTAAAACTAGGTGGCAGAGGGGATTTGGGGGGGGGGGGGGGGGGGTAGAGATACTAAGCACGGAACTAATTCCAGAGTGTAGTATGGGGGCATTAGTGGTAGGTTGACAAAAGCACCTCAACCCCAGGTAAGTACTGTAACAAGTCCTATTTGCAAACTCAGAACACCCAATAAGGAGATAGTATGCAACCGGTCTAAACTACGTGGCGTATTCACCAATGCTCCCAAGATGGGAGAACTAGAGCTACTGTTGTACGAGGAGGATTTAGATTTTGTAGGAATTTCAGAGACTTGGTTCAACAGCTCTCATGATTGGCTGGCAACCAGTCAAGGGTATTCCCTATATCGCAGGGATAGGGATAGACAGACTGGGTGGAAGAAACAGATGGTAAATGCACCAACTAGAAACAAAGCGTTACTAGACCTACTGATTACCAACAATACAGACACGGGAATACAAAGACACTGAATTTCAAAAGAGCCAACTTCCCTAAATTATGATCCTTGCAAGAAGATACTAAAACGGGATAAAATCTTAGGAACAAAGATCACGGAGGAAAAATGGGTATGCTTTAAGAGCATAGTAAAAAGGGTATTAGACAGTGCATCCCAATGGGAAATACATTTAAAAAAAGCTAATAAAAGTCCTGGGAGCCTTAACTCCAACGTAAGAATGCATATAAAAGCAAAGAACAAGGCCTTCGAAAAATACAAGGGATCATCAGCATTCCAATTTTACAAAGAATGCAACAAGAAATGTAAGCGTGCAATCAGGGCGGCTAAGATAGAGCACGAAAGGCACATAAGCGGAGGAAAGTAAAAAAAAGTAATTCTTTAAGTACATAAATAGTAAGAAAGGGAGGTCAGATCATATTGGTCCAATAAAGAATGAAGGGAATCTGTTTACTAAGGATGGAGAGACGGTAAAGGTATTGAATTTATTATTCTCAGTCTTCACAAGGGAATCGGGGGGCTTCAGTAACCAAAACTGTAATGTTCATGATACGGGTTATGTACCTGTCAAGTTGTAGCACTATTCTTTTGATGTACAGTTTCCTTGCAGTGATCTTTTACTGCCTACCGAATGCTTGATACTCTATAAAGAACTTGCAAAACAAAATTGCAGATCAAAATCCAGACATTTCAGGGCCACACAGGGTCCATTTGTCAAAGTGCAGACACACAGAGGAATGCATAAACATCCTTTAGGTTTGTGAAGTCTATTTTGCACCATAGCACATGATTGTGTTATTCGGGCACAGCTAATACGTTAAAATTCAAGGGTCCCATTCACACAGGCAAAATCAGCCATGGTGTGGCAAGCATCTTGGAGAAAAATGCAGCAAGAACCTATAGCAAGCTGGTAAAAGCCACAGTTGTCCTCCAGAGTTCGTACTTCAACAGCACAATGAGTGATTACCTTAGATTAGCACAGGGCAAGCAGCTTGTGTTCAGGGGCCATTGAACTGCAGGTAATCCCTCTTTGTGCGGTTACTTTTAAAAAGTGGACAGCTGTGGCCGTGGGGAGCCTGTTATTGCTTTGTGCGCATCTGGGCTCCTGGGAGCAGTTTTCTGCAAGATACCTGCCAACTTGGTCTGTGAATGAGGCCTTACACACATCTTACATTTAAATAAATGCGAAAGAGAAAGAGAAAAAGAGAAAGAAAAAGAGAGAAAGAGAAAAAGAGAAAAAGAGAAAAAGAGAGAAAAAGAGAAAAAGAGAAAAAGAGAGAAAGAGAGAAAGAGAGAAAAAGAGAGAAAGAGAGAAAAAGAGAGAAAAAGAGAGAAAGAGAGAAAAAGAGAGAAAAAGAGAAAAAAAGAGAAAAAGAGAGAAAAAGAGAAAAAGAGAGAAAAAGAGAGAAAGAGAGAAAAAGAGAGAAAAAGAGAAAAAGAGAGAGAAAGAGAAAAAGAGAGAGAAAGAGAAAAAGAGAGAGAAAGAGAGAAAGAGATCACCATCTCCTTCCTCCAGACAATGTGACACTATCTGGAGGAAGGAGATGGTGAGAGAGCCGAGGAACCTCAGCAGGAGATTCCGGAGTGGAGATTTGCAGTCCACCGCGCTGACATATTACAACAGCTGCGTTTACAGACCCAAAACTCAGAGATGCTTTAAACTACCAGCCTGGAGGTGAGAGTTCTGGGAGACCAGATTTATATGGAATCTTAAAGGGCAACACCACTATCACCCATGTTTAAGGAATTATTTTTTGAAAACCTATTAAACCCCATCCAGGATTCCCCATTATAGCTCCACTATTTATGAGGACTTTATTTGCTTATATATCACTGTTTTATATTCACCACTTATTGCACATATTTATTATTAGCAGTTTTTATTAGTAATTTTGATAACATCTAACAGTAATAGATAATGATGAATGCTATATTTATAGTTTTTTATGAACATATTATTTGGTCACATTTGCAATATTTATGCACTCAGGCACTTTTATGTAATTTTGCGTTATTACTTGGACCATAGCAATCTACCTAGAGAAAAGTAATTCCCAGGTTACTAGATCACATTTTTAAATTTGTTTTTATTTATTTGTGTCACGGTACACATCATAGATTTTGCAGCACTGATTTTAGTCTTATATCTATTTATAGATTTTGTTGCACTGATTTTATCTTATGTTTACAAAATACACCATTGATAGCGCAAAGATCACACAACACTTACCAACTGAAGCTGCTGCCTGCTCACTTCCTGTATTTACAGACACACACCTATAGCCCTGCAGCTCTCGTTGGTCCTCTTATGACTTATTCCCCCCCTCCCTTCCTGGAAAACTTTCACGAGAGTGAGAGTTGTGCATGATGTGATAAGCCTAGGCTTATTACCAGACAAGAAACAGGAAGTTGGCTGTATAAGGTATTTACTGGCAGAAAAAAAACAAAAAAAAAAAACAAAGGTTTACTATCCAAAGTTAAAACAAGGGAAGAAGATTTAATAGATGGAAAGTTGAAAGAAATGACAGACGGTCCACTTTAAGATTCCAACCACATACCTGTATCTGAGACATACAGAACGGGATCTGGCTTTTTAACTTTGAGAGGCTTTGTAACGGGTGGTGAAATCTCCTCAGGTCTTTTAGACTTCTTAGGCGGCGGTGGTGTGTCCTCTTCAGAATCTGTAGAGTATTAAGTTTACGTTCAGTTCACAAGATTAGACTTGAGCACACACATGTAAACACTGTACACCATGTTAATCAGAATATATATATATATATATATATATATATATATATATATATATATATATATATATATATATATATATATATATATATATATATATATATATATATATATATATATATATATATATCTCTATCTATCTCTATCTCATGTTCTATGCATTTCACAAGGTTTGTTTGAGCTTGACTGATGAGGTTATTAGGTATCATTAGATAAAGGGTTGCCCCCTGTGTAAAAGTAAAATTCTCAGTGGCTAACGAAGGAGTGGCTTCACAACAACTCCGTGACTGTTCTTGAATGGCCCAGCCAGAGCCCTGACATAAACCCAAATAAGCATCTCTGGAGAGACCTAAAAATGGCTGTCCACCAACGTTTACCATCCAACCTGACAGAACTGGAGAGGATCTGCAAGGAGGAATGGCAGAGGATCCCCAAATCCAGGTGTGAAAAACTTGTTGCATCTTTCCCAAAAAGCCTCATGGCTGTATAAGATCAAAAGGGTGCTTCTACTAAATACTGAGCAAAGGGTCTGAATACTTAGGACCATGTGATATTTCAGTTTTTCCTTTTTAATAAATCTGCAAAAATGTCAACAATTCTGTGTTTTTCTGTCAATATGGGGTGCTGTGTGTACATATATATATATATTTGGGGCTCCAAACAATATATATGCTGGCTGCCTTGGAGGGGACAGGGAGGAGGCGGGACGAGAGTGCCGCACATACAGGAGAATTACCTGTTTACACAGCAGCCTCTGTAATAGGAAGTCCGTCTCCTGCGCTGCCATTGTACGACTGCTCTGTCCATCAAAGGAGGCGGGACTTTGTATTAAAGAGGCCGCCGAGAAAACAGGAGTTTTTCCTGTAGGTAATCTTTTGGCGCTCGTCCAGCCCCCCTCCAAGGCTGCAGATGAATGGGCATCAATCAGGCTGCACTGAGGGCAATGGCGAGTCTGCATTCTTGGAACTTGTGAGGCTGCAGATGGGCACCGACGCTTATTTTGCTTCACAGTTCTTTATTTAAAATACGTTGTTTTCCCTGAAAGTTCAGCCCTCATACGTTTACTTCATCAAATCTGGCCCTCTTTGAAAAAAGTTTGGACACCCCTGCTTTAATGTGTGAAGGACAATAAATTGGCCCTTTGTTTAGAGAGTTTGGAGACCCCTGATTTAGACGATTCCTAGAGTTCATTAAAAAAAAAAAAAATGATCAAAGCTTATCTGGAGATCTGTGCTGTTATTTAAAGGAAGCCTTTCGTTTGCCCATCAAAGGCCAAAACAGGTTTGCTTTTACATCCCCCCACAAAATACTCTTTGCATATACTTCCCTTGTATTCGCAACCCACCACTCTTTTTAGTACCAGGAGCCGAAGGAAATACCCAGCACTTCTGGGCATGTGACTCATTCAATGCAACAGAACTGGGCCAATGCAGTGGTGTTACACAGGAAGTTCCATAGACCGGTTTAAGTTACTACTCTAGAAACTCATAAGCTACTTGCCTTTCCTACCAGGGGCAGAATAGAGCTACTGAGGAGTAAAAGAAGGTATGCATATACTGCTGGAGATGGGAAGCAAGGGTTTAGGGGGATTAAAAAAAAAAAATGAACCAGCTGCTTTGCCCTGCATCGACAAATGACAGGTTTAGTTTAAAGTGCATTTTCACTTTTGCAGACAGATTGGGATAACACCTACTTCATACTTGTTACATTTGTTGCATTACCATAACAAAGAAAAAAAATGCTGGTTACCTTTGTACTTGCTTAAAAATTCTTACATGCGCACCCTGCTTTGTAATGATTAGGAGGGGGCGATGGAGTAATGCTTAACATTACTGTGTTTGCAATTCCTAATTAGCAACTGTGAACTAGATTTGAACAATCTCTGTCCTAACAAAGTTAAAAATGTAGAAACCACCTTCCTACATTGTTGCATTGTGTCCCTTCCCTCCAATCAGCTCTCCTTATTCAGCTCTACAGAGTGCAACTTCATCTTTCTGCCCCTTTTTCTGAGTTCAGGGGATATGCAAACTAGAGTGCTTTGAAAAATTCCCCCTTGAAATTTTCCACATTTTGTCATGTCACAATCAAGAACGTACAATGTATTGTTTGGGAAGGAAAATGACAAATGGTTTAACAGTTTTTTCAAATAAATAAATATCTGAAAAGCGTGGGGTGCATTTGTATTCAGCCCCCTTTATTCCAATACCCCTAACTAAATCTAGTGGAACTATTTGCCTTCAGAAGTCACCTAAGGCCTCTTTCACACTTGTGCGGCCTTAAAGTCCTGCGATGTTGATACCACTTCAGCCTCAGAAGATTTGGCTGCTCAATGACCAGGAAATTTTTTTTGCGATACGGCACTGCGTCGCTTTAATTGACAATAAGCATATAGTGATTGGTTTGCACAAAAGTTATAGCGTATACAAAATAAGGAATAGATTTATGGCATTTTTTTTTTTTTTTTTTTACTATTTTACTAGTAATGGCAGCAATCAGCACAAATCGGAAACTTGACACATTTTTGGGATCAGTGACATTTATACAGCGGTTAGTGCAATAAAAATGCACCGATTACTGTATAGTTTACACTGGCAGGGAAGGAGTTAACACTAGGGGGCGATCAAGGGGTTAACGGTTCCCTAGGTGTGTGCTAACTGTAGGGGGGGTGGGACTGACATGGGGAGGAGAGGGATCGGTGTTCATACTTAGTATGAACACACAATCTCTCTCCTCTCCCCTGAGAGAACCGGGATTTGTGTGTACACACACACGTTCTGTCACAAGCAATCGCGGGTGTCCGGCAGTCATCACACCCGCCGGGCACTCGTATCTGTTTTCTTGGACCCCGCGCCTGTGACAGACAGAACGCTGGTCCAATGCTGGGATGCATTCGGTCTATTACAGGCACAGGTCAGGAGGTTGCGGGGCTGTGTTGAGCAGAGCGGAGACAATTATAATGTAAGCGGCGGTAACAGCGTGGTATCCTGCGGCTCTCCTCTTCCTCCAGCGATGCATTCCTCTGCCAAGGCGAGGCTGCTATGGGCACAGTAAGACTGCATTGGGCACAGTGGTTGCAATGGGCACAGTGAGGCTGATATGGTGGGCACAGTGAGGCTGATATGGTGGGCACAGGTATTTTTGCATAAAATATTTAAGTGTCGTTTCATGAGATAACTTATGAGGGCATGTTTAGGGGCGGGGCAGGGTAGGGATTGAGTGAGGCACTGGTGGCGAGTAACCCTTAAGACCTGGCTAGTAGTTTAGGACTTGAAATTTTGAGATATAGATATATATTTTTTTTTTTGTCAGACAGAAGTATATATCTGTCCAAACCTTAATATTTTGTTTTGCATACTTACTTTAATCCAGCTTGGACCAATATAAGTATACATATTCCATACTTGTCCGATCCGGCTGGAAGTGGAACTACTATAGTGATCCTTGCCGTCTTCCAGCTTCCATGATGGGTGGTTGCCTTGCTGCAAAGTAACCAAAGGGGTTCACTTGCTTGTCATGGGTGTGATTCAGAGCACACTTTGCATTTTTTATTCAATCAATGCAAAGCATTCTCTGGTTGGACTAGGTGAAGATTGTAACATTACTGCCCCGCCTCTGCACTCTGTCTAAACAGAGAACTCTTTGCAACCATTAAGGATGCAAGGCGTTTTCTGAATGATGCCACAAGATAGAGAGGACTGCTGTAGTAACGGCAGCCTCTACAGTGAAGCCATGCTTCCACAGAGATCATCCAGGTATGGAATATGCATACTTACATTAGTCCAAGCTGGACCAACATAACTGCAAAAATAAATATATGTAATTCAGCTTTAAAAATTGTAAATTTACGTACTTTCACATAATTATTTGAAGTATGAGAGTGTTCCATCTGGAAAAGAAGTGGACCTGTAATTGCAGCTTGTTTTTTCAGTTATTTGACAAGCCTATCATGGACTGCTGGAAGGAGACTCACTTCTTTAGGAAAAAAACCCTTTAGCTTCATTTTTCTGGTATGGAAGATAAACTATGACCTCTTGTGGCAGAGAGCATATAAAACCAAAATTCCAATTCAAAACAGTCCTGATGCTATTACTCAGTCCAACATTTCAAAGCAGTTTTTATTAAAATTATTATCAATCCACTAAAATCTAGAATAGAGAAGGTCTTTTTTTTTTTTTTTTTCACTGCATTGCCCAGAATCCTGTCCATTACAACCGTCGGGTGTATATTTAAAGCCCCACACACACACCAACCTCATAGACCAATGAAACAAATGTGATAAAGATATGACCTGAGTCAATGATCACCCTCCTCTTCTTCTTAGTTTGCTGCTTTTTCCTTGCATCATCATCGCTGGTTGGACTCTTCAACTAAAAAGAAAAAAAAACAAAAAACGAAGAGGTCACAAAATAACCCGAGTAACATTGTGTGTTTATCATACAAAAGATACCCTTCTAACAGCTCAAACCATCATATAGCAGCCAGGCACAATTTCTAGATGGCTCTGTTGGGCTTTCTTATTGGCGTCTGCAGACACTATTTATTCCATCATAAAATCCCACATACTAAAAGATATGCTTGTTTGTTCCTACCTGAAGAAGGGCGTAAGCATTAGGGATGGGCGAACGGTTTGGCCCGAGCATAAGTTCGGGCCGAACTTTGGTTGTTCGGATGTTCTGCAGAACACCGAACAATATGCGGTGTTCAGGGCAAATTCGAAAGCCGCCGGAACACCGTTAAAGTCTATGGGACATTAACATGAAAAATCAAAAGTGTTATTTTTAAAGGCTTATATGTAAGTTATTGTCATAAAAAGTGTTTGTGGACCCGGGTCCTGCCCCAGGGGAAATGTATCAATGCAAAAAAAAAAAAGTTTTAAAAACGGACATTTTTTCGGGAGCAGTGATTTTAATAATGCTTAAAGTGAAACAATAAAAAGTTAAATATTTCTTTAAATTTCGTACCTGGGGGGTGTCTATAGTATGCCTGTAAAGTGGCGCATTTTTCCCATGTTTAGAACAGTCCCTACACAAAATGACATTTCTATAGGAAAAAAGTCCTTTAAAAGTACTCGCGGCTAGGGCTGGGAGGTTTTCTGAAAAAAAAAAAAAAAAAAAAAACCCCTCGATTCACATCGAGTTTTTTTTTAGTTTTTCTCACCGCGCCGGTCCTGAGGAGCTGGAGTTTTTAGGCAAGGCCACGGCTTCAGCCTAGTCCGTGGCGTCCGGCGTCGTGGACTAGGCCGAAGCCGTGGCCTCACCTAAAAACTCCTGCCCACAGCTCCTCAGGACTGGCACGGTGAAAAATAAATAAATAAAAAAAATCTAAAAAAAAAAAATCGATTTGCTTAAATTTTGAATGGACCTCTCAACGCGATTCAAGATTTAAATCAATTTTTTCCCCAGCCCTACTCGCGGCTATAATAAATTGTCAGTCCCAGCAATACAGATAAAAGAAGTCACTGAAAAAAACAACATGGGATCCCCCCAGTTCATTACCAGGCCCTTTGGGTCTGGTATGAATATTAAGGGGAACCCTGCGCCAAAATTAAAAAAAAAAAAAAAAAAAAAAAAAAAAAAAAAAAAAGGGGGTTCCCCCAAAAATCCATACCAGACCCTTATCCGAGCACGCAACCTGGCAGGCCGCAGGAAAAGTGGGGGGGACGAGAGCGCGACCCCCCCCCCCCCCCCCGGAACCGTACCGGGTCACATGCCCTCAACATGGAGATGGTGCTTTGGGGTAGCCCCCCAAAAGGACCCCACCCCCTTCTTATGTAACTGAGGGCGGGGCCACATGGTGATGTTCCCGGGTGACCCCGCCCCCCTCTGACACACGGAGACTTCCCCATGGCTTTCCTGGGGCAGTCTCTGTGCGTCAGAGGGGGGGCGGGGGTCACCTGGGAACATCACCATGTGGCCCCGCCCCCAGTTATATAAGAACTGTCGAAGAAGACGCGTCATACGGCGGGTGCCTCCCATGGAGGCGGGTCAGTCGCGGCTTTTTTTTTTTTTTTTTTCCGGTCCGTCGGTGGAGCGAAAGAAGATGAACGGACTTTGTGGGACATTTTCATTTTTTTATTTTTTAATAAAGGACTTGTCCCAAGCTGTGTCTTATCTTTTGAAGAGCTGGGCGTTTTTCTCCCAAAAAAAAAAAAAAAAAAACACACACACACACACACACACACACACACACACACACACACACACACACACACACACACACACACACACACACACACACACACACACACACACACGATCTGATTTTTTTTTTTTGATGGACACCGCGCTGGACCTGAGGAGCTGCGGGCACGAGTTTTTAGGCGAGCCTGCGGCTTCGGCCTAGTCCGGCCTCGCGGACTAGGCCAAAGCCGTGGCCTCACCTAAAAACTCCTACCCTCAGCTCCTCAGGACTGGCACAGTGTTCGCACCGGTCCTGGTTTAAAAAAAATAAAAAAAAAAACGATTTGCTGAAAATTTGAATCGATTTGACCTCTCAACTCGATTCAAGATTTAAATCGATTTTTTCCCCAGCCCTAGTCTTTTGTACCATTTTGACACTTTTTGTGAAATAGTAGGGGGTACATTTGTATCCCGTTACCATTTCACACAGGGGGGGGATCTGGGGGTCCTCTTCCAGATTCCGATAAGCCCCCCCCCGCCTGCAGACCCCCACAACCACCGGGCAAGGGTTGTGGGGATGAGGCGCTTGTCCCCATCAACATGGGGACATGTCGCAAGTACTTTTAAATGATTTTTTTTTGCTTTAGAAATGTCATTTTGTGCAGGGACTGTTCTAAACACGGGAAAAATGCGCCACTTTACAGGCACACTATAGACACCCCCCAGGTACGAAATTTAAAGGAATATTTCACTTTTATTGTTTCACTTTAAGCATTATTAAAAATCACTGCTCCTGAAAAAACGGTCGTTTTTAAAAGTTTTTTTTGCATTGATACATGTCCCCTGGGGCAGGACCCAGGTCCCCAAACACTTTTTATGACAATAACTTGCATTATTCAAGTTTGTGTCCCATAGACTTTAACGGTGTACGTGTGTTCTGCCAAATTTTTTGCCTGTTCAGTATGTTCTGGTACGAACTGTGTTCGGCCCATCCCTAGTAAGCATTATAGCGCGAAACTGTTGCATGGAAGGATATGTACATTTTTTGGTATGTAAATAATTTTTCAATAAACTACAAGTGCAGCAGTCCCTGAATTCGTTTTTATATATGGCCTTTGAGAGCCTGATTGCATGCACTGGAAGAGCACCACAGTGCCGTTTGCCTCACATGTGAAAACATACCATAAGATGGTACATTTGCAATTTGTGTTTGGTGTATATATAGCCAAAACCTTTTTTAGCTTTGGAAAGCATGTTCATGCCAGGTAATTTTTTGACGTTTGTGTACTATTGGGGAAATTTCCCTTCACTTCCTGTCCCAGAAACTCAGCAAGAAGTTAGAGGAAATCTCTAAAGTGATGGGAATCACCCCCTTAGACAATTTACCTTCACCTTTTGTTCTGTGGACAGCTATAAATTTTTGGATTACCCCTCACTGTAAAACTTCCATTACAGTAAGGAAAGAAAGTATACCCACTGTGTACTAATATATAAATCAGAGGTCTCCAAACTGCAGCCTGTGGACCGAATGCGGCCCTTCGTTTTAAAAACTTTTTAAAAGGCCCTTGGGATACTATATTATTGGACACTATTCTTCCCACTGACCCCAATGATGCAATTTATTTACTCCCACTGACCACCAAGCCTATGCCATTTACTCCCACTGATGCCAAAGCATTTTCTATTCCCACTGGCCACAGTCCGCCTCCCCTAAAGTTAACTGGCCCTTAGTTTGAAAAGTTTGGAGACCCCCTGATATAAAGTATAAAAGTAAACACTTACCTTATCTTTTGACCTTTTGTGTTCTGTGACTTCATCTGATGCTTTAGATCTCGCTTTTTTATCGATTTTCTCATTAGATCTCTCTTTATCAATTTTCTCATTAGAGGTTTTCTTGGCAACTGGGCTTACTCCAAAAAATTTTCGAATATCCTTTAACAGAAACAAGATACAGCTAATAATGAGAACATCTAGGGCCCCACTCAACTAGGCAGCCTATAAAATGTACAAACTCACTGCAAACACAGCCATTCACTTTAAAGTGTTTTGTGAGCACTGGTCATGTGTTGCGGTGCATTTCACAAACATTTTCTGTAGGGATGCACCAATAGCAGTTTTTTAAGACCGAGTCCGAATAACTATATATTTTTCCTTAAGTACTCACCGATACCAATTACCGATAACTATTTTGCACTTAGATGCATTTAGACCTGGTTCACATATGTGCGGTCCAGTTTTGACAGTGGGATTTCATCCCCCTTTGAAGCGATTCTGGTAAGCGTTTCAGGAGCAATTCAGGCGTTAGTTGTCAAAGCGAGATGGTCGATCCATATGGTCACAATCTTGCCTGGTCCTGGACCAGCTCTGTGACTTCAGCCCGCTGTCTTCTGAAAATGGGTCACAGGAGTACAGAACGAAATGCACTCCTGTGATGCACAGCCAAATGAGCTTTGGCTGCACTTCTCCTTTAACCCTTTCACTGCCAGGTCCATATGGCAGTACGGGGAGCGGTGCGGGTGAAGTTGGGGCTTACTAAAGATGTGTTTACCAGCCCCCTCCCTGTAGTACATTGGACACAGGCAGCGATCACTACTGATCGCTCCTGTGTGCACAGACAGCTGTGCATAGTAAACCGAGAGTTTATTATATGTCAGTTTATGAATAAATGAGGAGTCTCTATACAAAATTACTTATTCATTCATGTAAAGTGCTGCAGAGAAAGGGACTTTCTTCAGTCCCTTTTTTTTTTCTACAGGTCATGTGCTTTCAGAAAATGTCAAATTCTGAAAGCTGCAAGTGAAAAATGGTAAGCTCCGGGTTTTTTAAGTAAATTGTTTTTTTTTATAGTTTTGCATACCTTCAGTTTTCACCATTTTACAAAAAGGTGCAATTTTTGTCATTTATTTCACCTTTTCATCTATTAATGAAAGGGTGTTTTAACTTTGGATAGTAATACATTTTTTTTTCTGCCAGTAAATACATAATACAATACCTTATACTTCCTGTTTCTTGTCTGGGAAAAAAGCCTAGGCTTATGACATCATGCACAGCTCTCTCTATCTCTCACTCTCATGAGAGTTTGCCAGGATGAGTCATAAAAGGCCAATGAGAGCTGCAGAGCTGGAGGTGTGTGTCTGTGTAAATCCAGGAAGTGAACAGGCAGCAGCTACTGCTGCCCACAGTTAAAATGGATGCAGCCAGACTCAGTGGAGGGAGATTTCTGCAGCATATTAGTCAAGTACAGAATCACAGTATATATAAAATAATATGCAAAGTGGTTGGAGGGAAGCTTCAGAATGGCAAAGATGTTATTATGAATTATGTGAGCAGACTGAAGTTCCCTTTTTTAAAATGTACAAATATTTGCTATTAACTCAATATAGGTTTTAACTTTTATATTTAGTAGGAATTTGGCAGCAATTTTGTACATTTTTCCATGTATGAATCCACTATGATTTTAGTGTATTTTTAGCGAAAATACTGTTTTGATAAACATTTGCACAAATATCGCTGTGCCTTAAAAATCAGTAGCATCTTTTTATTCTACTGGCCATGTGCTTTCAGAAAATATATGGTTTGGGGAGATCTTTTACAAACTTTGAAAGCTGTAAGTGAAAAAGGAAAACCTCCAGATTTTTAGAGACATTTTTGCGTACGTCCGATTTTCACCATTTCTCAAAAAGACGCAATTTAAAATTTACAAATATTTGTTATTTATTAACTCAAGACAGGTTTAGCTTTTATATTTAGAAGGAACTTAGCAAATTTTTACAAACACAGCAGGAATTTTGTATCTACTAATAATGATTGTAAAGCCCTGCGCAAACTGTTGGCGCTATATAAATCCTGAATAATAATAATAATAATAATTTTAGTGCATTTTTAGCATCTTCCATTTATTCTACTGGTCCTTTGCTTTCAGAAATTTTATAGCTTGGGGGGTCTTTTAAAACCACAAAGCGAAAAATGAAGACCTCCAGATTTTTAGAGATATTTGGATAGTTATAGTTTTGTGTACCATTTTGCAAAATGGTGCAATTTAAAAAAAATTTACAAATATTTGTTATTTATTAACTCAATACAGGTTAAGCTTTTATAGCTGGGGGGGGGGGGGGAGGGGGTGGTAGGGGATTATTGGTGAGGAAACCAATTTTATGCTAGGAGAGGTCCTCTAAAGCAGAGCTCCACCCAAAAGGGTGAATCAACGTTTGTTCACACCCCACCCACCACTGCCACAATGGCACTATTTGAGGGGGAGGGGAGAGCGGGTACCTGGTTTTGACAGGTACATGCTCCCACTTCAGCGGCGATCTATGAGCATTTCCGGCCCCTCCTACTCCCCCCCCTTCTGGGACACACACACACAGCTCTCAAAAGACAGCGGGACCATTCAGAAGGCTTAACTACTGGTTTCCCTTACTTACAATGCTGGCGCCTGCATCCAAAGCCAATTAACGAATCAGCTCAGGGTGCCGACATCGCAGGATCTCTGGACAATTAAGCTGCTGGCTTTAATTACCCCCCCCAAAACTGGAGCTCCGCTTTAAATAGTCACCTATATCAGACCGACCCTCTATGTCCTTTCAGCAATGATGCATTAACGGCTATATATGAGCCTATATGATGAGAGAGAGGGTGCAGCAAACAGTGAAGAAGAAGCAACAAATCTTAAAAGCTCAATATATTCCACCCTTAGTGAATCTGTGGTTAGATGAAATGTAAAAACACTACTGCACTTTCCATGTGTAAGTAAAAGCTGCTTGGTTACACAGGAGCACATTTTTATTTACAATGGTGTAATTGTATCATACCCCAATATAAGAAACAGCATTACAGCTCTGGCATAGACTACAAGTCAATCTGATATCTTTGCACACAACATATGAAACATTAATACCATTTACATGTACAGACTCTACAAACCAATTGCTCAGTTGTTTACACCAGACACTTGGACATTTGCATTAAAGTTTTGTGAAAGAGAGAGAAAAAAAAAAAAAAAAAAAAAATCAAAAAACTGAAACCACAACATCCAATGTTTTTATTGTGTCAGGTGACACCCTGCAGCCAATGACAGCTGAGACACACTGGTGTCAACAATTACCCAGCATTCCAAGTTCTTATGCAACACAAAATTATGCTCATCCCTAATTGAGGATCTGCTCTTATAATAAGAATTTAGAGAAATGCCAAATCCGTCTGATCTACTATATCAGTGAGATATTGTATTAGATATAATTTGCTTGTTAAGAAGATTGGACTCCTGTTCATACTAAAGCTGACAGCTGTTTACAAGGAATAGTCTTCATTCCCTGCAGCGTAACTTTTAAAAAGTAATATACGACATTGAAATAGTACATTTGTTTGTTTTTTTTTTAGAGGGATTTTTACTGCTGTCTGTCTCTCTTTAGCCTGTCTGCCATCGTCACTGAAAGTGAAGGAAGATCCTGAGTTATCCCCAGAAAAGGAAGAGAACAAAAACCTTCCAAAGGGGACACTAGTTCTGGTAACAACCAGGGATTCCCTCATTTTCAGGGATTGCACTTCACTTTCCGTTTTGGCTACAGGACAGAAAGGAAAGGGAAATATCACCAATGGGACACAGTTGGCAAAAATAAAGCCAGCGGGGTTATAACCTTCCCTTACTCAATAAAAAATAAAAGTTTTGCTTATAGTTCTACAACTTTGTTGTACTTTAAATAAGCTGCAACAAAGTGTCTCTGTTACCAAGCCATACCATTTGCCTTATGCCATCTTCCGTTTTCTAATTAACACATTTAGATGCTTCTTGTTATGCCTCCATCAGCTGGAAAAAGAACCTCCATCACTTATCAGCTTGTGGTTTACATGCCACCTCACGTCCAATGTCTAGTGCTTTTCTGGGACCTTATTCTTTTTAAGGACTAGATTTTACACCCAAATACTCTGTTTACAGTCACTGATCCCTGCTGCCTCTCTTCCAACTTGCTCATCCGTCATCGACCAACTTTGTCAGCCCTGATTCTCACTGCCTCCTGTCACATTCAGCCCCACCACCAATTGCTGCTTTCTTATCACATCCTGCTCCACCACCAATCCCTGGTGCCACCTCTCACATCCCCACCAATGCCTGCTGCCTCCTCTCACAACCTGCTCCACCGATTCCTGCTACCTCTGCTTGCATCCTGCACCGCCGCCGCGCCCCGCTGTCACATCCTGCACCGCCGCCGCGCCCCGCTGTCACATCCTGCACCGCCGCCGCGCCCCGCTGTCACATCCTGCACCGCCGCCGCGCCCCGCTGTCACATCCTGCACCGCCGCCGCGCCCCGCTGTCACATCCTGCACCGCCGCCGCGCCCCGCTGTCACATCCTGCACCACCGCCGCTGTCACATCCTGCACCACCGCCGCTGTCACATCCTGCACCACCGCCGCTGTCACATCCTGCACCACCGCCGCTGTCACATCCTGCACCACCGCCGCTGTCACATCCTGCACCACCGCCGCTGTCACATCCTGCACCACCGCCGCTGTCACATCCTGCACCACCGCCGCTCCCCGCTGTCACATTCTGCACCACCGCCGCTCCCCGCTGTCACATTATGCACCACCGCCGCTCCCCGCTGTCACATCCTGCACCACCGCCGCTCCCCGCTGTCACATCCTGCACCACCGCCGCTCCCCGCTGTCACATCCTGCACCACCGCCGCTCCCCGCTGTCACATCCTGCACCACCGCCGCTCCCCGCTGTCACATCCTGCACCACCGCCGCTCCCCGCTGTCACATCCTGCACCACCGCCGCTCCCCGCTGTCACATCCTGCACCACCGCCGCTCCCCGCTGTCACATCCTGCACCACCGCCGCTCCCCGCTGTCACATCCTGCACCACCGCCGCTCCCCGCTGTCACATCCTGCACCACCGCCGCTCCCCGCTGTCACATCCTGCACCACCGCCGCTCCCCGCTGTCACATCCTGCACCACCGCCGCTCCCCGCTGTCACATCCTGCACCACCGCCGCTCCCTGCTGTCTCTTCCTACGTCACCACTGACCCCCGCTGCCTCCAGCACCAATGATCCCTTCTAATAATGTTTCCTGTCACTGATATTTGAGTCCCTTTCTGATACCCAATGTCTTTCTGCACCCGAATGGTCCTACTCATCTCTTGATCTGAACCATGAGCTCCCAATAACAGCTCGGCTGAATATTTTTTGGGGTTAATTGGGTTGCTCATCCCACAGATGCATGTGGATCAGCATGGCCCCACTGACAGTTGGCTATGTGTCAGATGACACCATTAGACAGGGATCCCATATTGGGCATTCCTGGGCACTCAGTCATGTGACCTGATGAGATAACAGTTGAGATCAGAGGCCTTCCTTAGGTGTTGGGTGATCACAGGTCAGAATGGGAAGTATATGTATTATCACAGAACATCAGAAATGTCCAGGCCTGACATTCAGTGTAATAGAAATCAGAATAAAAGCTACATTCATTCCCACCCTCATGGATAAGCATTGCATCCACGGTTTATATTCTGCCTGACAGTGCAGAATAGCTGCAGACCAGCTCTTAGTACATACCATGGCAGGCCCTGCAGTCTCATCACACGTCCTCCTGTCCCGTCACCAAACCCCCGGCACCCCGCGATTGGCGCCAAGTCTTCCAGATCAGGCAGCAAGCCTACAGTATGAAACACAGCAAGCATGCATCCCTTCCTGCGTACTCGCCCCCGTGCGCGACCCCGCACCACCTTTTCCACACTGCGCATGTCCCTCCCTGTGAGCATATAAGCTTCTGATGGTCACATGACCCCGAGCGGCCGACAGTAGTCAGGTGTCTATACGGCGTTTCCCGCCGTCCTGTCATTGCCCGTCCAGTCAGTGCTCAGCATCTCCCTCACATTTCGTGTCTGTTATTGTTTATGCAAAGTAAAAGAATCCACATTGTATGTGTACTGTCACATTCACACAGCTCCATGTTTACATCTGCAAGAATCCATTCCTGACCTGTCACAATATACACAGACAGCATCGTCCTCCCAATGAGCCCAGGCTGTGCTGTTGTCTTCAATGACAGGAGGAAGCATGGCCTCTCCTCTGGGATAACACTGCAACAATGTTCTTCCTCTCCTTAATTTCCCTTATATCTGGGTTCTTTCTAATTCCTGCAGTTCCAATGACAAAACAAATAATAGAGGGGACAGGGGGCACTCTGTGTACGCAGATGACATTTTGTTTTATGTAGGTAGGCCTAGGATAACATTACCCAACTTAACCACTTAAGGACCGAGTCTCTTTCTGAGATTTGTTATTTACAAGTTCAAAACAGTTTATTTGCTAGAAAATTACTTAGAACCCCCAAACATACATTTTTTTTCTAACACCCTAAAGAATAAAATGGCGGTCGTTGCAATGCTTTCTGTCACACCGTATTTGCGCAGCGGTCTTATAAGCGCACTTTTTTTGGAAAGAATAAACTTTTTGAATTAAAAAATAAGACCACAGTAAAGTTAGCCCATTTTTTTTTTTATATTGTGAAAGATAATGTTATGCTGAGTAAATTGATACCCAACATGTCATGCTTCAAAATTGGAATGGCGACAAACTTTTACAAGTTTTACACTTTTTTAAAAATCTCCATAGGCGACGTTTAAAAAATTCTACAGGTTGCATGTTTTTAGTTACAGAGGAGGTCTAGGGCTAGAATTATTACTATTGCTCTACCGAACCATTCGATACCTCACATGTGTGGTTTGAACACCGTTTTCATATGCGGGCACTACTCACGTAAGCATTCTCTTCTGCACGCGAGCTATTATTTATTTTACTTTTTATTTTTTATTTTTACACTGTTCTTTTATTAAAATAAATAAAAGGGTCACTTTTATTCCTATTACAAGGAATATATACATTAACATCCCTTGTAATAGAAACAAAAGCATGATAGGACCTCTTAAATGTGAGATCTGGGGTCAAAAAGACCTCAGATCTCATAGTTACACTAAAATGCAATTAAAAAAAAAATGTCATTTGGAAAAAAAAAATGGCCCTTTAAGAGCTATGGGCAGAAGTGACGTTTTGACGTAGCTTCTGCCCTGCAATGGTATGGAGACGGGTGGGGGTCATCTTCCCCTCACTCATCTCCATACCCAGGAAGGAGAAAGATCCGATCGCCTCCACCAATACCGATGGCTCCGGTAAGCAGCAGAGGGCACCGGAGAGCGGCAACCACTCTTATCAGAAACCGGACCGCCGGCCGAAGGAGAGGATACTAGGGTTATGGCAGCTAGCTGCTGCCATAACAAAGATATCCCTCTTCAAGTTAGGACGTATATTGGCGTGCGGCGGTCCGGAAGTGGTTAATGAAGTATTTAAAGTCTTACGGAGAAATCTCAAATCTTAAAATGAATCCCTCTAAATCAGAAATTGAGAATATCAACGTGACGAAACAGGAAGAGCTGGCCCTGAAAAGAGAGTTCCCATTTACATGGAAGGAAAAGGAATTAAAATACCTAGGAGTAAAAATTGCACCGGGCATAGGGACAATGTACCAAGAAAATGTTATACTGAACTAAATAAAAACATAAATAAATAAATCCAATAAAGGTATCTCTCCTGGATAGGAAGAATAAATATCATTAAAATTGTAATTTTGCCGAAGATTCTGTATAAAATTCAAATGCTACCAATCCCTCTACCACAGGCCTATTTTATATCATTAAAAGCCATAATATCAAGGTTTATCTGGCAGAGAAAGAAGCCAAGGATAAGTTACTTAGTTTTGAATAAGGATCAACGGCAAGGAGGATTAGGGGTGCCTGATTTCAAAAATGACTATAACGCAGTATTGCTTTCACGGGTGTTAGAATGGGTAAAAAATAATAAAGAAAAAAGATGGGTGGAATTGGAAAACACTATTAGTAACGAGTAGAAGTAAAGAAGCCGCGCTAAAAAAATAAGTCATTGTTCAAATCAAAACATATGAACAAGCAGAAAGTCCATAATTGATCACTTCAGCTTGTTGATGTCACCACAGTGTATAAAAGCAAACAAAAGAGTGCCCACCACCATAATATGGACCTGCTTACCAGATAGCAAGCATAAGGGGCAGATGGCTATAACCCAGCCACGGCCTTTAGCTTGTGGATGTCAACATCAAAAACAGCAGATTGGATCTTGCAGATCGCTCCCTTCCTCCAACTATGATGTCCGTCTTTTACTCAGGTGAGTACCCCAAAAAAAAGAAGACTGACCATAGAGTAATATTGCTAAGATAAATTTATATAAAACAAGATATTGCACTTACATTTGGAAAAACATTGCAACAATCGTGTGGTGACGTCACTACGTGCCTTCTAGGAGGACGGGCTCCGTGTGTTTGTGCCGGCCGGCATTGTTTTTTACGCTTGCAATATCTTTCTAAATGTAAGTGCAATGTGGAAGGAATTTACGCACACAAGGAGATTTGTAGAGATGATGGGAACGGATGAAGAGGGTAGACAGGGAGGATCGGGAGACGAGAGGGAGTAGGGGAGGGATGAGAGAGGTAGGGGAGGGGGTAGAGGACGGGAGGGTACCTGAGGGATTTAAAAAAAAATGTATGGAAAAGTTTTTAGATATTTGATATAATGAAAATTAATAAAGAGATTGAAAACACACAAAAAAAAACAATGTTACATAGTTACATAGTTACATAGTTACATAGTAGGTGAGGTTGAAAAAAGACACAAGTCCATCAAGTCCAACCTATGTGTGATTATGTGTCAGTATTACATTGTATATCCCTGTATGTTGCGGTCATTCAGGTGCTTATCTAATAGTTTCTTGAAGCTATCAATGCTCCCCGCTGAGACCACCGCCTATGGAAGGGAATTCCACATCCTTGCCGCTCTTACAGTAAAGAACCCTCTACGTAGTTTAAGGATAAACCTTTTTTCTTCTAATTTTAATGAGTGGCCGCGAGTCTTGTTAAACTCTCTTCCTAAATGTCCTATTATTATTAAAGAGAACCTTCACCCTAAAAAAAAAACTTGTCCCCTTGCCTTCTCCCTCCTCCCTCTCTCACATCTGGATATTGTTCTAACCCTCATAGTATTTTTGTGCTGTAATACTTCTTTCCACCCTTCGCTAAAGTGGCGTTTGCCCCCTGATTCCGCCAGAGCCCTGCAACACATCTGCACATGCGCAGGTTTCCCATGCATGCAGGAAGAGGGAGCCAATATGGAAATTTCAACACTTGATATGTCTGCATCCCTTAAAGAGGAAGTAAACACTGATGAGTTTTCCTTCTTTTTTTTTCCCCCTGTAAAGTAAAAGCATAATGGGCTAGTTTGCATCGCATACTAGCCCATTGTGTCGCACTTACCTGCAAACGAAGCCCGCAATGTCCCCGCTGTCCCCACATGTGGCCGCATCCATCTTCACCTCTCTTCCTTCCGGGGCTGTGGACTCCGGCTCTGTGACTGGCCAGAGTCGCATGACTAGCTCTGACTAAGCAACAATGATGTTGTGAAATGCGTCAGTATTTGTCCTGCTTTTGTTGTCACATGAACGTTGACTATTCATTACAATAACTATTAGATTGTAAGCTCTTCTGAGCAGGGACCTCTTAATCCTCTTGTATTTTATTGTATTATAACTTTATTGTCTCCGTTTTATATTGTAAAGCACTGCTATTGGGGGGCTATATAAATTCTGTAAAATAATAATAATAATAAAGGCTTTTATTGGAGTGCGGCTGTCCAGAATCCATTTCTTCAATATTGCTCATGCTGAGCCTGCACCTGGCTTCCATTTTGAGGAGGGCGTTTTCTTCAGTAGACCACCTGGAGCGGTTCACCCTTTTGGCCAGAGTCACGTGACGTCATTCCCGTGCATGCACACGAGAGCTGCCAGTCATGGCACGGGCCCTTTAGAAATGGCACGATCATGCCCTTTGTTCAGTGCACATGCGCCGATGACGTCGGCTCGAGCGTATAGGGTAAATATAGGGTAAATATAGCAAGCGTATAGGGTAAACCTGCATATTTCCAGTACCTACAGGTAAGCCTTATTATAGGCTTACCTGTAGGTAAAAGTGGTGTAAGTAGGTTTACAACCACTTTAACCACTTGCCTACAGGACACTTTCGCCCCCTTCCTGTCCAGACCAATTTTCAGCTTTCAGCGCTCTCACACTTTGAATGACAATTACTCAGACATGCAACACTGTATCCAAATGAAATTTGCGTCCTTTTTTTCACACAAATAAAGCTTTCTTTTGGTGGTATTTAATCACTAGTGGGTTTTTTATTTTTTGTGCTATAAATAAAAAAAGACTGAAAACTTGGTGAAAACAAAGGCCTTTTTCTTTCTTTCTGTCATACAGTTTTGCAAATTAGTAATATTTCTTCATAAATTTTGCCCTTAATTTATACGGCTACATATCTTTGGTAAATATAACCTAATCAGTGTATATTATTTGTTTTTTGTGAAAGTTATAGAGTCTACAAGCTATGGTGCAAATCATTGAAAATTGATCACACCTGATGTACTGAAGACCCGTCTCATGTCTTGAGACACTAACAAGCCAGGAAAGTACAAATACCCACAAAATGACCCCATTTTGGAAAGCAGACACAACAATGTATAATCTATAAGGCATAATGAGTATTTTTGAACTGTTCATTTTTTTCCAGAAGTTTTAGGAAAATGTGGGAAAAATAATGAAAACGCATTTTTTTTCCACAAAGTTGTCAATTTTTAAGATATTTCCAACACATAGCATGTACAAAGTAAAAATGACACCTCAAAATACCTTCTGCTACTCCTCCTGGGTATGGCAATACCACATGTGTGAGATTTTGACACAGCCTGGCCACATACAGAGGCCCACCAGGGAAGTAGCACCTTCAGGCGTTCTACAAGCATAAATTACACATCTCATTTCTCAACCACCTATTACAGTTTTGAAGGCCCTGGAGCCCCAGAACAATGGAAATGCCCATAAAAAGACCCTATTTTGGAAAGCAGACACCCCAACGTATAATCTATGAGGCATAATGAGTCTTTTGAACTGTTCCTTTTTTTCCAGAAGTTTTAGGAAAATGTGGGGAAAAAAAATGAAAACGCATTTTTTTTCCACAAAGTTGTCCATTTTAAAGATATTTTCAACACATAGCATGTACATAGCAAAAATGACACCCCAAAATACATTCTGCTACTCCTCCTGAGTATGGGGATATCACATGTGTCAGACTTTACACAGCCTGACCACATACAGAGGCCCACCATTGAAGTAGCACCTTCAGGCGTTCTACAAGCATAAATTACACATCTAATTTCCTGACAGCCTATTATTTTTGAAGGCCCTTATATTTGTAACACATAGCATTTACATACCAAAAATTACACTTCAAAATAAATTCTATTGAGGAAAGGGTAAAAAAAAGTATTACCTGTGGTTTTAGTAGTGTCCCCAGAGGAGAGAATTGGTGCAGGCAGCAGGCAGGGATGTGCTTAGCAACAATAGTAATTATCCAGGCAGCAGGCAAGAATATTGTCTATAGTCAGCACAAGGATATCGTCAGCACAGCCAAAGCACCTGTCCATTGAAATTGTCCAGGCAGGGACAGCCAGCACAGCCATAATATTGGTCCTGGTATACTGTTACCTCCCTGCACTCATTATTGTACCGCTCTCCAGTCCTTCGTAAACATACTGCCTCTTGCTACAGCTAATTATTTCCATAGTCCAGGTAGCAGGTAGAGGTGTGGTCAGTTTATGTTGCAGGCAGGGGGATGGCGGCAGTAAGTCAGCAGCAGGCTGAGGGCCGCAATCAGGTAAGACCTGTGCACAGGGGCACAGGGGTAGAGGTTCGACCCACCCAAATCTCTATGAAGCCTCCGGACTCCAGACCCTAATCCGGAAATTACGAAACCCGGAGACAACAAAAAAAATTGTTTTCTCCATCCGGAAAACATTTCTGGAGCCCCTCACATGTGAGACCCCTGTGTCCTACAGTAGCAGGGCAACAGATCAGTCCAAGTGGTAGGCAAAAGCATAGTCCATGAAACAGGCCAGGGTCAGATGATGTGCAAGCAGTCCAAGTGGTGGGCAGAAGCGTAGTTGGTAAAACAGGCCAGGGTCAGTTCACATGTAAGCAGTCCAAACAGTTGGCAGAGGCATAGTCAAAAAACAGGCCAGGGTCAGTTCACATAGAAGGCAGTGGCATGGTTATTTGAGGAAGCATAGGAAATGGTCAGCACAGATGATGAAAATGGGGAAATGGTTAAGAATATGGGCTAATATTTTAGGAATGTGTGATGTAGTCTGAAGCATTCACCAATGCAAAGCCCGGGTTCAAGGGGACACTGGGTACAATGGTAGCTGGTATCGCTTCAAAATCCTTTACTGCTGCATACTCGACAACTTTTTTGGCGTCTTCAGCCTGCTTCAGATGGTGGAACGTGGTCCGGGAAGTGGCGTTCATGAAGTCGGCTAACAGCATCAGAGCGAAGGTTTTCTGGGGGGGGTCTTTTATGGTATATGAGGGACGTGACAACTTCTTCAATTAATTTTAGGAAGTGGGCAGGGCTTTCGGTCGATTTGGTGTAAATTATGTAGGCATTATAAATGGCCAAATTAATTAAATAGAGTGCTACTTTCTTGTACCAGAAACGGGACCTCCTTATTGCTAAATAGGGCTGAAGCATTTGGTCGTTGAAATCAACCCCCCCCATGTACAGATTGTAATCTTGTACACATTTTGGCTTTAAAATGGGACCTCGTCTTCTCTGAACTTCGACTGTAGTGTTGTCATGAATGGTGGACATCATGTACACATTCCTTAAAAGTAAAAACGGGGGTTATTCCTGCGCTACCAGATTGGAAAAAATATTATATAGTCGTAATCGACTTTTGAACCTGTATGCAACCTCTATCACTGGGCAGCTGCATGCACCGAAAGCAAGGGCTCAGACACAAACCCAAATCTAATGGTATAAAGAGAGGGGGGGGGTGCCGCGCTATCCAAAGGGGTCTTAGCTTATAGGTGTTAATAATAATTCCTAATATTCCTAGGTCACGAAGTTTTAAATAATCATAAACATAAAACGATCGTAAAAAATCGCATGGATTTGAGTTGAGATTATGCGTAGATAAAATGACTCAAAAGTAGATGTGTTGATCCAGCAAGGGATATAAATATAAACACTGATGCATGTGTTGATCAAAAAGTGAAAAAATATATATATAGATAAAAACCCAATTTCTGCATGTGTTAAAATATTACAGTACAATATATCCAAAGTGCTCGTGCTCTTGTGTCTTAAATAAGAAGATCAAACTTGTACATATACTAAAGTGCAAAAAATGGGGCAATACAATAAACAAATCATATATCAAGTGAAACAAACAAACATAAAGTGAAACAAACAAGAAAGGAGATATGGTCGCCTGATCCTCGTGTTGCGACCAGTGCGACAGTGCAAGTATTGTGTGGATGGTTAACGTGAGTAGTTAAACCCACTCTCTTTGTTAGTGTCAGAAGTAAATTAGTAATTCAAGTGTCCAAAAAAATGAATGAATGGTGTTCAAAACCAGTGCTCAAACACAATAATCGAATGACAGTGGGGTGTTGCTATGCAGATCAGACACTCTATGTCCTCTTCATGCAGCATGCACTAGTGTAGGTAATGGCCCCTTACCTAGCGGTGCTAGGTCAACCGCATATAAGTTGTTAACTCCCGGAGTCTTGGGTCTTTCCTGCGTCTCTGCGTCCGGACTTGCTGACTCTACAGGATCTTATTGGGAGCTGAGATATGTCTAGTAGTGGTCCTAACTGGGGTCCTAGGACAGTGCGGCTCCTAGCTCCTCCTCCACATCATGTCTCCAGTGTATGTAAAATATAGGACAAGGTACCCAGATAGTGAAGTATGTTTCTTTAGGGTCACTTTATTCACATATGCAATATACAGAGTACTCACATTAGCAGTTATTTTCATACAGCATGGTATCCTACGAGCAGCGAGCTCGCAATGTATTCAGCAAGGAAGGTAAACCAAAAAACAAGCCTATTCCGTCCCTACGCGTGACGTCACCGATCACGTGACTTCTTCAGGGGATGAAGAAGTCACGTGATCGGTGACGTCACGCGTAGGGACGGAATAGGCTTGTTTTTTGGTTTACCTTCCTTGCTGAATACATTGCGAGCTCGCTGCTCGTAGGATACCATGCTGTATGAAAATAACTGCTAATGTGAGTACTCTGTATATTGCATATGTGAATAAAGTGACCCTAAAGAAACATACTTCACTATCTGGGTACCTTGTCCTATATTTTACATACACTGGAGACATGATGTGGAGGAGGAGCTAGGAGCCGCACTGTCCTAGGACCCCAGTTAGGACCACTACTAGACATATCTCAGCTCCCAATAAGATCCTGTAGAGTCAGCAAGTCCGGACGCAGAGACGCAGGAAAGACCCAAGACTCCGGGAGTTAACAACTTATATGCGGTTGACCTAGCACCGCTAGGTAAGGGGCCATTACCTACACTAGTGCATGCTGCATGAAGAGGACATAGAGTGTCTGATCTGCATAGCAACACCCCACTGTCATTCGATTATTGTGTTTGAGCACTGGTTTTGAACACCATTCATTCATTTTTTTGGACACTTGAATTACTAATTTACTTCTGACACTAACAAAGAGAGTGGGTTTAACTACTCACGTTAACCATCCACACAATACTTGCACTGTCGCACTGGTCGCAACACGAGGATCAGGCGACCATATCTCCTTTCTTGTTTGTTTCACTTGATGTTTGTTTGTTTCACTTGATATATGATTTGTTTATTGTATTGCCCCATTTTTTGCACTTTAGTATATGTACAAGTTTGATCTTCTTATTTAAGACACAAGAGCACGAGCACTTTGGATATATTGTACTGTAATATTTTAACACATGCAGAAATTGGGTTTTTATCTATATATATATTTTTTCACTTTTTGATCAACACATGCATCAGTGTTTATATTTATATCCCTTGCTGGATCAACACATCTACTTTTGAGTCATTTTATCTACGCATAATCTCAACTCAAATCCATGCGATTTTTTACGATCGTTTTATGTTTATGATTATTTAAAACTTCGTGACCTAGGAATATTAGGAATTATTATTAACACCTATAAGCTAAGACCCCTTTGGATAGCGCGGCACCCCCCCCCCCTCTCTTTATGTACACATTCCTGGTAACCTTCCACCTCAAGGCCAGCAGTTCGTTGCATCTCAAAGTTGCTCTTTCTCCCCTTCGCAATTTCTCATTTACTATGGCTTGTGGGAAGCCCTTCCTATTCTTTCTGGAGGTTCCACAGGCCAGGGTTTGTGCGAGGTATAGGTGTTTGAAAAGGGGCAGGCTTGTGTAGAAGTTATCCAGGTATATGTGGTAACCTTTCTTCAGCAGTGGGAATGCCAGGTCCCTTACAATTTTACCAGTTGTGGCCATGTAGGCCAGCACTCAGGGGGCTGGAACTGGGAATCTCTTCCATCGTATATGCGGAACGCATACAGATATCCCGTGACTCTCTCGCAAAGCTTATAAAATGTCACTCCGTATTTGGCCCTTTTGCTAGGAATGTATTGTTTTATTCCTAGCTGGCCTGAAAAGGGTACTAGGGACTCATCTACACATATATGCTTACCGGGGACATAGAGTTCTGCAAATCGTTGGGAAAAGAAATTAATGAGTGGGCGAATTTTATATAATTTATCGTGATTTGGATGATTGCGGGGAGGGCACTAGGTGTTGTCACTGAAATGAAGAAAGCGCATTTTCATCTCGTATCGGGACCTGGACATTACAGAAGAATAAATGTGGTGAATGGGGTGGGTGGACCAATAGGCATGTCCTTTTTTTTTTTGTAAGCCCCATGTTTATGGTGAGGCCCATAAACATTTTGAACTCCTCCAGAGTCAAATCCTTCCACTCGAATGGACGGGCATATGAAGATTGGGGGTTGTTGGCAATATGCTGCTGGGCACATAAATTGGTCTGGTCCACGACGAGTTGCAGCAAAGTGTTGGGCAAAAATTAATTAAAACAATCAATTTCAGAAAAATTTTGGTTATTGGCCTGCACACCTGGCTGTGCAGTGAAAGGGGAAATTCTTGCTGATCCTGAGTCGGAAGGCAGCCATGTTGGATTGACAAGACCATCTGGGAGATATGTAGCGGCCCTGGCTCTTGGGGGACGTGGCATTCCAGTGCTGGTAGTTGGAGTTCCTGTGCTGGCATTTGGGCATGATGCTGCGGAAGTGCTGGTACTGGGCATTTCTTGTGGCCTTTCGCTGGTGGCAGCTCTGGTATTGGGCCTTTGGTTTTTGGGTCTATCGCTGGCAGCAGCGCTGGTACTGGGCCTGGAAATTTGTTCCTGGGGTATATTGCTGGTGGCTGCCTGGTTTCCAGAGCGCCGTGCTCTTTTAGGAGGGATCCATTCTTCCTCTAATTCGTTTTCCAATCCACTACTATCGATCGGTTCAAATGCTGAATTTGACTCACAATTGGAATTGGCATTTGAATCTGATGAGAACTCCCCGCTGCTCTCATCAGTCATGGAGAGGATCTGGAATGCCTCCTCACTTGTATAGAATCTTTTGGACATTTTTTCTGATGGGCTGTGCGACAGGTGACAAATTACGGTTACTGATGGGCGACAGGTGATGGGTGACAGGTGACGGTCACTGATGGGTGACAGGTGACGGTCACTGGTGGGTAGCAGGTGACATACGACGGTCACTGGTGGGTGACAGGTGACAGTTAATGGGTGACAGTCACTGATGGCAGTCTCTGATGATGACTGTTGCACTTTATGGGACTGATAGGTGACAGATGAGGGTCACAGATGGGTCACTGATGATGGTCAGTGATGGCGGTCACTGATGATGGTCACTGATGGGTGACAGGTGCACCGCTGACGACAGTCTCTGACGGTGACAGGTGCACTTTGTGGGCACTGATGGGTGACAGGTGCACTTTGTGGGCACTTATAGGTGACAGGTGCACTTTGTGGGCACTGATGGGTGACAGGTGCACTTTGTGGGCACTGATAGGTGACAGATGAGGGTCACCGATGGGTCACTGATGATGGTCACTGATGACGGTCACTGATGATGGTCACTGAGGGGTGACAGGTGCACCGCTGACGGCAGTCTCTGATGGTGACAGGTGCCCTTTGTGGGCACTGATGGGTGACAGGTGCACTTTGTGGGCACTGATAGGTGACAGGCAGGGGCGTAACTACCACCATAGCGACCCATGCAGGCGCTATGGGGCCCGCAGCCGAGTGGGGCCCAGTGAGGATAAGAGCACCGCCGGCACAGTCTCCCAGCCAGGGGAAGAGAGAGGAAAGGAAGAGGCGAGCTGTCTGTATCAGCAGAGAGCTGATTTGCTCGATGTAAGAGCTTTCATTAGAACTTCCAGTGTTCCCGGGGCTCACATCACATAGCTCCACCTTTTGGCCCAGTGCCTTTGATAGACAGAACGCCGATCCAATGCGGGACATGTGACGTCATCAAAGGCGTTGGGCCAAGAGGTGGGGCTATGTGACGATGAGCCCCGGGAAGACAGGAAATTCAAATGAAAGCTATTACAGCGGGCAATCCCGCTCTCTGCTGATCCGGGTGGCTTGCCTCTTCCTCTGCATAGGTGGGGCTGTATGGGGCACAGGCAGACCAGGCTGTATGGGGCACAGGTCACGCTGTATTGGGCACAGGTCACGCTGTATTGGGCACAGGTCACGCTGTATTGGGCACAGGTCACGCTGCATTGGGCACAGGTCACGCTGTATGTGGTACAGGTCATGCTGCATTGACACTAGGGCAGCTGTGGGGGGGGTGCTGTTTGCAGGGGGGCCCCATACAACATTTTGCTATGGGGCCCTGCTATTTCTAGTTACGCCCCTGGTGACAGATGCACTTTGTGGGCACTGATGAGTGACAGGTGCACTTTTATAAGCACTGATGTGGTGACTGTTGGGTGACGGTTGTAATGGGGGGGGGGGGGGCGATGTGACAGGTTCTCTTTGTGGTGTTGGTGCAGTACACTACAAAACACACATAGATTGGTCACTCACTGCTCCTGGCTCTTCTCTCCTCACACTTGAAACAGTGTATGAGGAGAGAAGAGCCGGTAACAGCTAGTAACCGGTCTATGTTTACATTTAGTGATCGGCTGTGAATAGATCACAGCTGATCACGTGGTAAACAGCCGACAGCCATTGGCTGTTTACCATTGTCGGTGATGAGCAGTGTTCCTGGGAACACACCGCCACCGACGTGACCACGGTACGCACTCCCGATTGCACGCATGCGCGGTCTAAAGCGGGGAATAACCCTTTGTGATCGGCCGTGATGTAATCGCGGCCGATCACATGGTGAACAGCCATGCTTAATGGCTGTTCACCCCTGTCGGTGATGCGCCGTGTCCCGGGGACACGGCGACACCGACAGAGCAGGGCTGCGCACCCGTGATCGTGCGCATGCCCTGTGTGAATCAGCCGCCGTCATATGACGGCGGCCCAGAACAAGAGCCGCACCGCTCCACCGTCATATGACGGTGGGCGGGCGGCAACAGGTTAAACCCCCATCCCATGCATGTGAAGATGCGCATGCGCCAGACTAAAAAAGATGGGGGGGGGCAGGGCTGAGGCTAAAAGGGACTGAGGTTCCTCTTAAAATGGTTGTAAACCTTAGACATGAAATATGAACAAAGCATATGCCTCTATAGCAGGGGTCCCAAACTGGCGGCCCTCCAGCTGTTGCAGAACTATAAGTCCCATGAGGCATGGCAAGGCTGACAGTTGCAAGTGTAGCAGGCATGTTGTCATCTACCAATGAAAGACTATTGTCATGCAATATCTCCTTTTGGTCGCAAGATGGAGATAGGGGGATGCTGACTTGTCCTTCCAGAAAACTCAGACAGAGAGGACACTGGGAAATAGGGGAGTTTCAGGAAGATCTGAGGAGGCTGAGGTGTTTTCAGGGGAAGAGAGAGATAGAGTCTAGGAGCCCAGCAAAAGAAAAGGCTCTGACATGACAGTTCAGAGACAGTGAGGAGAGAACAACTGTGCCCAAGATTGTCAGCCAGAGAAAGACAGAGCCTGAGTTGGCAGAAATCCACAGCCATTTTCGGAATCTCCTAAGTCTGCAGCAAGTTATCGGGGTCAGTGTGGAGAGAGGACAAGGTGCCATTGGAAGCTACTACAGTGTGGGGAAGCAGTCCTGGAACCGGATGGTAGAGCCACTCCCGGGATTAACCTTTGACCCCTCTGTGGCTGGAAAAACAGAGAAGTTCGCCATACTAGCTGTGATATCTCCTCTACCCCCCCAGGAGCCAACAATAGTTCCCTGATCATAGGAACCAATACCAACCTTGTTAGAACACTACTTACTCCTCTTGTCTCAGAGCCTGATACTTCAACCAGGGGTGTACATCCCATGCTGAGGCAAGCATACCAGTGTATAGTCCAAGAACAGAAATCCCCAGCTAAAGGGGTGGGAAAGATATGGTGTTTAGACTGAGGAGAGAAAGTACTACAACTTGGAGATGTGGCATATTTACAAGCTTCAGTCAAGCTCAATTGGGAACAGCCGGGCCCCTTTGTTGTCCTTGAAGCTGACTGCCAGGGAGAAGACATGGGAGTGAAGGTAATCCCAGAGATGATATCAACTAGGGCTCTGCAACAAAGTCGTGGGAAAATCCCTGTCAGCGTGCGGAATGTTACGGCCTCGCTGTTGAAACTGCAGGCCCAAATACTGTTAGGACAAGTGAATCCAGCCACCCCAGTCTCACCATCTGATTTGGGGAAGGGAGAGGACAGAATCTCCATAGAACATTTTTTCCCACAAAACACCCCACTCTCACCTGTGTGGAAAGAAAGAGTCAAAGCCCAGCTCCTGAGATGGCAGGATATGTTTTCGAAAAATTAGTTTGATGTGGGGTGTGAAAAAAGTGCTCAACACCAGATTCGCCTTCAGGAAGACAAACCATTCAGGGAAAGAGTCAGACGGATCCCTCTGGGGGACCTAGAAGATTTACGCGAGCAGCTAGCAGAATTGAAGAGATCAGACATTATTAGGGAGTCTAGGAGCCCTTATGCCTCCCACATAGTGGTGGTGCGGAAGAAGAACGGGTCCCTGAGGCTGTGCATTGATTTTCGGACGCTTAACAGGAGGACCATCCCTGATCAGTACACCATTCCGAGGATAGAAGATGCCCTGCAGAGCCTGTCTGGGGCGAAGTGGTTCAGCGTGCTGGATCTGAAGAGTTGGTACTATCAAATTCCCATGCACCCTGAAGATAGGGAGAAGACAGCGTTTATTACCCCAATAGGGTTCTTCGAGTTCGACAGGACTCAGGGTCTGTTTGGCGCTCCAGCAGCATTTCAGAGACTGATGGTAAAGACAGTAGGAGACATAAACCTGATCGAAGTGTTGGTATACCTGGACAATATCATCATCTCCGGCAAAACCCTCGAAGAACATGAAGAGCGTCTGGAGAAAGTTTTGAAGAGACTCCATGGTGAGGGGTTGAAGCTGTCCCTGGAGAAATGTCAGTTTTACCAGCCTTCAGTTAATTACTTTGGCCATGTTGTCTCCGCTGAAGGAATACTGTAGCTACTGACCCCCAGAAGTTGGAAGCTGTCTCCTTTTGGCCAAGGCCTACCAATGTAACTGAGCTTAGGTCGTTCCTGGGATTTTGCTCATACTATAGAAGGTTCGTCGAAGGATTTGCTAAAGTAGCTTGGCCCCTTAATGAATTATTGAAGAATGAGGATGTCGACGAGGACCCAAACCCAACAAAGATGATTAGACAACCCGGAGGGCCCAGGAAGCCTCGGGAGTCAATCCAAGACCATTGGACAACCAGTGTGAGCAAGCCTTTCGATAGGTGAAGTGGAGTCTAACGACTGCTCCTGTTCTGGCTTATGCTGATCCAACCAAGCCGTATGAACTGCATGTTGATGTCAGTCAAGACGGGCTAGGGGGGGTACTGTATCAGGAGCATGATGGACACCTGTGACCTGTTGCTTATGTGAGTCGAAGTCTTCCACCTGCTGAGAAGAACTACCCTACTAACAAGTTGGAATTCTTGGCTTTGAAGTGGGCAGTGGTGGACAAGTTGAAAGACTACTTGTAAAGGTTTTGGTGCACTGCTGCACTGCGTGGGGCAAATGTTGGTCACACCAGGTACTGACTGGTTTTCGGACCCCCCAACCCCCCCAATACAGTAAAACTGCACATTTTAGAGTGGCCTTTTATTGTGGCCAGCCTAAGGCACACCTGTGCAATAATCATGCTGTCTAATCAGCATCTTGATATGCCAGACCTGTGAGGTGGATGGATTATCTCGGCAAAGGAGAAGTGCACACTAACACAGATTTAGACAGATTTGTGAACAATATTTGAGAAAAATAGGCCTTTAGTGTACATAGAGGAAGTCGTAGATCTTTGAGTTCAGCTCATGATAACTAGGGGCAAACACAAAAGTGTTGCGTTTTTCATTTTGCTCAGTGTACATTGATGTATATGTCTTTGCCATGTCCAGCTGGTATATGTCCAAAAAAAAAGCGACGTTCATGATGAAACAAATATAGTAATGTAAGGCCAAGCCTGTGGGAAACTCTGTTCAAAACACAAAAAAACAAGTTTACCATAAATCTGCTTCATTTTCCTGCAACCTCACAATATTTTTTTTTTTAATCAAAGCTTTCAAATCGAACATCCTTTTGAGTCTATGAAACTCTATTTATCTGATAACTAAAAATACTGCTATCAAAGCCCGTTTGTGTCCATGACAGGGTTACAAAAAAGTTTGCTTGTGGTTATCTTTGCTTGTTTTTGATTAGACTGAATACAAAGCAAGTAAATCAATAAAATACAATAAGTCTTGTACACATTTGTGTTACCTGGAATCCAGTCTTATAGGAATAAAAGATTTTAACAATAAAAATTTCTTTAGGCTCCATGCACACTGGGCTTAAAAAAACGTCTGTCTTGCATTGTTGGCCCTGGCAGACGCGGCATTTAAGCGACTTGTCCAAACGAACCAACATTCTGTGGTCAACAACCTTACTAAATTTGTGTCCAATCAGCCAGCGAACCAGGTGTGAACATTTTGTGCATTTTGTACATTTTTGTTATAGATCTATGAGCGGTAGCCTAATTCACAACAGTTCATGGTATCTCAAGATGTCATATGCTTTAAATTTTAGTTATGTATCCACTATTTATCGTTCCTAGTTAAGATTGGGATCCTCCTATCCTCTCCATGTAGGAGAGGGAGGTCTGTCCCCATGGACCAAATGTCTGAGACAGGGGAGGTATCCCCGCTATCACAACCTGGGTATTGTGAGTAACTGAGTACTGTGGAATAACTGAGTATTGTGAGTACCGGTGTATTGTGGAGTAATTGAGTACCTGTGTGTTGTGAGTACCTGTGTGTTGTGAATACCTGTGTATTGTGAGTGACCTGTGTATTGCGAGTACCTGGATATTGTGAGTACCTGGGTATTGTGAGTAACTGAGTATTGTGAGTAACTGAGTATTGCGAGTGACCTATGTATTGTGAGTGAACGTGTGCTGTGAGTGCCCGGGGGCTGTAAGTGCCCGGGGGCTATGAGTGCCTGGGGGCTGTGAGCGCCTTGTGCTGTGAGCGCCTGGGGACTGCGAGCGCCCTGGGGGCTGTGAGTGCCTGTGTGCTGTGAGCGCCCGGGGGCTGTGAGCACTCGTGTGCTGTGAGCGCCTGGGGGCTGTGAGCGCCCATGTGCTGTGAGCGCCTGGGGGCTGTGAGTGCCCTGTGCTGTGAGCACCCGGGGCTGTGAGTGCCATGTGCTGTGAGTGCCTGGGGGCTGTGAACGCCTGTGTGCTGTAAGCACCTGGGGGCTGTGAGTGCCCAGGAGCTGTGAGCGCCCCTGTGCTGTGAGTGCCCGGGGGCTGTGAGCTCCCGGGGCTGTAAGTGCCATGTGCTGTGAGTGCCTGGGGGCTGTGAGCGCCCATGTGCTGTGAGTGCCCGTGTGCTGTAAGTGCCATGTGCTGTGAGCGCCCGGGGGTGTGAGCGCCCAGGGGCTGTGAGTGCCCTTGTGCTGTGAGTGCTCAGGGGCTGTGAGCGCCCATGTGCTGTGAGCCCCCGAGGGCTGGGAGCGCCCGGGGCCGTGAGTGCCTGGGTGCTGTGTGTGCCCGTGTGCTGTGAGCGCCGGGGTGCTGTGAGCGCCCGGGGGCTGTGAGTGCACGGGGGCTTTGAGTGCCGTGTGCGCCTGGGGGCTGTGAGTGCCATGTGCTGTGAGTGCCTGGGGGCTGTGAGCGCCCGTGTGCTGTGAGTGCCCATGTGCTGTGAGTGCCATGTGCTGTGAGCGCCCAGGGGCTGTGAGTGCCCTTGTGCTGTGAGTGCTCAAGGGCTGTGAGCGCCCATGTGCTGTGAGCCCCCGGGGGCTGTGAGCGCCCGGGGGCCGTGAGTGCCTGGGTGCTGTGTGTGCCCATGTGCTGTGAGCGCCGGGGTGCTGTGAGCGCCTGGGGGCTTTGAGTGCCGTGTGCTGTGAGGGCCTGGGGGCTGTAAGCGCCGTGTGCTGTGAGTGC
Organism: Aquarana catesbeiana; assembly: GCF_042186555.1. Lineage (NCBI taxonomy): Eukaryota > Metazoa > Chordata > Amphibia > Anura > Ranidae > Aquarana > Aquarana catesbeiana. The sequence continues at coordinate 837,167,352 of NC_133324.1, read as the reverse complement.
CTGGGGGCTGTGAGTGTCCCTGTGCTGTGAGTGCCCGGGGGCTGTGAGCGCCCATGTGCTGTGAGCGCCCAGGGGCTGTGAGCGCCTGTGTGCTGTAAGCACCTGGGGGCTGTGAGTGCCCAGGAGCTGTGAGCGCCCGTGTGCTGTGAGTGCCCGGGGGCTGTGAGTCTCCGGGAGCTGTGAGTGCCCGTGTGCTGTGAGCGCCCGGGGTCAGTGAGTGCCCGTGTGCTGTAAGCACCTGGGGGCTGTGAGTGCCCAGGAGCTGTGAGCGCCCCTGTGCTGTGAGTGCCCGGGGGCTGTGAGTCTCCGGGAGCTGTGAGTGCCTGTGTGCTGTGAGCGCCCGGGGTCAGTGAGTGCCCTGTGCTGTGAGCGCCCAGGGCTGTGAGTGCACCAGAGCTGTGAGCGCCGTGTGCTGTGAGCACCCGGGGGCTGTGAGCGCCATGTGCTGTGAGCGCCCGGGGGCTGTGAGCGCCTGTGTGCTGTGAGTGCCCGGGGGCTGTGAGCGCCCGGCGGCTGTGAGCGCCTGTGTGTGCCCGTGTACTGTGAGTGCCCATGTGCTGTGAGTGCCCGTGTGCTGTGGGTGCCTGTGTGCTGTGAGTGCCTGTGTGCGGGGAGTGCTTGTGTACTTTGAGTGCCTGTGTATTGTGGGTGCACTAGGAGTAGATAGCTACAAATAGGGTAGGTTACAAATAGTTAGTCTTAATCAATTTCCACAATAGAATAGAGGGTAAAATATCCAGCAGGACTGGTGATGCCACTCAGTGCACATCCTGCACCATGTATGCGTTCCTTGATGAGCCAATCGAGGGCGCATACTGCTGTGCGAGATGTGAGCGAATTGTTTCTCTGGAAGGCCAGATCCTGGATCTGGAGAATCAAGTAGCAACACTGAGAAGCATCAGCAACCTGGAGAGGAGCTTGGACATTACCCACCATGCTGGCGGGGGCCAGCCTAGTGGAGGTTGGAGAGATGGAAGCATAGGTAGCTGGGTGACAGAAAGTCACTCAGTCCTGAGTTGGTACACCCCAACAAATATGCCAAGTTGTATGATGATGGGAATATAAGCTCAGGGGTGGCAGAGCTGGAGCAGGCGCCCTCCCCTAGCTGCCAGGGGAGTTATGGCTCCAGTAAATAGGGGAGCGGTGATACAGGTAAGTGCTGGTAGTGGGAGACTCAATTATTAGGAGGACAGAGAGGGCAATCTGTCAGAAAGACCCGGGTTGTTTACCGGGCGCTCAGGTTCAGCACATCACAAATCGAGTGGACAGATTATTAGGAGGGGCTGGGGAGGACCCAGTGGTCATGATACATGTTGGTACCAATGACCAAGTGAGAGGAAGGTGGAGAGTCCTAAAAAACTATTTCAGGGACTTAGGAAATAGATTGAGGAAATACTACCTGTACCTCGAGCCACACCAGAGAGGCAGCAGGAGCTTCGGGAACTAAACAAGTGGCTGAGAAACTGGTGCAGGAAAGAGGGATTTGGGTTCCTGGAGAACTGGGCTGACTTCTCAGTCGGTTACCGGCTCTTTAGTAAGGATGGGCTGTACCTTAATGAGGATGGTACAGCTCTACTGGGAGGTAAGATGGCCACAAAGCTGGAGGGGCTTTTAAACTAGGTGTTGGTGGGGAGGGACCAGTGAAAGCGATAGCCGACAGGGAACGTGTGCCAAAGGGTGATACGAGAGTCAGCAGTGGAAATACAACCATAACAACTAATCACGGGGTAAGTGAGAGGGCAATTCAAATTGAAAAACAATGCCAGGAGAAATAAAGGGGGAAAACATTATACACAATAAGAGGAGTATACATAAATGCTAGGAGTATAGCTAACAAAATAGTGGATATGGAGCTGCTATTACAAAAGGAGGACTTAGACTTTGTGGGAAAAACTAAAACTTGGTTTGACAGCTCACACAATTGGCTGGCCAACATACAGGGGTATTCCTTGTATCGAAAGGACAGGGAAGGTAGACGAGGGGGGGCGGTGTGTTTATATGTCAAAAGTGATGTAAGGGTGGTAGAGAGGAGCAACATTATGTATGGGACCAGGGGGGAGATGGAATCAGTATGGTAGAACTTCAAAGAGAGGAGGTGAGTGGGAAATTAATAGTGGGGGTATTCTATAGGCCACCCAACATGAAGGAGGAGGAGGAGGAGCTGGAATTACTATATCAGTTAAAAATGGCAGGGAAACAGGGTAATGTAATCATAATGGGGGACTTCAATTATCCTGATATCGACTGGGAGAGGAAACAGCTCACTCACTAAAGGCCCGTCATGTCATGAATGTTTTACAGGACAACTTCATGTCCCAAATGGTGGATTCCCCAACTAGAAAGAATGTCCCATTAGATCTATTAATTAAGAACAATCCAAGTCTGATCTCAGATGTGGAGATACGCGCTTACTTGGGATCTAGCAATCATAGGATGATCGCGTTTACCATAAATCACAGGAAAGGGAGGCATATGGGTAGTACAAAAACACAAAATTTCAAACGAGCCAATTTTCCTGAGCTACAGTCATTGCTACATGACATTAACTGGGACCAAATTCTGGAATCATTAGACACAGAAGAGAAATGGGAATGCTTTAGGGACATATTAGAAAAAGATATCAAATAGTGCATTCCATTGCGCAATAAATATAGTAAAGCAAAAATTAGACCTGGGTGGTTAAACCGTAATGTGAGTAGTCTCATCAAGGAAAAAGAATGGCCTTTAAAAAATATAAATGGAATGGGTCACGACCAGCATTCCTGCACTACAAGGATTGCAATAAGGAATGTAAAATCGCAATCAGGGCGGCTAAAAAAGATTACGAGAGACACATAGCAGAAGAAAGTAAAAATAACCCAAACATTTTTTTTAGATATATTAACAGTAAAAAAGACAAAATCGGAGCACATTGCACACTTAAAAGATGAGGCAGGGAGGATGGTTAAAGATGACACAAAGAAGGCAACTGTACTAAATGCCTTCTTCTCCACAGTTTTTACACAGGAAAAAGAAGTGCCTGTGGTGTTAGTGACACAACATGTGACCTACCCACATGGCTAGCAGAGGCCAGAGTTAACGAAAGACTCAATAAACTTAACACAAATAAATCACCAGGACCAGATGGCTCAGTCAAGTTATAGCCAGGCCATTGTTCCTAATCTTTGTGGACAGCATACTGACCGGATTGGCACCAGCTGATTGGAGAAAAGCCAATGTGGTACCAATATTCAAAAAAGGGCAGAGACATATTGCTGGGAATTATAGGCCATCAGCCTAACATCAATAGTGGGTAAATTGTTGGAGGGGATGATTAGGGATTATATCCAAAGCTTTACTGTGGAGAAGAATATCATTAGTGGTAATCAGCATGGGTCTATGAGAGGACGTTCCTGCTAGACCAGTCTGCTAACATTCTACCAGGAAGTGAGCAGCCATCTAGATATGGAGAGGCCTGTGGATGTGGTGTATCTGGACTTTGCAAAAGCATTTGATACAGTCCCCCATAAATGCTTAATTTACAAGCAGGGGTCTGGTCTACTTGGGTAAAAAACTAGTTACAGGGATGGGTCCAAAGGGTAGTGGTAAATAACATGTACTCAGACTGGTCTGGAGTGGTAAGTGGGGTACCCCAAGGTTCTGTCTTGGGACCAATTCTATTCAACATATTCATAAATTATATATAGTATGGGATAACTAGTTCAGTCTCAGTCTTTGCGGATGACACAAAGATAAGCAGAGTAATAAACTCGCATCAGGACATAGAAATGTCATCCTGATGGGGACATCTAATATAAAGGAGGACTCTGATGGGGACATCTGATGTAAAGGGGGGGGGGGGGGCATTAGAGACTATATTGGCTTGCTGGTCTGTGGTGATGAGCTTGTATAGATGGTCATCCAGTTTACCTTTTGCGAGGAATCACTTATTATTGTGAATTGTGCGATCATCACCCTGGAACCTAACTGTAAGACCATTTTTTGCAAGACTTTTCACTGATAAAAGGCAGCCTTTTAGTTCTGGAACATACAGCACTTTATTTACAAAGAAACTTTGCTTGCCTTGTGGTGTAATGCAGTTCAGGAAGCCCTGGCCTTTACCTTCGGCAGTGATGCTTTTCCTATTTGCTAGGAAAACTTTGTCTTTTGCACTGCAATCAATGTTTGTGAAGAAGGTCTCATCGCTTGTCATGTACCCTATTGACCTATTGAGTCAATGCACCAACCTCGTGGCTTTCCGCTCTGTGTTACTTTAAAGGTGCCACTCTATGCTGTATTTGCAGTTTCCTTTGTGGCTGCTTTGAGTCTATTGCTCTAGCTTTCGCTGCTCGGCTTTCCAGATAGAACAGTCCTTTTTTTAAGTGACCGGTCCTTTTACAGCGAAAACAGGCTCTGCTTTAGAGGGGGGCAGATTGATTTTCTGGTACCTTAAGGTGGGAGGAGGTGAGCTGCCATCTAGATAAAGGAAGGCCCGTATATGTGGTGTATCTGGATTTTGCAAAAGCATTTGACACAGTTCCCCATAAACGTTTACTGTACAAAATAAGGTCTGTTGGCATGGACCATAGGGTGAGTACATGGATTGAAAACTGGCTACAAGGGAGAGTTCAGAGGGTGGTGATAAATGGGGAATACTCAGAATGGTCAGGGGTGGGAAGTGGGGTCCCCCAGGGTTCTGTGCTGGGACCAATCCTATTTATTTTGTTCATAAACGACCTGGAGGATGGGGTAAACAGGTCAATCTCTGTATTTACGGACGATACTAAGTTAAGCAGGGCAATAACTTCTCCGCAGGATGTGGAAACCTTTCAAGAAGACCTGAACAAATTAACGGGGTGGGCAACTAGCTCCCCATTCAGGTGTGAATGGGGAGCAGGTGTGTTAAATTTGGTGTTATCGCTCTCACTCTCTCATACTGGTCACTGGAAGTTCAACATGACACCTCATGGCGAAGAACTCTCTGAGGATCTGAAAAAAGAATTGTTGCTCTACATAAAGATGGCCTAGGCTATAAGAAGATTGCCAAGACCCTGAAACTGAGCTGACCAAGACCATACAGCGGTTTAACAGGATGTGTTCCACTCATAACAGGCCTCGCAATGGTCGACCAAAGAAGTTGAGTGCACATGCTCAGCGTCATATCCAGAGGTTGTCTTTGGGAAATAGACATATGAGTGCTGCCAGCATTGCTGCAGAGGTTGAAGAGGTGAGGGCAAAGGCGTACCTAGAGCACCCGGGGCGGAACCTATATCTGGCACCCCCCCCCCCCCCCCAAACTTTAAAAGGTAAAAACACACACAAAGATTTGTAATGTTTTCAAGAATATTTATTGCACAAATTCATCAGTTCAAAAGTGCAGCCTCATCTGTGCCAATCAGTGCAGGCTCACCAGTGCCAATCAGTGCAGGCTCACCAGTGCCAACTCACCAGTTCCAATCAGTGCCCATCAGTGCAGGCTGACCAGTGCCAATCAGTGCAGACTGACCAGTGCTAATCAGTGCAGCCTCACCATTGCCCATCAGTGCCAGCTGACCAGTGCCCATCAGTGCAGGCTGACCAGTGCCACTCAGTGCAGCCTCAGCAGTGCCAATCAATGCAGCCTCAGCAGTGCAGGCTGACCAGTGCCAATCAGTGCAGGCTGACCAGTTCCAGCTCACCAGTGCCAATCAGTGCCCATCAGTGCAGGCTCACCAGTGCCCATCAGTGCAGGCTCAACAGTGCCAATCAGTGCAGGCTCACCAGTGCCAATCAGTGCAGGCTCACCAGTGCCATTCAGTGCAGGCTCACCAGTGCCGGCTCACCAGTGCCCATCAGTGCAGGCTGACCAGTGCAGGTTCACTAGTGCCCATCAGTGCAGGCTCACCAGTGCCCATCAGTGCCAGCTCACCAGTGCCAATCAGTGCCCATCAGTGCCGGCTGACCAGTGCCCATCAGTACAGGCTGACCAGTGCCAATCAGTGCAGGCTGACCAGTGCCAATCAGTGCAGCCCCACCAGTGCCCATCAGTGCAGGCTCACCAGTGCCAGTACCCATCAGTGCAGGCTGACCAGTGCCCATCAGTGCAGGCTGACCAGTGCCAATCAGTGCAGGCTGACCAGTACCAATCAGTGCAGGCCTCACCAGTGCCAATCAGTGCAGCTTTACCAGTGCCAATCAGTGCAGGTTGACCAGTGCCAATCAGTGCAGCCTCAGCAGCGCCAATCAGTGCATCCTCAGCAGTGCTTATCAGTGCAGGCTGACCAGTGCCCATCAGTGCAGGCTGACCAGTGCCAATCAGTGCAGGCTGACCAGTTCCAGCTAACCAGTGCCAATCAGTGCCCATCAGTGCAGGCTCACCAGTGCCCATCATTGCAGGCTCACCAGTGCCAATCAGTGCAGGCTGACCAGTGCCAATCAGTGCAGGCTGACCAGTGCCAATCAGTGCAGACTCACCAGTGCCCATCAGTGCAGGCTGACCAGTGCAGGTTCATTAGTGCCCATCAGTGCAGGCTCACCAGTGCCCATCAGTGCCAGCTCACCAGTGCCAATCAGTGCCCATCAGTGCAGGCTGACCAGTGCCAATCAGTGCAGGCTGACCAGTGCCAATCAGTGTAGCCTCACCAGTGCCAATCAGTGCAGCCTCATCAGTGCCCATCAGTGCAGCCTGACCAGTGCCAATCAGTGCTAGCTGACCAGTGCCGGCTCACCAGTGCCAATCAGTGCAGCCTCACCAGTGCCCATCAGTGCAGGCTGACCAGTGCCAATTGGTGCAGGCTGACCAGTGCCAATTGGTGCAGGCTGACCAGTACCGATCGTGCAGGCTGACCAGTGCCAATCAGTGCAGGCTGACCAGTGCCAATCAGTGCAGGCTGACCAGTACCAATCAGTGCAGGCTGACCTGTACCAATCAGTGTAGGCTGACCAGTGCCCATTAGTGCAGGCTGACCAGTGCCCATCAGTGCCCATCAGTGCAGTCTGACCAGTACCAATCAGTGCAGGCTGACCAGTGCCTATCAGTGCCCATCAGTGCAGGCTGACCAGTGCCAATCGGTGCAAGCTGACCAGTGCCAATCGATGCCCATCAATGCAGCCTCAGCAGACCAGCTCAGGGTTGCAGACACAAACACCCCTCCATCTTCTCAAACCAGCTCAGGGCGGCTAAAAGGACTGGGTGGCAGACACAATGCCAATCCACACCCCCCACCCCCCTTACCAACAAGCTCCCCTCAGGCGTTGGAAGACTCTGCCACCGCAAACCACAGCCCCCCTACCCCCCAGGGCGGGTGGCTGGCTCAGCCTCAGGTACTCCCAGGCGGCAGCTAGGGAGGTCCGGACTCCAGGGGACACAGCACCAGCCGCGCTGCCCAGGCGCAGAATAGTGACAGGCCTGACTCAGCAGCACAGCAGTGGTGGGAGGAGCGAGGAGGAAAAGACAGACCAGGCTAGCGTGGCCATGACTTCGGTGTGTTCTGGCCAAAAGAAAACTACCAAAGGAAGCAGCCAGTGCTCTCGCCGCCCTTGGGATGGTGTTGTCACCTCTGGCGGGTGTCACCCGACCCGGGTGCGGAGCGCACCCCCATAGCGACGCCACCAGCACCCCCCACAGTGTGGCACCCGGGGCGGACCGCCCCCCCTCGTTGGAACGCCCCTGGGTGGGGGGATCAGCCTGTCAGTGCTCAAACCATATGCCGCACACTGTATCAAATTGGTCTGCATGGCTGTCATCCCAGAAGGAAGCCTCTTCTAAAGATGATGCACAAGAAAGCCTGCAAACAGTTTGCTGAAGACAAGCAGACTAAGGACATTACTGGAACCATGTCCTGTGGTCTGATGAGACTAAGAAAAATTATTTGGTTCAGATGGTGTCAAGCGTGTGTGGCGGCAACCAGGTGAGGCATACAAAAACAAGTGTGTCTTGCCTACAGTCAAGCATGGTGGTGGGAGTGTCATGGTCTGGGGCTGCATGAGTGCTGCCGGAACTGGGGAGTTACAGTTCATTGAGAGAACCATGAATGCCAACATGTACTGTGACATACTGAAGCAGAGCATGATCCCCTCCCTTCAGAGACTGGGCCGCAGGGCAGTATTTCATAATACAAGATAACAACCCCAAACACACCTCCAAGACTACCACTGCCTTGCTAAAGAAGCTGAGGATAAAGGTGATGGATTGGCCAAGCATGTCTCCAGACCCAAACCTTATTGAGCATCTGTGGGGCATCCTCAAACGGAAGGTGGAAGAATGCAAGGTCTCTAAGATCCACCAGCTCTGTGATGTCGTCATGGAGGAGTGAAAGAGGACTCCAGTGGCAACCTGTGAAGCTCTGATGAACTCCATGCCCAAGAGGGTTAAGGCAGTGCTGGAAAACAATGGTGGCCACACAAAATATTGACACTTTGGGCCTAATTTGAACATTTTCACTTAGGGGTGTACTCACTTTTGTTGCCAACCTTTTAGACATTAATGGCTGTGTGTTGAGTTATTTTGAGGGGACAGCAAATTTACACTGTTATATACAGTACCTTGCAAAAGTATTCAGCCCCTTGGCCTTTTACCTATTTCGTTATATTACAGCCTTTAGTTCAATGTTTTTTTACTCTGAATTATATGTGATGGATCAAAACACAATAGTCTAAGTTGATGAAGTAAAATTAGAAAAATATATACATAAAACTATTTTTCAGGAGGAAAAAACTGATAATTGGCATGTGCGTATGTATTCACCCCCTTTGTTATGAAGCCCATAAAAAGCTCTGGTGCAACCAATTACCTTCAGAATAATTAGTGAAATAATGTCCACCTGTGGGCAATCTAAGTGTCACATGATCTGTCATTACATATACACACCTTTTTGAAAGGCCCCAGAGGCTGCAACACCTAAGCAAGAGGCACCAGTAACCAGACACTGCCATGAAGACCGAGGAACTCTCCAAACAAGTAAGGGACAATGTTGTTGAGAAGTACAAGTCAGGGTTAGGTTATAAAAAAATATCCAAATCTTTGATGATCCCTAGGAGAACCATCAAATCTATCATAACCAAATGGAAAGAACATGGCACAACAGCAAACCTGCCAAGAGATGGCTGCACACCAAAACTCACAGACCAGGCAAGGAGGGCATTAATCAGAGAGGCAGCACAGAGACCTAAGGTAACCCTGGAGGAGCTGTAGAGTTCCACAGTATAGACTGGAGTATCTGTAACATAGGACAACAATAAGCCATACGCTCCATAGAGTTGGGCTTTATGGCAGAGTGGCCAGAAGAAAGCCATTACTTTCAGCAAAAAACAAAATGGCATGTTTTGAGTTTGAAAAAAGGCATGTGGGAGACTCCCAAAATGTATGGAGGAAGGTGCTCTGGTCTGATGAGACTAAAATTGAACTTTTTGGCCATCAAAGAAAACGCTATATCTGGCGCAAACCCAACACATCACATCACCCAAAGAACACCATCCCAAGAGTGAAACATGGTGGTGGCAGCATCATGCTGTGGGGATGTTTTTCAGCAGTTGGGACTGGGAAACTGGTCAGAGTTGAGGGAAATATGGATGGTGCTAAATACAGGGATATTCTTGAGCAAAACCTGTACCACTCTGTGTGTGATTTGAGGCTAGGACGGAGGTTAACCTTCCAGCAGGACAGTGACCCCAAACACACTGCTAAAGCAACACTTGAGTGGTTTAAGGGGAAACATGTAAATGTGTTGGAATGGCCTAGTCGAAGCCCAGACCTCAATCCAATAAAAAATCTATGGTCAGACTTAAAGATTGCTGTTCACAAGTGCAAACCATCCAACTTGAAGGAGCTAGAGTTTTGCAAGGAGGAATGGGCAAAAGTCCCAGTGGTAAGATGTGGCAAGCTCATAGAGACTTATTCAAAGCGACTTGGAGTTGTGATAGCCACAAAAGGTGGCTCTACAAAGTATTGACTTTAAGGGGGTGAATAGTTATGCACATTGACTTTTTCTTTTATTTTGTCCTATTTGTTGTTTGCTTCACAATAAATAAAAAAAACATCTTCAAAGTTGTCGGCATGTTGTGTAAATTAAATGATGCAAATCCCCAAACAATCCATGATAATTCCAGGTTGTGAGGCAACAAAACACGAAAAATGCCAAGGGGGTGAATACTTTTGCAAGGCACTGTATATGCAGTTCAGCACTAAATGAATGTAAACAAAATGATTCCAAAAATAGATCATTATAATAATTATTATTGTTATTATTATTTAGGATTTATATAGCACTTACAGTTTGTTTAGTGCTTTACATTATAAAGAGAGAAAGAAAGGCTACAATACAATTCAATACAAGAGGGTTAAGAGGGGCCTGCTCCTAACCCTTCCTGTAGACCGTGCGCGCCCACCCAGATATAACAGGGGTGTCTTTGGGAGAGACACAGCAGAAAATCGCTGCTTATGCAGACAATATGATGTTCACCCTTACTAATCCGTTAATATCTATCCCCAACCTATTACAAGAATTTCAAATTTATGGCAACATTTCCAACATGAAGATCAACTTTGCCAAGTCAGAGGCCATGAGTGTGGGGTTGCCCCCACGACTTCTGGCCTCCATTAAAGAAAGTTTCAATTTCAAATGGACAAATACAAGCCTTAAATATCTGGGTACGCACATCCCTCCTACACTGTCACAGATATATGCTCTGAACTCCCCCCCCCCTACTATCTAAGGTCCGGAACTTACTTACCACATGGAGCAAAGGGTTGCATTCATGGTTTGGTAGATGTAACATCCTCAAGATGTGCATACTTCCGAAGTTTCTATATCTATTACAGGCCTTACCGATTCAATTACCCCCCATTACTTTGATCAGACGAGTGCCCTCTTCTCTAAGTTTATTTGGGCAAACAAAAGACCCAGACTCAACAAAAGACTGCTTACACTATCCAAAATCTATGGAGGCCTGGCAGTCCCAGACCTCCGTAAATACCAGCAAGCAACCCACCTGACCAGACTCATAGATTGGACTCGGCACCATCCTACTAAACTATGGACGCAACTTGAACAGATCCAAAGTATTATACCTCTAAACAGAATGCCTTGGTGCTATAACTCCCTACCACGTGAGTTAAAGAATCACCCCCTAATAGGTGTGACCTCGAGAATCTGCTCTTCCCTTTTCACACGCTTAAGATTGACATCACTCAATTCCCCTCTACGCCCTATTCTGGGAACACCAGACTTTATTCCTGGATACACGGACCCAGCCTTCAGATCCCTACGGGAAAGGGGGTATTTCCAAACTTCACATTTTACAGTTAATGGTCGGTGGCCCTCAACAGAAGATTTTATGAATCCAGAAGGGCCGTTTTGTTTGGACTTCTGGAGAACCCTGCAACTTAAGCATTATCTTAACACTTTACCTCCTCCGGAGAATTTTGAGCAGACATTGACAACCTTTGAAACCTACTGCTCAGAGGAGGGAGCTCTACCTCATGCGTTGTCGGCCGTCTACCAGTTGCTGATCACACCGCCAGAAAACCACAAGATACCTGGGATAGGGGCATGGGAAAAAGACATACAATGTACGTTCACACAGCGACAAAAACAAAACATTATACACTTTACTTTCAAATCTTCAATTTGTACAAAGACACAAGAAACGAATTTTAAATTACTCACCAGATGGTACAACACGCCTACAAAACTACAGAGAATCTTCCCGTCCTCCTCAGGGCTCTGCTGGAGATGTCAGGGAGAACAGGGAACAATCCTACACATCTTCTGGAGCTGCCCATTATTGGAGCAGTTCTGGAAAGATGTACAAAAAACAATACAAAAATTTACAGAACGTCCTATCCCGGCGGAGCCAGGTTTCTTCTTACTACATGCAACAGATATGGCGAGCAAAAAATACAAAAAATCCCTGATCCGACATTTATTAGATGCAGCAAAATCTTGTATTCCACTATTGTGGAAGTCAACCAGAGCCCCATCCTTGGGCATGTGGGTAAGGAAGGTGAAGGACATCAGGAGGATGGAGGATCTCATTCTCACAGCCAGACACAAAAATGAGCTGTACACCAAAATATGGTCGAACTGGGTAACCTTTATTTTCTCCACTGAAGGACAGAGCCTTATGATGGATGCCTGAAGTCATCCGAAACTCCAATTCAATACGTATGCCCCATTCTGGGGTGTTTGCCGCCTCCTTGTGCCCTACTCACCCCCCTTTCTTCCTTTCTCCCTCCCCGTCTTTTCTCCCCCTCTTTTTCTCTCTCCCCCCCTTCTTCCTTTATCTAAGGTTTTAATTAAGGGAGAAAAATATAAAAGAAAAGGGACAGAAGGAGAGGGGTACCCAGACATGTATGAGGAACACAGCAATGTTGAAGAAATGTTTTCATAGCTCTATAGAATAATAATTGTCCACGCATGGATAGTAAATGTGGAAACATTTCAAGTTTTGACGCTGTGTGAAGCTGCGTCCTCAATCAATAGATTTGTTGTTTGTTTTTGTTATTATTCTGGGGCAAGTCCCTCTCCTGTGCCTAAATAAACTTTATATTTGAAAAAAAGAGGGGCCTGCTCCTGAGGGCTTACAATCTAATAGAATTATGTGATTACTGTGATTGTTTCTGAATTTTCTGAGAACTTTCTTTGTATAAGTGTATATACAATGTATACAAATAGGACTAGAACAATGTAACTGAATAAACAGCCAGCCATTCAAATGGGAAATGTACATGTAGGCTAGACTAGGACATTGAATGATAATATCCATAGATGGTGACTAGTGAATTATGCATACAGTGGCTCATGCTCACACAATGGAAAGCAATTGTTCATTAGTAACTTATCTGGATATCTATGAATGTCTATGACTGCTGATTTAGAGTCAACAGTTGCTCACCAGTGTATGTGCATATTGTTCTAAGCACTAGCATATCAGAATTTAAGAATCATTTCTTCCTGGAAATGATAAGCTTAATTCTATCTGACTGGTATCATTCCATTTCTTTGACAAGTATTACTTTACCCAAAGCAAAATGGTCATTTTGGAAAACATTTTACAGCCACGGATATCCTTTTTGATGTCTGTTTTTCTTTTGTGCTGAATAATAATTATGCAAAACGTATAAAGCAGAAAGTAGAACAGTGTATAAAGGAAGTGTGAAAAAGAAAATCAGCAAGTTTAATCTTAAAACAAAGTGCGGCACTTCTTTATCTTTTCAGTTTACTCAAATAAAATGTAAGGAAATAGGTGAAGAAAGTGTCAAGTGTTCTCAGTTGGTGCACAGTCCCCCCGAGAGAACATCTGGAGGTATTGTTGCCGCCACATCCTCTATATAGTTCACTAACGCAGTAAAGTACTTTCACTAAGTACGCTCAGATTTGTTTGTTGTCGTCATTTGTAGTTTTAGTCAATACAAAAGAGAATGAAATCTGTATAATTTAATCAGAACATTCTACTTTGAGCTCAAATGTTCTCCTGGTTTTATCTGTTTGCTCATTTATGCTGCTGCAGTTTATAAGAAGGAGCACTTTGTCAGTATTAGAATCCAGTGATAACAAAAAGGTATTTAAAGGCCATGTGAAAACACCTATAATACAGGCAGCAGTTTACAGTACCTAGTCATCAAATGAGGTTAACGTATACAATGGGAATCATTTACTATAGCGTTGCGGCATTAATTCGTGCAAATTTGCGCTAATTAGTGCTAAAACGGTATTCACTATAGCGCTGGTAAGAAAATACTCCCAAAATCGAATTTACCATAGTTCCTGAAACTAAATAGCGCCTAAATCCTTACTCTGCAAAAAGCTGGAGAATTGCACATGTAAATAATGTTTAGAGCATGATATAATTGCCTAAATAGTACTGCAATATGCGGTATATTATTTAAAGATAATCTGCTCTTAAACTGTGTGAAAAAGTGATTTCTACACTGAAATATCTTTAAAAGTCTGAGAAGAGATAAATTCCCCGTTTTTGTACAACTAGGTGCCAACACAACTGAGCATGCTCAGGCCTGCAAATAGCTCTCATTTTAGCTCCAGTGTGTTTTTTACCAGGCGCTATAGTAAATACGAAAATTAGCGCTTGGCTAAAATGCGTTTTTAAGAATGAATATCAGCGCTATTATAGTCCAATGCAAGTTTCAGCCATTGATTCTAATGGTACAATAAATAAATACTTTTAATGTTGAAATGAAATGTATCTTTCTCTGAAATAAATTTTCCTTGCAACATTGTTGCTGCTTCTATTTTGTTTTTTCTCATCTATTTTGTTTTTAAGAATCCTAGAATGTGGAATGTTTTGATGTTTTGGTAAAATATATTTTTATCTGTCACTTTCACTTGTTACTCTCCATCTCACAACGATCTTTACCCAAACTCACACAGGTGTCTTTACAAAGCACAAACAATACCATTGCTGATGCAAATTTAAAACGAGTCACAATTTTTTGTGCTTTTTATTATTTCCAAATATTCATAATTTGAGCCCAAAAAATGAGTTATGTGTACCAACATCAGAAATCAAAAATGTAATTCCCCAAAATTTGAGGATAATATCACTATTCACTACTAATATCACTATACACTTACCCACAAAGAACCACTATCACAGAATAAATCAAGAATAACTCTTGAGTAATGTAATTCCATCACCTGTATGTCCAAAGAAATGCAGTATTTATGTGTAGGAGGTTCTCACATGTGACAGCTCTGTGGCTTAGGCTGGATTCACACCTATACATTTTTTGTGCTTTTTGCATTTTGCAGATTTGCACTACAGATCATGTTCCATGGGAAACCATGTTAAATTGACTGTAGTGCAAATCTGCAAAATGCAAAAAGCACTAAAACTGCATAGGTGTGAATCCAGCCTAATGCCGCGTACACACAATCGGACTTTTCGGCATACTTGGTCCGGCGGACCAGAGTCCGTCGGACAATTCGATCGTGTGTGGGCTCCAGCGGACTTTGTTTTCTCAAAAGTTTGACGGACTTAGATTTGAAACATGTTTCAAATCTGTCCGACGGACTCTTCTTTCTAGCGGACAAACCGGTCGTCTGTGTGCTAGTCCGACGGACTCAAACTGACGCATGCTCTGAAGCAATTACAAAACGGAAGCGCTCGGTCTGGTAAAACTAGCCTTCGTATTGAAGCTAGCACATTCCTCTTCTGTGATCTTTTAATACAGCGCATTTTTTTTCTTTATAATGCGAGAAGAAGGAAGTTCTTTGGCTGCTTTATATTCACACAGAGTTCTCACAAACTACTTTCTTCATGATTTATCCTCATGCCATGACTAATATTAGATTTTTGAAAAGCCAGATCTCCAGAAATAAAGTAGCAAATTTGTTTTTGGACTCATCTTTATTTTTTACAGATTTCAACATAGATTTTACAATGTGTGCTAAATTATCCAAAATGTTTTTGTTTTGTTTTTTGGATTTTGGGTTTCAAGTTACCACAATAACCTTAATAATTTTTATTGTTTTAATGAATCTTAATGAGGTTGGTGTCCCTTGTTAATTAGACATAGGGGGGTTATTTTAAAAAGGTAAAATCGTTTTTCACTACAAGTGCAAATCGTACTTGGAAATGCCCTGAAAGAACATTTGTAAGTGCATTCGCTGTGGATCCGAGGGGCACATGCAAGGAACCCCCCACCAAAAAAAATGCTCTTGCACATGATTGTATGATAAAATCAGCAGAGCTTCCCCTCATTTCAGATCTTCCCCTCAGATTTACAGCGACTACACTTCCAACAAGTGCACTTGCAGTGCAATTTATCAAGTGCACTTTGCAATAGCACTTTGCACTTGAATTGCAAAATGATTTAGCCTTTTGTAAATAACCCACATATAGTCTTTTTGACCTGTACCTGCCTACTCACAAACCAAATGTCCTTTTTGAATCAAAACACATAGTCAATAATGTAAGGTAACGAAAATATCCATTTATTGGATACGAGTGGCACAAGAAGCCACGAAACGCGTAGAGCTATCATTGTCACGTTTCTCACTAGCGTCATACCATTCCTATTTTTTGAGTTTTTTTGGAGGCTTATTTTGTAGGCAATATTTCTTATTATATAGTTGTGTATTAATATCCCACTGATGTACCATGGAGAATTGTCTTGTTCATTGAATCATGTATATTTGCTGCTATTATTGCTGCTATTTCTCTCTATTTGTGATTGATATATAATTTTATATGCATGTTTCATTTTCATGAATTCAATAAAATTTTCCTAGTAGTCCATCGGTTTTGTTTTTTGGACATTTCACGCTTTTCATTTAAAGTCCCACTTTTGTTGTTTTTTCTTAGACGAAAATATCCATTTATTTGGGTCAAAACAGAAATGAGGAAGGCAACACCGGAGACACTTTTGGAATGTGTGAAGCCTTTTGTCCCCCAGGACACACATCAAGTTAGAGGACAATAAAATTGGTATCTTGCGCCTAGGGAGCACAGTCAGAAGTCAGACCAGACAGAAGCCAGCCAATCACTTTCGAGTCTTCCGTGGAGCCTTCTCTGCATGCTGCCCTGCAGCCTTCCCTCCACGCTTCGCTGCAGCCTTCCTTGGAGCCTGTGTCTCTGGTGGTGTACTTGGGGCAGGAGGAGGAGGAGTAGCAGGAGGAGTGGCTTCATCTGCTATATATGATTTTGCAGTAAGCTCCCCTCTCAAGCCCTTCTGATAGGCTTGAAAAATCAGACCCTCACAGAGGAGGCATTGTCCCTTTTCGAGTTCCATCAATCTGGTGGCCATATAGATTCCATACGCCTCTTCTGCATTGGGTGGTGTGCTGAGGATTTGGCTGGCTTCGCAAATGAGGGCTAGTGATTCCTCCTCAGTTCGGGTCATCTTTCTTGCCCTTTTGGTAGTAATGTGGAGGGGAGGCACCTGACACTCCGTGAGGCTTCTACTGGGCCCAGCCACGGCCTCCTCCTCTCTCCCACTGGGCAAGGCCTCCTCCTCTATACTTCTGGGCACAGACTCCTCCTGGCTGAGCTCATCCTGGGTAAAAAAAAAGGGATTTTTGCTTACGCAATCACACACAATTTTCAGCTCATGACTTGCAAATATAATTCTAAACAAATATTAAAGGCTATCATTTTGACCCCACCATTATTCTAGCTGCTCACCAATATTTGAAGTCTATTTTTGCGCACTACTGTCTAGTGATATATCTACATATTAATAAATGTGATAAAGTAATTTTTGGTGAAGCACTTAAAACATTTAGAGGTTTACATCATTAATATTTACACAATCCCAAATTCACCAAAAAAGTATACCTGGCTGAAGCTGGGCGCATCCACCTCATCAATGATGAAAGGGCCAGTTCTTCTTGGGACTCCTCAGCTGGGGTGGAGGGAAGGGTGGAGGTGGAGGGAAGGGTGGAGGGAAGGCTGGAGGGAAGGCTCAAAAGTGATTGCCTTGCTTCTGTCTGGTGATCCAGAAATCACATTTTTTGGTAGTACCACAGCTTGGGGACATACACCTGGTCTGCTGCTGCTCCGGATCTGCGCGACTCCTGGATCTTCCTGTGTTTCTGCCTATACATGTTGCGCAAGATACCAATTTTAGTGTCCACAAACTTAAGGTCTGCCTGGGGGACTCGAGTCTTCACAAATTCCAAAAGTGTGCCCAGTGTTGCCTTCCTTGCCTCTCTATTGGAATATAATAGGTGCTTCACCTCCCACAGGTTTCTGTTTTCTTCATACAAATCAAAAAAACGTGCCAAAAAATCTTGATCCTTAAAAGGATCCATTTTTGCTGAAAGACAAGACACAAGATAAAAACTGTAATGTCAGTCTAAACTCCCAGTATTATATTTGGCTCAATCTAGGGTACACACACACACACACACACCAAACACATTCACCAAACACACACCCACATTTAATCTTACCTTTGTTTCTGACGCTCGCTACTTCCGCTCGGACATACATAGGCCAGCGTAATAGCTTTATATACACTGCGCATGTGTCATGCTATGCCTGCATTGCCCGCCCCTGACGTTCTTTAGTATGATTTGTCCCCGCCCCTTCACTCTTCGTTGCGCAGTGGGAGTATACAGAGAAAGATGGCGGAGAGATTTTCTGGAACTAGCGCGGAGGAAAGCACCAACATGGCCTTTGAAGAGATGGTGGAGATGGTGTCCATATTGAGAAGGGAGGACTACAATGGCAAAAAAGGACCGTACACCCGACCCAATATGCGGAAGGGCAAAATAATGTCCTCAGTTGTCACCGCTCTTGAACATAAATTTGGCACTAAACGGGCTAAAGAACAATTGAGGAAGCGGTGATATGACTTCAAAAGTAGGGAGCCTGAACAATATTGGCGAATAAAGAAGCTGCTTAAAAAAAGTAAGTACTTGTTGTGTGTTCCGAATGAGATACTTAACTTGCATGCTGATCCATATGCTTTTCGTTTATACAGCATCGTTCGTAAAGACCGTTCCTTATATAAAACATGATACTTAGAAAATGACTTTTTTTTCCCGCAAAATACGATGGTACAGGGTTTGGACTTACATTTAGGTCTTGATAATTTGTCGTATTCCAAAAATGTGGTGATGTTGTGTAGATGTGTTGGAAAATATAATGCTTCTTCAAAAATGATTCAGTGTAATGTAAGGACAGGACACAGCAGCTGTTTCCACATCTGGACTCACGAGCACTAGTGTACTATGTGAAACCAGAGAAAATGTTTGTGGGTAATACCAATAGGGGCTCCAGGGGATACTTGAGGTCTCTGCATCCGTGAAACTTGCATGAAAATGTGTATTGTTTGGCATTTTTGGGCAGAGTGAATGTAGATCCTGTCTTCAAAAGTTTTTTTGGAAAAAAATGACAATTGTCCACAACTTCTAACGAACGTTTCATATTCCTTTTTCAAGACTGAAATATCACTATGTTTTAACTATACCTTTTGTCTAAAAATTCTCATAGGGGAGAAAAGACTCAGACAACAGTCCAAGGATCCCAGGACCCCCCAAGTCACCAGCCTGAAGCTGAAATTAGCCCAAGCCCCAGCCCAAGACCACACACACCCGACGAGCAGGAGGAAGGAGAGGTGGAGGAAGTGTGGGATAATTGCACCCCACCAAGTGAGTGACTGACACCTCAGCTTAAGTTAATCTATTTAGGCATGCATATTTTACAAAACATTTTTTTCCACAAATTTTAGGTGATGTTCTGGTTGTGGAAGGCCAAGCGGCGGAGCCATTTAGCACAGACAGTGCACAAAGACTCATTGGCCAGATAATGGTGTGGAATGGCCAAATTGATCGAATAATATCGGCTGGACAGCATGCAACAGGAAATGAAGAACATGATTGATGTTTTGGGCAGAATCTAATAAATTTTTGCCTAAAAACATCAATCATGTTCTTCATTTCATTGTCAAGTTTTATTTTTCTAAAATTTTTTAATTTGCTAAATACTAATGTCAAAATTTTGCAGTTGCACACGGTGTGTCATCATGTGCTATCTTCCATCGGGGATATCAATGTACTTGTTTTGTGTTTGCAACCCCTTCATCAGAATAATGTTAGTTTGTGAGAGGAACAAAGGGATTGCACACACAAAACACGTCCATTGCTCCCCCCTGATGGGAGATAGCACATGTTGACTTGAACCTTTTTTCAGTGGAAATTGTGAGCATCTGCAATTTTTTTTGTTTTACATGGGTGACATCACCAGCACCGTTATTAACATGTTGAACTTTGTAAGTTCCTTTTATTTTTTGGTCTTATAATGGTTTTTAAAACCCTGTTGTGAAGCACAATTTTTTTGTAAAATGTATATTTTCGATAAATATGCCGAAACTAAAAAAAAATTGCAAAAAAAAAAAATATATATATAAAAACAGGTTCAAACAAAATGCAACTTTCAATGTGCATACAGTAAAATGTTTTTACTACTACAATGTGTGTGGCTTCTTATTTATCAATAACATTTTTTAGTTTAATTGTGTGGTTACAGTGACAAAGGGCCTTATTAACTAAAGGAAAATGCACTTGCCACTACAAGTGCACTAGGAGACAGACAAAACAGAATGCAAACAGGAATCAAAACAAGAGATTGTTGGCCAAAAGTTTTTATTTTTTTGCTAGAAAAAATTAAAGATCTGGCCCCCCGACCATTAAAGTAATTGACATAGGGGAGCGTGACCGGAAGCCGAGCTAGATAGCAGCCTAATCTCCCAGCTCCACGAGCCCGCAGCGTAAAAGACGATTCTAGGGGCAATCCACCTCATCTATATGGGCAAGTCCAGGACCACCCGCTCCTCTAAACCAAGGGGATCATCCCTACCCCCTCAAGGGGCGACCACAGACCTCCGCTCGTTCTTTAAACAGCCCGGAATGTCTCAGGACGAGGAGACCAATATGGCGCCGGACACTCACGCGCCCGCACAGCGGAGTCCCACTCATTCTCCACGGCCAACTCCTGCCTGGCAGCAGCACTCAGAGGGACCTCGGCAGAACGAAGCGATCCCCCGAGAACGCATCCACCACACAGAAGCGGTGAGTCCCCACCAATATTCGGACATCCAGACCGAGCAGCCGCATGGATCTCCGCCCGCCATGCGGCCTGCCTCCCCCTCACACTATACGCAATGCTCGGCAGCATTTCCGAGGCTTCTAAGAACAGCCCCAGATCCTATGTCACAGAGCATGGAGCCTGCGTCCCCGGGCTCCTCGGATCTATCTCAGGACTTTCCACCCCGGCCAGGCCCTGCAGACCCCCATCCCGGAGCACATCGATCCCCTGCGGGGATGAAAGGGGGACCCTGGGCAATGACTGCTACACCTCCTCCTCCCAAAGCACAGAGATTGTCCCGCTCCAGAGACCCCAGTGCTTTTAGACAACACACAGCATCTGTGCCCTCTTATGCACAGAAAGCAGGCTCTCCATTCTCCCTTCCAGCAGAGCACTCAACTACAGGAACTCCCCTACAGCCACAAACGGGGACATGGTTGGACTCATGGGACCCCCCAGCACCTGGAGATCAATCACACCATGAAGAAGGCGCATTAACCCCACGCACCCAACCACGTGGCCCATCCTCACCTCACCATCATTATAGTCCTATCCAGGACCCACTCATGCCTCCTCATTGGCACTCTTATCTGCAAGCCATACCCACAAAAGAGGACTTTAGACAATTAATCGAAGATGTTAAATCTACAGGTTGCACAGAAATCCAAGTACCTCAGACAGGCCTTAAACATCTGGCAGATAGAATGGAGATGGCTGAGGAGGAAATCCAGGAAACCAAACTGGCAGTTCACAGGACACAGCTCCAGGGCGCAGACCACAGAGCAATGTTGAGAGATATGCAAAGGCATATAGAAGATCTGGATAATAGGGGGCGCCATAACAACATTAGCGTGAGAGGTATCCCGGAATCAGAGGGCACCGAAGACCTGCAAACGACTCTGCAAACCATCTTTAACAATCTCATCGGGGAGCCAACGACGAAACACATAGAAATGGACAGGGCCCACCGGGCACTTCGCCCTAAAGGAGCTACCCCCAAACCCAGAGACATCATTTGCAGAATCAGCTCCTATCCTCTCAAAGAGGAAATCATGAGGCAGGCACGCCTGGCACGCAAAGTAACCTTCGAGGACGTCCAGCTACAACTGTATCCGGACCTATCATGGATCACTCTGCAAAAACGTAGACTCCTCCAACCTCTACTGCAAATCTTACAGAAAGAAGCCATCACCTACCAATGGGGCTTTCCTTTTAGCCTCACAGCAAAGCACCAGGGCAAATATGCTGTATTGCGATACCCAGAAGATCTTCGCACGTTTTGCGACATCTTGGAAATATCAGCTCCACAAATGCCAGACTGGGACATAGTGGCTACTCCCCCACCGCCACCCACTACATGGCAGAGAGTGCCAACATCCAATCGGTCCAGGAACTCTGATACGCAACACAAGCCCACTAAGCATAAGGCCCGCTGAACCGCATATCCTGCGATCTCAAGCAATTACAGGACTCGAGCACCTAGGCTCAGTAAATAGGACTGTCCAGACAGTATCTAGTCTACTGCAACCCTAGATTAGCATCCCTAAGCATGCCCCACACCACTCTTTAGCTCGCTAGGTCCGGATGAGCTTCGAGATGACAGGCTTTGAATCCATCACCTATCACTCCCCCCTCTTTTTTCTAGTTAGATAAGGGTACACAGTATTAGGCTGTGTACGGTTCACAAGTTATTGTTGATAGAATACGGGCTCCCGGGGTTGCCTCTCCGCCCATCCCACTTAGGATGGGGGTGGAGGCCCACGCGGGAATCCGTTCTGACCTCGGCCTGTTGGCCTTTCAAGGTTTGATAGCAAGGTTTATATTGTGTTATTATTGTGTATTAATTGAACTTTTCTCTCTCCCCCAGTACATCCCTTTTCTCTTTCTTCCTAGCCATCATCCTGTATGTATAGATTTATGCAAAGAACTTCCTGGTTTCCTCCCGGAGAGTGCCTACCCTGAACATGCGATCTCAACATCTAACAAGTCACAATTAGGTAAGCGAATACCCCCACACCTTCACCCATCACCACTATGGCCAAGGTACTATCACTAAACGTACATGGATTGAACTCCAATAGGGAAAGACATCTGGCACTGAGGGAGTTTAGACAGTCGGGAGCTGATATTATCATGGTCCAGGAGACCCATTATAATAAAGAGGGCTCCTTCGCATTTGCGTCCAGGTATTATTCCCAAATTTATATAGCATCGGGCAATCATAAAAAGGCTGGAGTGGCCATACTCATTAAGCGAGGGGTTCCCTTTACCTGCGCGACCCAGCATTGTGATCCTCGCGGCCACTTCATTATACTACAGGGACTATGGCAAACACAAGAAGTGACGTTATGCGCACTATATGCCCCAAATTCCAAACAACATAACTTCCTATCCAGGGTGTATGCCCGTATTTTTAGATCTACCCCTGGGGTTCTTATAGTGGGAGGCGATTTCAACCTCATTCAATAAGCTGCTGCGGATCGTCGGGCGATAGCCCCCCAGGCTCCCTCACCTAGGGTCCTTAGAGACTCGAGACTATTCAGACAAATCACTAGACGATATGCGCTCTTTGAGGCATGGAGGGCTCTCTGTCCAGGCGATCGGCAGTATACATTTTATTTGGCCCCCCACCGCACCCACACACGCATTGACTACTTTTTTGTCAATAACTACACTCTCAAACTGACACGCAGGGTGCAAATACTGCCGATCTCATGGTCGGACCATGCCCCCATCCTACTCACATTGGACTTAGGTACCCCTGTTCGTAGACCGTATAACTGGAGGATGAATACTTTCCTCCTCCAACACCAACTAACCCTAGCAGAATTAAATTCCACGCTTAAACTTTATTTTCTAGAGAACTCCAATCAGGAAGTCTCCCTTCCCACGCTCTGGGAGGCTCACAAGGCGGTTCTTCAGGGTAAATGTATAGCGCTATCATCAGCACTAAAAAAAGATGTCACAGCTGCAAAATTAACTGCGGAACGAGAACTTAGAGCCCTTGAACACAAGTTTCAAATCAGTCCTACAATACCTATGCTAAGGAAAATAATTAACCTCAGCACAACCCTCCGTGCTCTAGCCCTAGGACAGGTAGAAAAGGCTTTAACTAGACTGAAACAAATGTTTTATGACAAGGGAAATAAAGCACATTCTCTTTTAGCCAACAAATTACGTGAATGTTCCCATATGATATCTCCGAATCAGATAAAAAACAAAGGGGGACAGTTGCTATCCCACCCTGTAGACATAGCCCGTACATTCGCAGACTTTTACAAAGAACTCTACAACAACCCTGACATACCCAACAATCCTCCCTCTCCAGACCTGACCCATAGGATGCGACAATATCTGGAACAAAGTGGAATCCCCCATCTCCAACCATCAGATCTGATGACACTTAACGCGCAGATTACTGATGAGGAAATAGAACTCACCATCAAATCCCTGCCATCCCACAAAGCCCCGGGTCCAGACGGTTTCCCATACGAATACTATAAAACATTTCTCCCTCTTTTGCTACCCCATCTCCGCAGATTGTTTACTGCTTTCCTTCAAGATACTCCCATTCCCCTGGAAATGCAGAAATCCTTTATCACCTTGATCCCTAAACCGGATAAAGACCCCTCCCTTTGCGCGAATTACAGACCTATTGCATTACTGAACTCAGATTTAAAAATTTTTACTAAACTTCTATCCAATCGCCTGAACATGATTCTTCCATCACTGATCCACAAAGACCAGGTAGGGTTTGTCCCCTTGCGGCAAGCAAGTGACAATACTAGAAGGGTGATTGATTTGATGGAGGTGGCGAACAGGGAGGATGCCCCCTCATTGTTACTTAGTTTAGACTCTGAGAAAGCTTTTGATCGCCTGGGGTGGCCGTTCCTGTTCGCCACGTTGGGCCACATGGGCTTCCAGGGACCCTTTTTACGAGCAATCAAGCATCTCTACTTCAGTCCTTCTTCGCAGGTCAGGACCCCCTTTGCACTCTCAACATCCTTTACAGTATCGAACGGTATCAGACAGGGATGCCCGCTGTCCCCCCTCTTATTCGCGTTATGTGTGGAAACTCTGGCGGCATCCATTAGGAATAACCTGGATATACGGGGGATTACGGTTAGAGACAGAGAATTTAAAATGTCCCTCTTTGCCGATGATATTATTCTCACCCTGACTCAACCCCATATTACCCTCCCGAACCTACATGCAGAATTAGATCTGTTCCGCGCCATCTCGGGATATAAACTCAATGCCTCCAAATCAGAAGCACTACCTATCAATATTCCTGAGGCTGAGATTACGCTTTTGAAATCTAACTTTCATTACAACTGGAAAACGACCGCCTTGAAGTATCTGGGGACTCATATTACCCCAAAATTTAACACATTATATCAAGAAAACTTCCCTCCCCTTTTTGGCACAATTAGATCCCTACTACTTCAGTGGAAAAAACATTGTATCTCCCTTCTAGGACGAATTGCCTCTATTAAAATGACCATCCTCCTGCAGCTCCTATATCTTTTCCAAACACTTCCCATACCCATACCACTCAAACACCTGAAAAAACTGCAGTTGGATTTGCTCAATTACATTTGGAATTACAAAAGGCACAGGATCCTGAGATCGGTGCTGCTGGCGTCACGCAGTGAGGGGGGCCTAGCTTTTCCGAATATCGTTAAATAGTATCAGGCTGCACAACTAAGAGCTGTGGCTTCATGGTTTACTCAAAAATCATACAATAAGTGGACAAAGATCGAAAAATTATGTCTAGCTCCAATACACCCGAATAATTTGTTATGGAATGCGAATGCGGATGTGGCTCCTGACCGTCTGCTAGGCCCTATGTCCTTGCTACGGCAGACTTGGCGTACGCTGGCTCAATCCAATAAACTGATCTCGGAAAGATCGACCTTAACCTCGTTTGTCTGTAACCCTAAAGTGCCAGATAGCCTCACTCAACAGATGTCACACCCTTGATCTTCTAAGAATTTATTTCACTTCGGGAGTATAGTAGATCCCAGAACCCGTAAATTACTGTCTTTCTCAGACCTACAGACCAAACACGATTTACCGAGACAAGCATTTTATGGGTACCTACAGATACGACATTATGCACTAACCATAGCCCCGAACTTGCAATTTTCACCTCCATCCCCGTTTGAAACCATAATCTTAGCAGGTAACACACAGAAAGGACTCATATCAGGAATCTGTAAGATTCTGAATGCCTTCCCCCTAGAGGAGCAAGGCAAACATCACTACATGCTCAAATGGGAGAAGATCCTTAATGAAGAACTCCCATTGGCGCAGTGGCAGGTAATATAGAACCAGACGGCAAAGAGTTCGATATGTACACTTTATAAAGAAAATTCATATAAGATTCTTTGCTTTTGGTACCTGACCCCAGATGTGCTTCACACAATCTTCCCTGCTAGCTCAGATAAATGCTGGCGTTGCCAGGAAGCAAAAGGCACTTTTATACACATATATTGGACTTGCCCAATACTTACCCCGTACTGGGAAATGGTTCGGGACCTCCTTTCTCGTATTTTGGAAGTTGAGGTGCAAGAGTCCCCAAAATTTTTCCTATTGGGCCTATCACCAATAAAACTTTGCAAACCATATAAGAAATTAGTAAGACATATACTCACTGCAGCACGCTGCCTAGTAGCCCTAAATTGGAAACGTCTTTCTCCACCCTCTGCTGAAGATCATTTCTCTAGAATTAAAGATGTTGAACTGATGGAGAAAATGACGGCTAGAATACAGGACAGGCTTGAGGCTCACAACAGGGTCTGGGAGCTGTGGCACCTCCGGGAGGACCCACCATGACCAGGTAATAAACCTAATCAGATGGCTTCTTCTTCCCTCTCTCTTCTTTCCTCCTATCCCCCCCCCCCAAACATATAATACTGCAGGTTCTTATGACTTTTTCTCTTTGTTTTTTGTTTTTTTTACTTCTTCTTTATTAAGGTAAAATGTGATACATTTCAGTAACTGAAATACGTTTTTATTTTCTTCTCTGTTTAGCAAAGGAACTATTGACAACTAAACCATACTGAATATAAGCTTAACACCACAAGTGGATATGCTGGATATTATTTGTGATTTTCTGTGTTCCTTTATCTTGTATTACCAATACATCTAATAAAAAATGTTATTTGGAAAAAAAAATAATAATTGACATATCTGTCACGCACTTCACGTGCGGTTTGGGGGGCCAAGCCTTTAACGAGCCCCTAATGTAAAGAGCCCCTTTGCTCGCTCGGTTCCACTCTCCCGACACTCCTCTGCAGCTATTGAATAAGACTGCAGATCGCAACATCTGATTGCTCGGTCATCCAATGCTCCGGGATTAGAACTACAGCTCTGTGCTGTTCTAGTCCAATTGTGATAGCTCAGAACAAACACCAGGCAGGCTGTATGTAAGTTCAAACAGGAATATCCTTTATTGCAAAATACAGGCTTTTATACACTCAAAGTGGAGGTGCAGACCTGCTCATATTACTCTAACAATACAGCTGTAACCTGATTAACCTAATTAACATGAGCTAATTAACTAATCCCTTTAGACAGCCTAGATGACGCAGACATGACCGCTAGGCCAGACTGGCGGTCTTGTAGTTCAGAAAATCCAATCAACATTATCACAATCAACATAGACTCTTCTTCACACAATAGCAGAATTAATTAACACAAATAACAATGGGGATCTAATGACTCTTAGATCCCATAGTAGACTTATTTACAATACACATTTTAGCAGACAATAGACAGACAGGTGTTGGAATTTACATCAGCATCTCCTAACAGTATCTGTCCCAGCATTATGAATCAGTCACTATTCCAATATGGCAAATCCAGGGTCCCCAGAGTCTGTGTGTCCTGGGGGACCAGGACCCGAATCCACAATAATACCACCTCAAGGGTCCCCAGGCATACAGCTCACAAAGAGCACCGTTCCCCCCAAATGCAAGGGCCCCTGATCGATCGGCAAGAGGCTAGCATACAGTCCCCTCCAAAAGTCTCTTTCCCGGCTAGGTCTGTCACAAAGCCAATAAGGCCACTTTCCAGGCCTGTGAGTGGTACATCAACAACAAGTCTGGCCTCAGGCCCAACAGAAGATACATATGTTAAAGAATGTTTTCTCAAAAAATTGTGCAGAATGCAGCAAGCAAAGATCACATGATTTATTTTGTATTCAGCTAGATTGATTGCGGAGAGGAACAAATGGAACCGGCTGGCCAGAATCCCAAAGGCATTCTCCACAACTCTTCTTGCTCTGGCCAGCCGGTAATTAAATACCCTCCTCTCAGGGGTGAGTGTCCTTTGTAGGAACGGCCTCATCAAGTGCTCGCCGAGAGCAAACGCTTCATCAGCGATAAAAACTGAGGGGAGTCCATCCACATTCTGGTCATCAGGTGGCAATCCCAGGCCACCAGTCTGGAGATGCTGGCACAGCTCGTTCTGTGCAAAAACTCCTCCGTCAGACAGCCGGCCGTTCTTCCCCACATCCACGAACATAAATTTCAATTGTGCCGAGACCACCACCATCAAAACTACACTATGGAACCCCTTATAGTTGTAGAAATAAGACCCCGAATGGGGTGGTGGCACAATGCGGACATACTTCCCATCGATCGCCCCGACACAGTTGGGAAAGTCCCAACGGTCAGCGAACTGGGAGGCCACAGTCTGCCATTCCTGTGTGTTTGAAGGAAACTGTGGAGTCAAACAAAAAAAAATATATAAGTACTTTTAAACATAACTTGAATATCAGATTACACAAAAACATTATTGAACAACAGCAGTTGAACATTATTAATATGTGTTATTTAAAAAAAAAAAAAAAAAGGGCCACTTATAACATTACTCACCCCCTCTGATGGACCATTGATCAATTTGTATGTGGGGGGAGGGGTACTAATTGGGGCCAAGAACACACCTGACAGTTGCAAACATTTGAGGGGGTGGGGTACTAATTGGGGCCAAGAACATACCTGACAGTTGCCAAGAACATACCTGACAGTTGCAAACATTTGAGGGGGTGGGGTACTAATTGGGGCCAAGAACACACCTGACAGTTCAATGTAAAAACAGTACAATGGAGCTGACAATATACATTGTTCAAGGGACTATAGGCTAGAGGTATAAATGGACCCAGGATTGCATGGTGGGGAGGTTATTGAAGGGAAATATGCATGTAGGCCAAAAAATTATTATCGTAAAAAAACAGCCATGCCTGAAGATAAAGGGGACATTCCCAGCATATTCCAAGCATGGTAATTAGGTAACGAGGACATTTAGACAATACATTAGCAAACATTAAATACATATCATGTAATGTTAAAGGATAAAACTTACCTTCATATAGTCCTTCTGCAGGACCTGAATGATGGCAGAACAGGTCTCTGGGATTATGATCCCCAGAGCCTGGGGGGAGATGCCTGTTGAGAACTTCAAGTCCTGAAGACTTCTCCCAGTCACCAAGTAACGTAAAGTGGCAACTAGCCTCTGCTCCGCAGTGATGGCTTGCCTCATGCAGGTATCCTGCCTGCTGATATAGGGGTTCAGCATAGCCAGCAGACGTTCAAAAACGGGGTCCGTCATCCTGAGAAAATTCCTGAAATCCTCAGGATTATTCTCACGGATCTCACGGAGCAAAGGCATGTGCGAGAATTGGTCACGCTGGCGCAACCAATTCTTCGTCCATGAACTCCTCCTCGCCCTGTTCATGGATTGGACTCGGGTCAAAGTATTAACCCCAACACCAAGTCCCCACACAGCATGAACTCTAGAACGAGTATGTCCATGCAACATGGCTTCAAAACGGTCGGCTGGTCAAACAAACAAACTTAGAATAAACGCACTGAAGAACAGCAAGGCCTGTGAAGAGCGACCTGAAAATCAGGAACGAGCGGACCAGAACGGCCTGCTAGGCAGGTTACAAACTGACCAACACGCACTGAAAAGCAGATACAAACCTCACAAGTACAAACTGAACCGCAGAAAACGATCGAAATAAGCTGAAGTGTGAAAAGCTCGAATCGTCTCTAACCAAACTTCTACTAACACGAGATAAACACAAGATTAGCAGAAGGAGCCCAAAGGGTGGCGTAGTGGGGCTTGAACTTCCCTTTTCTAGTCCCGTCGTACGTGCTGTACGTCACCGCATTCAAAACCATCAGACTTTTGGAGTGATCGTTTGTGTCCAAGTCCGTCCGTTTTTAAGTCCGGCGCACCTAGCATACAAAGTCCGTCGAAAAGATCGCTGGACCAAGTATGCCGGAAAGTCCGATCGTGTGTACGCAGCATTAGAGGTTAGAACTTCTGCTTGGCATCTCTGAGCATCTGGGTTCAATTTCCAAACATGCTGCTTCATGTAGAGAAGTTGTCTCGTCTCCCAGGTCCTACAACTATGTCTAAATGTAGTGTTTATGTGTAGGAGGGTTCCACCACCATTGTAAATCTTGCCAGATACACTATCTAGCCAAAAGTATTGGGACACCTGCATTTACACAAACATTACCTTTAATGGCAGCCCAGTCTTAGTCCGTAGGGTTAAAATTTGATTTTGCCCACCCTTTGCAGCTAGAACAGCTTCTGGAAGGCTGGGAAGCCTGTCCACAAGGTTTAGTGTGTCTTTGGCAATGTTTGACCATTCTTCCAGAAGTGCATTTTTGAGGCCAGGCACTGAATTTGGATGAGAAGGCCTTGCTCACAGTTTCTACTCTAATTCAGCCAAAGGGTGTTCTATTGGGTTGAGGTCAGGACTCTGTGCAGGCTAGTCAAGTTCCTCTACCCCAAACGCACTCATCCATGTCTTTATGGACCTTGCTTTGTGCACTAGTACGCAGTCATGTTGGAACAGGAAGGGGCCATCCCCAAACTGTTCCCCCAAAGTTGGGAGCATGAAATTGTCCAAAATGTCTTGGTATGATGATGCCTTCCCTGGAACTAAGGGGCCAAGCCCAACCCCTGAAAAACAACCCCACACTATAATCCCCCCTCCACCAAAGGATTTGGACCAGTGCACAAAGCAAGGTCCATAAAGACATGGATGAGTGAGTTTGGGGTGGAGGAACTTGACTCCCCTGGACAGAGTCCTGACCTCAACACAGCAGAACACTCTGGGGATGAATTAGAGTATAGACTGTAAGCCAGGCCTTCTCGTCCAACATCAGTGCCTAACCTCACAAATGCACTTGGAAGAATGGTCAAACATTCCCATAGACACACTTCTAAATATTGTGGACAGCCTTCCCAGAAGAGTTGAAGCTGTTGTAGCTGCAAAGGGTGGGCCAACTCAATATTGAACCCTATGGACTAAGACTGGGATGCCATTACAGTTCATGTGCGTTTAAAGGCAGGCGTCCCAATACTTAGGCCAATATATTGTATATTGCTTGCGACACTGAGCATGGCTATGGACTTAGGGCTGGTTCACACCACAGAGATGCAGAGAACATGCGTGAGGCTGCCTGCTGGCTAAGTGGGCAGCAATTCTGTCTAGCAGCTCTAGGCTTGCTGGCTCAATTCCCCAACATGCTAATGCTTGTGTTGAAATTTATATATTCTCCCTTTGTGGGTTTCTCACTACAATCCAAGGACATGCTGGTAATTTATTTGTCTCCTGTCAAAATAGTCTCTAATGTAAGAAAGTTAATTTTGGATAGATTGGAAGCTTATTGCAGCCAGGGACTGATGTCAATGGGGGTTATTTACGAAAGGCAAATCCACTTTGCACTACAAGTGCAAACTACAAGTGTAAAGTGCACTTGAAATTGCACTGAAAGTGCACTTGGAAGTGCAGTCACTGTAGATCTGAGGGATAGATCTGAAATGAGGGGAAGCTCTACCGATTTTATCACCCAATCATGTGCAAGCTAAAATGCTGTTTTTTATTCTCCTTGCATGTCCCCCTCGGATCTACAGCGTCTGCACTTCCAAATGCACTTTCAGTGCATTTTCAAGTGCACTTTGCACTTGTAGTTTGCACTTGTAGTGCAAAGTGGATTTGCCTTTCGTAAATAACCCCCAATGTTTGTTATCACTAATCATGCCTAGGGACTTTTAACATTTAAAATTGTAGGGTTTACACTGCGCAAGTACATATGCTTAGAAAACGGTTGCTTTGTTTATGTGCATGCAAATAGACTTCGATCTTTGGCCTGTAGTTGGAGATTTGATGCACATAGCCAAGGGCTAACAAAGTTGCAAATAGTATTATGTGTTCCTGCTCATCAGGTGCAATCACTTTAGACATACATGAGGAGACAGATTGAAAGATACTGGTGGGCGTGTACTTCTATTGGGTGTGTCAGTGTGTTAACAATACAACCTACCTTATATAAAGTGCTGCAGTTGGGCGGTTTGTTTGGCCTTAGAAGGCCAGGTTTTTTGCTGTGAGTTGTGGGGGGGGGGAGAAGGAATGAAATTGAGCATATTGGCAAACGCCCAACTAGGGATTGTTTGCTGAAATTCTTGTGCATTTTTTCCATCAAAAGTGGGTTTTTGTGGCCATGCTGTCAATGTTGTGTGTGTATTGTTTCTGTCTGACCATGCAAACATGGTTTGGGAGCATGTGCTGACCTTCTACTCTTTGATCGCATTGCTTAATCATGTACACAGAAATGCAGCTTCTAGCAGAACACGGTCACCTATGTATGTATGTACAGTGGGGACGGAAAGTATTCAGACCCCCTTAAATTTTTCACTCTTTGTTATATTGCAGCCATTTGCTAAAATCATTTAAGTTCATTTTTCTCCTCATTAATGTACACACAGCACCCCATATTGACAGAAAAACACAGACTTGTTGACATTTTTGCAGATTTATTAAAGAAAAACTGAAATATCACATGGTCCTAAGTATTCAGACCCTTTGCTGTGACACTCTCATATATTTAACTCAGGTGCTGTTCATTTCTTCTGATCATCCTTGAGGGTTCTATACCTTCATTTGAGTCCAGCTGTGTTTGATTATACTGATTGGACTTGATTAGGAAAGCCACACACCTGTCTATATAAAACCTTACAGCTCACAGTGCATGTCAGAGCAAATGAGAATCATGAGGTCAAAGGAACTGCCTGAAGAGCTCAGAGACAGAATTGTGGCAAGGCACAGATCTGGCCAAGGTTACAAATAAAAAAAATTCTACTGCACTTAAGGTCCCTAAGAGCACAGTGGCCTCCATAATCCTTAAATGGAATACGTTTGGGACGACCAGAACCCTTCCTAGAGCTGCCCATCCGGCCAAACTGAGCTATCGGGGGAGAAGAGCCTTGGTGAGAGAGGTAAAGAAGAACCCAAAGATCACTGTGGCTGAGCTTCAGAGATGCAGTCAGGAGATAGGAGAAAGTTGTATATAGTCAACCATCACTGCAGCCCTCCACCAGTCGGGGCCTGTCCAATACAGTCCCAACAGTGAAGCATGGTGGTGGCAGCATCATGCTGTGGGGGTGTTTTTCAGCTGCAGGGACAGGACGACTGGTTGCAATTGAGGGAAAGATGAATGCGGCCAATTACAGGGATAGTCTCTTTGCCCTGGTTCACATTGATTCTACTTTGAAAGCTGGCTACTTCACTTGAAGTAGCCTGATTTCAAAGTAGCAAGGTCAGCGTGATTTCAGGTGCTACTTGATAGACATCTGTGTGGCTTCATACAGATTTCTATTGAAGTCACACCTGAAATCAGCAAAAGTAGTAAGGGGCTGCTTTTGCAAAGCAGTGCGGTGCCGCAAAATCAGTGTCGCATCGATTGGAACATTGCCGCCAATAGGCTGTGGCTTGTCATGTGATTTGATCTCTCAAATTGCATGACAAATTGCTCCAATGTAAACCTAGGCTTCAGCACACCTGCAAGTAAGTGATAAAGGTAGAATCTTTATATATAACAGCCTTGGAGAATTGCAGGTAATGAATTCAGCTGGTGGATAGGCAGTGTTGTATGTGTCAGCCCTGGTTCACATTGGTGCGATTTGACATGTCAAATCGGTGGCAATTGCACCGTTCTAATTGGTGTGACTTTGGGGTGCAATTTGTATTAATACATGCAGAAATGAAATTGTGTGAGTTCAGCTGAACGATTTCCTCCCGCTGTCAATGTGAACCAGGGCTCAAACTGGGCCTTTGTCTTTGTAATTCACCTGCTGCTATCCCAGGGACACCATTTCTTATCAAACTCACTTAAGTTTACCTTCAAAATATATGTAGAAATACAAATTTGCATATCTGCAAATAAACAAAAATAAAAAATACTAATCGTGGTTGCGATCAAATATTCGCAGCTGTGATCAAAAGAGCGTAGTTTCACCTTCTGACCTGGATATGAGTCATTGTAATCACCTGGAAGTTCTTGTGCTGGTCAGTAAGGATGAGCTCCGGCGTGTTCGCATGCTGAGCCTGCCAGGAAGTTGGCACGGTGCAGCACTAATCGCAGGTAGGGAGACATTTCCCAATCTCTGCAGCCGCACATCGGCAAATGTCTCACTGATTGTGATTAGCGCTGCGCTGTGCCGTCTTCCTGGCAGGCTCGGCACGTTCAGCATGCGAACACGCCGGAGCTCATCCTTACTGGTCAGGATCTCCATCTAGGTGGACGTGGCGAGGTCTCTCTTTAGCAAAGAGGAGGTGCTGTTGATTGGCTGGGTAAGTGTAGGATATGTACTTGTGCTTACTCAATGTGGGGGTGGATGTGGTAGTTAGATTTGGTGTGGGTGGGGTTCATTGATTTGTTTGGCATCCATCACCACACTTTTGCTTCCGTCCCATGTGCACACATCACTTCCTGCATTTGTTCTGCCAATGTAAATCAGTAAGGCCTACGCAAGTACAAATGAGAGCTTCTTTTATTAAAATATATATGACTTGTTTCACAGTTGGGCAAATTTTCCAGCAAATTTGGACCTCTGAGTTGCATGACAAGTTGTACCCCATGATTCTCAATGATAACCATTCATATCTGTGCTACTTTAAGTCGCACCAACTTCAAAGTAGTCCCTGTACTACTTTGGTGTGATTTGAGGTACATCGGGCGCTATATTACACAGGCATTCCCAGAAGTTGGGGCCAAGTTGCAGCGGCAAAGTGGCAGCAAACTAGTGTGACTTTAAGGTCGCAGCAGTGTAGATGAGATTCAAGGATAACACCTTTGAATTTGGCCCTTTTGTCACTTGTGCATCCTGAAAGTGTGGCAAATTCATCCCTGCACTACCCTGGTTTGACTTTGATGCGATTTGAGGTCCATACGCCACAAGATTACACAGACATTGCTTCAAGTTATGGTAAAGCTGTGCAATTTTAAGGTCGCACAAGTGCAAATAGGGCCTTCTTCAAAGGTGTTATCAATTAATCTCATTAGGTTACTTTCACACTTGGGTAACTTTTCATGCAGCTTTGGACCTCAGAGTCACATGAAAAGTAACAAAAAAGGGGGTAAAACAGTCCAAGAATCCAACCTCACAAGGTAGGTACAGTATCAGCCGGTTTGTCATAATGAGATGGATACCTGCCCAATGTAGCAAAGGGAGCTATATGGAAAAAGGAATTTTGGCGTCACATGAAAAGTTGTCCCCCATGATTTCCATTCATATTTATTAGAGCTGCACGATTAATTGTCAAGAATCATTATCGTGATTTTTTTCCCCTTTGCGATCTTGAAAAAAGCGTTTCACGATTCTTGCTATGCAAAGAATTCTCTCTGCTCTTCTGAAGCCACAGCCTCAAAAGAAAGGAAGAAAAAAACAGGTAGTCTGCCAAGAATCAGAAAATGCTTTATCAGTGAACTTAACTAGAAACATTGTAACAATTTGTCAATGAAATAGACTTCTGTGTAAGTGAGGAAAGTTTAACCACTTAAACACTAAACCTTTTTCTGACATTTGTTGGTTTCAAGTTAAAATCATTTTTTTTTTGCTAGAAAATTACTTAGAACCCCCAAACATTATATATATTTTTTAGTATAATGTTTTATGTCACACTGTATTTGCGCAGCGGTCTTTCAAATGCAATTTTTCGGGAAAAAATTACTTTAATTTAATTTAATTAAAAAAAAAAGCACTAACCAGTAAAGTTAGCCCAATTTTTTTGGGATAATGTGAAAGATTTTAGGTCCCGAGAATTGTGAGAGAATCATTATCTTTTTAGTCTAAGCAAAAAAAATTGTGATTCTCATTTTGGCCAAAATCGTGCAGCTCTAATATGTATGCAACTTCACCCATGTTCACGTAGCTCTGAATTGACATGTCAAATTGCAGGCCAAATCTGCACCTATTGACGACAATGGAACTGTCCGAATTGGTGCGACGCCACAACAATTCCCAAAAGTAGTTCCTGCACTACTTTGGGCGACTTCAGGGGGCAATTTCTTACCTCCCTACTTTTTGAGATAGGTAAAAGGGACACCTATTAGCAAAAGTATGTAGGACACACCTCCTAAAACACCTTCTTAACCACTTGACCCTTAAACCCCCTTCCTAACCAGACCAATTTTCAGCTTTTGGTGCTCTCACATTTTGAATGACAATTACTCAGTCATGCAACACTGTACCCATATGAATTTTTTGTCCTTTTTTTCACACAAATAGAGCTTTATTTTGGTGGTATTTAATCACCACTGGGTTCTTTATTTTTTGCGCTATAAAAGAAAAAAGACCGAAAATTCTGTAAAAAAATAAATTTTTCTTCATTTCTGTTATAAAATTTTGCAAATTAGTAATTTTTCTTCATATATTTTGGCCAAAACTTATACCGCTACATATCTTTGGTAAAAATAACCCAAATCGGTGGATATTATTTGGTCTTTGTGAAAGTTATAGCGTCCACAAGCTATGGTGCGAATATCTGAAAATTGATCACATCTGAAGTACTGACGGCCTATCTAATTTCTTGAGACCCTAACATGCCAGAAAAGTACAAATACCCCCCAAATGACCCCTTTTTGGAAAGAAGACATTCCAAGGTATTTAGAAAGATGCATGGTGAGTTTTTTGAAGTTGTCATTTTTTCCCACAATTCTTTGCAAATCAAGTTTTTTTTTTTTTACTTTTTTTTTTTTCACAAAATTGTCATATTAGCAGGTTATTTCTTACACTCCACATATGCATACCACAAATTACACCCCAAAACACATTCTGCTATTACTCCCGAGTACGACGATACCACATGTGTGAGACTTTTACACAGCGTGGCCACATACAGAGGCCCAACATGCAGGGGAGCACCTTCAGGCATTCTGGAGTGCCCAGGCCAATTCTGACATTTCTTTCCTACATGTAAAAATCATCATTTATTAGCTAGAAAATTACATAGAACCCCAAAACATTATATATGTTTTTTTTTAGCAAAGACCCTAGAGAATACAATGGCGGTCGTTGCAACTTTTTATCTCACACGGTATTTGCGCAGCAATTTTTTTAACGCTTTTTTTTGGAAAAAAAAACTGTTTTGTGCTTTACAAAAACCAAAACAGTAAACTTAGCCCAATGTTTTTGCATAATGTGAAAGATGAAGTTACGCCGAGTAAATAGATACCCAACATGTCACCTTTCAAAATTGCACGCGCTTGTGGAATGGCGCCAAACTTTGCTACTCAAAAATTCCCATAGGCGACGCTTTAAAATTTTTTACTGGTTACATGTTTTGAGTTACAGAGGAGGTCTAGGGCCAAAATTTTTGCGCTCGCTCTACCGATTGCAGTGATACCTCACATGTGTGGTTTGAACACCGTTTTCATATGTGGGCGGGACTTACATATGCGTTCGCTTCTGCATGCAAGCACACAGGGACAGGGGTGCTTTAATTTTTTTTTTTTTTTTTTATTGTTCATTTTACTTTATTTTTGTTTGATGCTTTTTTACAAAAAAAAAAATTTTGACCACTTTTATTCCTATTACAAGGAATGTAAACATCCCTTGTAATTGGAATATGGCATG
This sequence comes from Aquarana catesbeiana, assembly GCF_042186555.1. Taxonomy (NCBI): domain Eukaryota; kingdom Metazoa; phylum Chordata; class Amphibia; order Anura; family Ranidae; genus Aquarana; species Aquarana catesbeiana. The sequence goes on along the minus strand of NC_133324.1, from coordinate 837,129,903 downwards.
ACAGGTCCTCTTTACAATGAGATATGGGGTCAATAAGACCCCACATCTCACCTCTAGGCTGGGAAGCCTGAAATTAAAAAAAAAAAAAAAAAACGATCCTGGCTTCGATCGTAGCGGTGAGTCGGTAGAAGCAGCGGAGTGCGGCGGGAGGGGGGACATCCCCTCTCGCCTCCCGTAAGAACGATCAAGCAGTGGAACAGCCGCTATGATCGTTCTTATGGTGTAGGGAATCGCCGGCTGAAAAAGCTGATATCTGAATGATGCCTGTAGCTGCAGGCTTTATTCAGATATCCCCGCACAAAGTCAAGGATGTTGTATGACAGTCGGCGGGCGGGAAGTGGTTAAAACTTTTTTTTTTTTTTAACACAAAGTTGTCCATTTATACAATATTTCTAACACATAGCATGTACATACCAAAAATGACACCCCAAAATAGATTCTCCTGCTCCTCCTGAGTACGGCGATACCACATGTGTGAGACTTCCACAGCCTGGCCACATACAGAGGCCGAGTACAGCCGAGCGTGGCTCAGCATGGCAGGGTATGGCTGGGTATGGCGGGGTATTGCAGAGTATGGCGGGGTATTGCAGAGTATGGCGGGGTATTGCAGAGTATGGCGGGGTATTGCAGAGTACTGCGGGGTATTGCAGAGTACTGCGGGGTATTGCAGAGTATTGCAGAGTATTGCGGGGTATTGCAGAGTACTGTGGGGTATTGCAGAGTATTGTGGGGTATTGCAGAGTATTGTGGGGTATTGCAGAGTAATGTGGGGGTATTGCAGAGCAATGTGGGGGTATTGCAGAGCAATGTGGGGGTATTGCAGAGTAATATTGGGGTATTGCAGAGTAAGGTGGGGCATAGCAGAGTATTGCAGAGTAGTGGGGATGGCTGAGCATGGATGGATGGATGGCTGGATGTCTCTGTGCAGTGCTGTGGGCACTACACAACCAGCCCACAGCGCTGCAGCCATCCATCCATCTCCCTCTCCTCCACAGTGTACCGATCGGTACACAGGAGGGGAGGAGAGGAACCGGCGTCATCAGACGCCGCCGGTCTGTTTACATGTGATCGCGCCGTCATTTGACGGCGCGATCACATGGTAAATAGCCGCGATCAGCGGCCATTTACCGGGATCCGTGATGCGCCGGGTCCTGAGGACCCGGCGGTCACGGATGTGTTCGGGTGCGCGCCCCAGGGGGCGCGCGAGAGGGGAATTCTGAGAGGACGTCATATGACGTCCTCCCAGAGTTAAGCAACCGCCCTGCAGCCGTCATTCGGCTATGGGCCGGTTGTTAAGTGGTTAAAGTGGATGTAAACCCAAATTTTTTTTTTTTATCATACTGTAGAGTATAAGATTTGCTATCATTTGAGCCCAGTCTTGCCACACAGAGTTAATCCATCTCTGAGCAATCCCCTTTTATTGTTCAGTGAGACAATTCTTGACAAACTGAGAAAAACTTTGTCAAATCCTCCCCCTTGCTGTGAGTGACAGGTGATTTACATCTCGTGCACTAGCCTAAGAGACATGCAGTATTTTTAAATTCTCTCCCCCACTCCTTTCTTCAGAAGCTCTGCAAGGATTGGCTGTTCCACACCTCAGCATGATTTGGCATGCTGAAGTCATGTGGTTACTTTCCTGTCTTTTCGCTGGATGTTAGAGATCATAGCAGAAGTTCAGTGTTAGAAATACACAGAGAAAATGCATATTGACAAGGGGAGTGTAGAGGTGGGCGGGGAGTCTACTGACATCACGACTCCACCCACCGAGCTCCAGACAACAGACCCACCCACAGAATCTGCAGTTTTTCGGGTCTAATAACAGACAGAGGGGAGACATTTGACAGGTAAGGATACATGTAGGAGGCATCTATATCCTTATAGATAACCCCTATGGCAGTAGTTTAGAAAGGATGACATTGGGTTTACATCCACTTTAAGGCCCCTTTCACACGTGCGGACCATATGTCCGTATTTCATCCATCCGTTTTCAGTTGAAATACGGACATACATGCATCCCTATGGGATAGCGGGTGTCAGCGAATGAATATCCGCTGACACCCGATATCATCCGTCCCCGCTATCGTCTGATTCTGCAGACGGAGGAAAATCCTATTTTTCTATCTGTCTGCAGAGCGGATCGGATGAACACGGTCCGTGTTCATCCGATCCCCCATAGGGGAAAGCAGAGATCTGACAGGGCGGTCCCTGCACATCCACCGGCTCAGCGGGGATCAAAGGAGCAATCCCACTGAGCAAGCAGATGTTCACGGGGCAGATCATCATGGATCCGTCCTGTGTGAAAGGGGCCTTAGGCTGGATTCACACCTATGCAGTTTTAGTGTGAAAGGTGCCTAAGTCACTGTGCTGAGTAGGGATGAGCCGAACACCCCCCCCGGTTCGGTTCACACCAGAACCTGCGAACGGACCGAACGTTAGAACCCCATTGACATCTATGGGACTCGAACGTTCGAAATCAAAAGTGCTCATTTTAAAGGCTAATTTGCATGGTATTGTCCTAAAAAGGGTTTGGGGACCCGGGTACTACCCCAGGGGACATGTATCAATGCAAAAAAAACTTTTAAAAACGGCTGTTTTTTCGGGAGCAGTGATTTTAATGATGCTTAACCACTTAAGGACCGCCTAACGCCGATTTACGTCGGCAAGGCGGCACGGGCAGGCAAAATCACGTACATGTACGTGATTTGCCTCTCGCGGGTGGGGGGTCCGATCGGACCCCCCCCCGGTGCCCGAAGCGGTCCCGTTCTGTTCCCCGGCGATCCGAGATGAGGGGGAGGCCATCCGTTCGTGGCCCCCCCCTCGCGATCGCCGCCGGCCAATGGGAACACTCCTTTGCTGCTGTATGCTAAACAGCAGCAAAGGAAATGATGTCATCTCCCCTCGGCTCGGTATTTTCCGTTCCAGCGCCGAGGGGAGAAGACATCAATGTGAGTGCACAACACACTACACACACAGTAGAACATGCCAGGCATACAAAACACCCCGATCCCCCCCCCGATCGCCCCCCGATCCCCCCCCAATCACCCCCCCCCCCTGTCACAAACTGACACCAGCAGGTTTTTTTTTTTTTTTTTTTTTTTTTTTTTCTGATTACTGCATAGTGTCAGTTTGTGACAGTTACAGTGTTGGGACAGTTAGTATTATCCCCCTTTAGGTCTAGGGTACCCCCCTAACCCCCCCTAATAAAGTTTTAACCCCTTGATCACCCCCTGTCACCAGTGTTGCTAAGCGATCATTTTTCTGATCGCTGTATTAGTGTCGCTGGTGACGCTAGTTAGTGAGGTAAATATTTAGGTTCGCCGTCAGCGTTTTATAGTGACAGGGACCCCCATATACTACCTAATAAATGTTTTAACCCCTTGATTGCCCCCTAGTTAACCCTTTCACCACTGATCACCGTATAACCGTTACGGGTGACACAGGTTAGTTCGTTTATTTTTTATAGTGTCAGGGCACCCGCCGTTTATTACCGAATAAAGGTTTAGCCCCCTGATCGCCCGGCGGTGATATGCGTCGCCCCAGGCAGCGTCAGATTAGCGCCAGTACCGCTAACACCCACGCACGCAGCATGCGCCTCCCTTAGTGGTATAGTATCTGATCGGATCAATATCTGATCTGATCAGATCTATACTAGCGTCCCCAGCAGTTTAGGGTTCCCAAAAACACAGTGTTAGCGGGATCAGCCCAGATACCCGCTAGCACCTGCGTTTTGCCCCTCCGCCCAGTCCACCCAAGTGCAGTATCGATCGATCACTGTCACTTACAAAACACTAAACGCATAACTGCAGCGTTCGCAGAGTCAGGCCTGATCCCTGCGATCGCTAACAGTTTTTTTGGTAGCATTTTGGTGAACTGGCAAGCAAGCACCAGGCAGCGTCAGGTTAGCGCCAGTACCGCTAACACCCACGCACGCACCGTACACCTCCCTTAGTGGTATAGTATCTGATCGGATCAATATCTGATCCGATCAGATCTATACTAGCGTCCCCAGCAGTTTAGGGTTCCCAAAAACGCAGTGTTAGCGGGATCAGCCCAGATACCTGCTAGCACCTGCGTTGTGCCCCTCCGCCCGGCCCAGCCCAGCCCACCCAAGTGCAGTATCGATCGATCACTGACACAAGGCACTAAACGCATAACTGCAGCGTTCGCAGAGTCAGGCCTGATCCCTGCGATCGCTAACAGTTTTTTTGGTAGCATTTTGGTGAACTAGCAAGCACCGGCCCCAGGCAGCGTCAGGTTAGCGCCAGTACCGCTAACACCCACGCACGCAGCATACGCCTCCTTTAGTAGTATAGTATCTGAACGGATCAATATCTGATCCGATCAGATCAGATCTATACTAGCGTCCCCAGCAGTTTAGGGTTCCCAAAAACGCAGTGTTAGCGGGATCAACCCAGATACCTGCTAGCACCTGCGTTTTGCCCCTCCGCCCGGCCCAGTCCAGCCCACCCAAGTGCAGTATCGATCGATCACTGTCACTTACAAAACACTAAACGCATTACTGCAGCGTTCGCAGAGTCAGGCCTGATCCCTGCGATCGCTAACAGTTTTTTTGGAAGCTTTTTATTGAACTGGCAAGCACCAGCGGCCTAGTACACCCCGGTCGTAGTCAAACCAGCACTGCAGTAACACTTGGTGACGTGGCGAGTCCCATAAGTGCAGTTCAAGCTGGTGAGGTGACAAGCACAAGTAGTGTCCCGCTGCCACCAAAAAGACAAACACAGGCCCGTCGTGCCCATAGTGCCCTTCCTGCTGCATTCGCCAATCCTAATTGGGAACCCACCACTTCTGCAGCGCCCGTACTTCCCCCATTCACATCCCCCAACGAAATGCAGTCGGCTGCATGAGAGGCATTTTTATGTGCTCCCGAGTACCCCTACCCAACGAACCCCCCCCAAAAAGATGTTGTGTCTGCAGCAAACGCGGATATAGGCGTGACACCCGCTATTATTGTCCCTTCTGTCCTGACAATCCTGGTCTTTGCATTGGTGAATGTTTTGAACGCTACCATACACTAGTTGAGTATTAGCGTAGGGTACAGCATTGCACAGACTAGGCACACTTTCACAGGGTCTCCCAAGATGCCATCGCATTTTGAGAGACCCGAACCTGGAACCGGTTACAGTTATAAAAGTTAGTTACAAAAAAAGTGTAAAAAAAAAAAAAATATATATAAAATAAAAAAAAATAGTTGTCGTTTTATTGTTCTCTCTCTCTATTCTCTCTCTCTATTGTTCTGCTCTTTTTTTACTGTATTCTATTCTGCAGTGTTGTTATTGTTATTGTTATTGTTATTATGTTTTATCATGTTTGTTTTTCAGGTATGTAATTATTTATACTTTATTGTTTACTGTGCTTTATTGTTAACCATTTTTTTGTCTTCAGGTACGCCATTCACAACTTTGAGTGGTTATACCAGAATGATGCCTGCAGGTTTAGGTATCATCTTGGTATCATTCTTTTCAGCCAGCAGTCGGCTTTCATGTAAAAGCAATCCTAGCGGCTAATTAGCCTCTAGACTGCCTTTACAAGCCGTGGGAGGGAATGCCCCCCCCCCCCCCCACCGTCTTCCGTGTTTTTCTCTGGCTCTCCTGTCTCAACACGGAACCTGAGAATGCAGCCGGTGATTCAGCCAGCTGACCATAGAGCTGATCAGAGACAAGAGTGGCTCCAAACATCTCTATGGCCTAAGAAACCGGAAGCTACGAGCATTTTATGACTTAGATTTCGCCGGATGTAAATAGCGCCATTGGGAAATTGGGGAAGCATTTTATCACACCGATCTTGGTGTGGTCAGATGCTTTGAGGGCAGAGGAGAGATCTAGGGTCTAATAGACCCCAATTTTTTCAAAAAAGAGTACCTGTCACTACCTATTGCTATCATAGGGGATATTTACATTCCCTGAGATAACAATAAAAATGATTTAAAAAAAAAAAAAATGAAAGGAACAGTTTAAAAATAAGATAAAAAAGCAAAAAAATAATAAAGAAAAAAAAAAAAAAAAAAAAAAGCACCCCTGTCGCCCCCTGCTCTTGCGCTAAGGCGAACGCAAGCGGCGGTCTGTCGTCAAACGTAAACAGCAATTGCACCATGCATGTGAGGTATCGCCGCGAAGGTCAGATCGAGGGCAGTAATTTTTGCAGTAGACCTCCTCTGTAGATCTAAAGTGGTAACCTGTAAAGGCTTTTAAAGGCTTTTAAAAATGTATTTATTTTGTTGCCACTGCACGTTTGTGCGCAATTGTAAAGCATGTCATGTTTGGTATCCATGTACTCGGTCTAAGATCATCTTTTTTATTTCATCAAACATTTGGGCAATATAGTGTGTTTTAGTGCATTAAAATTTAAAAAAGTGTGTTTTTTCCCCAAAAAATGCGTTTGAAAAATCGCTGCGCAAATACTGTGTGAAAAAAAAAAATGAAACACCCACCATTTTAATCTGTAGGGCATTTGCTTTAAAAAAATATATAATGTTTGGGGGTTCAAAGTAATTTTCTTGCAAAAAAAAAAAAACTTTTTCATGTAAAAAATAAGTGTCAGAAAGGGCTTTGTCTTCAAGTGGTTAGAAGAGTGGGTGATGTGTGACATAAGCTTCTAAATGTTGTGCATAAAATGCCAGGACAGTTCAAAACCCCCCCAAATGACCCCATTTTGGAAAGTAGACACCCCAAGCTATTTGCTGAGAGGCATGTCGAGTCCATGGAATATTTTATATTGCGACACAAGTTGCGGGAAAGAGACAAATTTTTTTTTTTTTTTTTTTTTTTTTGCACAAAGTTGTCACTAAATGATATATTGCTCAAACATGCCATGGGAATATGTGAAATTACACCCCAAAATACATTCTGCTGCTTCTCCTGAGTACGGGGATACCACATGTGTGAGACTTTTTGGGAGCCTAGCCGTGTACGGGACCCCGAAAACCAAGCACCGCCTTCAGGCTTTCTAAGGGGCGTGAATTTTTGATTTCACTCTTCACTGCCTATCACAGTTTCGGAGGCCATGGAATGCCCAGGTGGCACAAAACCCCCCCAAATGACCCCATTTTGGAAAGTAGACACCCCAAGCTATTTGCTGAGAGGTATAGTGAGTATTTTGCAGACCTCACTTTTTGTCACAAAGTTTTGAAATTTGAAAAAAGAAAAAAAAAAAAAGTTTTTTCTTGTCTTTCTTCATTTTCAAAAACAAATGAGAGCTGCAAAATACTCACCATGCCTCTCAGCAAATAGCTTGGGGTGTCTACTTTCCAAAATGGGGTCATTTGGGGGGGGTTTGTGCCACCTGGGCATTCCATGGCCTCCGAAACGGTGTTAGGCAGTGAAGAGTAAAATCAAAAATTCACGCCCTTAAAAACGCTGAAGGCGGTGATTGGTTTTCGGGGCCCCGTACGCGGCTAGGCTCCCAAAAAGTCCCACACATGTGGTATCCCCATACTCAGGAGAAGCAGCTAAATGTATTTTGGGGTGCAATTCCACATAGGCCCATGGCCTGTGTGAGCAATATATCATTTAGTGACAACTTTGTGCAAAAAAAAAAAAAAAAAAAAAAAAAAGTGTCACTTTCCCGCAACTTGTGTCAAAATATAAAATATTCCATGGACTCAATATGCCTCTCAGCAAATAGCTTGGGGTGTCTACTTTCCAAAATGGGGTCATTTGGGGGGGGGTTGTGCCACCTGGGCATTCCATGGCCTCCGAAACTGTGATAGGCAGTGAAGAGTGAAATCAAAAAGTTACACCCTTAGAAATCCTGAAGGCGGTGATTGGTTTTCGGGGTCCCATACGCGGCTAGGCTCCCAAAAAGTCCCACACATGTGGTATCCCCGTACTCAGGAGAAGTAGCTGAATATATTTTGGGGTGCAATTCCACATAGGCCCATGGCCTGTGTGAGCAATATATCATTTAGTGACAACTTTTTGTAAATATTTTTTTTTTTTTTTTTTTTTGTCATTATTCAATCACTTGGGACAAAAAAAATAAATATTCAATGGGTTCAACATGCCTATCAGCAATTTCCTTGGGGTGTCTACTTTCCAAAATGGGGTCATTTGGGGGGGTTTTGTACTGCCCTGCCATTTTAGCACCTCAAGAAATGACATAGGCAGTCATAAACTAAAAGCTGTGTAAATTCCAGAAAATGTACCCTAGTTTGTAGACGCTATAACTTTTGCGCAAACCAATAAATATACGCTTATTGACATTTTTTTTACCAAAGACATGTGGCCGAATACATTTTGGCCTAAATGTATGACTAAAATTGAGTTTATTGGATTTTTTTTATAACAAAAAGTAGAAAATATCATTTTTTTTCAAAATTTTCGGTCTTTTTCCGTTTATAGCGCAAAAAATAAAAACTGCAGAAGTGATCAAATACCATCAAAAGAAAGCTCTATTTGTGGGAAGAAAAGGACGCAAATTTCGTTTGGGTACAGCATTGCATAACCGCGCAATTAGCAGTTAAAGCGACGCAGTGCCAAATTGGAAAAAGACCTCTGGTCCTTAGGCAGCATAATGGTCCGGGGCTCAAGTGGTTAAAGTAAAAAAAAAAAAAAAAAAAGTGAAATATTCCTTTAAATATCGTACCTGGGGGGTGTCTATAGTATGCCTGTAAAGTGGCGCGTGTTTCCCATGTTTAGAACAGTCCCTGCACCAAATGTCATTTTTAAAGGAAAAAATCTCATTTAAAACTGCTTGCGGGTTTAATGTAATGTCGGGTCCTGGCAATATGGATGAAAATCAGTGAGACAAACGGTACCCCCCAGTCCATTACCAGGCCCTTTGGGTCTTGTATGGATATTAAGGGGAACCCCGCACCCAAATTAAAATAAGGAAAGGTGTGGGGCCACCAGGCCCTATATACTCTGAACAGCAGTATACAGGCAGTGCAAACAAGACAGGGACTGTAGGTTTGTTGTTAAGTAGAATCTGTTTGTCATTTTGAACGGGTACATTTTTAACGTGTTTAGCTCCAGCCAAAATATCTTTTTTAAGCTTTTTGGAAAACATAGGGAAGGGTTATCACCCCTGTGACATTTGTTTTGCTGTCTTTCCTCCTCTTTAGAAGATTTCACCTCACTTTTTGTCCCAATGACAAATGTTTTTTGAGAATTTGGGTTTTTTTGTGGAACAAGGATTGGAAAGCATCAGTGGAAAGGAGAAATGTTTTTCCCATATTAACTCTTACAGGAGAGAATTTCCCTTCCTAGGGGTAGATTTCATCTCACTTCCTGTTGTCTCCTTCCGTTTGCAAGAAGGAGTCGTTTGTAAGTTAGATGTTTGAAAGTAGGGGCCTGCCCTATATACTCAGCAGAAATTTGGGCCTTAGGTGTTGTTGTGGCCACAACAACGTAAGCCCTCACAGGGCCCTGCTGTGAAATATTAGATCAAGAATTGTAATTACATGCCCCTGTTGAACAGGGGCAGAAAAACTGGGCCTTTGGTGGTGGTGGTGGTGGTGCTGGTGCCACAACACTGTAAGTCCTCACTCGCTCTTGGTGGGTGCAGAAATGGGCCCTGCTGTGAAATATTAGATCAAGAATTGTAATTACATGCCCCTGTTGAACAGGGGCAGAAAAATTGGGCCGGTGGTGGTGGTGGTGGTGCTGGTGCCACAACACTGCAACCCCTCACAGACACTTTAGTTGGAACGCAGGAACGAGCCCTGCTGCAAAGTATTGCATCAAAAATTGTAATTACACGCCCCTGTTAAACAGGGGCAGAAAAATTGGGCCTTAGGCACTGGTGCTGGTGCCACAACACTGCAACCCCTCACAGACACTCTAGTTGGAACGCAGGAACGAGCCCTGCTGCAAAGTATTGCATCAAAAATTGTAATTACACGCCCCTGTTAAACAGGGGCAGAAAAATTGGGCCTTAGGCACTGGTGCTGGTGCCGCAACACTGCAACCCCTCACAGACACTCTAGTTGGAACGCAGGAACGAGCCCTGCTGCAAAGTATTGCATCAAAAATTGTAATTACACGCCCCTGTTGAACAGGGGCTGAAAAATTGTGCCTTAGGCACTGGTGGTGGCGCCCAGAACCAAAAATGTTCTTACAAGCTATCAGCGTGATGATTGAGGAGGAAGAGGATAATTACTCAGGGATAGTCACTCAGCATCAGCATAGGCAGTCTTTGAAGGGATCTGAGATTTCAAAAAAAATTATTCGGTTACATCAGCATCAGGTGCTTGGTAGCTGGTGGTGATCCAAGACTGATTCATTTTAATGAAGGTCAGTCGATCGACCGAGTCGGTGGACAGACGCACCCTGTGATCGGTTACCACGCCTCCAGCAGCACTGAATGTGCGTTCCGAAAGAATGCTGGATGCAGGACAGGCCAGTAGCTCAATTGCATACTGTGCAATCTCTGGCCAGTGATCCATCCTCAAGACCCAGTAACCCAGAGGATTTTCGGTGGGAAAGGTGTCCAAGTCTGATCTTGCCCCTAGGTATTCCTGCACCATGTAAAACAGACGCTGGCGATGGTTGCTGGAACCGATCATACCTTGGGGCTGCGGACCAAAAAATTGTCTGAACGCATCGGTCAGACGGCCACCTTCTCCACCGCTCCTTCTTTGACTGACCGAAGCCTCAGCAACACGTTGTCCAGATACAGGAGTTTGTAACCTCCCAGTCTCTGGGAACGCGTTGCACAGACCTTTCTGCAAGGCCTCCCGAAGATGTTTCATCCTCTGCTCCCTCTGCGATGGCAAGATAAGGTCCGCAACCTTACCTTTGTAACATGGATCAAGGAGGGTTGCCAGCCAGTATTGGTCCTTCTCCTTGATACCACGAATACGAGGATCCTTCCGCAGGCTTTGCAGGATCAGCGAGGCCATGCAGCGTAGGTTTGCTGAGGCATTCGGTCCGGAGTCCTCTGGGTCACTAAGGACGACATGGTCCTCAGCCACCTCCTCCCAGCCACGTACAAGTCCATGTGTTTCTTGGGACTGATCCCTTAAAGACTGCTGCTGATGCTGAGTGCCAGGCTCCACCTCCATACTGACACAATCTTCCTCCTCCTCCTCCTCCTCTTCCTGTGTGATCGGCGGGCACGCAGGAACACTGTCTGGATAAAGGGGGCCTTGAGAGCTAAGGAAGTCCTCCTCTTCCTGCCTCTGTTCTGCCTCAAGTGCCCTGTCCATTATTCCACGCAGTGTGTGCTCCAACAGGTTGACAAGAGGGACAGTGTCACTGATGCATGCACTGTCACTGCTCACCATCCTCGTGGCCTCCTCAAATGGTGACAGGACAGTGCATGCATCCCTGATCATGGCCCACTGGCGTGGGGAAAAAAAAACAAGCTCCCCTGACCCTGTCCTGGTGCCATAGTCGCACAGGTACTCATTGATGGCCCTCTGCTGCGTGTGCAGCCGCTGCAGCATTGCCAACGTTGAGTTCCACCTGGTGGGCATGTCACAGATTAGGCGGTTCTTGGGCAGGTTAAACTCCTTTTGGAGGTCCGTCAGCCGAGCACTGGCATTATATGACCGTCGGAAATGCACACAGACTTTCCTGGCCTGCCTCAGGACATCCTGTAAGCCCGGGTACCTGCCCAAGAACCGCTGCACCACCAAGTTAAGGACGTGAGCCAAACAGGGCACATGGGTCATTTGTCCCTGTCAGAGGGCAGAGAGGAGGTTGGTGCCATTGTCGCAAACCACCATTCCTGCCTTAAGTTGGCGTGGCGTCAACCACCTCTGAACCTGCCCCTGCAGAGCTGACAGAACCTCTGCCCCAGTGTGGCTCCTGTCCCCCAAGCACACCAGCTCAAGCACCGCATGGCATCTTTTGGCCTGCGTACTTGCGTAGCCCCTTGAACGGCTACGGAGCACCACTGGTTCCGAGGACAAAGCACAGGAAGAGGCCATGGAGGAAGAAGAAGAGGAGGGGGTGGAGGAGAGAGGTTTGTCACAATCATTAGCATTTTGGAGGCTTGGTGGCGGAACAACCTCCAACACTACTGCACCTTGTCCTGCATCCTTCCCAGCTGCCAGCAGAGTCACCCAATGCGCCGTGAAACTTAGGTAACGTCCCTGTCCATGCCTGCTGGACCATGAGTCAGCGGTAATATGCACCTTACCGCTGACCGCCCTGTCCAGCGAGGCATGGACATTGCCTTCCACATGCCGGTAGAGAGCCGGAATCGCCTTCCGTGAGAAAAAGTGGCGTTTGGGTACCTGCCACTGAGGAACCGCACATTCCACAAACTCACGGAAGGGGGCAGAGTCTACCAACTGAAAAGGCAGCAGTTGAAGTGCTAGCAATTTTGCCAAGCTAGCATTCAACCGCTGGGCATGTGGATGGCTGGGAGCAAACTTCTTTCGGTGGTGCAGCAGCTGGGGCAGGGAAATTTGCTTGGTACAATCTGACGTTGGTGTACCAAAAGCAGATTGCCCACAAGTACTTGGCTGTGACACACCTAATTCTACACCTTCATTCCTCTCAGTGCAGGTCTCAGAGAGGACTGATGGTATAGTGGGGTTGGAAATCTCAGCTGATGAGGAGCAAGAAGAGGTCCTCTTTGTTCTTTGGTGTGGGTCTTTTAGATACGCTTGCCAACGAACTGCATGGCAAGTCAACATATGTCTGGTCAAGCATGTGGTACCCAAGCGGGAGATGTTTTGGCCACGCGAGATACGCTTGAGACATATGTTGCAAATAGCAGCGGTGCGATCTGATGCACTCGTCTCAAAAAAGGCCCACACCAAAGAACTTTTTGAATAACGCGCAGAGACTGCAGCGCCCTGCACATGTGGAGCTTTGGGGTGTGATGCAGTCAATGTGCTGCCCTTATGATGTGCCACCTCCTCCTCCTCCTCCTCTCTCCTATCAGGCACCCACGTTGAGTCAGTGACCTCATCATCCCCTCCCTCCTCATCACTAGAGCAAACCTGGCAGTACGCTGCAGCAGCGGGAGCATGACTGCCAGATTGCTGTCCTTCTTGGGCACCCCCTCTGTCCGTGCTCATGTTGCTGCCTTCATCGAGCTCAGTATCATCATCAGAGCCTTCCAGACGCTGGGCATCCTCCTGGAGCATGTACCCAACACTGTGGTCAAACAGTTCGAGGGACTCCTCAGGAGGACATGGTGGGGCTAGGGAAGGAGTCACTGATGACATTGAGCCAAGGGAAGAGGCCGCTGCTTTGCCAGACAAAGTACCCTGGGCATGGGTGAGAGAGGATGAGGAGGATGAGGACGGCTTGGTCATCCACCAAGTCTTCCGCATGTTGCGGCTCAACACGGCCAGCTGCCGAAAAAAAGGCCAAGCGTGTCCCACAGCCACGTGCTGATGAGGATGCACCGTCTCCACGACCAGCACTAGACACAGAGCCTGCTTGCCCTCTCTTATGGGCTTGTGACTGTCTACCTCTCCTTCTTGGCCTTCCAGACATACTAATGGCCTGTAGCTGCACTAAGCTGGGATATATATATATATATATATATATATATATATATATATATATATATATGTACTGATACTGCAGCTAGCAAAATCAACTGCCTGCCTGTAGTATGAGAACACCACCAACCTTCTACAGGTAGCTTTAGCTGAACACTGTGAGGTGGACGCACCCCACTAACTTGTAGGTTTAGCTGAACACTGTGAACAGGACGCACCCCACTAACTTGCAGGTTTAGCTGAACACTGTGAACAGGACGCACCCCACTAACTTGTAGGTTTAGCTGAACACTGTGAGCAGGACGCACCCCACTAACTTGCAGGTTTAGCTGAACACTGTGAACAGGACGCAGCCCACTAACTTGTAGGTTTAGCTGAACACTGTGAGCAGGACGCACCCCACTAACTTGTAGGTTTAGCTGAACACGGTGAGCAGGACGCACTGCACTAACTGTAAATAGTCTAGCTGCCTGACTGTGGTACTAATAGGATCAAAAAAACACCAGTAATTTTCTTCAGGTAGCTGTATATACTGTAACAAGACAAGCCTGCCTGTCAGTAAGAAGATAACAGGAACGGATCTAGCTGAACACTGTGAGCAGGACACACCCCACTAAATTGTAGGTTTAGCTGAACACTGTGAGGTGGACGCACCCCACTAACTTGTAGGTTTAGCTGAACACTGTGAGCAGGACGCACTGCACTAACTGTAAATAGTCTAGCTGCCTGACTGTGGTACTAATAGGATCAAAAAAACACCAGTAGGGCGTGGCCGGGATGTGATCGAGGCAGGACGTGTGTGCTCTGTGCTCCTGCATACCTCCGGTATTTTATCCTGTCTACGGCCGATTTTGGGGACTAAAACCCTGCTGAAGGTGTACCATGGTGAGCGGAACAATCTGGGTGGCTTATTATGCCGTCCTCGGCATCCAAACAGCAAAGAACGTCCCGTTCTCAGCCGCCAAAGGCACAGCAAAATCTCCGTTCTAGGAGCAGCATGGCGTCTAGCCCCGCCCACTCCTCCTCCGAAGCAGCTCCTGTGTACACATCTCAGCGCGCCACGACAAGCAAGGTAAAGATGGCGCAGCAGGATATCTCCTCTGCACCGCAATCCGAGGATAATCCTCCCTCCATGGCAGAGATAGAGCTGGACACGGCAGCCATAACTGGTCCAATCATAGAGGCTATAGCGGCCTCTAAATCTGAGTTAATGGGGCGCATTTACTTATTGGCCTCGGAATGTAATCTTATCCGCCATGATTTGGACAAGATTAGGGGTAGACTAACCACCGCGGAGGATCGTATTTCTGAAGTGGAGGATGTCTCACACAATCAGGGATCGCAGCTAAGGGAGCTGAAAGAGATGGTGGGGGCCCTACAACGCCGTGCAGACGACGCTGAGGACCGCCAGAGACGAAATAACGTACGAGTGGTCGGCCTACCGGAAGGAGCCGAGGGCACAGACACGACTGCGTTTGCAGAGCGATTCTTCAAAATATTGCTGTCTCTGGGCGATCTCCCCCCTACCTATGTGGCTGAAAGGGCTCACAGAGTCCCCACGGGAGCCAGACCCTCAGGTGCCCCACCAAGGCCATTTCTGGTACGGTTCCTTAATTATAGGGACCGCGACATGCTGCTAGCGGAGGCCAGGAAGCACAAAGAGCTAAAATTTGAGAATGCCCGTATTATGTTATTCCCCGAATTCTCGGCAGAAACCCAGAAAAGACGACGTTCATTTATGGATGTCAAGAGGCGGCTCAGGGAGAAAGAATTGAAATACAGTATGCTCTATCCCAGTCGTCTCCGGGTGCAACATAAAGGTACTGTGAAATTTTTTGAAACCCCGCAAGATGCTAATGATTGGCTAGATCAAAATCTGTGACAATGTCATCATTTGCTGGAATGTTTTACAGTGAAGTCTTTCTTTTTGTTCATTTTGTTTTCCCTCAGCATATAATTCCTGGTTTTATGCTCAGGCCTGCTCCATTTTTCTTTTTTCTTTTCCCCTTTTGTCACCGTGTGTTATGCAGCAAGAATCTCTATCTGCCTGCCCTGATCACTTGGGGAAGGAGATCCCCTGGAAGGTGGAGAGGGGAGAATGGTAACACAGGCTTGCTAATGCTTGTGGGAGTCATCCACAGGTTGTATCACTCTTAGTCTGCGAGGCCTCATCCGTCATACGGTAATCATTAGTTGGAGCCGAGAGGCCTACATGTTTGTGTAACACCGGAATACTTTTCATCACTATTGCACCAAATTCGGCGAAGTTGCATATAATCGGCTGTACCTCTCCATGGAACTTATAAGGAGTCTTCAGAAGCACAAGAAAGAAAAGAGTTTTTCTTCTTTTTCTTTTTTTATGCCGAACTATCGACACGTTTGGTTGAGCTCTCTGGAGCTTTTTGTTACAGGGTGGAAGCTGCATACCGGACTTTTTTGGGTTTTTTTTTGGTTTTTGTTTTGTTCTAAAGTTACTAGTTTCTGGTATAACAGCAGGGGGGGGAAGGTTAAACAGCAGTCATATATGTGGCATACCGTGTGCAGCAATGGTTCATTACTTAAGTACACTCTCAGACGTATATTGCTTGGCTATCACTGTACTAATGTGGGGGAAATGTGGTACTTTAGTTATATCTTTTAATATAGATGGAGAATAAGATAAAAATCATCTCATGGAACGTCAGGGGTCTAAACAACAAATTTAAAAGAGCGGCTGTGTTTCAATATCTTAAACAAGTGAAGCCGCATGTCGTTCTCCTCCAGGAGACACATCTGGATGGAAACAAAACACTTGCATTGCGCAGACCCTGGATACAGAGGTCCTTTCACTCCTCATACTCAACGTATGCTAGAGGCACAACCATTTTGATCAGTAAAGCGGTTGCATGTAGTATCCATCGGGTGTTTACCGATCCGGGAGGGCGATATGTGGCACTGGTGTTAGATCTAGCATATCAAAAAATACTGCTTGTAAATGTTTACATACCTCCGCCATTTAAAGTACAGTTGTTATATGATCTGTTAACCATACTAGCTCCGTACCTACATTTACCTACGTTATTTATGGGTGACTTTAATAGCATAATGGATTCTACACTAGATACCTCTAATGCTGTTAGGACGGCCTCAGCAGATCTCTGCACGTGGGCTTCGATGGCGAGCTTGACGGAGGTGTGGAGATGGAAAAACCCGGGGGTCGTGTCGTATTCACATTTGTCTACCACCCACAAATCATCAGCTAGAATAGACTTAGCAATTGGGAATGCCCAACTCCTGCATAGTATTTGTGCATTCGATTACCTAGCTGGAGGGACCTCGGATCATAATCCTCTGTTAGTCACAATGACATATCCCACCAGAGGACACAAGGGGGGTTGGAGATTGGCACCGGGAGGGTTGCAGGAGGAGCAAGTAGTCACGCCTGTTCAGGTTGCCATTGAAACCTTCTGGGTGACAAATGTGGATACGGCTGATCCGACTATTGTTTGGGATGCTTTGAAAGCGGTCACAAGGGGTGTATTTATATCAGCAATTAAAGCAGCAAGGATGGAACATAATCAAGAAAAGGAAACCCTTATAGCTAGGGAGAGGGAATGTGCACAGCTCCAGGCGAACTCCCCTTCGGAGTCTAACTATGCCTCCATGCTGCATAGTAGAAGAGCAATAGCAGTTCATTTCACAGAATTAGCTCATACCGAGGCAAGAAGAAGGACGGAAAACATTTTCACTGAGGGGGACAAAAATGGCAAGTTGCTGGCAAATCTAGTGGCAGACCAAAAGATCCCTGTCAGTATACCGGTAATAAAGAATAATGCAGGGACTTTGTTATCGGATCCGGGGGAAATTTTGGAAGAATTTGTGAGATTTTACAAGGCCCTATACTCCCCAATACAGTCATATGATGTGGCTGAACTGGAGGACCTTCTTCGGAGCCTTTCCATGCCTAAATTAACTGATACTGATGCCACCCGGTTGGAGGCAGATATCTCTGTGCTGGAGGTTGAGGCAGCTATACTTTCCTTCCCCCCAGGTAAAGCCCCTGGCCCAGACGGCCTTCCCGCTGACTTTTATAAAGCACACATGTCACAACTGGCTGCTAGATTAACATTACTGTTCAAGTACTGCTGGGATAATGGTTCCTTGCCGGCTTCAATGATGGAGGCCTATATGATACTTCTCCTGAAGCCAGGCAAGGACCCGCAGTTGTGCTCGTCTTATCGCCCAATAGCTTTACTTAACTCGGATCTTAAAATCCTTGCAAAAATTTTAGCCACAAGACTGGCCACGGTCATTTCAACTCTGGTTGACATTGATCAAACAGGTTTTATACCTGGTATGTCCACGGATACAAATTTAAGAAGGCTATTTACACATATTCAAATAGAAAATGCTGAGTACCCGGCAAAAGTGGTTGTCTCCATAGATATCGAAAAAGCCTTCGATTCAGTGGATTGGCAATATATGCACAAGGTTTTGGAGGGCATGGGATTCGGTTCTGGTTTTCGTCGCTGGGTCGGCTTACTTTACAGTGCGCCGAGGACGGCGGTGAGGCTGGGTTCCATGGTTTCTGATTTTTTTTGTATAGGTAGGGGCACTAGGCAGGGGTGCCCGCTTTCACCATTCCTTTTCGCCCTGATAATTGAGCCATTGGCTAGGGCCCTCCGGCGTTCAGAGGGGGTGCAGGCAATTCGGGTGGGATCAATCAGCGAGTGTATTGCATTATATGCTGACGATATGCTTTTTGTTTCTTAGAGACCCAGGTCCGTCTCTTAGGGCGGCGTTGGAGATTTTGGACAGGTTCGCCACTTTTTCGGGGTTACGTGTTAATTGGAGTAAGTCATCCATATTACCATTAGGAAAAGAGGCAAAAAAACTGGCTGACGATTCCCTACCATTGCAATGGGTATCCTCAATCACATACCTGGGGGTTAGGGTCACAGCTAATGTCCATGATTATCTGTCCCTGAATCTCCTACCCTTGATTAGTAGACTTAAACAAAAAACAGCGGTATGGAAGACCCTCCCTCTTTCCTTGATTGGGTGGATCAGCCTAATAAAAATGAAATATCTGTCAGTGATCCTATATTTTCTACGACACTCCCCGATATGGATTCCCAAGGGCTATTTTAAAACACTAAATAGTATCATTGGAACATTTATATGGTCCCCAAACTCCCCACGTATAAGTATCAAAGTACTGCAGGAACCATGGGGACAGGGGGGGCTGGCACTGCCTGACTGGCAGAAATATTTTCTTGCCGGACAGATGGTAGTTGCTAGGAAATGGTTAACGGCGGACTCTGGTGATTCTGCCACAGTAGTGGAGGCTGCACATCTGGGATCGTACGAAAGTTTAAAGTTGGCTTTGTATAGAGGCCCGAGATCCTGTCTTCCTCTGACAGAGTCTATGAAAACAACAATTAAGGCCTGGGAAGTAGCCACTACATTAATGTCTCCCAGTTACATAGGAATTACACCCTCAGCCCCCATATGGATGAACCCGAGGCTTCCGCACTTTCTCTCACTCCCTGACCCTATGATTTGGGCGTGTAAAGGCATTAAGACCTTGCAGGACATTACATCTGAGGGGGAGTTATGCACTTTTGATCAGTTAAAGGCTAGGCATGACCTTCCGAATTCCTTCTTTTTTCGTTACTTACAACTGAGACATGCTTTTAAGGAACAAACTAGAGAGCAAAGGGTCGAATATCTACCTTCATCAATGGAGACCATGTTAACAGAGGAGGACCTGGCCAAACCGTTGTCCTCGGTGTACAAATCCCTATTTAATAAAACCCCCCAGAAATTACCAAGTGTAGGGAGAGATGGGAAGGGGAGATTGCAGATATTCAGGGGGAAGACTGGGATGACATGTGGGACCATCCATTCAAACACCTAGTTTCAGCCAGGGATCGCCTAATTCACTTCAAATTCTTGCATAGGATATATTTCACCCCGGATAGGTTGTCACGTATCTATCCATCAGTGAGTAGTCAATGATGGCGATGCTCACATGCCCCAGCGGGCGCGGAACACGTCTTCTGGAGCTGTGCACACATTCAAAGATTCTGGTCAGAAGTAACGGAGTGTCTAGCAGAGGTATTGAGTATACCAATTCCATTAACACCTAGAGTATGTTTGATAGGACTGGTAGAGGAGGTGGTCCCGACTCGGGCGCATCGCACCCTACTGAATATAGGATTATTTTATGGTAGAAAAGCTATATTACTGAACTGGAAAAAAACTAATGCCCCTACTGTATTATTTTGGAAAAAACTGATAAATTCAGTTATCCCTTTATACAGAGCAGCATATCACGCCAGAGGTTGTCCTAGGAAATTCTCGAAGGTTTGGCAGGCGTGGCTGGACTCTACAGCTACAGTGAGTTAGGAAGGTACGCAAAGTGTAGGAGGTAAGGAGTGATATGAAATAATGTTCCATGCTGGTTGTTGGTTGCTATTATATGTAAAATCCATCTAGGACGCTCTGTCCTACAATGCACTGTAATCATATACACGGGGAGCTGAGAGAGGATGGTTTGTTTAAACTTAAACTTATGATGCACAATTTTCATTCTGCTGTGTGCTACTATATGACTGCTGTTTGGGTGGTAGTGGGTGGGGGGAGGGGTGAGGGGAGGGGGGGAATTTAAGGCTGGTTAGAGGGTTAATATCGGCCCTGCGTGGTCGGCTCGATTGGTATGTTGCCAATCGAAGATTGTTTGTGAATGTATGTTTGTCTATAAAATTAATAAAAAGAATTTATAAAAAAAAAAAAAAAAAAACACCAGTAATTTTCTTCAGGTAGCTGTATATACTGTAACAAGACAAGCCTGCCTGTCATTAAGAAGATAACAGGAACGGATCTAGCTGAACACTGTGAGCAGGATGCACCCCACTAACTTGTAGGTTTAGCTGAACACTGTGAGGTGGACGCACCCCACTAACTTGTAGGTTTAGCTGAACACTGTGAGCAGGACGCACTGCACTAACTGTAAATAGTCTAGCTGCCTGACTGTGGTACTAATAGGATCAAAAGAACATCAGCAATTTTCTTCAGGTTGCTGTATATACTGTAACAAGACAAGCCTGCCTGTCAGTAAGAAGATAACAGGAACGGATCTAGCTGAACACTGTGAGCAGGACGCACTGCACTAACTGTAAATAGTCTAGCTGCCTGACTGTGGTACTAATAGGATCAAAAGAACACCAGCAATTTTCTTCAGGTAGCTGTATATACTGTAACAAGACAAGCCTGCCTATCAGTAAGAAGATAACAGGAACGGATCTAGCTGAACACTGTGAGCAGGACGCACTGCACTAACTGTAAATAGTCTAGCTGCCTGACTGTGGTACTAATAGGATCAAAAGAACACCAGCAATTTTCTTCAGGTAGCTGTATATACTGTAACAAGACAAGCCTGCCTGTCAGTAAGAAGATAACAGGAACGGATCTAGCTGAACACTGTGAGCAGGACGCACTGCACTAACTTGTAGGTTTAGCTGAACACTCTGAGCAGGACGCACCCCACTAACTTGTAGGTTTAGCTGAACACTGTGAGGTGGACGCACCACACTAACTTGTAGGTTTAGCTGAACACTGTGAGCAGGACGCACTCCACTAACTTGTAGGTTTAGCTGAACACTGTGAGCAGGACGCACCCCACTAACTTGTAGTTTTAGCTGAACACTGTGAGCAGGAAGCACTGCACTAACTGTAAATAGTCTAGCTGCCTGAATGAGGTACTAATAGGATCAAAAGAACACCAGTAATTTTCTTCAGGTAGCTGTAAATACTGTAACAAGACAAGCCTGCCTGTCAGTAGGAAGATAACAAGAACGGATCTAGCTAAACTGAATACAGTGTATATATATATATATATATATATATATATATATATATATATATATATGCAACACCTGGGATGCATATATATACACAATACACTGTAAGTGCAGCTAACTGACTGACTGTTCTGCCTAATCTATCTAACTCAAATCAAATGTCACTGTCTGTCTCTCTCTCTCTCTCAATGAACGCCAGAACACACACTACACAGGGCCGCCGTGCAGGCGGCCTTATATAGTGTGGGGCGTGTACTAAATCCCCTGAGCCATAATTGGCCAAAGCCTCCTTGGCTTTGGCCAATTATGGCTCTCTGTTCAGGCGGCGCTGTGATTGGCCAAGCATGCGGGTCATAGTGCATGCTTGGCCAATCATCAGCCAGTAATGCACTGCGATGCCGCAGTGAATTATGGGCCGTGACGCGCCACACGAATTTGGCGCGAACGGCCCATATTGTTCGCAATTCGGCGAACGGGCGAACAGACGATGTTCGAGTCGAACATGGGTTCGACTCGAACACGAAGCTCATCCCTAGTGCTGAGTACTATTATACCTAGAATATAAAGTAGTCCCACCATCAAACACTAGTAAATGTATGTTCTCAATATAATTGTGCTCAAATGGCTGAAAATTACACAAATGGCATCACCTACTGAAAACCTGCATTAGCAGCATATGCTGAAAAGAGGCAAACGCCTATTAGCCAATGCCACATCAGCATGAGCATGTTTGTTACTATAATATTAATGTCTGAAATGCAAAACATTATTGTATAGAATCAAACATTAGTAAATGTATTTTCTCTGTAGGTTTGTGCTCAGCTCTGTAGCATGGCGGTATGCCCCTGCTTCCCTCAAAGGTTCAAGCCATGAGTTCAAATCCCACTAACAGCATCACCTCCTGGAAGTGTGCATTGTACTCAGCCGCATAATTAGCCAATGCACATCAAGTTTATTCCATATTTTAACTCTTCAAATGCATGCAATGATATGTACTT
This sequence comes from Aquarana catesbeiana, assembly GCF_042186555.1. NCBI lineage: Eukaryota > Metazoa > Chordata > Amphibia > Anura > Ranidae > Aquarana > Aquarana catesbeiana. Next base: position 837,107,638 of record NC_133324.1, on the reverse strand, counting down.
ATTCAATAATATTATGGTATGGAATTCCAGAATTCAAGGAAAAAAATGTCATAGGGTCCCCCCAGTACATACCAGGCCCTTTGGGTCTGGTATGGACTTTAAGGGGAACCCAACACCAAAATGTAAAATAAAATTGATGTGGGACCCCCCAAAAAATACATACCAGACCCTTATCCGAGCATGCAGCCTGGAGGTCAGGATAGGGGGGGGACGAGCAAGCACCCTCCCCTTCTGAACCGTACCAGGCCACATGCCCCAAAGCACCTTGTCCCCATGTTGATGAGGACAAGGGCCTCTTCTCGACAACCCTGTTCGATGGTTGTCGGTCTGCGGGCAGGGGGTTTATCAGAATCTGGAAGCCCCCTTTAACAAGGGGCCAACCAGATCCTGCCCCCCTATGTGAATAAGTATAGGGTACATCGTACCCCAACCCGTGTTCACCAAAAAAAGCAGTGAAATGTAAAAAAATCAATAGCCAGTTTTTGACAAGACCTTTATTGTAAAATAGCTCCGAGCTGTCTTCTTCCCTGAGCCGTCTTCTCCAGAGGCTGTCTCTCCCTCCTCCATCTTCTCCCTGAGCTGTATTCTCCCAGAGCCATCTCTCCTGCCGCCACCGTCTTCTCCATCTGCTGTGTTCTTCCGCACCGCCAGTTACCCGCTAATAAAAAAAAAGCTGCTCTTCTTCTGTGGTGGTCTTCCTCCGCTGTGTTGTCACCCACTGTGTGGCGTCTCGGCTTTTTTTTATTAGCGGGTAACCGGCTGCGTGGAAGAACACATCAGCGGGAGAAGACGGCGGCGGCAGGAGAGACAGCTTGGGGAGAAGAAACATCAAACACTAGTAAATATATTTTCTATGTATTTTCTATGTATGATTGTGCTACGCCCAATAGGCTAGTGGTCAGCACTTCTAGCTTGAAAAACTCAGGCTTTGAAGGACTCATGGGTTCAAATCCCACAGAGAGATACTAAAAGATTGAATTGGTGAAAAAAAGGTAAATGACAATTAGCCAAAACAGCATATGCTGAAAATAGGTGAATGTCAATTAGCCAATACACTTTAATTTGGCTGATTCTATTATATTAACTCTTCAAATGCATGCAATGATATGTAAGTATTCAATACTATTATGGTGTGAAATTCCAAACACCACACACTAGCTAACGGGCAGATTACATTTCTTTGTTTGTTTATTTTAATTCGCTTGTGCACTGAAAAAATAAACACAGCTGGTGGATGGTAGGTTGGCTGGTATTTGAACCGTGTATTTGTACCATGAGTGCTGTGGAGACATCTGAGCAGACCATTATGCCATTGTGCTAAGTATGAGACCTGCATAATAGTGTAGTATGATTAAAGAATGAACAAACATAAATAATTACCGCTTTATAGTCACCTAAATTAAAAAATAAAAAATAAAATACAATATACAACAAATAGGTAACCTAAATGTTTAATTCATGTAACTTTACAGAATAGCAGACATGCATTCGTTAGCAAAAGAAGGAAAAAAAACTAGGAATACTAATTGCAATATACATCAATAGATGCACACAAGGTAGAGCACATCTCACATAAAAATGTTTCTTTCACATACATGGATCATGGTTACAGTGCAGTGCTATATAACAACTTAGTAGGAATTGGCATTTGCATATACGCAGAAGCGCTAATTAGCGCTGATTTAGAATTTACTAATGAATGTTCGCTGCGAATAGCGATAATTTTCTTTCGCACATTCGCCTTTTGAAATTTTATTTGGCTAAAATGGGCGCTATTATTTGCCATAGTGCCCAGTATTTCCTGGCGCTATAGTAAATGACCGCCAATATAAAGCTCAATTTATATCTAAAGCCAAAAATATATTTTTTTAAATTTTTGGATACAATAGGAAAAGGTTAAACTCATGTTTTGTTTTTTTTAGTATTTTATTGCTATCTTTGTCTTAATAGGGAGAATTTCCTTAATTTCCTGTCCTGTAGACACAGCAGAAAGTTATCACAGGAACAAGTGTCCCCCATTAAAAAATGTTCACTCTATTCTTGTTCTGGTGGACACACAAAAATGTTGATCTACCCTCACTTTCATTCCTGGTGACATTGGTGATCAGGACAATTAAAGAGAGCAACTCTCCTTTATAGGGACACATACTGCAATACAAACCTTACTTTGTTTTTACCTTCTTACCTCCCCTTTAGTTAAACTTTAACTCACTTAAATTAATCTATACCCAAAATGTTTCTTATTTTAGGTTTGGATAGAGTGATTGAAGGGTTAGAATCCCTGCCATCAGGTTTCCTGGATTTTTCAAGATTTCCCCTTACTCGTTGTCCCAGGGCCAACCCGTTCCCCAGACAGGAAGTAAGTAACACTCTTCAACAACAAGTAAGTAGGGAATCCTAGAACACCCGCTCACGTTATCATTGTTAGGCCCCTTTCACACGTGCGGACCGTATGTCCGTATTTCATCCATCCGTTTTTGGATGAAATACGGACATACATGCATCCCTATGGGATAGCGGGTGTCAGCGGATGTACATCCGCTGACACCCGATGTTGTCCGCCTCCGCTCTCGTCCGATTCTGCGGACGGAAGAAAATCCTATTTTTCTATCCGTCTGCAGAGCGGATCGGAGGAACACGGAGAGACGGTCCGTGTTCCTCCGATCCCCCATAGGGGAGAGCGGAGATCTGACAGGGCGGTCCCTGCACAGTGTGCGGGTCCAGCCCTGTCATCTGCCTGCTCAGCTGGGGAAAGCGGAGCGATCCCCGCTGAGCAGCGGATAAACACGGGGCGGATCAACACGGATCCGTCCCGTGTGAAAGGGGCCTTATCAGTTCAAACCACCCAGTACCATAGCCCTATTGCTTCTTAGGTGGGTGCGCAGCCAACGGTGATGATACTGTACTGTATATTATAGCTCATTCACATGAAAAGCCAAAACAGGTGAACTTCAAAATGCAATTTATTGAGAATATATATATTGCCACCTCAAAAAGGGTTTCATTGAGACCCTGAAACATTGATGAACAGGTCTCTTTTTTGCACCTTCTGGCATGTTTTTGCATTTTTTGTTTGCACTTTACAATTATACACTTTAAGGCACATTCATAGATGTGCCTATCCATACACCCATGCAAAGAGCCATGCGGGTGTTGATGTGTGCCCCCCCCCCCAAAACTGCTTGTACACAAAAGCATGGAACATTTGTGTATTCCGTGTGGGCAAAGATGGCCCTTTGGCACACCTGTGTGAATAAGGCCCTAAATGGAACTCCTATACATTGCATTTTTGATGTTCACTAGTGCAGTGCGCTGGCTTTTCTTTTTTTTTTTTAATTCTTTTTATTAGTTTTATATTGAAGAAAAACAATACAGACATACCACCCAACAACCAGAAGGGCAATGTACCCGCCCTCAAATCCGCCTCGTAGGGCTATACATTAAGAACTAACATATTCAACTATCCCCTGAACCCCCCCCCTAACCCGACCAACTGTCACAGTCACTGCAAATGTTAAATAGAAGTGCGTTTATACTAAGAAAATACAGGTTTACACTGTAATCTGAATACACAGCATTGTCTTCTCTCTTTTAGCGTACAAACAATTCAGGAAACACAGAAAACCTCTATAAAATAAAAACATCATCCAACCCTACCAATCCTACTCCACGATGGTAATTCACCAGCCTACCGTGTTTTGATCAGACTAGCCAACGATTCCTGCTGCATCCAACCACGGTTGCCATACTTTTGTGAATTTCTTTGGACAGCCTCTGATTCTATAGGTAGCCTTATACAAGGGTATGGCTGAATTGACCAAACCCTTCCAGAAGGAAAGTGTGGGTGCAGCTGGATTTTTCCATTTCAACAATATAGCTTTTTTTACCATAAAATAAACCTATATTCAGTAGAGTGCGGTGTGCCAAGGAAGGCACCACTTCCTCCACTAATCCAATGAGACAGACTCTAGGAGTCAAAGGTACCGGGGTGCTGAGCACCTCCGTCAGACAATCTGTGACCTCCCTCCAAAAAATTACTTATTTTCGGGCAACCCCAAAAAATGTGTTGTGCATCCGCTGAGGAAAGCACACATCTCCAACACTTTCTATCAGAGGACAGGAAATTCCGCGATAGCCTAGCTGGAGTTAGATAAATGCGATGGAGAAATTTGAATTGAATTAACCGATCTCGGGCTGAGACTAAATTTTTAAAGGGGTGATCCCACATATCCTCCCAGTCCTCCCCTTGTATTTCTGGAACCTCCCTCTCCCAGCGTTCCCTATACCTACTACCCCATCAGTGTTTTTTTAAATAGGGATTTATAAATCGTTGATAATGGTTTAGGTAGGTCTTCATCCTTTAACATGAGTTCTAGTGATGAGGGGAGGTATTCCACCCTTCGGTCCCCGAACTGCGCCCTGAAGGCATGGCGCAGCTGCAGGTATCGAAAAAAGGTAGAGTTTGGAAGATCATGCCTTGTCTTAAGTTGGTCGAAGGTGAGGAGATCCCCCCTCTCTAGTAATATCTTCCAGTTTCTTTATGCCCCTACCAGACCACACTGTTGGATCTGGAATGGAGCAGAAATGCGATAGATTTGGATTGAACCATAATGGCGCTGATGGAGTGACTCCCACATAACTAGGGGATACTAATGTAGTAGCAACCTCCCAGGCTCTAATAGTGGCTCCCATAGAGGCCGTTGTAGGCAGCCCTGACTTCGGACCTCTGTATAGGGCTAAGCTCAGACTTTCGTACGATCCAATATACGCTGCTTCCAGAACATTAGCAGAGTCTCCATTGTCAGCCATCAGCCAACGTCTGGCAAATACCATTTGACCAGCCAAATAATATTTTTGCCAGTCTGGAAGTGCTAAACCTCCCTGCCCCCATGGCTCTTGAAGGGTCTTTAAACTAATTCGAGGTGCCTGCAGATGCCATATGAAAGATCCTATGATTCCATTGAGGGTGGAGAAAAAGGATTTCGGTATCCAAATGGGGGAATGGCGCAAAAAATGTAAAATAACGGATAGGAACTTCATTTTTAATAGACTCACCCTTCCCATGAGTGATAGTGGTAGCTTCTGCCATATTTGGACCTTTTGCTTTAGCCTAGTCACCAGAGGGAGAAGGTTCAGCTTCATGTATTCGTGAATGTTAGCTGTGATTTTGACCCCTAAATAAGTAATAGTGAAAAACCAGCGCAGCGGGAGGGTATCATCTCTCACGGCCTGTGCCCCAGGACCCAGTGGCAATATAGACGATTTGCTCCAATTCACCCTCAAACCAGAATAGGTGGCAAATCTGTCTAGAATCAAAAGAGCAGCCTTTAATGAAGGCCCCGGATCTCGGAGGAACAGCAGCAAGTCGTCCGCATAAAGCGCTACACATTCCTGAATTGTCCCCACTTGTATTCCTCCTACCTCACTAGATTTTCTTAGCGCCCTGGCAATAGGTTCCATCATCATTGCAAAAAGAAATGAAGAGAGGGGGCACCCCTGCCTAGTGCCCCTACTAATTTTAAAGAAGTCAGAGACTGATAACCCCAGCCGTATTGCCGTCCGAGGTTCACTGTATAACATCGCTATCCAGGGACAAAACACAGGACCAAACCCTAAAGTTTCCAGCACTTTATGCATATATCCCCAATCTACTGTGTCAAAGGCTTTCTCGATGTCTATGGAGACAATGACCCTCGCCGGGGACTCAGATACTTCCAGTTGGAGATGTGTAAACAATCTTCTCAAATTTGTATCAGTTGACATGCCAGGCATAAAACCCGTCTGGTCAATATCTATCACCGTGGAGAGGACCTTTGCTACTCGCATTGCTAGAACTTTGGCAAGAATCTTCAGATCCATATTTAAGAGTCCAATGGGGCGATAGGGGGAACACTCCGAAGGATCTTTGTCCGGCTTCAGAAGGAGCACCATATATGCCTCCATCATGGACGCCGGCAAAGCTCCCTGCTCCCAACAGAAAGCAAAAATCTTGGTCAATCGAGGGGCCACCTGAGACAAATATGACTTATAGAAGTCCGCGGGGAACCCATCTGGCCCCGGCGCCTTCTTAGGGGGGAACGCTAATATGGCAGCTTCTACTTCAAGCACAGAAATAGGTTCGTCCAAGGACGCAGCATCAGCCTCTGACAATTTACTCATGTGGAGAGTTTGTAATAACTCATCTAGCTCTCTAGTGTTATATTGTGGTATAGGGGAATACAACTTTGAGTAAAAATGTACAAATTCCTCTAAAATGTTTTCCGATTCAGTTATAAGAGTCCCACCCTCCCCCTTCACAACCGGAATACTAACCAGTGCCTTTTGGTCAGCAACCAGATTGGCCAAAAGCCTACCATTCTTATCTCCTTCAGCAAAAATGGTCTCCGCCCTCTGCTTAATCTCCTTGCTGGCCAGTGTTTTAAAATGAATATCAATCGAGCGCCTTGCTTCCAATAAGGAGATATACCCTGGCTCGGAAGGAGAGTCCGCTTGAACCCGTGCTGCTTCCCTTTCTGTGGCAAGAAGAGATTCCCCCTCACATTTTTGGTCCTTTTTGGCTGAGCTGATTGCAGAGATGCACTCCCCCCTGATTACTGTTTTAAAGGCATCCCATTCTATATTGGGGTTTACTGAACCTTCGTTACATTTCCAATAGTTTTCTACAGATTTCTGAACATGCGTACACACCTGATCTTCCAATAACCAGTCTGGTGATAACCTCCAACACCCTTTTTTAGCTCCCGAGGGAAACGTCAGTATAAGCATAAGAGGATTATGATCTGAAACCCCTCCAGACAAATACTCCGATGCACACACATACTTCAACAAGGAGGCATTCCCAAAGGCTAAATCAATCCTTGTGGAAGATCTGTGTGCAGAGGATAAATGCGAATAGGCCGTAACATCAGGGTATTTCCATCTCCACACTTCCGTTAAGTCAGCCATAGCTGCCCAGGAGCACAGGTCCACCGAGGCCGGCCTGGCGGCATTGGAGGAGTCTAGCACCCTGTCCAGGATGGCATTATAATCACCCATAATGAGGATTGGTAGATGAAGGAGTGTCACCATTAAATCATACAGAAGTTTTACCTGGAATGGAGGAGGTAGGTATACATTAACCAATAAGAATTTATGATTATATACTTCTAAGGAGACCACCACATACCGTCCCCCTGGATCCGTAATCACCTGATGTGTTGTACAAGCTATAGCTTTACTTATGAGTATAGACACTCCTCTTGCATAAGTAGAATAGGTAGAATGAATCGCCCTCTGAAATCTATGGTTTACGCAGAGACAGAATTTTGCTACCCTCCAAGTGAGTCTCCTGCAAAAGGACGATATGTGGTTTTACCTGTCTCAGATACTGAAAAACCGCTGCTCTTTTAAATTTGCTGTTCAAACCTCTGACATTCCATGATAAAATTTTGATTCTACTATCCATCAGAAGATATTATGTAATATAAGACCTTCAGAATACCTTGCAGCTGAGTATAGATTGGTTGGAAAGCCCTATATGAGGACATGTGTACCATTAAAGACATGCATGCAGAATTAATAAAATTGCCGTGACAGCGGTCTAACAAACCCCCCCCCTGCTATCATACCAGAACTTGTAGAACCTAAAACATGGTTCCAACCCAAAAACAGGCAAAACAAAAATTTAAAAGAAAAAAGAAAAAGAAAAATTGTCCGGTATGCAGCTTGATCCCGAAAAGAACAACCCTTGGAGAGTTCCACCCTGTGAAACGAAAGTTCTGCATATGTTGATTGTAGAAAAATGTCTGTCTTGCACCCGACCACCCGTGTGAATCATATGGCAACAAGAATAATCAGAAATACAAAAATTGTGGGGATTCGACTCCCACCCCAGCTTGAGAAACCAAAGGGCCAAGGAACTAAACGGAAAGAGCAGACCCCCCCCCAGCAGCCAGAGTTAGTGTTGAAAAAGCAAGGGGTCACCCTCTCATATCAGCTCAGAGTTGCCACAATATACCAGCTCCAAAATGGCCAGGAAAGCTTAGCCTGAAAAACAACAAAACTCAGCAACAACAAAGTAACTTGAGCACGTGACAGAATCATCTGGCATTGTGAAAGATTTATGGGTTTGCATCCAGCCAGTCACACGCCTCTTGTGGGGTATCAAAAAATGTAACAGAGCCTTTATATTGGACCCGGAGATGACTTGGATATAACATGCTATATTTCAGATCTTTTTCTCTGAGCCGTCTCTTAACACCTGTGAAGGATCGACGTCTGCGTTGCGTTTCCGCCGAGAAATCTGGAAACAGCATGATCCTAGCGTTTTCATATCTGAGGTCTTGGTGCTTCCTTGCTTTAGCCAACAGCATGTCTCTGTCTTTATAATTGAGAAAACGAACCAAGAATGGATGGGGTGGGGCACCCGAAGGCCTGGTTCCTGTGGGGACTCTATGGGCCTTCTCCGCCACATAAGTTGGTGGTAGGTCCCCCAGAGATAATAACTGCTTAAAGAATTGTTCTGCAAAGGTCGACAGGGATGACCCCTCCACCCCCTCAGGGAGCCCCACCACTCTTACGTTATTTCTGCGCTGGCGGTCTTCAGCGTCATCCGCTCTGTGTTGCAACGCCCGGACCATATTTTTCAGTTCATGTAACTGAGAGCTCTGTGTGTGTGCGACATCCTCCACCTCCGATATGCGATCCTCCGCCGTTGTCAGTCTGCCTCTGATTTTAGCTAAGTCATGGCGGATAAAATTGCATTCCGACGCCAAGCAGTCTATGCGGCTGACCAGCTCTGTTTTTGAAGCTGCTATGGCCTCCAGTATAGGACCTGTGATGGCAGCAGTGTCCACCTCAATTTCCTGAGGCAGGCAGGGAGAGGTCTCCGGAGCCTGCTGTGAGAGGGACTCACGCTGCGCCATCTTCCCTGACTGTGTCTTGGCGCGCTGTGTAGCAGACACAGGGAGTGAGATGATGTGAGAGGAGCCAGGCGCCATGCTCTCTCGTGGGCGCAGCTGCCGCTGATCTAACAGCAGCTGCGAATGCTGCTTAGAATGCCTCTTCAGTCCCAAAGAAGGCATCGCTTTGTTCCCTGTCTCTTCCCCTGGGTCCGGAACTCTTTGGCAGCGAAAATTAGGCAATCGGTCGGGCACAATCAGGATGAGAGTAACGGATACCAGCCGGAGCTCTTAGAGATCACGTCCTGCCTCGTTCACATCCGGCCATGCCTCCCGTGCGCTGGCTTTTCATGTAAACAGGTTATTTTTGTTGTCTGCTTCCCCGTTGCAGATTTTCCCTCACTTCCTCTCTAGTGAAAGTTTGTTCCTAGAACAGAAAATGAAGACAACTCTATCTAAAGCTGGGTTCACACTAGTGCGAACTGGATGTGGGTTTCCCCCCGCTTCCAATTTGCATGACAGGAGATTGTGGCCGGCTCTCTATGGATTGCACAGGGATCTTTGGCTCCATTTCATAGCAGAATTCAGGCAAAAATTCATCCCTGATTCATACCTGAAATGCGGAACAGGGACGCACCGGACCCTTTCTGTAAGCCACATGAAGCTTAGATGTGAACCCTGCCTGAAGGTACATGGACTTTCATGATAAATTATACATATGTCAGTCATGAAGTGATGTGCATGTTGGCAGATGTGCAGATACCATGCAATGTTTATTTCAATGAATCACACTCATATCTTTGGAGAAAACCCCTACTTTCTTCTTTGTTCTATTGTAGCTTCTCTGTTCCTCCCCATAAAGATGGCTGATTTCTGGGCGTTACTGTAGCTGTGCTCTGCCACTTGTATAGTCAATGCACCTGTAGGACGTGTCTGTGTCTTGAGTGCTGACATCAGGCTTGGAACTGGGTCCTCATTCTGAAACCCTAGCCTCTCCCTGTATCAGTGGCAGCTGGTGTTTTTTTTGCTGAGCAGCACACAACCACCCCCTTCCCTTCCCCCCCGAGTGGCACGTCCGGCACTTACCCCCATCATGGCAGGTGGCAGGCAGCGTGTAGCAGCTTGGTTCGGCTCCGAGTCCTCTCCTACATGGCGGTGGGTGGCAGACAGCAAGTAGCGGCTCGGCTCTGAGTTCTGCTCTCCATGGCGGCTGCCAGTTCCTCGCCTCCACCTCTTAAGCGTCCAATAGGATCGCCTGTCCTTTTGGCCAATCGGATGGCCAGTGCCAAAGCCCGCTTCCTGATTGGCCGGGAGGTGGATCAGTGTTACAACAGCGAATATTCATTCACTGCTGTAACACACCTGGGTGGGATCGGAGCGCACTCCCTGCGACACGAGCCCATCTTATATTGAAGCCTATTAGGGACTCTGGCTCTAATCTGTGGTTCAAAAAAATGACCCTTCCGCATTGCAATCCATGCGCCAGTGTCCTGAAAGGGGCTGGATGCATGGATAGGATAGGCGGCAGATGGACAGGTGGGGCGGCGCCCGAGCGCCCTTAACGGATAGGCCGTCCCTGCCCTGTATGTACAAAGACTGGGTATGTGTGAGCAGTACCGGCAATGCACTGCTGTGAGTGCCCCTGTGTTGTGACATGTACAACGTATATGACACACCGCTCCCCTTGCATTCTGAGGCAATGGCACTTATCTCTGGCAAGCGCTGTCAATCAAGCCTCATTACATAGTCACCTTCTTTATATTGTGTGGTTGGAAAGCAGTGCAGGGAAGGAGAGTTACGAGGTTGCACTGTCCACACTGGAACACAGCACATAGAAAGAGAAGTGGAGCAACAAATAAAAATTAAAATTATATTAAAAAAAAAAATATGGGCGCAAACCACAGATTTTTTATGCTTCAAACGATAACCTCTTACTAACCACTTAACGCATACAGTGCCTTGCAAAAGTATTCACCCCCTTGGCTTTTTACCTATTTTGGTACATTACAGCCTTTAGTTCAATGTTTTTTTAATCTGAATTATATGTGATGGATCATAACACAATAGTCTAAGTTGGTGAGGTAAAATTAGAAAAATATATACATAAAACTATTTTTCAGGAATAAAAAACTGATAATTGGCATGTGCGTATGTATTCACCCCCTTTGTTATGAAGCCCATAAAAAGCTCTGGTGCAACCAATTACCTTCAGAAGTCACATAATTAGTGAAATGATGTCCACCTGTGTGCAATCTAAGTGTCACATGTTCTGTCATTACATATACACACCTTTTTGAAAGGCCCAGAGGCTGCAACACCTAAGCAAGAGGCACCACTAACCAAACACTGCCATGAAGACCAAGGAACTCTCCAAACAAGTAAGTGATAATGTTGTTGAGAAGTACAAGTCAGGGTTAGGTTATAAAAAAATATCCAAATCTTTGATGATCTCTAGGAGAACCATCAAATCTATCATAACCAAATGGAAAGAACATGGCACAACAGCAAACCTGCCAAAAGATGGCCGCACACCAAAACTCACGGACCGGGCAAGTAGGGCATTAATCAGAGAGGCAGTACAGAGACCTAAGGTAACCCTGGAGGAGCTGTAGAGTTCCACAGTAGAGACTGGAGTATCTGTAACATAGGACAACAATAATCTATACGCTCCATAGAGTTGGGCTTTATGACAGAGTGGCCAGAAGAAAGCCGTTACTTTCAGCAAAAAACAAAATGGCACGTTTTGAGTTTGCGAAAAGGCATATGGGAGACTCCCAAAATGTATGGAGAAAGGTGCTCTGGTCTTATGAGACTAAAATTTAACTTTTTGGCCATCAAAGAATGCGCAAACCCAACACATCACATCACCCAAAGAACACCATCCCCACAGTGAAACATGGTGGTGGCAGCATCATGCTGTGGGGATGTTTTTCAGCAGTCGGGACTGGGAAACTGGTCAGAGTTGAGGGAAAGATGGATGGTGCTAAATACAGGGATATTCTTGAGCAAAACTTGTACCACTCTGTGTGTGATTTGAGGCTAGGACGGAGGTTCACCTTTCAGCAGGACAATGACCCCAAACACACTTCTAAAGCAATATTTGAGTGGTTTAAGGGGAAACATGTAAATGTGTTGGAATGGCCTAGTCAAAGCCCAGACCTCAATCCAATAGAAAATATGTGGTCAGACTTAAAGATTGCTGTTCACAAGCGCAAACCATCCAACTTGAAGGAGCCAGAGCAGTTTTGCAAGTAGGAATGGGCAAAAATCCTAGTGGCAAGATGTGGCAAGCTCATAGAGACTTATTCAAAGCAACTTGGAGCTGTGATAGTCACAAAAGGTGGCTCTACAAAGTATTGACTTTAGGGGGGTGAATAGTAATGCGCATTGACTTTTTTTCTTTTATTTTGTCCTATTTGTTGTTTGCTTCGCAATAAAAAAAAAACATCTTCACAGTTGTCAGCATGTTCTGTAAATTAAGTGATGCAAATCCCCAAACAATCCATGATAATTCCAGGTTGTGAGGCAACAAAACACGAAAAATGCCAAGGGGGTGAATACTTTTGCAAGGCACTGTCTATGCAGTGGAGGGAAATGTGGGCTTTAAAGCCCACGTGATGCCACACATATGCATCCACAGTGGTCTGAGGTTGTGTGCTGAGAGCGTGCTCTCTCTCCAATATCACCTGAACAACACAAGCAGTGCGGGTAATATCAATATCTCTGTCCCTGCCGAACCAAGTATGACTAAGCGCAAATGTGTGTAAAACATGTTAGAAACCTCTGCCTATCTCCTGTCCAATTGATCTTATGGATCAATAAATTGGAATACATCGGAGGGTCTCTCGCTAGTAATAATGGTTGCCAGTGACAAGCTGTGTGAGCACCTGACTGTGTGGAGCAAATATTGACTGACCTAGAGCAACACTATATTTTATTGATATTGCCAGAATCTGAAGGTTAGATTTGGTCCCCAGGAGATACTAGAGTGCTGCACATATGTGACAGAGTACATGGAATGTATCCACAGACAGATCAAGGCAGAAAGGGGCTCTAGGCAAGAATGCTTTGGTCTCTCATACCTTTAACTGGAATTTATAAGGAGTGCAGTACGCACAGAGAAGCCACCCCATTTGCATTGACTGTTCTGGCAGGGCCCACTCGATTAGGCACCAACTGCCTACAGGTTCATCCCGTCTTGTGAAGTAACAGCCAAGTGCATAGCTTAGACCAATTAACTATTCCAGATGGGTTTTTTGCAGGAGCATAAATGTTATAGCTGGACCCCCAGCCACCCACCAAGCCCTAGGCTCATGCCTAGATTGCCTTGTGGATTATATGGCTCTGTGTATACCATACATGTATGACAGAGAGTGCATAAAGAGTATATTATATATGTATGAAAGAGATTGGGTAGTGTGTTTATCCTACTTATGCAGAGTTCATCATCCACATGGCACCTTAGCCAGAAGCCTAAGGAGCAATGGATGCCCGGGGGGGCCAGTTTCAATCTTCATGCATGTAAAGTGTATATTATAGATAGGGAAAAATTGATGAAGGATGCCAAAATCTTTATTGTAGTGATCAACAATTAAAAGTATATACAGCACAGCGAGTTATGATTAAGCGCTGTTATCTGCATGAAATGCGTTAATATTTTTAAATCCTGTGCTGTATATGCTTTTATTTGTTACTGCAATAAAGATTTTGACATCCTTCCGGTGTGTGCAATCATTAGTCCATTTTTCCCTATTGATTTCGGAGGCAAGCCGGGTGGGCAACTCTGCTTTGGAAGTGTGCAATTTTTGAAAATTCTGAGTTTTCACCCATGCAGGATGAGGGGTTTTGGGGCAGTCCAGTTGGAGAAGAGAGGACTGAGTTACAGTGCTCTTGGGATTGATAAGTCTTCATTTGGGACCCAGAATTTGGAGGCTCGGACAGACTTTGGATGGAAAGGAGCCTCCAAACTCAGATTTCAGGGACTTTGGTTCTGAAGGGATTAAGACACAAGCAAGAGATGCCTAAAGAGGATCAGGAAGCCACCAGCAGGTGTCTGTAAAGTGGACTGTGTAACAGGACACACTGAGGAGTTAGGGTGGTGGACTACTTATGAATGAGACGCTGCTAAATGGTTGGAAACCTTCTCTTTGGGACCCCTAAGGCTGCTTTGACACTGAGACGTTGGGGGCGTCAGCGGCAAAGTGCCGCTATTTTTAGCGGCACTTTACCGTCATTTTAGCACCGCTATTCGGCTGCTAGCAGAAAAAGTGTTAAAACCGCCCGCAAAGTGCTGCAAAGATGCTGCTCTACTAATTTTACTGTCCTGCAAGCGCACCGCTCCAGTGTGAAAGCATTTGGGCTTTCACACTGGACTGACAGGAGACGCTGTAGCGCCTGTAGAGCGCCTCTGTGTGAAAGAAGTCTAAGGCTGGTGGCTACATAACCCTGTCAAGAGACATGTTTTGCGGGCGGTGAGCCAAATGTTTGTTTTGTGTACAAGGTGTGTGGACTGTTTTGTGCTGCAATCAAGCAGTTTTGTTTTTATTTATTTAGATAAGCAGTTATATATATTTTATATAAAAATAAATTAACCAGGAGCTTTAAAGGCAGTCTAGCCTGTTAAAGGATTTTCCATCACTATCAGTCTGAACAACAGTGCAAAAACAGAGAAAGTGAATATTTCTAATGGGCACATAGACAGCAATGAAAACCTTGACAGGGGTCAAACGCCTCACAACTCTATCTGTCCAAAACTAAAAAAAATGGCTTTAGATACAAAACAACGTGGACACAGGTAAAAAGCTATTCTCATGGCTTATTTATTCCTGATTTTTCTTTTGTTTTGTCAGGTTTTTTTTCTAATGGATGACCCCCTGCATGGAACACATTATCTGTGTTTCAAAGACTATATAATACAATATCTCCACTCCTATAGGAATGCCATCACTGTCACTAATTTGGTTGAGCAATTTATTTCTTCATATTGTCTTCCTCTCACATTAGGGTTAATTTGTCATAGTATGGTTCTTGAGAAAGTGAAAGAAACAGCAGCTCTCATTGACTAAGACGTATATGTCCCTATTGATATATGGGTCAGCTTTGTGGTCATCAAGTTGCTTATATCAATGCCATTAATTTGCAATGACAAAACTTTTATGCACATATAGGCAAAAGAGAATGTAGGTTGAACCATTGTAAAAAGTATTTGAAGAACTTTCAACTACTTCTTTAGTTCTTAAATCTTATGTCATTTTATTATTTGCGAATTGCTTCATTTAAAGTGCTCCCTATTTGGTAACAAACTTCCAGTAAAGAAGGAACAGGACCAGAACACATTAAAGCAGTATTAAACCCAAAACCAAAAATGTAATATATTGCGGCTTACCAATCTTTAGATGTGGTGGCTGCATTAGTTTTCTTTTTCTAGGCTTTTTTTCTGTTTTCACCTGGTGATCTAGCCAGTAATGCACATCCTGTATTAGGATGCCTACACTCTGGATGAAGAAGTACTGGGGCACCTTTGGACAGCAGCATAGTTAATATGAGGGTCGGGGGTTGTTAGATGTTCTAGCAGATTTAAGCTAAGAAATTAAAGTCAAAATCCAGTTCACACTTTATAAACTGTTACGGCAAACATTATTTTTCTTTTTTGGATAAAGGTTTTACATAAATAAATAAAAGCTGATCATTGTAAGCACCCCTACCAATGTTAAATGGTTTGTCTCAACCCTTAAATTGCTGCATTTGCAGGGAAGCTTTTTTCTTTTGAAAAATAACAGGTGTACTGGCAGGATCACATGTGAAAATAAAAGATAGAAAGCATAAAAAAGAAAACTAATGCAGCCACTACATCTAAGAATTGGTAAGCTGCAATATAATAAATGTCTGGTTTTGGGTTTAATGCTGCTTTAATGTATTGTATGAGTAAACTCTAATAGAGAGAGTCTCTTATTTTTCCCTTTTGGTCTGGTAATTTAAAGTGTTTTATTAGTTCTGTTAAGTGAAAAAAACTCTGTAGTACTTACTTTCTACTATCTCAGCTGCTAAAATGGGGTTTATTGTAAAAAAAATGTATTGCAATCCACTCACTAACTTCTGGGGGAATCTAGGATGGAAAAGGACCTGGGGATCGTAGTAGATGATAGGCTCAGCAATGGCATGCAATGCCAGGCTGCTGCAAGCAAAGCCAACAGAATATTGGCATGCATTAAAAAGGGGATTCACTCCAGAGATAAAACAATAATTCTCCCATTATACAAGACTCCGGCCGCACCTGGAGTATGCCGTCCAGTCCTGGGCACCAGTCCTCAGGAAGGATGTGCTGGAACTGGAGAGAGTCCAGAGAAGGCAACAAAGCTAATAAAGGGACTGGAGGACCTTAGTTATGAGGAAAGATTATGAGCACTGAACTTGTTCTATCTGGAGAGGAGACGCTTGAGAGGGGATATGATTTCAATGTACAAATACCGTAGTGGTGACCCCACAATAGGGATAAAACTTTTTCGCGAAAGATAAATTAAAAAGGTGCACGGCCATTCAATAAAATTAGAAGAGAAGCGGTTTAACCTTAAATAGCGTAGAGCATGGGTGCTCAACCTGTGGCCCTCCAGCTGTTACAGAACTACAAGTCCTATTGTGCTTCTGCTTTAGGGAGTTATGCTTGTAACTGTTGGCCTTGCAATACCTCATGGGACTTGTAGTTCCGCAACAGCTGGAGGGCCACAGGTTGAGCACCCATGGTGTTGACGGTTCTTTACTGTAAGAGTGGTAAGAATGTTCAATTCTCTTCCAAAAGCAGTGGTTTCAGCAGGGAGCATCGATAATTAAAAAAAAGCTATTAGATAGGCACCTAAACAACTTAAATATACAGGGATATACAATGCAGTACTGACATAAAAGCACACACACAGGTTGGACTTGATGGCCTTTCTTTTTTCAACCTTACCAACTATGTAACTATGTAAAGAACAAGGATCCTTACCTCATTCTGTGCATGAAGCAACAATAAAATCTAAATCAGGAAAAGACCTAACATTCCCAGACTTGTATAGACCTATATTCCTGCTAACCACGGACCTTAAAACACTCTCCAGACATCCCGGAACTTATTCCATTTCGGGGACTTGGTAGACCCCAGGACACGCAAACTGTTAACATTTTCTGACCTACAGGCCAAATATGAACTCCCTAAACAGGTATTCTATGAATACCTGCAAATCCGACACTATGCACTCACTATAGCTCCTGATCTACAATTCTCCCCCATCTCCATTTGAAACTATATTTTTAGCAGGTAATGCACAGAAGGGCCTCATATCGGGTATATATAAGATTTTGAATGAATCTTTTTTAGAAGAGCGAGGCAAACATTCATATATGATTAAATGGGAGAAGATCCTCAACGAGGAAATCCCTATAACACAATGGCAGACGATATGGTCCCAAGCTGCAAAGAGCTCCATGTGCACATTATACAAAGAGAACTCCTATAAAATTCTCCTACTCTGGTACATGACCCCAGAGGTGATCCACGCTATTTTCCCCAATAGTTCTGATAAATGCTGGTGATGCCGGGGAGCAAAGGGCACTTTCATACATGTATATTGGAGTTGCCCATTATTAACCCCATACTGGACCGCAGTTATGCAGTTATTAGCTCACCTTCTGGAAATGCATGTCCAGGCGTCCCCAAAATTCTTCCTGTTAGGCTTATCACCACTAAAACTCTCTAAGCCACACAAGAAATTAGTACGCCATGTACTCACAGCAGCGTGCTGCCTTGTAGCGTTACACTGGAAAAGCTGTACTCCGCCCTCTGCTGAGGATCTTTACACCAGAATTAAGGATGTAGAATTAATGGAGAAAATGACGGCCAGAATACAGGACAGATTGGAGGCACATAACAGGGTCTGGGAGCTATGGCATCTCCGGGAGGACCCACCATGACCAGGTATTACCTTCACTTGGATGACTTCTATACCCCCTCTATCCCTTTCTTTCTCTAATACCCCTTTCTATTTTTCTATACTGCATACTTCTGTGATTTCTATATTCACAGACAATAAGTTACAGTTTAACAAAAGTATCAGCGATACCTATATACCAATAGAATCGTTAAAAGTTGGATACTAAACTATTACTGGCATTTGGCAATATCTAAACATATGTGAGTAAATGCTTGTCATTAGAAATGTATATGGTAATCACCACTTGTGTTTTGCCCTTATGTCTTTCTGTATTGTACCGCAGATACGAATGATACTAATAAAATGTTATTTGAGAAAAAAAACACTCTCCAACCTCTTAGCCCCCATTATACACAAACTGATACATCCAGAATAAATGGGATTCATTCTGAATAGATTCACAGCTGTTAACCGAAGCATATGATAGTGTGGCATGTGGCTACCTCTGGCAACTGTTGAAAATCTTTAATTTAGGCCTGGGCTTCATTGCTTGGATCAAATTACTCTATACCACTCCAACAGCCCAAATTAGACAAAAAAAATTTTATTATAGACCTTTGTACTCAGAAGAGGTACTAGACAGGAATGTTCACTCTCCTCACCTTTGTTCTTGCTGTTGAGCCACTATCCACAACCACCTGTGCTGACCCAATACAGTTGGCTTCAGAAGGGGAGAAAAAGAAGAGGAATTTGCCCTATATGCAAACAATGCCCTGTTATTTCTGGGGCAAACTAAGTCTCTCATTGAGACCCTTATGTATAATCAGTTGGGAAATGTCCTCTTTACTACTGATAGATCGTATACCCTCTCAGGTTAAAATTACAGACTCATTCACCTATCTAGGGATCAGAGTCATTCCAGATATTTCTAAGTATACAGCTCTAAATCGTCTTCCCTGCTCTGTAAATTTAAACAAAAGTCCACTAGTTGGTGTAAAATACCAGTTGCAGTAGATGGCAGAGAAAATTTAATAAAAATGATGTGGGCCCCACAATGGCATTGTGTATTACACAATGCTCCCCTATGGAAACTTAAAAATGTTCAAGAAAATTGCCCAATTTTTTTTTTAACAAGAAAAAAAAATGTTTATTCGATTTTTACAATACAAGCGATGTATATACACAGTTGTTCACAGAAATACTGTTACATAGATTGTCACAGAAGGAATGAGCGAAATCTTAAAACGGGAAAGATGTACAGAGTTATTGAATTACATCACATTACTGAGGTAGTAATTTCTGGCAGTATTATTTGAGGAGATCTTAAAGGCGGGAGGGGAGGGAAAGGAGGGGGAGGAAAGGAAGTGGGGGGAAGGGGGGGAGAGGAGGGTGGGCCGGAGGGAGGATCTCATCCATCCTATTAGGTTCACAGAGCTCAAACAATGATTAGGCATTCAAAAGGTAAAGAATAGTGGCAAACTATTGTGGGGCAGGTTCAACATCAATATCACGGTGATCATCCTCCACCTCTGTGCCCCGCGCATCTATCCATCCCGACCATATCTTGTCAAATTTGGTAGGACAGTTTCGATTGGCATATGTAAGTTTATATAATGGTAGCACCGAGTTCAATTTAAGGCGCCATGAGGACACCCTGGGTGGGGCAGTGTCCTTCCAGTGGAGGAATATCTCTCTACGAGCATGAAATGTGGCATAGTTCAAAAATAGCTTCTCGGCCTTTTGGCTAAGATCAAGTGTAGTATCGACTTTAGCCCTTAGGGGTGTCTCTGCTTCACAGCTAGGACGTTGAGAACCACTTGTATCTATCCAAGCTAATTGGTCCTTGTGGGGTACCCTCTGCTCGGCCTGGTAGGATCGTTGATTAAATTCAGCTTCACCTACTTGCTGCTATTGGGTTAGAGGCTTAGCCCCCACAGGGAACGAGATTGCGGTCTTCCCTCCTCCCCCACTCCGCATTACTACCTCCGGGCAGTAGATGCTAAAGCCTTTTTAAAGGCTACGAAAAAGAGCGAAGACGTCGAGGAACCAGAAGGAAGCCGCCTAAGAAACATCTGAAGCGACATCCAAATCCTTGACGATGGGGAAGAGCGAAAAGAAGACCGGAAAAGAGAAGAAGAACCCCGTTCCAGCCACTTCCTCCAAGCCCGGGAATGCCGCTGCCTCAACCCCCGCCCCTACCCCGGCCGGCACCAGCCGACCGGGATCAGCCAAGCCAGACCAGCCTGACGGGCTCCCAGCTTTGGAGCCATGGATGAAGCAGACGGTCGTGCTGCAGCTGAAGGAGGTGGACGGAAGAGTCCCCGACATGACCCCGGAGATCTTTGGAAAGAAGATGATCCTGGAACAGGGGTTCAGCAAAGCGGAGACGCTTTCGGTGCAGGCCTTCACAAGAGGTATATTCTTTATAACTTTTGTGTCGTTCCAGGTCTGCAGAAGGTACTGGGAGATGGTGAAGACCAGTGGCCCTGAATCCCCTTTCCGGAAGTTCACTGCGAACTGCCCCATAACTCGGGACGAAAAGCGGGTGACAGTGGCCATGAGGAACCCCCATACCAGTGGAAAGGACATAGCCACCTACCTCCAGAGGTTCTGCACCGTGGTGAAGGACCCGATCCAAATCTTCGATGCCAACGGCTTCTGGATAGGTAAGTGGTCTGTGCTCTGCAAACTGAGGAAAGACCCTTCGGGGGACATCCAGCACCTGCAGCCTTTCTTCTCCCTGGGATCCTCCGCAGGAATCCTCTTCTACCCCGGCATACCCTACAACTGTAACAAGTGTGGGCAGCCGGGACACATAGGGAAGGATTGTACAGAACTTGCTTGCAAGTTCTGTAGGGTGACAGGCCACGAGACCAAGGACTGTCCGAGGTCTAAAGCCTGCAACCTTTGCGGATTGGCAGAGCATGTCTTCAGACACTGCCCCCAGAGGACCCGGACCTACGCTGGAGCCGTAAGCCAGGGTAAGCCATCCGGGAGAAAGCTGCCAGAAAAACCAAAAGAACCTCGAAAGGCCAAAGGTAAGTCCACTCCCGCCCCACCTGCACCTGCCCCTGCCCCCCCTGCCCCATCCCCTACCTCCAGCACACCCCCACCCACCCCCTCTGTGCCGGAGGAGCCCCTCCCCACCCCTTCCCCCCCCAACCTGTCCTCCCTGGAGGACTTCAGCACCCTCCCACCCCCCTCCACCCCCACCAGTGGCCCAAGAGGAAGCCGGAAACGTAAGCCAGAGAGCCCATCAGCAGAGGAACCTGCCACCTCCACCAAACGGCCCAACGGGGTCCAACGCGACAGCGATGGACCCGAGCAAGTAGTGGAGGACCTAGAGTCTGCAGGCGAGGAGGAGGAAGGGGAGGAGGTCGTGGTCAACCCCGAGCATGACCTCCCCCCCGACGTCCACATCAGCCAGCAGATGATGGAGTCTGTCCTTGAGGAGCTGGGCCTGGCCCAGAACACAGGACAGACAGAAGATGCAACGGAAGAGCCACCCCCCCCTCCGGGGAGGTAAGTTCAGACCCTTGTTAACTAGACCCTCATACCCTTTTTCATTATGGCTGAGATCTCAATCTTTTCCATCAATGTGAGGAGTATCAAGGATACATCTAGAAGGCAAGCGGTCCTGACCTTTCTTTCAAGTCAGCAGAGTGATGTCTACATGCTTCAGGAGTGCGCCCTTCCCCCCTTGAGGAGGTACACTCATCTGTCCTCCCAGTGGACCCTTGGTACCTCCTACTGGTCCGGGGGTGGCGATTGCAAGTCTGCAGGAGTAGCCATTCTGGTCAGGGGTGGGCGTTTCACGGTTGACTCTATCCATGAGCTAGTCTGTGGCCGTCTTTTGGTCATAGACGGCTCGTGGGTGGAAGAGCCAGTTAGGCTCATCAACGTGTACGCCCCCCCAGACAAGAATGCGCGGCTGGAACTCTTCCAGACCCTGCGGACCCAACTCGTCACCACCAGAACAGTAGTGATCGGCGGTGACTTTAACTGTCCGATCGAGGAGGATGGGCGCAGCTCCAGCATATACGCAAAACTTGATGCTACTTCTAGGCTGCTCAGGGAGATGATCTCGGAGGCCTCCTTGCAGGACGCCGTGGGATCCATAGGGAAAGGGACCGTGAACTATTCGTGGTGCCGACCCGATGGATCTGTGCGTTCCAGGATCGACTTCGTGCTCACTTCAAGAACAGTCAGCATCGTGAGTTCTCCATGGTCCCCTGCTTTTTCTCTGACCACAGGGCTATCCACTTTCGGGGTGACCTGGGCGAGGGCATCGCCCGCGGACCGGGTTCCTGGAAGCTGAATAGCACCCTTCTGGAAAATGAGGAATTGATGGGGGAACTCCGTGAGGCCTATGCCACCTGGACGGAGGAAAAGAGATTCTTCGGAAGGGTAAGTGACTGGTGGGAGTTTGTGAAGGTTAAGCTGCGTAGCTTCTTTCAGGCAAGGGGACGCCAGCGTGTGTGTGCCAGGAGGAGGGAACTCAGGAGACTGCAGCGTCAGTTGCAGTCCCTGCAGGACCTTCAGCACTGTGGCTGGGACGTTAGGCAGGACCTGGAGGACACCAAGAGGAGCCTGAAAGGACACTTCGAGGAAGAATCCAGGCACATTGTCTTCCGTGCCAAGGTGGAGAATCTTGAGAAAGGTGAGAAGTGTAATTCTTTCTTTTTCAGGAAACTCCACTCAGGACACACACCCTTGTCAGAGTTGCGCGACGAGACCGGAACACTCCAGAAGGGGAAGAAGGCTGTGATGAAAGTGGTCAGCGACTACTACACCAACCTCTACTCCCCGAAAGAAACGGACACACAGGCGGCCGACAGGTTCCTGTCAGGTATCACTAACCAAATTGATCCTGCAGGTTCATCAACCGTCAACGCCCCCTTGGTGCTGGAGGAGCTGCACTCTGCCACTAAATCCTTTAGGCGAGGCAAGACCCCGGGCTGCGATGGTCTCCCAGTTGAGCTCTATGTAGCACTGTGGGATCTCGTGGGCCCGGACCTGCTCGAGCTGTACGAGGAGATGGTGGTGGAGGGCAGAATGCCTCCGTCACTGAGGGAGGGGATGATCACGATTTTGTATAAGCGGAAGGGGGAGAGATCGGATCTTAAAAATTGGCGTCCGATCTCTCTGCTGAACGTGGACTACAAAATCCTCGCCAAGGTCCTGGCCAACAGGTTGAAGTCTGTCATCGGACAGATCATCCACCCGGATCAGACTTGCGGCATTCCTGGTCGCAGGATTGCGGACAGCCTTGCGCTTGTCCGGGACACGGTCCAGTACATTCATGGCCGCCGTGTGCACGCGGCCCTGGTCAGTCTTGACCAGGAGAAGGCCTTTGACCGTGTCTCCCACGAGTTTATGTGCAGAGCTCTGCGCAGGTTTGGTCTTGGGGAAATGTTTTGTTCGTATGTGAATGTAATGTACACTGACATTTCTAGTTTGGTGCTGGTAAATGGCTGGAAAACTGACCCCTTTCCAATCTTGTCTGGGGTCAGACAAGGCTGCCCTCTCTCACCTCTGCTTTTTGTTTGTTGTATAGAGCTCTTCGCCCGAAGCATCAGACGGAACCCAGAGATCAGAGGGATCACCGCACCAGGACCGGACAGACGGGAGGTCAAGTGCTCACTCTACATGGACGACGTGACGGTGTTCTGTGCTGACCGGCGCTCCATCGACACACTCGCCCAGACCTGTGAGGACTTCGGCCAAGCTTCAGGGGCAAAGGTCAACTGCGGGAAGTCAGAGGTCATGCTCTTCGGAAAGTGGTTCCTGCCTTCTTCTGCACCAATTCCTTTCAGCGTCAAGACGGACTTCATCAAAATCCTTGGGGTCTGGTTTGGAGCTGAGGGCGCAGCCCTGAAGTCCTGGGAGGAAAGACTGTCAAAGATGCGACAGAAGTTTGGACTTTGGAGCCTCAGAGAACTCACCATCGAAGGCAAAACACTGGTACTCCGCAGCGAGATTCTCCCTGTGTTGCAGTACCTCGCCCAGGCCTGGCCCCCTCGGGTCAACACCTGTAAGGCCATCACCAGGGCGGTGTTTCACTTCATCTGGAGCTCCAAAATGGACAGAGTGAAGCGGGCGGTTATGTTCAAGGAACCCCTCAAGGGCGGTAAGGGCGTGCCCGACATCGCTACACTATTGAGGGTGTGCTTTGCTTGTAACTGCATCCGCAGGACATTGGTGGACAGAACTGTGGACTCTGGTGGTAACTCTATGTCCCGTTTTTTCCTCCTGCCTCTTTGGAGGACCCTTGGATGGGACAAATGGGACAGCTCCATCCCCTACAACTGGGACACGCCTTGGTACTACTTGGACACCTTCAAGTTTATTAAGGAGCTGGGGCTACATGGAGTGAAGCCCGACTTGTGGAAGCCAAAAACTATCCACAAGTTGATCAGAGCATCGGACATTGTTGAGACTGTTCCAGGCCTCCCTTCAGCCACTTGTAAAGTGGTCTGGAGGAATGTTTCTTCAAAGAGACTCACCAACAGGCACAAAGATCTGGCATGGATGACAATCCAAGGGGGGCTGCCACTCAGGACATTTATGCATGCCAGAAACCTGTGTAGATACAGGCACTGCCCCTTTTGCATCATCCAGGAGGAAACTGCTCTGCATGTTTTCTGGGAGTGCCCCTTTGCACAGGACCTGTTGAGGGCCCTGGAACCTGAACTCAAAGACTTTGTACCACAGACTGCAATCACACACTTTGGTGTGTTGAACGGACTCTTCTGTGGAACTCATTCACAGGAGGACATTGACGGTGCCTGGCGGGTGCTGTGTTGCTTTAAGGACGCTTTATGGTGCGCCAGAAAGCGCCTCATCCACCAGCGGGAGAGGATGTCCATCGAGGACTGTCGCAGACTGGTTCACAGTCTGCTCAGAGACTATCACCTGATGGACTTCAAGGAGGAAGAGGAGGTCTGAAGATTTCCCCATCCCCCCCCCCTCTCCCCCGTGTATCCTTTGGCAGTTCAAATAAAGCTTCGGGCCTGTGAACTCTTTACTCCCTCCCCTGCCCCACCTTCTCCACCCCCCCCATCACACCCGTTGCCCATTTGAATGTTATTTGACTATATGACTAGACTTTTTGTGAAATGTTTTTAAGTACTGCTTTCAGGGTAATGCGGCGTCATGCATGATGTGATGTTTCGGGGTATTACTACTCTGCACAACACATTAGGCATCATACCGCAGGATGAATGTAATTTATTGGTATGCTTGGTGATGTATTGTAATGTAGTGTATTTATGCGCTGCGTCGCAGTACAGATTGGATGTACCCTGTTTAAAGTATTTGTTTTTTTGTATATTTTCTTGCAAAATAAAGTATACATTTTTCAATCAAAAATAGTTCAAAAATAGTCGCTTCTCGGCCTTTTTGCTAAGATCAAGTGTAGTATCGACTTTAGCCCTTAGGGGTGTCTCTGCTTCACAGCTAGGACGTTGAGAACCACTTGTATCTATCCAAGCTAATTGGTCCTTGTGGGGTACCCTCTGCTCGGCCTGGTAGGATCGTTGATTAAATTCAGCTTCACCTACTTGCTGCTATTGGGTTAGAGGCTTAGCCTCCACAGGGAACGAGATTGCGGTCTTCCCTCCTCCCCCACTCCGCATTACTACCTCCGGGCAGTAGATGCTAGAGCCTTTTTAAAGGCTACGAAAAAGAGCGAAGACGTCGAGGAACCAGAAGGAAGCCGCCTAAGAAACATCTGAAGCGACATCCAAATCCTTGACGATGGGGAAGAGTGAAAAGAAGACCGGAAAAGAGAAGAAGAACCCCGTTCCAGCCACTTCCTCCAAGCCCGGGAATGCCGCTGCCTCAACCCCCGCCCCTACCCCGGCCGGCACCAGCCGACCAGGACCAGCCAAGCCAGACCAGCCTGCAGACGGGCTCCCAGCTTTGGAGCCATGGATGAAACAGACGGTCGTGCTGCAGCTGAAGGAGGTGGACGGAAGAGTCCCCGACATGACCCCGGAGATCTTTGGAAAGAAGATGATCCTGGAACAGGGGTTCAGCAAAGCGGAGACGCTTTCTGTGCAGGCCTTCACAAGAGGTATATTCTTTATAACTTTTGTGTCGTTCCAGGTCTGCAGAAGATACTGGGAGATGGTGAAGACCAGTGGCCCTGAATCTCCTTTCCGGAAGTTCACTGCGAACTGCCCCATAACACGGGACGAAAAGCGGGTGACAGTGGCCATGAGGAACCCCCATACCAGTGGAAAGGACATAGCCACCTACCTCCAGAGGTTCTGCACCGTGGTGAAGGACCCGATCCAAATCTTCGATGCCAACGGCTTCTGGATAGGTAAGTGGTCTGTGCTCTGCAAACTGAGGAAAGACCCTTCGGGGGACATCCAGCACCTGCAGCCTTTCTTCTCCCTGGGATCCTCCGCAGGAATCCTCTTCTACCCCGGCATACCCTACAACTGTAACAAGTGTGGGCAGCCGGGACACATAGGGAAGGATTGTACAGAGCTTGCTTGCAAGTTCTGTAGGGTGACAGGCCACGAGACCAAGGACTGTCCGAGGTCCAAAGCCTGCAACCTTTGCAGACTGGCAGAGCATGTCTTCAGACACTGCCCCCAGAGAACCCAGACCTACGCTGGAGCCGTAAGCCAGGGTAAGCCATCCGGGAGAAAGCTGCCAGAAAAACCAAAAGAACCTCGAAAGGCCAAAGGTAAGTCCACCCCCGCCCCACCTGCCCCTGCCCCATCCCCTACCTCCAGCACACCCCCACCCACCCCCTCTGTGCCGGAGGAGCCCCTCCCCACCCCTTCCCCCCCCAACCTGTCCTCCCTGGAGGACTTCCCCACCCTCCCACCCCCCTCCACCCCCACCAGTGGCCCAAGAGGAAGCCGGAAACGTAAGCCAGAGAGCCCAACAGCTGAGGAACCCGCC
The DNA here is from genome assembly GCF_042186555.1 of Aquarana catesbeiana. Taxonomy (NCBI): domain Eukaryota; kingdom Metazoa; phylum Chordata; class Amphibia; order Anura; family Ranidae; genus Aquarana; species Aquarana catesbeiana. The sequence goes on along the minus strand of NC_133324.1, from coordinate 837,080,931 downwards.
ACCTCCACCAAACGGCCCAACGGGGTCCAACGCGACAGCGAGGGACCCAAGCAAGTAGTGGAGGACCTAGAGTCTGCAGGAGAGGAGGAGGAAGGGGAGGAGATCGTGGTCGACCCTGAGCATGACCTCCCCCCCAACGTCCACATCAGCCAGCAGATGATGGAGTCTGTCCTTGAGGAGCTGGGCCTGGCCCAGGACACAGGACAGGCAGAAGACGCAACGGAAGAGCCACCCCCCCCTCCGGGGAGGTAAGTTCGGACCCTTGTTAACTAGACCCTCATACCCTTTTTCATTATGGCTGAGATCTCAATCTTTTCCATTAATGTGAGGAGTATCAAGGATACATCTAGAAGGCAAGCGGTCCTGACCTTTCTTTCAAGTCAGCAGAGTGATGTCTACATGCTTCAGGAGTGCGCCCTTCCTCCCTTGAGGAGGTACACTCATCTGTCCTCCCAGTGGACCCTTGGTCCCTCCTACTGGTCCGGGGGTGGCGATTGCAAGTCTGCAGGCGTAGCCATTCTGGTCAGGGGTGGGCGTTTCACGGTTGACTCTATCCATGAGCTAGTCTGTGGCCGTCTTTTGGTCATAGATGGCTCGTGGGTGGAAGAGCCAGTTAGGCTCATCAACGTGTACGCCCCCCCAGACAAGAATGCGCGGCTGGAACTTTTCCAGACCCTGCGGACCCAACTTGTCACCACCAGAACAGTAGTGATCGGCGGTGATTTTAACTGTCCGATCGAGGAGGATGGTCGCAGCTCCAGCATATATGCAAAACTTGATGCTACTTCTAGGCTGCTCAAGGAGATGATCTCGGAGGCCTCCTTGCAAGACGCCGTGGGATCCATAGGGAAAGGGACCGTGAACTATTCGTGGTGCCGACCCGACGGATCTGTGCGTTCCAGGATTGACTTCGTGCTCACTTCAAGAACAGTCAAGCATCGTGAGTTCTCCATGGTCCCCTGCTTTTTCTCTGACCACAGGGCTATTCACTTTCGGGGTGACCTGGGCGAGGGCTTTGCCCGCGGACCGGGTTCCTGGAAGCTGAATAGCACCCTGCTGGAAAACGAGGAACTGATGGGGGAACTCCGAGAAGCCTATGCCACCTGGACGGAGGAAAAAAGATTCTTCGGAAGGGTAAGTGACTGGTGGGAGTTTGTGAAGGTTAAGCTGCGTAGCTTCTTTCAGGCAAGGGGACGCCAGCGTGTGTGTGCCAGGAGGAGGGAACTCAGGAGACTGCAGCGTCAGTTGCAGTCCCTGCAGGACCTTCAGCACTGTGGCTGGGACGTTAGGCAGGACCTGGAGGACACCAAGAGGAGCCTGAAAGGACACTTCGAGGAAGAATCCAGGCACATTGTCTTCCGTGCCAAGGTGGAGAATCTTGAGAAAGGTGAGAAGTGTAATTCTTTCTTTTTCAGGAAACTTCACTCAGGACACACACCCTTGTCGGAGTTGCGCGACGAGACCGGAACACTCCAGAAGGGGAAGAAGGCTGTGATGCAAGTGGTCAGCGACTACTACACCAACCTCTACTCCCCGAAAGAAACAGACACACAGGCGGCCGACAGGTTCCTGTCAGGTATCTCTAACCAAATTGATCCTGCAGGTTCATCAACCGTCAACGCCCCCTTGGTGCTGGAGGAGCTGCACTCTGCCGCTAAATCCTTTAGGCGGGGCAGGACCCCGGGCTGCGATGGTCTCCCAGTTGAGCTCTATGTAGCACTGTGGGATCTCGTGGGCCCGGACCTGCTCGAGCTGTACGAGGAGATGGTGGTGGAGGGCAGAATGCCTCCGTCACTGAGGGAGGGGATGATCACGATTTTGTATAAGCGGAAGGGGGAGAGATCGGATCTTAAAAATTGGCGTCCGATCTCTCTTCTGAACGTGGACTACCAAATCCTCGCCAAAGTCCTGGCCAACAGGCTGAAGTCTGTCATCGGACAGATCATCCACCCGGATCAGACTTGCGGCATTCCTGGTCGCAGGATTGCGGACAGCCTTGCGCTTGTCCGGGACACGGTCCAGTACATTCATGGCCACCGTGTGCACGCGGCCCTGGTCAGCCTTGACCAGGAGAAGGCCTTTGACCGTGTCTCCCATGAGTTTATGTGCAGAGCTCTGCGCAGCTTTGGTCTTGGGGAAATGTTTTGTTCGTATGTAAATGTAATGTACACTGACATTTCTAGTTTGGTGCTGGTAAATGGCTGGAAAACTGACCCCTTTCCAATCTTGTCTGGGGTCAGACAAGGCTGCCCTCTCTCACCTCTGCTTTTTGTTTGTTGTATAGAGCTCTTCGCCCGAAGCATCAGACGGAACCCAGAGATCAGAGGGATCACCGCACCAGGACCGGACAGACGGGAGGTCAAGTGCTCACTCTACATGGACGACGTGACGGTGTTCTGTGCTGATCGGCGCTCCATCGACACACTCGCCCAGACCTGTGAGGACTTCGGCCAAGCTTCAGGGGCAAAGGTCAACTGCGGGAAGTCAGAAGTCATGCTCTTCGGAAAGTGGTTCCTGCCTTCTTCTGCACCAATTCCTTTCAGCATCAAGACGGACTTCATCAAAATTCTTGGGGTCTGGTTTGGAGCTGAGGGCGCAGCCCTGAAGTCCTGGGAAGAAAGACTGTCAAAGATGCGACAGAAGTTTGGACTTTGGAGCCTCAGAGAACTCACCATCGAAGGAAAAACACTGGTACTCCGCAGCGAGATCCTCCCTGTGTTGCAGTACCTCGCCCAGGCCTGGCCCCCTCGGGTTAACACCTGTAAGGCCATCACCAGGGCGGTGTTTCACTTCATCTGGAGCTCCAAAATGGACAGAGTGAAGCGGGCGGTTATGTTCAAGGAACCCCTCAAGGGCGGTAAGGGCGTGCCCGACATCGCTACACTATTGAGGGTGTGCTTTGCTTGTAACTGCATCCGCAGGACATTGTTGGACAGAACTGTGGACTCTGGTGGTAACTCTATGTCCCGTTTTTTCCTCCTGCCTCTATGGAGGACCCTGGGCTGGGACAAATGGGACAGCTCCATCCCCTACAACTGGGACACCCCTTGGTACTACTTGGACACCTTCAAGTTTATTAAGGAGCTGGGGCTACATGGAGTGAAGCCCGACTTGTGGAAGCCAAAAACTATCCACAAGTTGATCAGAGCATCGGACATTGTTGAGACTGTTCCAGGCCTCCCTTCAGCCACTTGTAAAGTGGTCTGGAGGAATGTTTCTTCAAAGAGACTCACCAACAGGCACAAAGATCTGGCATGGATGGCAATCCAAGGGGGGTTGCCACTCAGGACATTCATGCATGCCAGAAACCTGTGCAGATACAGGCACTGCCCCTTTTGCATCATCCAGGAGGAAACTGCTCTGCATGTTTTCTGGGAGTGCCCCTTTGCACAGGACCTGTTGAGGGCCTTGGAACCTGAGCTCAAAGACTTTGTGCCACAGACTGCAATCACACACTTTGGTGTGTTGAACGGACTCTTCTGTGGAACTCATTCACAGGAGGACATTGACGGTGCCTGGCGGGTGCTGTGTTGCTTTAAGGACGCTTTATGGTGCGTCAGAAAGCGCCTCATCCACCAGCGGGAGAGGATGTCCATCGAGGACTGTCGCAGACTGGTTCACAGTCTGCTCAGAGACTATCACCTGATGGACTTCAAGGAGGAAGAGGAGGTCTGAAGATTTCCCCATCCCCCCCCTCTCCCCCGTGTATCCTTTGGCAGTTCAAATAAAGCTTCGGGCCTGTGAACTCTTTTACTCCCTCCCCTACCCCACCTTCTCCACCCCCCCCCCATCACACCCGTTGCCCATTTGAATGTTATTTGACTGTATGACCGGATTTTTTGTGAAATGGTTTTGAAGTACTGCTTTCAGGGTAATGCGGCGTCATGCATGATGTGATGTTTCGGGGTATTATTACTCTGCACAACACATTAGGCATCATACCGCAGGATGAATGTAATTTATTTGTATGCTTGGCAATGTACTGTTATGTAGTGTATTTATGCGCTGCGTCGCAGTACTGAATGTACCCTGTTTAAGTATTTGTTTTTTGTATATTTTCTTGCAAAATAAAGTATACATTTTCAATCAAAAATAGTTCAAAAATAGTCTAGTATATTTGCCCCTTACCCTAGAGTCAAAAACATTTAGCAGCATCATTTTGGGGTCTATTCCCAGCTCCAGAGAGGTAACACGACCAAGGGTGTCAGCTATCTCCAACCAATAGTCTCTGAGGCGGGGACAGGACCATATCATATGAAAGAAGGTGGCGGAACTCTGACCACATCTAGGACAGGCCACCAGGACGTTAGGATTCATAATAGTTAACCGCTTCGGAGTGTAGTAGGCTCTGTGGAGGAACTTGACCTGCATAAAACGGTCTCTAGCCGAAATCATATTAGTGACAAAGGATGACACACATGACTCCCACTCCTCCTCTGACAAATCTGGGATGTCCATTCTCCATCTATCGTGGGTTTTTTCAATGGAGCTATGGATAGATGGAAATATAAGGAGGAGAGGGGTTTATCTATGACCTTGGCTGTGAGTAGTCCCTCCACAGAGTCTGATTTTAATATGATTTGCGCTGGGAATTGTCTCCCGTACGCATGCCGAAGCTGGTAGTAACGAAACAACATCCATCCCGGCAGTGATTAGGGACGTTTAAGATCAGAAAAGGGTCTCAGTTTACCCCCCTGAACTATATACTTCAGTTTAACTATACCTTTCTTTTCCCAGACCTGGGGGTCAGGTACGGTATTCATGTGTGGTAGATTAGGATTACCCCATAGAGGAATGTGGGGAGAAAACGTCTCGGGGGAGGCAAAGCGGGCCCTGGCTTTGTTCCAAATATTAATAGTGGAACGCATTAGGTCCGTGATGCCAGGGTGAGATCTCGCCCCTCTGAACACCACGTTACTGAGAGAAGAGTATGAACCCATTATAGCTGCCTCCAATGTTACCGTTGGGTTGTCCTGCAGTTGGGAAAACCACCATCTGACCGTCACCAGGACGGCCGCCCAGAAGTAGATCTGAAAATCTGGTAGGGACAGACCACCCTGGGTGACGGGCAGCTGAAGGGTAGTAATGGCCAGTCGTGGGGACCTACCATTCCAAACAAAGGAAGAAATTATACTTTTAAGTTTAGCGAAGAATGAGGCCGCAGGAATTAAGGGGGCATTACGAAAAAAGTATAGGAATTTGGGAAGATAAACCATTTTAACTAAATTTACCCTACCCACTGGTGATAGGGGAAGGGTCCTCCAGGCTGTACACTTTTTTGAAAAATTTTTTAGAAGTGGTTGAAGGTTCAGCTCATAATATGAGGACAGTGGAGACCCAATCCTTATTCCCAGATAATTTTTTTTTAACAGAAAATTTTTTATTGAACAAATCAGCAGTACAATATAAAAGTTCAATACAGACATTGTAGTGAGAATAAAAAAAAAAAAAAAAAAAAGAAAGGAAAAGAAAAAAAAAAAAAAACAGTAAAAATTGACACTTAAACAATAGCCATTATTTATCAGGAATTCCAGGCGTGCAAACATCAGAAGTTTCGCTCAACCAGACCTCTCAAAGCTCAAATCTTCATACATTTTTGATAGTATAAAATGAGTGGCCCAATAATCAACTAAACCTGGTAGGGACAGCGGGGGGGAGGGAAGCGGGGGGGGGAGGGGGGGAAAGGGGGAAAAGGGGGGAGGGGAGGGGGGGGAGAGGAAGAAAGGAAGAGAGGGGGGGGAAGGAGGGATGAGAAGGAGCGGGATGAAAGAAAACAGGCATAAAGAGAAGAGACGTGAGGATAGCTTCCATTACTTTTCCCATCCTGCTTATGGGGTAGGGGGATCAGGGTCTCCGGAGGCGTCGACCCAGGACGACCAGATTTTGTCAAACTTCCCCGGCATTGCCTACTTTCATACGTTAATTTATACAGAGGGAGTACCCTATTCACAGACCTTATCCACGAGGCCAGGGTAGGAGGCTCTACCATTTTCCACCGCAATAGAATTTCCCGCCTAGCATAGTACAATGCGAAGGTTAGACACAATTTGCTATACCTATCACCCACAACATCCTCCAAGTGACTGCGCAGTAGTATCTGGGGATCCGCCTGCAAGTCTGATCCTATGACATTGCTCAGTGTGGATGCCACCTCTGACCAAAAGAGTCGGAGACAGGGACACGACCAGACCATATGCCAGAAAGTACCCACTTCCTGTCTGCATCTCTGACAATTGGGGTCTCTCTGAGGGTAAATGCGCGCCAACCTCTGTGGAGTAAAGTACGCCCTGTGTAGGAACTTGAATTGTATGAACCTATCTTTTGCAGCGATCATTGAAGGAATGTAGGATATTAAACACTCCTTCCATTCCTCCTCATCCAACGAGGGAATATCAACCCTCCACTTTTCCCAGGTTTTAGTTAGTTTGGCATCATACTCCACTGTCAGGTATAGGTATAGTGTGGAAAGGGGCTTCCCCATCACGCTGGAAGTCAAGAGCCTTTCAATAGAGTCCGGTTCCAGAGTGAGGGGGGCAGGGAACTGAGCCTCAAAGGCGTGCTTCAGCTGCCAGTATCTAAACTGGAAGGAGGCAGGAATAGCAAATGATTGTCTAAGAGCTTGAAAAGTCATAAGCCTGCCATCCTTGACTATATGCTTTAGTGTAAGAATTCCCTTTTTTGCCCAAAGAGAGGGGTCCGGTAAAGTATAAAAATGGGGTAGCATAGGATTGCCCCACAGGGGCATGTGGGGTGAAATGCAATTTGGTTTCCCATATATTTTCCTAGCCTCCTGCCAAACCTTTACAGTGGTACGCATCAGGGTCGTCATGGACAAACTGGCCCTGAGACCCCGAAACGGGAGGTTACTCAAGGCAGCAAAGGAACCAAGAATGGCTGCCTCCAGAGTGACCGCGGGATTTTGCGTGGGCTGGGAGAACCACCACCGAATCGGGAACTGCGGCCCAGTAGTAGATTTGGAAATTCGGTAGCGCCAGTACCCCTCCCGAGAGAGGGAGATATAAGATCTGCTTGGCCACCCTGGGTGGCCTCCCAGCCCAGACAAAGTGTATTAACAGGCTCTCCAGCCTCCGGAAAAAGGTCCTAGGGATGGGTATGGGTGTATTGCGAAAGAAATATAGATATTTGGGAAGGTAAATAATTTTGAGCAAGTTGACTCTGCCAACCGGAGTCAATGGAAGGGAACGCCAAGCAGAGCATTTAGCCGTAAGCTGTGTCATGAGTGGACGTAAATTGTTGTCAATATAATCTTGGACTTTACCGCTAATTTTTATCCCCAGATATTTGAAATCATCTACCCATTTAAGCTGTGGGTGTGGTAGCCTTGGGGTCGAGGGATGGAGCGGGAATAGGATCGATTTGTCCCAATTAATGCGAATCCCCGAATACCCGCCGAATCGATCAATCAGATTGAGTGCAGTCTGCAAAGAGGACGACGCATCCGCTAAATAAAACAGAGCATCGTCCGCGTAAAGTGATAACTTCTCCTCAATGGGTCCCACCTGAAGACCCCTCACCCCTGGGTCGGCCCTCAACAGTATAGCCAGGGGCTCCACTGCCAGAGCAAATAGACCCGGGGAAAGGGGACACCCCTGTCGCGTGCCTCGAGACAATTGGAACTTCCCTGAGAGGCATCCATTGGTACGTACTCTAGCTGAGGGGCCGTGGTATAGCATGCGGAGCCATTTCGTGAAACCCGCACCAAACCCGAAGCGCGAGAGAACCTCCCATAAGTAGCCCCACTCGACAGAGTCAAAAGCCTTCTCCGCGTCGAGTGAGGCCACCATCCCATTGGTCACCTCGTCCGCCCTGTCTATGTGAGTATGGAGGCGTCTGATATTGATATCAGTTCCTCTGCCGGGCATGAAGCCAGTTTGGTCTCTGTGGATTAAAGCAGTAATTACCAGGTTAAGCCTATTGGCCAATACTTTTGCCAGTATTTTTGCATCCACGTTCAGAAGGGATATAGGGCGGTACGAGGAGCACAATGTGGGGTCTTTCCCTGGTTTGGGGATCACTACAATGATTGCTTCACTCATTGTGTCAGGAAGTTTCCCAAGACGCGATGACTCAGAGAAGAGGACCTGTAATTTGTCAGCTAGTTCTGTGGCATATTGTTTATAAAACTCTACAGGGATGCCATCAGGTCCCGGAGTTTTCCCAGCCTGCATTGATTTAAGTGCCCTTAGTATCTCCAAGGACGTAATTGGGGCGTCAAGCTTGTCGCGATACGTTACTGTAAGGGTTGGGATATCTATGTCGTCTAAATATGCCCCCAGATCCTCCCCTCTATAGTCTACCCTGGAACCATAAAGAGATTCATAAAACTCCGCGAAGCAACAGTTGATCCCCTCCGGTGTGTGGATCAGTTGTCCCGAGGAGTCTCTAATATGTGAAATGCTCATCCCACCCGCCTGTTCCCTAGAGAGCCAGGCCAACAAACGGCCTGATCGCTCTCCCTGTTCAAAAATCCGTTGGGATTGAGCCAACATTTTCTTCTGCGTGAGAGAAGTACGGAGACAGACCACCTCCCTCGTCAACAGTTGTAGATGCGAGTAGTGCGCAGGGTCCCGGGTACGAACAAAGAAAGCCTCCGCACTACACGCCTCCCGCTCTGCCTTCACTAAGTCTGCTCTATGCTCACGTCGGACCCTGGCAATGATGGTCTTGTAGTGCCCCCTCGCGGTGGCTTTGAAGGCATCCCACACCACCGCGGAGTCAGCAGAGCCCACATTTGTGGCCCAAAAATCAAGCAATTTCATTCTAAATTGGGAGTCTACTGCAGTGTCTGAAATCCAAAATCTGGAGAGCCTCCATACCCTCTCTACTGAGCCTAGGGAGAGATCCAAAGATAACAACAAGGGTGCATGGTCGGAAATTCCCCTAGGCAGTATTCGTATGTCTGTAACCCGTGGGAGAACCCGAGATCCCACGAAGACCAAGTCTATGCGGGAAAACGTTCTGTGGGAGGCCGAGTGGCATGTGTATGCCCTAGATTGGGGGTGACGCCACCTCCAGACATCAGTCAGGCCATAGGTATCCGCCCACTCAGCCAACCCAGAGCAATGACCTCCCGCAGGAGTTAGCCTGTCCAAATCCGGGTCAGGGACCAGATTAAAATCCCCCAATATGACATTGTTGTCAGAGGCAAAGTTGGCCAGCTTACCGGTGATCTGATTGAGCACCAGCAAGGAGGCCGGGGGGGGCAAATATAAGTCCACAATAGTCCATGTTAAAGAATAAATTTTTGCGTGAATAATAACATACCGTCCGTCAGGGTCCAGGGCCAAATCCAAGAGCCGAAAGGGAAGTGACTTCAGCACCAGTATAGTTACACCCCTAGAAAATGTGGAGTGCGTGGAATGGTAGTGGTGTCCCACCCATGGTTTTTTAAGGGCCAATACCCTGCGACCTGTTAGGTGCGTTTCCTGGAGCACACATATGTGTGGATTATAAGACTTAATGAATTGGAACACCAGAGAGCGTTTAACCGGGGAATTCAGTCCCCTGGTGTTCCAGGAGATGATGTTAAGTGAGGACATGGCCATTGATATTGTTAAGAGTATTAGGATCAATGGAAATCGCGGCTCTCGGATCGGACCCCGGGACCCGAACCGGACACATTTGTAAACAGTGCAATGCCGATAAGTCAATTATTTTGGTAAGAAAAACAAACAAAAACAAAACCAAACCAAAAACAGATAGAGGATCCCAAAAATCGAAGCAGATGAAAATAAAAATGGCCCCAATAGGGGAACTTACCCCACCCCCCTCCCCACCCAGCCCCCCAAAACTGAGGCGGGTTTCAATCCCGAACTTATTCAGCTCGCCGGCTGCAACAGAGGGTCCGTGGAAGAGGCGAGCTCACCCCCCTGAAACTTCACACGGGGGGGGGGGGAAACAGCATTTCAAGCGGCTTATACAGTTGAGAGCTCCGTTTGTAATACAACAGGCTGTGGAGATTCAGAAAGTCAGATGACGGGGAAATATCCGATAGTACGACCCCACAGTAAAGTCTGTCCATCGTTGGGTGAAGATATCGAACAAAAATGTTCCCAGCATCCCTCAAGAGAACAAGCAGTTGTAAAGGAACTTCATGTTTCAACAGTCTCCTGACCAAATTGTTTGGCAGGGGCATTATCTTAGAATTTCCCTGGAAGGGGTAATAAACTTCTCCTCCCAAGGCTGTCCACACCATGGATTGAACTGAGCAAAACTTATGCAACGAAGAAAGTCATCCATGTGGGAATACATATATTACCTCAGACCTGAGCCAAGACTATGGTGAACAAACAATGAAGGATCTCACCTTGCATGCCAGGTACACCATCAACGGATCCATGGTAGCGAGTCCAGCCAGGTGGAGGCCTCCCTTGGAGAGGTAAAGAAGCGAGTTGTCTCGCCATCCTGGACTCTCAGGCGAGCAGGGAAAAGTACACTGTAACGAATGTTGCGTGATCGTAGAGCCGCCTTAACTTGGTCAAAAGATTTTCTAAGTTTCTGGGTCTCTACCGTATAATCGGGGAAGATCATCAACTTAGTGTTCTGGAATCTGAGGTCCCCAACATTTCTAGAGGCACGGAGGACTTCGTCTCTGTCTCTAAAATTAAGTAGACGTAGAATGAAGGTGCGAGGGGGGGATCCAGGAGGTCCCGGCTTAGGCGGGATGCGGTGCGCCCTCTCCACCGTATAGTAAGGTGACCAGCGGGCCTCAGGTAGAAGGTCACGGAGCAAGCCCTCTATAAAGGAGGTAGGGTTACTCCCCTCCACCCCCTCCGGTAGACCAACAATACGAAAGTTATTTCGCCGGTTCCTGTTCTCCGCGTCCTCAGCTCTGTATTCGAGGGCCTTTACTTTAGTTTGAAGAGTACGGAGGGACCTCTCATGTTCCGCAATGGTGTCTTCAGTGGTGCTCAGTCTTTGCTCCGTCTCAGTGACTCGTGATCTGATTTTATCTATATCTTGACGGATTAGACCCATGTCCAACTGAACTGCTTCGATCTTTGTTGTTAGTGTTGATTGGCAAGTAGCAATGGCTGCCATGACGTCCGCCAACCAGGGGGGACGGGAGTCATCCGACTCCATAATGTCTGTCTGTGGGACTCTGTGGGTGCCGCGCACTTTAGGGTCCTCCGGAGGGGGACCGGTGGGCGTCTGGGGGGAGTCCGGCTGGGGTGGGAAGGTCAACTTCTTACCCCCTTTACTGTATCTTGCGCTGGAATTCCGGCGCCTCATTCAGGTGGCGGGGGCCCAGGTCCGGGCAGTACTCAGCAATTGGTATAGGGAGCCTGTCTGCGAAGTCAGGGATATTCAAGCAGCAGGTAGGATAACGTTTGTGTCCCTTTAACAGTCCTCCCTCCTCATCTGCAGGCAAATGGCACAGGAGCCGCACAGGCCCACAGGGACAGCCAACTCAGCCACCGCACTTCACCACAGGGGTAAGGGGGGATGTGGGCGCTCCAGGGTCTGCTCCTGTAGCTTGGCAGTGTCTCTGAGCGGTCACAGGGCCCCCTCCACTAGCTCAGCAGGACACAGCAGTACCCCCGTCTATCCGGCGGCCCCGGGGCTCCAGGAAAGGCCGCGGTTGTGGCCTAGTGAATCGCGGGGTGAATAAAAGGATTTCAGGCCCAGGACGCGGCCCAGACACAGTCCAGGACTCCCTCTCCCGTCCTCACCTGTGGTCCGAGGCAGTCAGCAGGGCCCGATGTCTAGGCCGATCGCGGCAGGGGGTTCCCGGTCCGCAGCGCGGCCGTCAGGAAAGGCCGCGGCTTCGGCCTAGTCGCCTGCGGTAGGCCGGGTCCCCAATCTCGCTCCGGGAGTCAAAATTTTCCCCAGATCTCAGCAGGGAAAGGATCCCCTATCCCCTGCTTGGCAACAGGCGTGGAATTGGTGCTTTTTTAGGGCCGATGGATCCGGATTTTTGTTCGGATCAGCGGAGCTCTCTGAAAAGGCAGCCGCCTACAGCGCCATCTTGGCCACGCCCCCCTATTCCCAGATAATTTAATTCAGATGTCCAGTTCAGGGGGGTGCCTGATGGTGAATGGTGACCCGACGCATTCAGTGAGAAAAGGAGAGATTTCCCCCAGTTAACTCTAATTCCCGAGAATGATCCAAATTCATCTATTATTTGTAGCGCCGGTGGGAGGGAGGAAATTTCTTTAAGGAAAAGAAGGGTATCATCAGCGTATAATGATATTTTGTCAGTGATCACACCGACTTGGATTTCCTTTACTGAGGAGGCGGATCAAATACGAGCTGCCATGGGTTCTATGGCTAACGTGAATAAACCCAGGGATGGTGGTCAGCCCTGTCTAGTGCCTCTGGACAGGGGAAATGGCATGGAGAGTGAGTTATTCGTACATATACGGGCCGTAGGATTATGATATAGCATCTGGACCCAGCTAATGAAACGAGGGCCAAATCCGAATTTGCAGAGAACCGCCCAGAGGTAGCGCCACTCAACCGAATCAAAAGCCTTTTCTGCGTCTAGAGAGGCGACTACCTCTGGGACATCCCCGCTCGCCCTAGACAAATGCGCGAGGAGACGCCGGATATTAATGTCGGTCCCTCTGCCCGGCATAAACCCAGACTGGTCCGCGTACACCAGTGCCGTAATTACAGTATTCAATCGACCAGCTAACACCTTGGCCAACAATTTGGCATCCACATTAAGGAGAGAGATAGGGCGATATGAAGAGCACTGTTCAGGAGGCTTGCCTGGTTTAAGGATGACTACTATAACTGCCTCAGCCATCCTTGGGGGCAACAAATTCCCCTCCATGACGTGTCGCAGCACTGTTCTAAATGATGGTAATATTTCCTCTACATAGATTTTAAAAAATTCAGCAGGTATCCCATCCGGGCCTGGCGTTTTACCGTTTTGCAAGGAGGCCACAGTCTTCTGTAATTCCTCTAGTAGAATAGGACCGTCTAAAGCTTCTCTAAATGTGGATGTCAGGCAAGGGAGCTCCACCCCGTCGAGATATGTCGTCAGTTCGGCATCTGTGCAAGTAATTCGAGAAGCATAAAGCTCCCGATAGAATGACGCAAATCTGTCATTAATGGAAGAGGGATCTGTTAGGATCGTCCCGTCCAGGTCATGAATGGTCGAGATAGTCACCGGGGAGGAGTTTTCCCTTGCCAGCCATGCCAGCATACTACCAGTTTTCTCCCCGTGCTCGAAAATTCTTTGGGACTGATGTAGAAATTTAGTCTTAGTAGCTGACGTCCTTAGTAGGAGAACATCCCGCAATGCTGCCCGGAAGTCAGAGTATGCTCTCGGAGACCTGGACTCCGAGTACTCCTCCTCAAGCATCGCCACCTTCTCCTCAGCCCTTCGGGTCTCCTCTCTCAGATCCTTATGGATCCTAGGAATATGTGACTGTAGGTTGTCCCTAGTGAAGGCTTTAAATGCGTCCCAAGACGTGGTCAGAGATACGGATTGGTCCAAATCTCGCCAATACTGCGCCGCCTCAGACCTATATGGTTCCGATATCCTGGAATCATCCAGCCAAAATCTAGACAATCTCCAGAGATTCTCGCCCGGTGAATAGGACACGCACAGCTTCAAAGCAAGTGGAGCGTGATCGGATATGCCACGGGGGAGAATGGTGATATCTCTAACCCTGGGTAAAACAGCCCCCCCCCGCGTAGGCAAGATCTATGCGTGATAGGGTCTTGTGAGAAGCCGAGTGACATGTGTAGGCCCTTCGAGAGGGATTGCGCCATCTCCACATATCAGTCAGGTTAGAGGCTTCTGCCCAGGAGAGCAGCTCTGAAGATGAGCCCGCTCCGGGTGAGAGTCTGTCCACCCCAGGGTCCGGGGCCAGATTAAAATCTCCCAGCATCACCACATTGTCAGTAGCGTAATTGGCAACCTTAGAGACAAGCTGATTAAGTAATCTTGTGGAGGCCGGGGGGGGGGGCAGGTACAACCCCACCACCACTAGTTCTAATCTATCTACCATAGCATGAAGGATAACAAAACGACCCTCCGGATCTAGTTCCAGTGCTAGTAACTTGAACGGTAGAGACTTATGAACTAGAATACTGACCCCCCTAGAGTAGTTGGTGTAAGTGGAGTGATATTGATGCCCCACCCAGGGCCGTCTAAGGCTCAGAAGTTTACTGCCTGTCAAGTGAGTTTCTTGTAATATACATATTTGGGGATGATAGGTTTTGAGAAATTGAAATACTAAGGACCGTTTTACAAAAGAGTTCAATCCCCTAGTGTTTCATGAGATAATAGTACAGTCAGCCATAATCATATATTGGTACAGTTTCAAGCCATGGGTCTCCACCCAACATAAGATGCAAGGCTCAGGCCACCACACAGATCAGAACGTGGCATCTCAAACATCTAGTGACATACATGTTTACATCGCTTGTGAAAAAATAACATAGGAACCAAACATAACAAAATAAACCCAACTAACCCCCCACCCCCACCCCACCAACCCCAGCCCCAACTTTGGGGAGGCTCAGGATCCCAATTGCGAATCAAGGCGGTAACGCCTGTAAAGGGGGAACGTGTGCAAAACGGCATCCGCAGTTCAGCAGTTAGATCTTACATCTAGTCTCTTGCTGGAGACCGGACTAGTAAAAAAGTAGGTGCAGGCTCCCGGCAGCCGCCAGGGGTACAAACTTAAACAAAACGTTGCAGAGTTAAACCACATGCTTCGGCCATACCAAAGGATATAAAAACAGAGTGGCAGTGGACAGTGTAGGTCAGGAGGCCTTGTTGGCCCAATGTATAAGAGAGACACGTCTGTAAGGCCACTTATGGTTAGGGCAATTAAAGGCCGGATTCCCAACCGTATGGATAATGGTAACTGAGGATTTATTTTCCATTCGAAGTCGATAATGGGCCCCCCTTCTCGAGGTCTAGTTGTCTGACCCTCAAGAGTTCAGAAGTAAAAAATTCAACATGTGGAGGGCGCCAACATCCAGTAGGAAGACCCAGTCCAACAGGTAGGAAAAGGCACGGTACAAAAAAAAGAAAAAAGCAGCAGAAATATCAGTCCGCTGAAGCGGGCTTTCAAGTAGGTTACTTATCTGGGCGGTAGTGTGTCAATCCAGGCGGAGGCCTCTTCCGGGGATACAAAGAACCGCACAGATTCCCCGTCTTCCACCCTCAGCCTGGCCGGGAACAGCATGCTGTATTTAATATGATGAGCGCGAAGCCTTGCTCTAACAGCGTCAAAGGATTTCCTTTGCTTTCGGGTTTCCAGCGAATAATCCGGGAAAAATAGAAGCTTAGCATTTTCGAAGTGGAGTTCGCCTTCGGCTCTGGCCTCTCTCATTACAATATCTCTGTCCCGAAATTGAAGAAGTTTAAAGATGAAGGTACGGGGCGGTGCTCCCTGGGGCCCCCTGGTGGTGGGTATGCAATGGGCCCTTTCCACAGTAAAGAACGGGGAAAAATGTGCTGTAGGGAGTAGTTGTTGCAATAAACCTTCCGTGAAGGCCGTAAGATTCGTGCCCTCCGCCCCCTCAGGAAGTCCCAGTATACGCAAGTGATTTCTTCTGTTGCGGTTCTCTCTCTGCATCTTCTGCACGGGACTCAAGCGTCTTTACCCTGGTTTTAAGTGCATAAATGTCGGCCCCATGGTCACGCACCGTATCCTCCGCCTGGGAGACCCGTTGCTCCACCTCAGATACTCTTCCCCGAAAGGCATCAAAATCCTTCCTAATAAATTCTACATTCGCCTGTATATGATCCACCTTCCGGTCAAAGTGGTTATGGCCTGTAGAACCACTTTAAAATCGGCCGCCGTAGCAGGCAGCCTGTCAGGGTCTTCGGCCTGGTTCTCCATCCTGGCAGGAGGCCTAGGCGAGGCCCCGGCTGCGGCCTTGTCTATGATGTTGGACTTTGTGGCCTTTTTCCGTGATCTGGGCTGGCTCTTTCTTCTTTGCATACCCCAGGGAGGGCACCAGGAGTAGAGAAGGGCAGGGGGAACCCACCGAAATTTCCGTCGGTGACCTCCGGCCATGTGAGTCCGCGGGCACGATTTTCTAAGCGAGGCCACAGCTTAGGCCTAGTCCACGAAGTGCAGCCTTGTCGCCTCTTTTGGGGATTTCTTTCGGCCGATTCGCCTCAAAATGATCCGAGATGATCCCCCTACCAGGAGGGATCCAGCACAGGCAATATTATTGGGATCTGCACCCTTTAAAGCAGGATAAAAGTTTCCGGTCTTAGGGAGCTCATACTAACACGTCTGCTCCCTCTGCCATCCTGGACATGCCCCAAAATTGCCCAATTTAGAGACTTAATTTGGAAAAAACATTGTCCTAGAGTTAAATTGTAAACTTGCAATTCCCTAAAGGTTCGAGGGACTCTCACAATTTTATTTCCTGTCCTCACAACTACATAGTAGGATGAGGGATCGCGAGTGACTCCGAAACAATTAAAAAAAAAAAAAAAACAGGAATTTCCATGTTCCTACAAAGGAAATTGATAGATAATTTGGAAGATGGAAGGTTTTCATTTATATCTACCAACCTTAACAAAATCAAGCTCTTAAATCTTTCCAAAATGTAAACAATGAGTTTGGGATACCAAAACAATGGTTCTTTCAAAACTTACAAATGCAATATATTCTCTTGTCACCATTGAAAATGTGTATGTAAATGTATACTAACACTCTATAATTACCCAGATACTAATGATAGAAACTAAGAAAGGCCTAATATCAACAATTTATAAAGCACTAGCACAAAACAATGTGGAGCCTCAACCTTCAATGTAGAAGAGAAGTGGATGGGAGATGGATTTTGGCTTCATATCGGTTGGGCAGAAATTTCATACAATGTGTTGTTGGTATCACTCTCCCTGATCCAGAAACTCACACAACCTTTTATTGAAAAATATCAGGATTACCTGATTCTAAAGTCAGTTCACCAGGGTTTACTTCCTCTTTAAGTTCCTGAAGTGGCTTTTATCCCCCACACCTTTCACCATTTTTGTTAACCGTCTCTGGACTCGTTCTGTCTTTTCAATATCTTTGTGTAAGTGAGGTCTCCAGAACTGGACACAGTAGTTTCATGCACACGGACGTAAAAAAAAAAAAAAACATGTTTCAGAGCATTTTTTTGTTTACAGATCTGAATGCAGGTGTATTGTTTTAATGGGGACATGCACACGTGCGTAAACTTGCTCTGCGTTCAGATCCATAACCAGAAATTGAAAAATTTGTGTCTGAGGACATGCATTTTACATGCTTACGCATGTAAATGTGCGTAAATGCATGTATATGCATAAATCCAAAAAGTGCATTCTGGTATTGAAAAAAAGCCAGGATGATATAGAAATGACCATTGTACACATTTAAAAAAACATGTCTAAAGACAAGCATTTTACTGATCATTTATGCAGGAACATTTGTTCCAGGAAAACTTTGTCTACATGATTGGTAAAATTCTTACGGCCGTGTGCAAGTAGCCATACCTAGTTAAAAACAAAAAACAAAAAACATTTGAAAGTGTACAATGCCTTTAACCACTTCAATAACAGGCACTTTCGCCCCTTCCTGCACAGGACAATTTTCATCTTTCAGCGCTGTCGCACTTTTAATGACAATTGCGCGGTCATGCAACACTGTACCCAAACTAAATTTTTATCATTTTCTTCCCACAAATAGAGCTTTCTTTTGGTGGTATTTGATCACCACTGGGGTTTTTATTTCTTGCCTAACAAACTAAAAAAGACCGAAATTTTTTGAAAAAAAACGTTTTTCTTCTTTTTGGTTATAAAATTTAATTTTCTCCTTCACTGATGGGCACTTATGAGGCGGCACTGATGGGCACTGATAGGCGGCACTGGTGGGCGCTGATGGGTGGCACTAATGGGCACTGATAGGTGGACCTGATGGGTATTGACAGGCGGCATTAAGGGGAACTGACAAGCGGCTGTGATGGGCACTGACAGGCGCCACTGATTGGCACTGATAGGTATGCTGATTGGCACAGACAGGTGGCACTGGGCAGCACTGATGATGAGGTACTGATGAGGTTCTGACAGGTGTTACTTTAGAGCACTGATTGGCAATGTGATGGGCACTGACTGGCACTGCGGTGGGCACTAATTGGCACTGATTGGCACTTTATTGGGCACTAACAAGCGATCCTGGGGGGGCACTGACTGGCAGCTGATGGGCACTTTTTGGCAGCTGTGGTGGCACATCTGATGGGGCTGTGCTGATAATCAATGTGCTGATTATCAGCACAGACCCCCTCTGACAGGGAGAGCTGCCGATCGGCTCTCCCTGTCAGTGTGAACCGAGGAATTCCATTTACCGGCACTTCCTGGTTCACACGATGATCAGCTGTGATTGGTCACAGCTGATCACGTGGTAAGAAGCCTCTGTCAGAGGCTTCTTACCACGACTGGAGATGTGGTGTGTCAGACTGACACTCCGCACTCGCAATCGCCGCGCTGCACGCCACCATGTTATCCTGCTGGACATCGTATGATGCCCAGTCAGGATAACAGAACCACTTCCCGGCCATTATTCTGCTATAGGCGGGGCGGGAAGGGGTTAAAGGTTAAGCTCACCTTTTAAAAAAAAATACAATAAATGCACATTTTTTTGCAGGTAAAAAAATGTGAATTAACTTTTTTTTTTAGAAGCCTGGAAAGCATTGCACCCGCGATCAGCAGATCGCTGATGCCAGCAGATCTCCTGCAGACTGTCAGTGTGAGCTGTGTGCCCGTACATCATATGGTCAGGCAGTTTTACACTGACAGGAAGATTCAATGAGCTACCACGGCGCTCAACAGCGCTGTAGTAGTTCATTGAGAAATACAAGCCAACAGCCGCAAAGGATGTCGGGACTTGTAGTACATTAATACACAGAGCTCTGTGAATGCATGATGCGGCTGTGTGGGCGCCGCACTGTTTTCAAAAAGTGACAGCTAGTCTTGGGAACTTCTCCCCGTGCTGCTATCACAGAGAGAGAGGGCAGCAGGGAGCGGCTACAGCAGTGAGAACATGTTCCATGTTCCACCCGTTTTTAGGGTTTTTAGCAGTGTTCCCAAACGTATCCTTTAACAACTCAAAAACGATAAAGTATAATTGCCCCAAACCATTAAGCTTTAAACTGATGTTTATATCTTTTTTTTTTTTTTTTCCTCTGAAAAATGAACTTTGACTACAGACTGCATCCATGAATGGGATTGACAGAGGCAGAGCATTATGAGTTTTAAAAAAATATCTCACAGCAGAAGCTTTTTGCTTTCAGACTCTTTCTTTCTCACTGGAATTTTAGATGCAGCCCTCTGTAAGGAGGTTGACGAGTCACTTCTCTGATTTATTTACTTGTGTGTGTTTTAATTTCTGCTGGAGCTACTGAGCTCCATAACAGCAAGTTTTATTCAATAAGGCAGATAAGAATAGCTTGGGAAACACAAATAAAAGACCAGTGTCTCCTTTGTGCCAACTTCTAGAAATAAAATATGTTGATGCAGCAAAAAATATGGGGCTTCATTCAGGACAATGACCCTTTTGCACTTGTCTCCAACCAAACACCTCCAGTACATCTGCATGAAATACCAGATGTACATTTACCTAACAAGAATGCAAATATGTGATCTTTGCCCATTAGTTTCTACACTCACAGAATACCTGAGATATGTTAGGTGCAAAGTTTACATAGTGAAAGTTCATCATAACAAGGCATAGTAGATGTAGTGCAGTGGTTATTATAATGCTGCAAGATATTGCAAAACACAGGAATTCTTACAATTCTTACAATTTTCTAAGTAAGTAATAAACTACACATCCAAGAAAGTTTGACAAACAAATGTCTTCATTATTATTACCTTATTTCCCTAGATGTAAGGGATTTTCTTGCTTACTGCAGGCACACATCCATTTTTCATGCATATCATTTACAATTTCTATAAAAAAAAGCTACATCAGAATGTTTTCACGTTCATAGGAATGTCCATGTGTCCAATACAATTCAAAATAGAAGCAGTATGCAACATGGTAGGTGTGTATGTGGGTTATGCTATGTCCAAATTGTTTTTTGCTAGACACACCACCCTGTCTATGTAGGCGATTTAAACAGATTTTCTGATATAAAAATACCTTAGCTCCAGAGCAATGTTATCTCTCAACAAAGCCCTTAATAACTGTAGCACTTACCCCCGGAGGGGCTGCTGAACATGACCTAGGTCTCCCTTGCTGGCACAGAGGCTGCCTGCCACAGACACAGTTCCATACTCACCTACAATACAGGCTCAGTCTTGGGGATATCTTTTTATAATTTATTGCAGAATAACTTGAACAGGAGAGCAATAGAGCATATTCCAAACGATAGCAGAAATAACAACAGAGGACAGCTTCTCACTAATCTTTTCTAAGCAGTTGTTACTGGAGTTAACAGGGAATGGACACTATATCTAAGACTCATAAGAGCAGTACCAGCCCATACAGTATCCTTTGGTACTTAGTTCCCTTCTAGCACGTGCATATCCAAGAGTCCACAGCAAGGTCTTTACTCACAATCTCCCAGGAGCTGTCTGCCACCCAGTATCCACAGGTAGTTCCTCAGTGAGGGAGTTAAAGGATCCTTCTCCAGACCAGGACTACAGGATGATGCCCTCCAGCAAATAATCCTCTTGAAATCCTCTCCAGGCCCTCAACCCATCACCTGTTGAGGCCCAGAGTTAAACTTCTTGTCTCACTCGCTATCTCCTAGGAGCAGCAGCCCCAGAAGAACTGGAACCATCCCTGAATTGTAAAGAACACCCTGGAAAGGGCTCCGAAACATTTATTACCTCCCCAGTCACCTTCTGGAGGCCTCTTTCCAGGGATTGGCTGGGGCATGACAAATATTCATACTGTTAATTTGACTGTCCCTGCCCTATATTCTGGAAGCTTCTTTCAGAAGCAGATGAGAGAAATCAAACACCCAGCTTGGAAACCCTGACCATGCAAAAACAATAGATTACTGCTCCACTGATTGCAGTGAAGCCAAAAGCTAAAGTTAGCATAGCAGCCTAACTAGAAGAGGGTGCTATACAACTGTGCTGACAGAAAGCCAAAATTACACCAGATGTGAGCAGATGTAATCATCAAACAAATGGACTTTCCATCCTGGAAATGAGATATCTCTGTAAATTTGGAGGGATACTAGGTAGTACCAGGGGCGGTCCGTCCATTAGGGGTACCCGGGCTCTGCCCTCCCTATCCTCTCCACCCCCTATAGGCAGTGGATAGATTCATGCATAGCATGAATCTATCCACGGCCGCCGCGGCTGCCCCCTATTCATGTGTCCGGCCCCTTTTGGGTCACCGGGCATATGAATTAGAGCGGCCAGGATTTTTTGAAGAACCTGATTAGAGCCATAGGCTTCAAAATAGGGTGGACTCTGGAGCCCACCCAGCCCACCCAGGTGTGTTGCAACAGCGAATGAAAATTCGCTGTTGCAACACTGATCCTCCTCCCAGCCAATAGGGAAGTAGGTACGAAACCTGTTTCCCGATTGGCCAAAGTGTCAGGTGATTCTATTGGACGCCTAGCGCTGGGAGGAGGAGAGAGGAGACAACAAGGAAGCTGCTCCAGGAGAGGACACCGGTCACCGGAGCAGCTTTCCCCGAGCCTGCCACGCTCTCGCGCATCCAAGGTAAGAGGACAGCGGGTGGTGGTGGGGGGGGCTGTGTTAGTGCCGCGCGGGGGGGTAGTGTTTGACCATTTATTTTCAGATATTTAGCTTCTGTTGGAGTAGCCAAAGTAGGCTGAGTATTTTTTTAATGCTGACAGTGTTAGCCAAATCCTGTGACAATCTCATCACATATGGGGCATGAATTACTTAATCAAAGGACACAGAAAACCTCCATTAAAATACAGATGGGCCAAAAAAAATGTATATATATTTCAACATAAATTTTTTTATGTTCATAAAATGTTATTACAAGATTTATATAAACACCAAGGGTAGCTGTAAGTCATGTTTAAATTATACAATCACATTAGTCTCAGTGGTAGTGATGCCTCTCAGATCTTTGCTTCTGCACAGCACACATAGTGCCATTGACTTCGAACGTATCTCAAATTTATGCGATTGTTAGTCGTGTTGGTGGTTCTGTTCCAAACTCACGTCGCCATTGTTGAACTTCACACACCATCTTCAAATTTACAATGCCACTTCAAAATGGTCTTGCGTTGCTCGAAAGTCAAGCGTACCTTCACCATTTTCTTTGACTCTCTCCTGACAGTCACGTGATGACATCAACAATGGTGCAACTGCTGACATCTTTAGGGGAAACATAATACTACACATTGCTGCCAAAATTCATTTTGGGTTTTTAAAAAGGAAATAGATAACAACTGTTGTAGTGCGTATACATTTTTTTGGGCCCCTCTGTATTGGATAGGTTAGACTGTGATCTGTTGGATATTTTCAGCGGTTCCTAAAGGTGCAATCTCTTGGAAATAATCATATTCTGTCTGAATATGCAATGCTTTAGGATGCCCATACCTGGATAGCAGCAGCCAAAAAAATTACAGAAAATTCTAACTTTTTACAGACACCATGGAATTAAATGTATAGCCAGGTCAATGGGTTGGTGGAACTTGGAAGCTTCAGCTGGGGGATGGGGAGCAAGAAGGGCTAGACCTCTAGCCTATGCTGCTGAGATCGCTACAGCTTAATGTTTATAGTCAGTAGCCACCCTTATGCTGCTAGTGCCTTTACCCCAAGTTCACATCTATGTGGTTGTTGCATTTTCTGGTGCATTTTGTGGTGTGTTTTGTGTTTTTAAACCAGAGTTTTTGATGCATTTTTTAATTCAGATTTTATGCGGTTTACATTTTTTTCTCTCTTTAACAAACTGTGAATATCTGGTTGTTAAGGAGCGGGCCGAGAAGCCAGCCGCCGCGTCCTTAACAACTGATGAGTCTTCATCGTAAGAAACAAATTGCTGGCAATAAAAAAATCAGGGAAAAATGGCGTGGGGCCCCCCCAATCTGTAAAATTGTTTTTAAAAATGGCGTGGGGTTCCCCCAAAATCCATACCAGACCCTTATTCGAGTATGCAGCCCGGCAGGTCAGGGAAGGGAGGGGATAAGCGATCACCCCTGAACCATACCAGACCACATGCCCTCAACATGGGGGGGTGCTTTGGGGCAGGGGGATCTACATGGGGGGCACTATTTTTTATTTTTGTTTTTTTAAATACAGGACTGCCTACCATCATTTTTTACACTACACTTCTATTTTTGGTGAATGAGTAGGGGAACTACCCCATACTCATTCAATCGGGGGGGCTTCCAAATTCTGATAAGCCCCCTGCCTGCAGCCCCCCACAACCACCGGCCAGGGAGGGTTGTGGGGAAGAGGCTCTTGTCCCCATCAACATGAAAAACGCAAAACACATGTAAAAATGCAACACTTGCATCTTTGGTGTGGGTCCATTTCACGTGTATTACACGCATAACACAATCTGCTGCGGAAAAAAAGTCACTGACACTTTCCAAAAATGCACCGGCTGAAAAACGCATAGATGTGAACATGTACCATAGGAAACCATGTTAAATGGACTGTAGTGCATTTCTGCAAACTGCAAAACTCAAAAATTACATAGGTGTCAACCTAATGTTACTGTAAGCCGACAGCCTAACAAATAATAGCAGACTGCACTGTTTTGAATACCCATCCGCTAGTGTGTTCTTTTGTGACTATAAATACAATTGTAGCCAGTCGTGGGGGCCTCTTCTACTGATGTTTTGCCTTCCTGTCAGGCAGCCTGTGTCTGCATGCTCCTTCTGCTGTTTGTTGGTCTGTAAGAAGGTTCAATGCCTGAACTATGGCTTCTTGGACTTGTGTCATCCTGTCTGCATTGTTCATTCACAAATTAACTACAGTATTTACCACACTGATGTAGTAAATGCTGATAGCACAGCTTGGAGACCACAATAACCATACTGAGCCACAATTCAGGACCTGCTGGGTGTCCGTATTAGCATCTGGATTGGCACGTTCTTAGCTTCTAGACTGGCTGGCCATAAGTAGAGAGATGTCTCAGAGTGTGAGGAGCATCACTCACAGAATTGCCAGAAACCCCACAATCCTAATCTGGCACTAAGTGCTACTTCTGACTCTTCAGTCCTCCATATAAAACGCCGAAGGATCAGTCCTCCATATAAAACGCAGAAGGATCAGTCCTGCTCACAGGGAGATTTTCTAATGCCCCGTACACACGGTTGGACTTTGTTCGGACATTCCGACAACAAAATCCTAGATGTTGGCTCAAACTTGTCTTGCATACACACGGTCACACAAAGTTATCGGAAAATCCGATCGTTCTAAACGCGGTGACGTAAAACACGTACGTCGGGACTATAAACAGGGCAGTGGCCAATAGCTTTTATCTCTTTATTTATTCTGAGCATGCGTGGCCCTTTGTCCGTCGGATTTGTGTACACGATCGGAATTTCCGACAACGGATTTTGTTGTCAGAAAATTTTATATCCTGCTCTCAAACTTTGTGTGTCGGAAAATCCGATGGAAAATGTGCGATGGAGCCTACACACGGTCGGAATTTCCGACAACAAATCACACATTTTCCGGCGGAAAATCCGACCATGTGTACGGGGCATAACAAGTTGGAAAACCTTTCTGAATGATAATGGTCGTCTCTGACTGCCTGTTCTCATTAAGTTCAGAAATTATCTGGCACAGCTTTCACAGCTTTGAGGCTAAACCTCTGGATTTTTCATATTTAGCCACTGATAGATATTACCAAGTATTCAAAATATCTGGTTGTCCTGTAGATACATTTGGTGATGTAAGACACTTTTGTACTGAAGATTATTGTAACACATGCTACAATCTCAATTGTGTAGTCCAAAATGGATCAGTTCAGAAAGTTAAAGAGATTGTACCTCTGAATTAGTTACAAGTTTTTTTTAATGTAATAGCCTCAGAATTTGCTAGCACGATACTTCAATCAATGACTACCTACAGACTTCAGACTATAAGCATCTGGATGAAAAATGTAATTTTGGCCAATAGCTTTTCCCCACAACAAACCTCTCACTATTATATTTGTTGTTGTTGACAGTGCATCATATACTGCCAGATTTGTATCCGGTTTCTCAACAACAACAACAACAACAAAAGTCATGCAATATCTGTATAATTAAAGTCTATAGGTACATAACCCATTAACAAATTATATAAGCACAATCCAGCCCTTCTAACAAATGAATGCCGATCGCTGGCGGCTGTCAGAGGGACATCGGTCCCAGTCAAGGAGAGCTGCCGCCAGCTCATCTGTGCCCACCTGTGCCACCTACCAGTGCACAACGGTGCTGCCTACCAGTGCCCACCAGCGCCACCTACCAGTGCCCACAGTGCCACCCATCAATGCCCATAGTGCCACCGATCAGTGCCCACAGTGCCACCTATCAGTGTCACCAATCAGTGCCTCATCAACAGTGCTACCCATCAGTGTCACCAGTGCCCATCAGTGTCACCTACCAGTGCCCATCAGTGCCATGTATCAATGCCACCTATCAGTGCCATCTATCAGTGGTACCTATCAGTAACACCTATCAGTGCCCTTCAGTGCCCATCAGCGCCACCTATCAGTGCCACCCATCAGGGTCCATCAGTGCCATCTTATCAGTGGCCATCAGTGCCGCCTTATCTGTGCCCATCAGTACTGCCTTATCTGTCCCCATCGTTGCCACCTTATCTGTGCCTATCAGTGCTGCCTTATCTGTGCCTATCAGTGCCCATCAGTGCAACCTGTCAGTGCCCACTAGTGCAGCCTATCATTGCCCACCAGTGCCGCCTCATCAGTGCATATCAATGAAGAAAAAAAATTACCTGTTTGCAAAATTTTATAACAAACTATGAAACATGATTTTTTTTTTCAAAATTTTCCATCTTTTTGTTTGTTTAGCAAAAAATAAAAACCCCAGCTGTGATTAAATACCACCAAAAGAAAGCTCTATTTGTGTGAAAAAAATTATAAAAAATGTAATTTGGGTACAGTGTTATATGACCGCACAATTGTCATTCAAAGTGCTTCAGCGCTGAAAGCTGAAAATTGGTCTGAGCAGGAGGGGGGTTTAAGTACCCAGTAAGCAAGTGGTTAAAGTGTTACTAAACACAGGACCCTGCATTCACTATATCTGGTCTCCCACAGTACACAGAACATGGAAATGCAATTATTTTTGTAAATATAAACTGCTAATTACCTTTTTCTCAGCAGCAGCATACAGCAGTCTTGTGACTTTTATCAGTGGTTGGCCGAGCACTGGGTAAAGCTTGTAGGAGGAGTTTTCATTCTCCCCTGACTGTCCTGTAAGGCTGCATGACCCCTGACCCTCTGTCTGGACAGTGCTGATTGGCCCTGTGCTGATCACATGCACCCTCAAAAAAAAAATTCTCTAGCAATACACACCAAACTAAGCATGTGCACAAACTAGGGCACTGTTCTATCAGCAGATGGATTGGGGACAGTAAAAGAAGGGGAGGATCATAGAATACAGGATCAAACATCCTTTTTACACAATGGGGGATTAACCCATTAGGTTCCACAGTGAGTATAACGAGCATGCTTTACTGTATATACAGACTGATTTTCCTGTTGTGGGTTTAGTTACAATTTATTACACACAATGTGAATATCGGACGAATTATCTTTTTTTCTTTTTTTTTTAATAATGCTAGTCTCATCTTGAAAATAAAGAGGATAATCAATTTACAAGAATTCTCGTACAACAGAATACAACTTCGGAAGTGATGTATTGTATTGTATTGTAAAGTATTCTCTTGCTCTTCCGATTTTTTTTTCAGATGAAAACTGTACTGATTAAAAGAAAATCGTATGATCTGCTACGGGACGAGAAAAAAATTAGTGTTTGTCTCTTCGGATAATTTCAGATGAACTGTCATGATCAGCTCTCGAAAGCTCTGTACTAACGATCAGATTATCGTACAATCGCTTTGAAAATGTTTTTTTCATCTGATTTTCTGATTGTGTGTACGAGGCTTTAGGCTCTGCTTTTAATCTCCAGGCTCACAATCATGTCAGCTTGGCTTTCCCAAATGTCCTGAAAATGGTTCCTTTGGAGAGGAGACTTTGGAGAAGGATTGCCGAGTTGCCAGAAGCTGCACTGTTAACACAGAGGGGTGAAAATAGCAAAATGTTTTTTTGTTTTTTTTTTAAACTCTGTCCTCCTGAGAACAATCATGCTTGAGTTCTAGGCCCTTAGGTTGTTACCCAATGCAACCAGCTGGACTGGGCATCCGTCTTGTCTATGGGAGATCATTTTAAAGGTAATCTGTACTTTAAAAAATATTGAGAATGCACTTGCAGAATAGGGTATTTCTTCTGAAGATGAAAGTTGCCTGGCTGTTTCTGACTTCAGCACAGAGTCATTAACAGCAAAAAAGCACGCAAATCAGGAAAATCATTGTCAAATCAGGACACCCAATCTGCATACTTGTTCCAGCTCAGTAACTGAAGGTACTATAGCTACTGGATCAGCAGAAAAGCCAAGAAACTGGCATTTTAATAAGTGGAGGTCAGTCATTGAACCTTCTACTTCTTCATTACAGGGTTCCTTTAAGAAGCACAAACACAGACCTTGATGCTTTGCATAATAGGATAATGATGATCTGGTATGTGCAGCACCTAGATTTGCTGTTTGCAGTATCATTATCTCTCGCCCCTTATCCAGTATGATAAGGCGTAGATCAGTTTCTGTTTGCACTGTCACAGGTATGAAGTCTACATGAGACTAGAGAGGTGATAGTCATGTAAAACAAGCACATCACAACACACAAAAAAAAAACATTTTATTTACATGTGTCACCATGACTGATGCCTGCAATGATAACAATTTGGAAAATCTTTGCATTGCAAAAAGATACATTTTCACCATGTACTGTAAACAGACATTGCAAGCCTAGATAGGTACAGTAATCTCTTGCATCATTGCATAACAAGCTCTTCTAGAAAAGCTACCTGCAATACCTAGCAGCTACATTTCCCTGCATTAATAATTATTTTCATGATACCTGTACTGTGTTTGTTCCCAGTTTTATCTATAGTCATAAATGACTATTTACTACCAGTGACATGTTGGCGGGTTTGGTTGGCAACAGTGTTTGCTGGGGCTAAAGGAGAGATGCAGAGATAGGGAAGCTGGGAGCACACAGCCATCTGTGGAACTACTAGTCTCAGTGTGCTTTGTGAGCAAGGAGATGCAGAGGACATTTGAGTCAGGGGATGCAGAGATAAGAAAGCTGGGGCCATACAGTCACTTGTGGAACTACAAGTCTCAGAATGCCTTGTGAGTCAGGAGATGCAGAGGAAATGTGATTCAAGAGATGCAGAGATAGGCAACCTGGGGGCACACATTAATTTGTGGAACTTCCCATCTTGGTGTGCTTTGTGAATCAGGAGGTGCAGAGGGGATAGATATGAGTCAGGGGATGCAGAGATAGAAAAGCTGGGGCCTGGGGGCACAAAGTCATTTGTGGAACTACAAGTCTCAATGTGCCTTGTGAGTCAGGAGGTGCAGAGGAGATATAAGTCAGGAGATGCAGAGATAGGCAATCTTGGGGCGCCCGGCCATTTGTGAAACTACAAATAGTAGTGTGCTTTGTGAGCCAGGAGATGCAGAGCAAATATGAGTCAGGGGATGCAGAGATAGGAAAGCTGGGGGCACACAATCATTTGTGGAACTACAAGTCTCGGTGTGCCTTGTGACCCAAGAGATGCAGAGGACGTGTGAGTCAGGGGATGCAGAGATAGGCAAGCTGGGGGTGCCCAGTCATTTGTGGAACTACAAATCTCAGAGTACTTTGTGAGCCAGGAGATGCAGTGGACCTTTAAGTCAGGGGATGCAGAGATAGGAAAGCTGTGGGTAAACAGTCATTTGTGGAACTACATTCTCAGTATGCCTTGTGAGTCAGGGGATGCAGAGGTAATGTGAGTCTAGAGATCTAGTGCTAGGGAGGCTGGGGAGACAGAGTGATTTGTGGAACTACAAGTCTCAGTATACCTTGTGAGTTAGGGATGAAGGAGGCAAGCTGTGTATTGTAGTTCCACATCATTTCATGTTTTTTTTTTTTTTTTTTGTTCAGTGACAAATATTCAGAGGTTAGTCAGGTAGACTTGCTCTTGTAGTTACACAGAAAGATGCATGCTTAGTCTTGCAGTTCCACTGAATCTTTTCAATGATAAAAGGGCATGCTTAGCCTTGCAGTCCCAAAAACATCTTTCAGAAATTGGCAATGTATGCAGAAGCCTGATGCCCTGCCTACAGCTTGGATATAAAGACCAGCTATAGCTTATACCTCTAATTATAGGTTGGGAGATCATGCTGGGCTTTCTAGTTTTATAGCAAGCTTAGAATCTAACATAGTATTCTAAAACTTGGGCTTCCACTATAGATGGTTACACAGGGTAGCATATAGCTAAATAAGCTATTATAATACAGAGGAGTAGGTACAGTAGGTGTGAGTTCTCCTAGGAGGATAGGTAACATATTGGCCAGGAATATCAAGCTACCAATAGAGCTGATACAAGGACTCACCGCCCCCTCCGTCAGCGACCCCTCCTGAGCACACAGTTCAAGCTAATCATTGACAGCACTTTTACAATTCAGTTCTATAGAGCAGCTGAGATAAGACAGCGCTGGCTGCAGAAGTCAGCAGAGCAGGGTCAGTGGGACATCTATTCTCTCTGCAGACCCTCGACCATTGAATGGAAGACTCTTCATCCTAATGCATAAAAGAAGCTCCCAAACCAGGAGACCATAGAGGGGGACCATGGATGCAATTTGGCTGAAAGGCAGCTGGATCTTTGTGGTTTTGCTTTGCACAAGGCAAGTCGCAGGTAGACCAGGAGAAGGCAGAAACGTCTGGGGGAGGATGAGTCAGGTGAACCCCTTAAATGAAAGCCAACTCTTCACTCATGGAACCTTCCCCAGCGACTTTCTGTGGGGTGTAGGGAGCTCTTCTCTGCAGGTGGAAGAAGATCACTCCACCAGAGGACAATCCGTATGGGACCAGTTTATGAAATCTCGCCAGTCCTGGGTGGCAAATCGCACATCTGGGAACAGTGAAGGCATCTCAGATAGCTTCCCTAGAGAAGAGCTGCCAGCCTTGGAGTTCCTAGGGGTGGATTTTTACCATTTCTCCTTGTCATGGCCAAGGCTTTTCCCACAGGGAAATAACATCCCCAGCGAGCAGGGAGTCCTCTACTACAACCATATCATCAATGTTCTCCTTAGTAAACGCAAAGAGCCCATCATCACCCTGTACCACTGGGACCTACCTGTGCCCATCCAGGAGCTGTACGGCGGCTGGGCAAACCAGAGTGTCATCCATCTCTTCAATGAGTATGCAACTTTCTGCTTCCAGCAGTTTGGCGATCGGGTGAAATATTGGATCACCATGCACAACCCCTACCTAGTAGCCTGGCATGGGTATGGCACAGGGACTCATGCGCCTTGGGTAAAAGGAGGAGACGTAAAGGTGGCAGCAGTGACCCACAACCTCATCAAGGTAAATCAATGTATAGACAAGTGTTTCCCTGGTGTCATCTGTTTTACCTACTTGTTTATGACATATTTGCTACCTATCTTTAGGTGCTTCTCAGTTTATCTCAAGTGTCCTCAAGAGTCTGTACAGTTATTGGCAGGGCCATTCACCATTAATTTAAATATAAAAATGTTAACATGCTCATACTTTCAAAAGACTCATGTCTTTTGATATACCTAGACTCTAGTTTTTGTAGGTTATCTAGTGTATGTTCATTACTTTAACATTTGCAAAGAACTCTTACTGTTTTATAAACCCTGATCTGAATACAGTACAGGTTAAAGTAGTATTAAAGTGGTTTTAATCACAAAACAAAACATTTATTATAATTCAGCTTTACCAATTCTTAAGCCTTGTACACACGATGAGAATATTGTACGAATGATCATTGTTTTTTTTTTTTTTGCATACTAGTCTCATGTCCAAATGAAGAGGCTACTTAATTTACAAAAATTCTCATACCACAGAATACAACTTCGGAAGTAATGTAATGTGTTGAATTGTATTGTATTGTATTCCTTCATTTCCAAACATGCGTAGTCTTGCTCTTCTGATTTTTTTCAGATGAAAACTGTACTAAATAAATGAAAATCAGACATTGAGGGTTATTTACTAAAGGAAAATCCACTTTGCACTACAAGTGCACTTGGAAGTAAAGTCGCTGTAGATCTGAGGGGGACATGCAAGGACAATAAAAAAACATAATTTTAGCTTGCACATGATTGGATGATAAAATCAGCAGAGCTTCCCCTGATTTCAGATCTACCCCTCAGATTTACAGCGACTGCACTTCCAAGTGCACTTGTAGTGCAAAGTGGATTTGCCTTTCCTAAATAACCCCCATTGTGTTCACATATGAGAACAATTTTCTAGTCTGCACTTTCTGTTTTTGTTGTCCGAACAGTCGGAATCAGCTGTCAAAAGCACTATACTAACGATCAGATAGCCGGTTGATTGTTCGTTGTACGGACATTTTCTTATTGTGTTTATGAGCCTTTAGATGTGATGGCTGCATTAAATTGTTTTTTTTTTTAATTTTTTTTTTACCCAGTGATCCTGACAGTAAAGCTGAAAAGCTGATTTTCAACAGAACAAGCTCTCCTGAAGATGTAGCAGTTAGGGGGTTGGGATAAACCATTTAACACTGACAGGGGTGCTTACACTGATCAGCATTTATTTATGTAAAATCTTTATCCCCAAAGTAAAAAAAACAGTTGCTGTATCTGCTTCAGTGTTAACTGAAGTTTGGCTTTGCTTAGTGCATCTAAATCTGTTAGTACATCTAACACTACCCTCCTCCCAGATTAACAATGCCGATGTCCATAGGTGTCTCTATTACTCCTTCATCCAGAGTGTAGGCACCCTAATACAGAAGGTGTGTTACTGATCAGATCACCAGGTCAAAACAGATGGAAAAAAAAGCTTTAAAAAAAGGAAAACAAATGCAGCGACCACATCTCAGATCTGCAAAAAATGTCATTTTTGTTTTTGGATTTAAAACCACTTTAAACCCTCATTTTTTAAGCACTTTCAGCAGCTGATTAAAGTGAGAGTAAACTATAATAAGGCTTACCTATAGGTACAGTAAATATCTCCTAAATGTGCACCGTTTAGAAGATATTTACTCATGAAGCTGCGTGTGATGTCATCAGTGCATGTGCTCTGAAGAAACAGCATACCCATCCAATGAAAGCACCCAGAGCCCGCCAACCCAGAAAGAAAACGGGGTGAAGATGGAAGCTGGCACATTATAACTTTGCCTTGCAGGTTTAAAAAACAGAAAAACAGTGGTTTAGTACCGCTGTTGGCCCTGGTTCACACTAATGCGACTTGTCATACGGCTTGAGAGTTCAAAGTCGCATGACAAGTCGCACCCCTCTAGCAGTAATGGAACCGTTTAAATCGGTGCAACCTTTTTTTTATCTTTTAATCCTTGCCTATGTTCCTGTTTAAGCTAGTGCCATGACTGTTGTCCCAGGTTTTCTGTTTCAGGGTGGCTTCTTTCTCTTGCAGCATTCTATGGAGCCACCCTTGCATGCAGAGACTAGAGTTGTATCTCCCTACACTTTGTGCATCAATAGAAACACACAGCCCCATAGTTTAGGATGGCAAGCAACTCCCATGCTCCTCCTTCTCCAAGCTAACATACTGACTGGAGAATGCACTGTCCACTGGTAGCACCTTCCTGTGAAAACAGGAAGTTCAGGGATGTAGCACTGAGAGAACAGGAGCCTGTAGCATTGAAAGTTGTAAACTGCAAGTGCTGGGGTAAGAATTTTAACAAATAATTTACTGGGGAATGTTTTTTTTTTTTTTAGTTCAATGTTAAGCTAAAAAATACTTAAGGTTTAATACTACTTAGGTTTGATACTTTAAAGGGATTGTAAAGTCCTTTTCACACGGGCTTTTCGATCAGGTCTGCCTGTCAGTTTTTCAGGTGGACCTGATTGGAGCCTCTATTCACTCATATGGGGTAGCGAATGTCAGCAGTGACATGTCTGCTGACACTCACTGCTATTCGATCCAATCCTGTCCGTGAAATCCAAAGGGGTGGTGACCCTATTTTCCATCCGTCTGGTGGATCGGCTGGGATCGAATGAAAACAGACAGGCGGTCCGTTTTCATCTGATCTCTCCATAGAGGAGAGCGGAGCTCTGACAGGTCCGTCTCTGCACAGTGAGTGGACATGGACCTGTCATCCGTCTGCTCAGCAGGGATCAGCAGATTGACCCCCCACTGAGCAAATGGAGTCCACCAGATCGCCCGCGTGAAAGAGCCCTAATACATTCTATGCATTAAGATAAAAAGCCTTCTGTGTGTAGCAGCCCCGCTCAGCCCCTCTAATACATACCGGAGCCCCATCTCTATCCAGCAATGTCCACGAGTGCCTCAGTTGTCCAGGACTTTCCCTCTTCATTGGCTGAGACACAGCAGCAGCACCATTGGCTCCAGTTGCTGTCAAAGTCAGTCATAGAATGCATTAAATAAAAAAAAAAAAAAAAAAAAAATAAGGCTTTAGAACCACTTTAAGCACAAAAAAGCCTAAAAAAGAAGCTAAATAAATATATAACATTTTTGTTTTTGGGTTTAATACTGCAAATGAGCAAATACTGCAGAAAGCGTTGTGGTAGCTGTAGGTTACATTGCTATTAAATAAAGACAATCATTATGTCCTGTGTGGAAGATAAAAGAACAATATTGCCAACAAATGTTACAAACTGTAAATAAGTTGTCAGAGTGCAAGGTAAATGTAGATTATACGGACTCTAGACTGTCCTTTCTCAGTTTTTTAACACAGAGGAACCCTTGAAAAATCATTCTTATAATTATTATATCGATAGCTCAGGGAACGTTAGTATGTACAGAAGGTTTTAAATATAAGAGCCCTTTCACACTGGGGCGGTTTGCAGGCGTTATTGCACTAAAAATACCGCCTGCAAACCGACCCAAAACAGCCGCTGCTGTTTGTTCAGTGTGAAAGCCCGAGGGCTTTCACACTGAAGCGGTGCGCTGACAGGAGAAGAAAAAAACTCCTGCAAGCTGCATCTTTGGAGCGGTGAAGGAGCGGTGTATTCACCGCTCCTTCACCGCTCCTGCCCATTGAAATCAATGGGGCAGCGCGGCTATACCGCGGCAATACCGCGGCTATGGCCGCGCTATACGAGAGGTTTTAACCCTTTTTCGGCTGCCAGCGGGGGTTAAAACCGTACCGCTAGCGACCGAATACCGCGGTAAAGCAGCGCTAAAAATAGGGCTGTTTTACCGCCGACGCCCCCTACCGCCCCAGTGTGAAAGCAGCCTTAGAATAAATAAAAGAATAAGAATTGTGGCATACTTAGGGTAATTGACTCCCAGCGCTCCTCTAGACGACACAATTACATTCAGTGACAATAATGAAATTATTTAAATAATAACAATACCAATGGCCAGAGAAGAAACTCAGATTTTGGGAATTGTGGTACCTCACATTGGTGGTCAGTGGAAAAATGCCCTCCTACGTAGATGGTCAGTGATGTCTTCATTTAAACTGATGGTCAATGTAATGCCCCTTACATTGGTGGTCAGAGAAGTGCTTTTTTACATTGGTGGTCACAGTGCATTGCTCTGTTATATTGGTGGTGGGTGGAGAAGGGTCCTGTAGATTTGTTGGGCAGTGGAGATGGGTCCTGTTACACTGGTAGCCAATGAGAAAAATGCTCCTTATATTTCTGGTTATTGAGAAGATTGTCCTCCTTACAGACAGCTGAAAAGTTCATTGGTGTCAGTAGTATCGTATCTGGGAGGCAGAAATTGCTCATTGATCAAGAGAGCCTAAGTCCTCATTCACACCGGTGCGAGTTGTCATGCGATTTGACAGAGCAATTCGCATGACAAATTGCACGCTAATGTCGGCAATGGAACTGTTCAAATTGATGCAACGCCGACTTTGCAGTGCTACAACGATTTATAAAAGTAGTTCTGGCTTGTTATGGCTTGCTACATATTGTCCATTACTCTTTGTTTATCTATCTGTCTATCTAGTCATGTGTCCAAACCTAAAACCTGGCAGGTTGCATAGACATCTATGCAGTGGCGTCTCCAGCTTTCATATTTAGGGGGGGCACATGGGGGGACAGGGACAAAAGTAGGGGGGCAACTATAAAATGCAATGATATATATATATATAAATATGAATCCTGGGGCCCTTTACTACGATCCTACAACAGCCCTTTCACATGTTTTGCAGTGAGCTCCCTTCCTACTGTATTGGGGCCCCCCCAGGGTGGCAGAAAACAAGAGATATATGTCACCAGCATACCAAGAAAATATAAGGGTCCAAAGCAGTGGGAGAACTATCAGGGTTGCAAAGGTTGTCTTGCCACCGGGCCCTGGAGTTCTGCCACTGTGGGGTTCCCCAGCCTCCCCTTGCTGTCCTGCCCCTGCTATTGACAGCGCTGGTCTGGCATCTCTTGGAATTTACAGGCTGGTCCTCCTGTCCTAAGGACGGGAGAAATCAGTCTGTTTTTTCAGTAACTGAGAGTCCTGGTGGAGTCCTTCCTGCAACTCTCTCTTCTCCCTGCCAATGAGGATGTAGGGGAAGGAGCAGATCGGGTGGCCATGGTTGTGTGAGCGCTCGCATTATGCAGTGTCAGCTAGCAAAGGGAGGGGGCGGAATCACCCGCAAGAGCTGATTGGGGATGCTCTCCCTCTCAATAGAAACTGTGCTACTCCAGCGGCGGCCCGAGTAAGATGTGGCGCATCCGCTATGAATGCAAACAAAAAGACATTGCCTTTTTGTAAAAAAAAAAAAAAAATTTTATTGGGGGGGGGGGGGGCACATGGTGGGGCACAGCATAGTTTTGGAGGCCCCCCCCCAGGGACGCCATTGCATCTATGCATGAAAATGCACAGATGTCAGCCAAGTCATACTGACACATGGCTTTGAGATCCTGCGATTTCAAGGGAAGACATATAATTTCAAAGCTGCATTCAGTGTGAACCAGGGCTAAGCAACCTCTGGTTGAGAAAAGCTCTAGACACTTGTGTAGATAGATAGATAGATAGATAGATAGATAGATAGATAGATAGATAGATAGATAGATAGATAGATAGATAGATAGATAGATTTATTTGATCACTTCTGGTATTTTTATTTTCCTCTAAACAAATAAAAAAAAGACAGAAAATTTTGAAAAAAAATGTTTTTGTTTCTGTTACAAAACATTGTAAATAAGTACGTTTTCTCCTTCACTGATGGGCACTGATGGGGCTGCACTGACGGGCACTGATAAGGCAGCACTGATGGGCACTGATGATGGGCACTAATATGCAGCACTGATGGGACACTGATAGGCGGCACTGATGGGCACTGATAGGTGGCACTGATGGGCACTGATAGGTGGCACTGATATGCACTACTGATGGGTACACATAGGTGGCACTGATGGGCACTGAAAGGCAGCACGGATGGGCACTGATAGGCGGCACAGGTGAGCACTAATAGGTGGCACAGATGGGCACTGATAGGTGGCACGGATGGGCACTGATGTTCACTAATTGATGGTACGGATGGATGCCAATCAGTGCCAAACAATAATACCTGCCAATCAGTGATGCCCATTGTGGGCACTGATTGGCATCCATTGTGGGCACTGATTGGCATCCCTGGTGGTCTAGGGTGGCATACCTGGTGGTGACATCCCTGGTGGTCCAGTGTGGGCATCCTCAGGGGGGCTGCACTGATAATCAATCAGCACAGACCCCCCTGTCAGAGGAGCAACCGATCGGCTCTCCTCTACTCGCGGCTGACAGACGTGAGTGAGGAAAAGCCGATCAAAGGCTCTTCATATTTACACTGTGATCAGCCATGATTGGACACGGCTGATCACGTGGTAAAGAGTCTCCTTCAGAGACTCTTTACCTAGATCGGTGTTGCATTATGTCAGACTGACACACTGCAACAACGATCGCCTTGATGCGCGCCCCCGGGGGTGCGCAGTGGCTTGATATCCTGCTGGACATCATATGATGTCTGGTCAGGATATTGAAACCACTTTGCCGCTGTCATTGTGCTATATGGCGAGCGGCAAGTGGTTAAAATGTTACTCCACTTTTTTTGAGAAAAATCATTCCCCCCTGGGTGGTCTATGTACATTGCAAGGATTATAACAACCTTTGTTGCAGATTTCCTACCTTTTGTTATTCTGAAAAAATCCATATGTGTTTGTCTGTGCCTCTGTTCTAAGTGGGTCTAATGGGAGTGGTTTCATAATTATCAATTAGCAGCTGCAGGAAAGCTGCTGGGCCGGCATCCCTTTAGATGTGTTCCTATTGGAAATACCTCACCAAAAATGACATTTTTGTTGCAGGGGATGCCTGAAATCTGACTTGCGTCTTAGGCAGACTTCTGGGAAAATTGGTGAGCCAATCACACAAGCAGGAATTATGTTTCTGGGGGGCGTTCTGTACACATTGTGTGTACAGAACAACTCCATGTAGCCATATTGCATTTATAGAAAATTACAGCAGCTGCAGATTGAAAAGGAAAGGTAATTTTTAATAACATTCAATTACAATATGACTTGTATCGCAATTGTACATGCTATATTATTTTTTCTTTATTTGCTATTTTTTTCCCCCACGAAAGTGGAGTTACCCTTTAAAGGTAAAATGTACCTGGAGACACAAAAAAGGAGGCTAGATGATTGGTCAATGAATCAGAACTCTTATGCCGCATACACATGACCGGACTTTCTGTCAGAGTAGACTCTGACAGTCTTTCCGACGGAGTTCCGATGGAGTTTCACTGAAACGGACTTGCCTACACATGATCACACCAAAATCCGTTCGTTTAGAACGCGATGATGTACGATGGGACTAAAAAAAGGAAGTTCAATAGCCAGTAGCCAATAGCTGCCCTTGCGTCGTTTTTGATCCGTCGGACTAGCACACAGACGAACGGTTTTCCCGATAGGAATTGAGTCCGTCGGAAAGATTTGAAACATGTTCTATTTCTACGTCCCTCAGAATTTTAGAAAGAAAAAGTCCGATGAAGCCCACACATGATCGGAATGTCCGACGGAATGATTCAGTCGGACCTTTTCTGCCGGAAAGTCCGGTCATGTGTACACAGCATTATTCTATAGGCAAATAATATCAGCTGAGTATGTTTATGCCCTGTGCAGACTTCTCTGAAGGCAGCTAAGATCTGTCATCTTGGAAATGTTGGGACAGATCAAAAGGAGCCCATGTATGCAGACAAACAGTCGTTTTCTTATTTAATTATTGTTGACTAGACCAGGTGATAATTATCTTACATCTAAGTGAACCGCTCCGTTCCACAAGCATGTAAACATAGAGGTACCTTCATAGTCTGCTTCCTCAAGCTGTGGGTTTGAAAATCATATAGAAGGCAACAACAATACAGATTTCCTCTGCTGGTTACTCAGAACGAGCACAGTGGATGGTAAAAATAAGAGCTGTTTTTTCTTTGGTTTAACCTATTCTGCAGTACTACTACCTAGCTTCATATGTACTACATAGGTAGTTTCTTTAGCCTCTTGCCAATCACACATATCCTGCCGCTGCGTTATGAGGTTCTGTGCTGAGAGTGCGCTCACTTCATACAGAAGCTGCACTGCCTCCCAGTGGCCCTTTAAGTGGGCCTTATTTCCCAGGCGGCACGGCTTCTATATAACGTGAGCCCGCTCTCAGAACACAACACCATTCTGCTGTGGAAACATAACTGTGGCAGCTGGGCCTACCTTTCTTACCGCAGCATATATGCATTAAAAAAAAATGAAGTTTATAATGCCCCATATAGTACAGTGCAGTGGTATATATCTCACAATAAAAAAAACGAACAGTTAAAGTGATCTGAATAACATTGTGTCAATGAAAACATGCAGAAAGATAAAAAATACAATGGTGTCCCGTGCTTACATGAAAAAACGAATTCAATAGTGATACAAAATGTTTAATAAGCAAATGCAATTAGAAACAAAGTGTCATCAAACTTTCATTGCTCTCTTCTGTGAAAAAATATAATGCATCTTGCAACAAAAAACTTTTCACCCTGTGATTGTCTTCCTGTTCACCACACCAGAACAATCCACAGTGATCCCTTTCATCAGAATAATCAGATTAACACTCAACAGACTAATGCCCTGTACACACGACCGGTTTTGCCATTGGAATAAACTTCGAAGGTTTCTCTGACGGAACTCTGACGGAATTCCGCTCAATCGGTCTTGCCTACACATGGTCACACCAAAGTCCGACCGTCCAGAACGCGGTGACGTACAACATGTACGATGGGACTAGAAAAAGGAAGTGCAATAGCCAGTAGCCAATAGCTTCCGTCTCGTACTTGCTTCAGAGCATGCGTCGTTTTTGGTACGTCGGAACAGCATACAGACGAGCGGTTTTACCGATAGGAATTGGTTCCATTGGAAATATTTAGAACATGTTCCATTTCTAGGTCTGTCAGAATTTAAAAAAAAAAAAAAAATTCCAATGAGGCATACATACGATCGGAATAGACGATGAAAAGCTTCCGTCGGACTTTTTCTGTCGGACATTCCACCTGTGTGTACGTGGCATAAGACTCCTTTCACACTGAGGCGCTTTACAGGCACTATAAATAGCGCCTGCGGTTTTAACCCTTTTTTGGCTGCTAGTGGGGGTTAAAAGCACCCCGCTAGCAGCCGAATAGCACCACTAAAACGATGTTAAAGCGTCGCTAAGAATAGCGGCGCTTTGCCGACGCCTCGGTGTGAAAGCACCCTTAGATCCCTTTCACATTGAGGTGCTTTTCAGGTGCTTTTGCTTTAAAAATAGCGCCTGAAAAGCTCCTGAAAACTGCTTTCCATTAATTTCATTGTTTTCACACTGGGTCGGTGCGCTGGTGGGGCAGTGAAAAAAGTCCTGCAAGCAGCATCTTTGGGGCATGTTTGGAGCGCTTAAAAAAGTGTCCCAAAAACACTCCTCTCCATTGAAATGAATGGGAAGCGCTTCAAAAGTGCCCGAAAGCGCTGCAAAAGCACTTTAAAAGTGCCGCAAAATAGTTATTTTTTCTTTTTTTTAAGGTCATGTTGTCACTCCTATTGCCTCAAAAGCGCTTGAAAAGCGATGCACCCTAAAAGGGACTGACATTTTATGGGCAGTTTTTGCAGCGCCTTAGTGTGAAAGGGCTCCAAAATGCCTTTCTTCCTCAAGGAAAGGCACACAAGCTCAAGCTGTCTCACAAGGAATCCTCCTCTGGTAGCACAGATGGCTGCTCAGGTCTCCAAACTGCAGTGTCTCCCCTTCTCAATAGAGGGAAACCAGGCCCAAGCTATCTCTCAAGAAATCCTTTTCTGCCTATGTGGATGGCTGTTCCAGACTCCAAAGGAGGATGATTCGTTCACAGATATAAAAATTTCACATAGTGTAAAATTTGTATAAAGTCATTTATTAAAATAATTACTATACTCACAAATAAGTGAATAAAGGCAGGCATCAAGATATAAACCTGATCCAGTCCCCAGTAAAATAAAATGGCTTTGTACACAGGAGTAGTCCCATTACAAAGGCTGTGAACTCCTGTGTGCACAGTGCTTTAGGTTTACAAGGGGATTTGTGTCTCGATACCTGCTTTTATTCACTTGTTATTGGTAAGTATAATAGTTATTTCAATACATTACCTTATAAAAATGTATTGCATTATGTGAGAATTTCCTGTCTGTAGGTGAACCATCTTTCTTTGGAGTCTGGAATAGCCATCCACATAGGCAGAAATTTTTTAAAATTTAAAAAAAATTTTTTTTTTTTTTTTTTGAGAGACAGCTTGAGCCTACTTTTACTCTATTGAACTCTATTGAACAGGGGAGACACTGCAGTTTAGAGTCCTGAGCAGAAGCTTAGGGTGCCAGGATAGGGCGGGCGGTAAAATAACAATCTGGGGATTCAGATTTTTAGAATAGCTGTCTTCCTTTCCCGTTTTGCTCCCCTGAACACCAGAGCCCCAGCCTCAGCAGCCTTAGCAGCCATCGGTATTTGTCATGGGATGGTAGAGATCACCATAGAAGAAGGTGGCTGTGACAGGAGACTAGCAGTTGTGGTTGCTAGGACCGCCGGCTTCCCAGCAACCGCTGCTCCATTAGCTCCACCCCCAAAATGCACCTTCGCCGGTATAGACAAAAATCCTTGAACGGGCCCTGGTCCTGAGCAGCCATCCATGCTATTAGAGACAGCTTGAGTTTGTGTGCCTTTTCTGGAGAAAGAACAAGAGAAAACAATGGTCAAGGGGACTTTAAACAAGGCCAATCTCTGGAAAAATCAGTAATACACATAATAATAAATCTCTAAATGTATTACATAATGGCAAATAAAAATGACAATATTACAAACATAGTGGAATCAGGATAAAAACATTGCATTGAGCTGAACCATAGTTGACATAAAAATAGCTAAATATACATATATGTTACATCATTACATGGTAACACCAAACAGCAGGAAATGCATATGGCGAATGGTCAAGCAATCCAAACTTGGAGATATAGTGAATGCACAATTTAAGGTGGACACTTTGTTTCTTTTCACATGTGTTTATTGAACATGTTGTATCACAAATGGAATTGGTTTTTCAAGTTAACACAGGACACCTTTGTATTTATACCTTTATGTACTATATGTTTTTATTAAAAAAAGTATTATAGACTTCATTTATTTTATTATACGTTTTAGGGTTAAGAGCAGCAGTGATTTTGGTTGCTGGTGTTTTACATATTTTATGATTATCACTTAGTTAGAGTTTTATTTATTTATATATATATATATACAGACAGTATATATATATATATATATATATATATATATATATATATATATATATAAAAAATCCTGTCACATGTGAAGCTAGGTAGTAGTACTGAAGAACAGGTTGCTTTTATTTTTACCATCCATGATGCTCATTCTGAGTAATCAGCCATAAAAAGCTAAGAATACTTACTAATCCTGCCATGATGGTCTCCTGTACAGGCA
The DNA here is from genome assembly GCF_042186555.1 of Aquarana catesbeiana. Classification (NCBI taxonomy): domain Eukaryota; kingdom Metazoa; phylum Chordata; class Amphibia; order Anura; family Ranidae; genus Aquarana; species Aquarana catesbeiana. Next base: position 837,038,834 of record NC_133324.1, on the reverse strand, counting down.
CCTCCTGTTATAGGTTACAATTCTCTGTCTTTAATAGATCTCCTGCATTGTTACCCCATATTACACACTCTACCAGTGGAGAGTGGCTGCACAGATGCAAATTGCACAGGCAAGGAACAGGAAGTGCTTATGTGTGGCAGGAAGTGGCTGCATATAGACCACAGGAGATCAGCAATGCTAAGATGCAACAAATGACAAGGAAAGGAGAAAACAAGTATTTATTAAACAAAGCAAAAAAATTTGGCATTGTATGTTACACAATAGTTAATTTGTTCAAAAGCAGTCTCGAGTCTTTGGGTACTTTTAGACTGTTCATAGACACAAAGACATTTGAGAGTGGTTGGATGTACAGCAGTTATCCAACTGCCTTGGAAACACACCTGCTAAGAACTGCAGAGTACTCCGTAAATGAGAAAAGGTTGGCTTTGGAAACCATTAAGTTTACGTTGATGCAGAGGACGACAGCAATAATGAAAAACAAGACAAGTTTTCTAACCTGCAAAATCAATGTTCCCCAAGAGAGCTTGTGACTGTGGAGTGATTGCCTTCAACCATAGAAGGGATGTTACCTAATCAGGCTGAAAACAGTTGGACTGAATGACTGTCATCTCATGTTTACAGCAGTCAATAGTGTTATCCTTGACCTCTATCTCATATGCATGATGGACTTGTGTCAGGGACACCCAATATTTACCTTGTTCGAGTCAGTGCTGGCCAGTCTCAACTTGTATTCTAACCAATATCTTCATTTTTGTCAATATGCTTCAAAATGTGCCCAACTAGGGTGCCAGCAGACATGAATGACCTGCTTATTTCCAAATGATTTATCCTGGCAATCTAGTTAAGATTGTTCTTGTTGTGGTGTTTTTAGTGCTTGAAACAAGTTCAAATGTTGTCCCTCAGCTATTTCTAAAAATAAAATGTACCCAACCTCTACCAAGACCCGTAACATCTAAAGTGGACCTAAAATCAGAATGTGACTTTAGGTCCATCTACCACCCATGCTACCAGCTGTAAGAATAACCTATACAATGACAGATGATTGGCTTTGGATGCAAACACCTGGGCTCCTGGCCACAGATATCCACAGAATACTTGCCATACCATGGCTGATTTGTCCATATGAATGAGGCCTACGTTTGCATCAGCGTCAAGCAATACAACAACACATATTATAATAATACTGTTACAATGTTTTTTTTATTATTTTTTTGTATAATCTCTATTTAGGACAAAATAACATGTCATATCAAACACTTCCAGATAGTCAAAAACTAAAGCCAAAATAGACATGTATCAAAAAATAGGTACATATAAACAAACCAAGAAATAAGGTAAAAGGAAGGGAGAACAATGGTGGTCGTGTTGCTATGCAATAATATAAGGGTCTTCCCTATTGGGGAGTTAGGGACACCTCGGTGATAATGACCTCATTGAACATCAGCTTAGAAATACATAAGGTCACATAGGGAGGCCGCTACTAGCATGGCGGCCAGCACTGAGCCTGCCAAAGCTACTGAAAATTCTAGTAAGGTTACAGGGTCACCCGGCTGGTATTGGGCACTGGGAAAGGAGGGCCAAATTAGCATCCAGCAAACCTCTCCTGGCACACCACCTCTTATCATTAGTGGGGCTGACAAAGTTCTTGTGAACGTAACGCATATGGGGGAGGAGCCACATCCTGATGTCACCCGCTGCCATCCTGAATATCTATACCCTCAGTGTCTGCTCTGTTATGCGCTGTATATTGAAGCCCCTGTGAGTAGCTATTCTTTATAAATAAAATCTTGCAATACCGGTGGGCACTTTTCTCTTACCATACTTACCCCTTGGGATCTTGGTCGGTGGACCCTATCTGGAGGTTATACCCGTATGGGACATGCGTTGACCATCTGTTAGGTCAGTGGTCCACACTTAGAGGTGAGTGAAGTGATTGCTCTGGAGGTGGAGGTTCTTGCATTGAAATTTTATCACGTGGAATCTCTGCCTGCTGGGACTGTTAGTCCACCATCTGTTCTTGTTTTTTGGATTTATATGGACTTTTTATCATATCTGTTATGTTTTTTTGAGCCCTGATATGCGCTGCACTCCTCTGTATACTATTAACACTGTAAGCATGTAACAATAAGCCATGAACCTGTTGTCTACAGATGAATTTTTTTTTCTTAATTTAGCCCTCAATATAGTAAATAAGCAGAAAATATATGCAAAAAAAAAAAAAAAAAACAAACATGATTTTATTTAATTATTTAACAGCAGAAAATATATGCAAAAAAAACCCACATTATTTTCTTTTTATTATTTAACAGACCTTCTCTATGAGAGTGAAGAGGGAGATTTTACTGATAATAGTGTGCACTGGCAGTGTGTGAATGGCTGTGATAAAAAATGGTGATGTGTCAGTGACAATAGCCCTCAGTACACTGTGATTCACTGTGATTGATGATATCACTCAGCAGCACAGAGATCAACTGCCATGCTGCTGCAAACCAAACTTCTTATATTATTATTGGTTATAGAAAAGCCAGGCATGCACTGAGAATGGTTGAAGGTCATGCAAGGCTGACCACCAAAGGTCAGAAACTTAAATTGGTGCTAACTCTGATGCATTCCCCCAAAGGTCTAAAGATATCCACATTGTACAAATCAGTGCAATTCAGATCAGCTCCTTGTTCATAAAAACCAGCCTGGCCATCTATACATGATTAACTATGACAGATTATTTTGTCCTTTTTGGTACTGATTATGGGAAGACCTACACACAGCTACATGTCTGTTTAAATGCTTTTCAAGGATGTAAGCAACAGCTAATATAAACAGACCTTCACCTGTATTCTGAAAGCTTGTTTCATCTGAGCACTGGCCGTATACCAAAGTCCATTACGTCCGACAATGTTAGAATTCCTTTAATTTACTATCTTTTATTTCTTGTTGGGTGGTCAGTCACTGGCTCAGCCACCCAACTAAATGAATACTATTACAAGGCTGAACTTGTAGGATCTAAAGATAGACATTTTTCTTTTTACCTTAGGTGCACACTCCCGTGTTTTGTGCAGGCCGTGTTTGCGCAGGCACTGCAGCCCATTCAAATGAATGGGCTGCTGTGCCTGCATTTCCGCAAAAAAAAGGTGCATGCACCTTTTAAAAAACGCGGCTAGGGAAATCGTAGTCTTTTTGACCATGCGATTTTCCTGTGGTTCCAGCACCCAAAAACACGCTGCGTGCTGACATGCGTGGGGTGGGGGATTCAGAATGAATGGTAGCCCTGCGTGTCTGCTAAGAACAATGCAATTTGGTTGCAGGTGATTGCAGGTGTGGGAAAAGATGCGATTACCGCACCCGAAGCCACACGCAGAGGTGTGAACCAAGCCTTAGGGTAGATTTAGACATGTGTCATGTGCATTGCACGCGGTTGTGGGGCGTTTGTTTTGCTCTTGCATGTGTAGCTTTCAGTGGGCTTGCCACTGGCTGAATGACACGTTGGGTCAACTCTGCTGTGACCGTGAAGCGAAGCATCACTTCCGCGGCATGAAAACATCCCCATCCGCTGCCTAATGCAGCTTTTAGTGGAGTTCCACCCAAAAGTGGAACTTCTGCTTATACACTTTCTCCCCCCTCCAGTGTCACATTTGACACCTTTGCGGTGGGAGGGGGGAATGGACCAATCCCCCGGAAGTTTGGCCCCCCCTTCTCCTTCCCCCACTGCCGGGCCAATTAGAAAGCACAGCGAGCTTCGCGCATGTGTAGTAGGGAACCAGCTTCACTGCCGCGTTCCCTTACCAGGAATGGCGGCGGCAGCACTCAGGAGTTGATCCGAAAATCGGCTGGGGTGATGACATTGCGGGCTCCCTGGACAGGTAAATACCCTAATATTAAAAGTCAGCAGCTGCAGTATTTGCAGCTGCTGACTTTGAATTTTTTTGCCCAGGCTGGACCTCCTCTTTAAGGTGGCAGTTAGCGGGCAGCAAAAATGTGTCTAAAAAAATGCACATTTTTGCCCTCCAACATTTCCAATGTGTTTTTGAATTTAGTGTTTGTAGTAGATAGGGCTAACAGCCATTGTGTTGCCGCTGACTTTTATGGCTATAGAGATGGTAACAGGCACTATTTTTATTATGGGGAAGTTGGGCACATGAGTTTTAGCACATTGCAATGTGTACGTTAAAATGCAACAGTGTGAATGGGCCCCTAAGATGGAATTAAACTCGATTATAGTATTTTTTTTGGGGGGGGGGGCCCAGGAGGTGGCTTGCACCCAGTGCATTCGGACTGTAGTGACTGCTCGCCTGGAGTGGCGTCTTCCTTGTTTGAACCCCCAGGAGGTTACCTAACGTGACAGATATGGGGGAGGGTGTTATAACCCTAATAGATGATCCTACTGCTAATGTGTACACTGCCTATACCATGTGACCGCTGTAACCAATCACAACAGGTCACATGACAGTTGTAAACAATGGATGGCTTCCTTTCAAGCCATCCATTGTGTACAATTGTGTTGCTAGCTGTGGTTGGTCACAGTGATCACATGGTACAGACTGTGCCAATCACAGCCCATCTATGCCATGTGATCAGCTGTGGCCAATCACAGCTTATCACAAAACAAAACAAACTGAATGAATAGATTTCATTCAGTAAAATGCTTGCATATACTGTACAGTAGCAATGAAATTCATTGCTATAAACAAACATAAATAATGTGTAAAAAAAATGCTGATCACGTCCCTTCACACTTCAAAGTGTGTTAAAAAAAATCGTTAAAAAAAAAGAAAAAAAATATAATAAAAAAAAAAATAGATTTTTTTTTTTTTTTATTCGTACTGTCACCAGTCAGTGGTCCTGATCACTGGCACACCAGGTATATGACACTGGCGTCAGTATGTAAAAACAAAAAAAATTAATTTCTTAATTTTCCAAACAATTATGACAAAAAATTACAATTTAAAAAAAACTTGCCATGTCTCTTACTAAATACCTTGGACTGTCTACATTCCAAAAAGAGGTCATTTGGGGGGATATCTGTACTGTCCTGACATTTTTGGGCATCAAGAAATGATCGAGAGTCGTCAGTATATCAGGATTGATCAATTTTTAGAGATATAACATAGTTTGTGGACTCTATAACTTTCCTACAGACTAACTATTATAGTGATTAGTGATTTGGGTTATTAGTGATTTGGGTTATTGTCACCAAACAAATGCAGAAGAATACATTTTGGCCTAAATTTATGAAGAAAGATTATTTATTTGCAAAATTTTTATTAGAAACGAAGAACGTGTTTTTTTTTCAACATTTTCAGGTTTTTTTCTCCTTTATTTAGCAAAGATTAAAAAAAAAAAAAAACTGGTGAATAAATACCACCAAATGAAACCTCTAATTGTGTGGACAAAATAATAAAAATTTTGTATGGGTACAGTTTTGCATGATCGCGCAATTGTCATTCAAAGTATGACCACGCTGAAAGCTTAAAATTGGCCTGGGCAAGAAGGGGGTAAAAGTGCCGGGATTGAAGTGGTTAAGATTGTCACCTAGGTTATAGCTGAGTGAGTATGGTTAATATCACCTGACCTGGTGGATGGGTACAGCCTTGCCTGACCCCTTTGCCGGGTCAAACTGTTGGATCACATTGAAGGGCACCTGTTGCGTTGTTGAATATTAGAGTTTGGGCTGCCTTTCACCGCAATAATGGACTTCCAGGTGTTGGCTCCCTCAGCACAATTTTCCTTAACCATTGCTGGGCTATAATATAGACATAAATCCCAACTGTCCCTGATTTCGAGGGACTGTCCCTGATTTCGAGCAATGTCCCTCTTTCCCTCATTCCTCCTCATTTGTCGCTCATTTTGGTCTGATCTATATAGTTGTATATAAAATGCCCTTTTTAGCTATCAAAATGCGTTTCCCAGTGCTAAACCTTTCATCTGATTTCTAAATTGCTGCATTTGTAAATTCCAAAAGCCAATATAAAGGAATAGTAGTGGTAAAATAAGCACTTTTGGGTTTAACCAATCTTATTTTTTTGTATAATTCTGGCGTGACAAAAGGTGTGTCCTATGCCTGCATACTGTTGCTGATAGGTGTCCCTCATTCCCATCTTGGAAAGTTGGGAGGTATGTCCATTCCTGATGTCCTTATTAACCCGTATACTTCTGATGCTAAAGGTTAATTACTGTATACGATATTGTTACCTTGTTTTTTTTTTCTTTTCTTACTTGAAAACCTTTAAAAACAAAATGAAACTGCTGAAACAGGATCCGTCCTTTTTTACCTACCCAAAGGCTACCGAAAGACCTTTAGAAAATGTGTAGGAGTGTGTTTAGAGGTCTGCAAAGTGTCACTGAGTATTGATGAATGCTATTCAAGATAGATCACTAGTCTCTATAGTGATATATGTATGTAAAACACTGTGTCTAACACAGTCTAATGGAGACGGGAGTAGCAGCTGAAACCAAACATACTCAATACCTTATAAATATTAGACAAGATGTCATATATCATTTCCATAATTTGCTTTTCAAATAATTGGTTAAAGAGGAAATAAAGTCTTCCTCTTTAGTTGTACCTACAGGAAAGCCTATAATAAGGCTTACCCATAGGTACTGTAAATATCTCCTAAACTTGCATGGGTTAGGAGATATTTACTATATACACTGCTGCAGATGTCATCGGCGCATGCGCACTGAAGGAACTGCCCGATGGTGCCGCTTCTTCAGGACCCGTGTAGTGACGTCTTCTTGGCTCCGGCCAATCACAGCGCCGGAGCCTGTGAACCCAGCAGTAACTCCGGGAAAGATGTCGGCCGTGGGAGCGGAGTGCGGGCGGCACTGCAGGGCATCGTTCTAAGGTAAGTATTTCATAATGAGCTAGTATGCGATGCATACTAGCTCATTATGTCTTTATCTTGCAGGGTTTTTTATTTTCTTATTTTTCAGAGGTTTACAACCTCTTTAACTGAAGTGAATCTTCAATCTATTGCATGAAGACTTTCAACTTCTTTGGTAAATCAGCCCCAATGTTTGTCAGCCTTGTTTAGGGAATATTAGGTATAAGTACTGTATGCAAACCAGTATTCCTTGTCTTCTACTCAGACATGTTAAGAAAGGCTTATGTACTGCCTGCAAACTAACGCATATCAGTGAACCTTGAGTGTGCACCTGCTGCACTAATATGTTTCTCACTCCAACGTACTCTGTGCACTTATTTAAAAATTGTTCCAGTATTAATGGGTAAATGAAAGGGTTTTTAAAGTGGAACTTTACACAAAATAACAACTTGATAAACACAATGGGGGTTATTTACTGAAGGCAAATCCACTTTGCACTACATGTGCCCTGCAAGTACACTTGGAAGTGCAGTCACTGTAAATCTGAGGGGGACATGCAAGGAAAATAAAAAAACAGCATTTTAGTTTGCACATGATTGGATGATAAAATCAGCAGAGCTTCCCCTCATTTCAGATCTACCCCTCAGATTTACATGACTGCACTTCCAAGTGCGCTTGCAGAGTACTTATAGTGCAAAGTGGATTTGCCTTTCGTAAATAACCCCCAATGTTCTTTAGCAAGGAACACACATTCCACATTAATATTTATACTACCAAAATTATTGTGTGCTGTAAATTGTCTACAGCATTGTTCCTGGTTCTTCTTACAAGAGGCTGCCATTTTGCTGAAGCCCAGAGCCCCTGAGCAACAGTAAATCTTTATGCTGTCAGCAGATCAGCCTCTACAAATTTGGCACAGTATCAAAAAATAATGAGCATGTGCAGAGCAGGGTGAGACAGTGTATTATTGGATTTTAAACAGTATAGGTACTTATTTTTTAAGTTTTACATAGCTACACATACAAAAGGGGACAGCCTAAAGTGATCTAGTAGGACCTAATTTTTTAAACACAAGGCCAAATTTACAGATTTCCCTAAGCAACACGGGAGAAGTCAAAGATCACCGGGCACAGTGTCTCTTCCTCACACCTGATTTAAACCTCTAATTGCCATACTACTGTGTCACAATCGCGTTCAGTGCACGGCAATCATGGGTTTAAATCAGGTGGTGAGGAGGCAACATATCGCCTCCTCACCACCTGTCAACACACACTCAGATCGCTTTTCAGAGAAGCAGCAGTGCTGCTACACTTGTGAATGAGCCCTTAGTTGCATTTGGCAGCAGCACCCTTAGGGCTTTATCACACGTAAAGTTGGGGAGTGGTAAAACAGCAGGATATAGTAGAAGTCTATGTCTAAGTGCAAGTACACTGCACTGTACCCGTGGTGTAGGTAAACCACAGTGTATCAGTGTGAAAACAGCCGTATACTAATATGCCCAGTGTATTGCTTCACACTGATCTGAAGATCTTTTTTCCTGCTGCTGGGACCATTCTGGAGACCGCTAGCCGGGATAAGAGGTGGAGTGCAGTTGGTATCACTCGGGACAGGAGCCAGTACTACAGAGGAGTCATCAGCTTATGTGGCTCTTACACCCTACTACAGCTCCAACTTTACAAGTAGTCCCTCTGCATTGCACTCTGTTTGATGCTCTGGGATGGAGAGTCAGCAAGCCCGGACTGCGATCTACCAGTCACCTGTCTGCGATCTACTGGTTGCTGACCCCCCGTATAGACCCTTAGATCCCCTTGCAGGTTCTCCATCATGATTATACTCCTCTAAATATCTTTGAAGGTCATGTTTATTAGGTAAAAATGTTATTTAAAATGAAAATGTCTTAAAGAGGTTGTAAACCTCCAAAAAAAATCCCCCCAAAAAAAACAAAGACAAAGGCTTAATGAGCATACTAGCATATTATGAAAAACTTACCTTAGAACGAAGCCCTGGATCGGCACTGGAGTTACTTCCAGGTTAGCGGGCTCCGGCGCTGTGATTGGCCCGAGCCGCAATTACACCACTCCCGGGCATGCGACGGGTGCCGCCAATCACGGCACGAGCCCTAAAGAAACGGCACTTTCAGTGCGCATGCGCTGATTAGGCAGCAGTGTATATAGTAAATATCTCCTAAGTGGTGCAAGTTTAGGAGATATTTACAGTACCTATAGCTAAACCTTATTATAGGCTTACCTGTAGGTACACTTAAAGAGGAAGACTTTACTTCCTCATTAAGGGACTTGTTTGATCCTGCTGGTAACTTTTGTGGGCCTCCATTGCAGGTGCATCAGCAACTATTAAGAATCATTTTTCAAGCTTCTATACATTTATTTTATGGGACTTACAGGATATGCTAGAGCCCCACTTCAGTGAGCTAGTGTGGTCTCTAAGCACTGAGTGGTACCTGCCTACCATATGAGGATACTATATAACCATACAAGGCTATCATTCAACTAAAGGAAGATTCGTTTGAGGTTTAATGATCATTTCCATGATAATCTGGCATTATGCATTAAAGAAGTTGTAAAGGTAATTTTTTAAAATTAAAATAACAATTATGTTATATTTACTTGCTCTGCGCAATGGTATTGCACAGAGCAGCCCCGATCCCCCTCTTCTGGGGTCCCCCACCGGCACTCTCGGCTCTTCCTCTTCTGTGTATGCCTCCATAGCAAGTCATTTGCTATGGGGGCACACCTGCAGACTTGCTCCTGAACTGGGCTGCATGCATCCATAGACACACACAGCACAGCTCTGCCCTATCTCCTCCTGACAGGATTTAATTGACAGCAGCAGAAGCCATTGGTTCCCACTCCTGCCACTTTGTCCTCTTAGGAGAGGAACACAGACCAGTGCCATTGCAGGTGGGCTCAGCACTGGATTGAGATAGGACTCAGGTAAGTACATAAGGAGGTGGGGGGGGGGGGGGTGATACAAGTACTGGGACATTTTTAACTTTAATGCGGGGGATGCATGAAGGTAAAAAATGTCTTGGGTTTATAACCACTTTAGTGCCACATTACATACCAGATTTAGGCTAGGTTCACACTGATGCGGTGAAGAGTTATGTAGTGTGATTTGAAGAATTATAGCCACTGGGATTTCATGCGAGTTCAACTGTGATCCCAATGTGTTTGTAATGCGATTTGGATGGAGCTGCATTTTTTTATTAATGGCCTGGTTTCTCTCTCTCTCTCTCACTTAAACAGAGCACTGAGTACTAGAAAATGCACTGGGCTATGGAAAAAAAATATGGAAAAAAAGAAAATGCACTGGAATCACACTGTAATTGAACACCTATGCATTTTCAGTGCGGTTTCTATTCAACTACATGGAGTTTAGAATCACACTTGCATTGCATCAAACACGCACAGGACCCTTTTTGAAATCGCATCGTGTTAGGACTGCATATGTGTGAACAGCCTTCAAAGAAAAACATGCTATTTCACTTGTCATGAGAGTCAATGCATTCTGGAACGCATCCAAAATCACATTAGTGTGAACCAGTCTGCACCAAATCCACCACAAGGATGGAATTAAAAATAGTAAAATCTATATAAAGTTCATGTGAAACTATCCTTAGTATATTCCTATAATTTAGCGTGTAGGAATGATCCTTAATGTTTGGTTCAGGATTAAAAGTTTTTAAAAGTTTATCTTTTTAAGAAATGTATTCTCACCAGACCCAGCCTACAACCATCCAGTCCCTCCAGTGCTTGACCACAGAGATAAGATCCAGCATTTTGTTTGTTCTGTTCCAACAGGCATGCTTTGTTGCTTTCAGCCAGTGCACCTTCCAGGCTTACAGCTGTTAGCTGTCAAAATCCTTCTCTGCCTTTGTGTGTCTGCCTGGTTGTCTGTGAAGAATTGGTTGTGCAGCCATGGCTGTGCCTCCCAGTCATATGTAATAGGAATATTACTGGGAGGAAGGACGCTTTGCCCAATAGGACTGAGAAGAAGACATTCTCAAGATTCCGTGAATCACAAAGCCTAGAACATCAGTAGGAATTATTTTTTTTTAAACTGGGTTATACGTTATAGGATTTGGCTGCATTTTAAAACAAAATGTTTTGGTACTCAAGTAAAATTTCACGAATAGATGAGGATCAAAAGAAAAATTGTACATTACTGCATACAACAGCAGACAACAAAAGAAAATTCCCATTCTGTTTGTTGGTATCTGGACACATATGCTGTTTTTAGACCTCTATACAAAAAAAGTGATCAGCGGTAAAACAGTTGTAAATGTGACATTAAGGCTATGTTTCCACTAGTGCGACTTTTCATGCGACTTGGGACTGAAAAGTCGCATGACAAATTGTATCCCATGATTTCCAATGAGTACCATTCATATCTGTGCGACTTCAAGTCGCAGCGACTTCAAAGTAGTCCCTGCACTACTTTGGTCCCAGTTTGATGCGACTTGAGGTCCATAGATACAGGCATTGCTTCAAATCGCGGTAAAAAGTCGCGGTAAAATCGCGGTAAAAATCGCGGCAAAATCGCGCGACTTTGGGGACACAATAGTGGAAACATAGCCTTAAGGATCGCTTTATAAAGAATTTGCATAGCCATTTACCAAGTGAGAGAACCTATATATTTATTCTGTGCAAATAGGGCAACATATGAATGTAACTAGGCTTTATCCTGTGTGTTTGAATGTAAATCTTTGATTTTAAACAAAAAAATGGGGCGGCACAGTAGTGTAGTGGTAGCACTCTCGCCTAGCAGTAAGAAGGGTCGCTGGTTCGAATCCCAACCGCGACACTACCTGCCTGGAGTTTGCATGTTTTCCCTGTGCCTGCGTGGGTTTCCTCCGGGTACTCCGGTTTCCTCCCACACTCCAAAGACATGCTGGTAGGTTAATTGGATCCTGTCTAAATTGTCCCTAGTATGTATGAATGTGAGTTAGGGACCTTAGATTGTAAGCTCCTTGAGGGTAGGGACTGATGTGAATGTACAATGTATATGTAAAAGCGCTGCGTAAATTGACGGCGCTATATAAGTACCTGAAATAAATAAATAAAATAAAAAAAATACTGTATCATTTGGCCATTAGATGGAGCTAATCATTATAGGACATTCCTATGATACTTGGCTATATCTAGCGGTCAAATATACTGTAGTATGTTCTGTTTAAAATCAATGATTTACATTCGAATAGCACAGGATAAAGCCTATTTAAACTAGTTATTTTGCCCCATTTGCACATAATGAATGTATACACACTTTCACTGGGTGCATGGCTATGCAAATTCTTTATAAATCAACCTCTTTCAAAGCATCATTCTTGGCACACTCTTACGTTCTGTATGATGCGTGATAAGCAAGTATTTATCTGTGGTTTTAGATTAACCACCAAACTCATTTACCCATTCATAGTGGGGAAAATGTCAGCTGGAATGGGAATTTCACAAGATGAGATCTTAACGCTTGTATTGATTTGGTATGCTTGCTTGGTATTAAGCAAACATTTGGCTTTGATAAAGACAAAGCATTAAACAGTAGCCAGCGGTGCTAAATGAGACAAAATTGTACAGAACATTTATTGTGTTTCCTTATTTCAAAAATCCATTGGTTATCTTGAATACTATGATATATATATATATATATGTGTATATATATATATATATATATATATATATATATATATATATATATATATATATATATATATATATATATATATATATACATAAATACACTTATCCATAAAAGGTTGAAAAATAGTATGATTTACAGAATGTGTAAAAATAAATAAGTAAATAAATTATATATATATATTTTCACTACATGTCAAAAAGTATTGGGATGCCTGCCTTTACCCGCACATGAACTTTAATGGCATCCCAGTCTTAGTCCGTATGATTCAATATTGAGTTGGCCCACCCTTTGCAGCTATAACAGCTTCAACTCTTCTGGGAAGGCTGTTCACAAGGTTTAGGAGTGTGTCTATGGGAATATTTGACCATTCTTCCAGAAGCACATTTGTGAGGTCAGGCACTGATGTTGGACGGGAAGGCCTGGCTCGCAGTCTCTGCTCTAAATGAACCCAAAGGTGTTCTATCAGGTTGAGGTCAGGATTCTGTGCAGGCCAGACAAGTTCCTCCACCCCAAACTCTCTCATCCATGTCTTTATGGACCTTGCTTTGTGCACTGGTGCACACAGTCATGTTGGCACAGGAAGGGGCCATCTCCAAATGGTTCCCACAAAATTGGGAGCATGAAATTGTCCAAAATGTCTTGACGCCTTAGAAGTTCCCTTTACTGGAACCAACCCCTGAAAAACAAGCGCACACCATAATCCCCTTCCACCAAATGATTTGGACCAGTGCACCAAGGTTTTGGAAGAATGGTCAAACATTCCCATAGACACACTCCTAAACATTGTGAACAGCCTTCTCAAAAGAGTTGAAGCTGTTATAGCTGTAAAGCGTGGGCAACTCAATATTGAACTTTATGGACTAAGACTGGGATGCCAGTAAAGTTCATGTGTGTAAAGTTATTTAGTTTAGTTAAATTCAGTTGATTCATTCAATTCGTATTCAAAAATCGTATTCGGAATTTGTTTTACGTCTTCTGACAGACGCGAGTAGAGGAGAGCCGACCGGCGGCTCTCCTGACAGGGGGGTCTGCGCTGATTGATTATCAGCAAAGCCCCCCCAGGATGCCCACCCAGCACCACCAGGGATGCCACCAGGACCCCCAGGGATGCCCGCCAGGTATGCCCACCAGGTATGCCACCCATGGCCACCAGCAGTGCCCATCAGCAGTGCCTCCATATCAGTGATGCCCATCAGTGCCATCTATCAGTGTCCATCAGTGCCACCCATCAGTGTCCATCAGTGCCACCTATCAGTGCATATCAGTGCTGCCTATCAGTGCCCATCAGTGCCACCCATAAGTACCAATCAGTGCAGCCTTTCAGTGCCCATCAGTGCCACCTGTGAGTGCCCATCTGTGCCGCCTATGAGTGCCCATCAGTGCTACATATCAGTGCCACCTATGAGTGCCCATCAATGCCGCCTATCAGTGCTGCATATCAGTGTCCATCATCAGTGCCACCTCATCAGTGCCCATCAGTGCAGCCTCATTAGTGCCCATCAGGGAAGGAGAAAACTAACTTATTTATAAAATTTTATAACAGAAACGAAGAAAAACTTTTTTTTTCTAAATTTTCAGTCTTTTTTTTATTTCTTTAGCAAAAAATAAAAACCCAGAGCTGATCAAATACCACCAAAAGAAATCTCTATTTGTGGGAACAAAATGATAAAAATTTTGTTTGGGTACAGTGAAACATGACCGCGCAATTGTCATTTAAAAAGCGACAGCGCTGAAAGCTGAAAATTGGCCTGGGCAAGAAGGGGGGAAAGTGCCCAGTATTGAAGTGGTTCAATCACCTCTGGCTTAACAAAAACAGCATTATTTTGAAATGGTATTCTAATAACACACATCAGAAATATGTTTACAGTTCAAATTCGACAGGGATGTCAAATTCTATTCAAATTTAAATTAGAATTTCGGAAATTCAGATGAATTTCATTTCATCATTAAGAGCATTCGGTAAACTTCGTCTATATTGTAATTCGGGTATTCAGATACAGTGGGGACAGAAAGTATTCAGACCCCCTTAAATTTTTCACTCTTTGTTATATTGCAGCCATTTGCTAAAATCATTTAAGTTCATTTTTTTCCTCATTAATGTACACACAGCACTCCATATTGACAGAAAAACACAGAATTGTTGACATTTTTGCAGATTTATTAAAAAAGAAAAACTGAAATATCACATGGTCCTAAGTATTCAGACCCTTTGCTGTGACACTCATATATTTAACTTAGGTACTGTCCATTTCTTCTGATCATCCTTGAGATGGTTCTACACCTTCATTTGAGTCCAGCTGTGTTTGATTATACTGATTGGACTTGATTAGGAAATCCACACACCTGTCTATATAAGACCTTACAGCTCACAGTGCATGTCAGAGCAAATGAGAATCATGAGGTCAAAGGAACTGCCTGAAGAGCTCAGAGACAGAATTGTGGCAAGGCGCAGATCTGGCCAAGGTTACAAAAACTCTCTGCTGCACTTAAGGTTCCTAAGAGCACAGTGGCCTCCATAATCCTTAAATGGAAGACGTTTGGGATGACCAGAACCCTTCCTAGAGCGGGCCCTCCGGCCAAACTGAGCTACCGGGGGAGAAGAGCCTTGGTGAGAGAGGTAAAGAAGAACCCAAAGATCACTGTGGCTGAGCTCCAGAGATGCAGTCGGGAGATGGGAGAAAGTTGTAGAAAGTCAACCATCACTGCAGCCCTCCACTAGTTGGGGCTTTATGGCAGGGTGGCCCGACGGAAGCCTCTCCTCAGTGCTAGAAACATGAAAGCCTGCATGGAGTTTGCTAAAAAAACACCTGAAGGACTCCAAGATGGTGAGAAATAAGATTCTTTGGTCTGATGAGACCAAGATAGAACTTTTTGGCCTTAATTCTAAGCGGTATGTGTGGAGAAAACCAGCTGCAGGGACAGGACAACTGGTTGCAATCGATGAATGCGGCCAAGTGCAGGGATATCCTGGACGAAAACCTTCTCCATAGTTCTCAGGACCTCAGACTGGGCCGAAGGTTTACCTTCCAACAAGACAATGACCCTAAGTACACAGCTAAAATAATGAAGGAGTGGCTTCACAGCAACTCCGTGACTGTTCTTGAATGGCCCAGCCAGAGCCCTGCCTTAAATCCAATTGAGCTTCTCTGGAGAGACCTAAAAATGGCTGTCCACCAATGTTTACCATCCAACCTGACAGAACTTGAGAGGATCTGCAAGGAGGAATGGCAGAGGATCCCCAAATCCAGGTGTGAAAAACTTGTTGCACCTTTCCCAAAAAGACTCATGGCTATATTAGATCAAAAGGGTGCTTCTACTAAATTCTGAGCAAAGGGTCTGAATACTTAGGACCATGTGATATTTCAGTTTTTCTTTTTTAATAAATCTGCAAAAATGTCAACAATTCTGTGTTTTTCTGTCAATATGGGGTGCTGTGTGTACATTAATGAGGAAAAAAAATGAACTTAAATGATTTTAGCAAATGGCTGCAATATAACAATGAGTGAAAAATTTAAGGGGGTCTGAATACTTTCTGTCCCCACTGTATATCTGAATCTCAGAATAATGAAAAATTAGTCTGAATATTTATTCAGAACAAAATGAACCACAGATCTAGTTGCAGCACCCATTCCTGCCTGAACACAGTAGCCCTGTCAAACAGTAGCTGCATTTGATAGGAGGCACTGTTCCACCTGGTTCAGACAATTTTTAAATGACCTTTGACTAGCTGGGTAGTACTTGCAGGCCACCCGTGGCTCAAATTTTGGCCAGTGTACCTGCAAAGGAAAGAGTCCATAACTGGTTGAGTCCATCTTGGCATTATCCAGCATCTGGTGTTGTTTAGGGTGCATTGCAGGTTCAAGCAATCCCCCTACATGTGGAAGGTTTCTACAGGCAGGTAAGGCTCTCTCTGACAGCTGCAGCAGCTCTGTGAAGTTTTGGAGCTGGACATTACATATGCTGGGGCTTGTCTGTGTCTCTTCCCATGCAGCCTGCGCCCACCTGGGCAGAGCCCTCCCCTCACTTATTCTCACTAACCAGCATTTCAACCTGCTTACAGGGTACTCAATTCCCAGATGGGAAGATCTCAATACAGGAGTCCCTGCAAAATACAAGAAGCCAGTGTACAATTCAAGCCTCTAATGCCCCTCTCCCTAAATTAAACAGTTTTGGGTAGAATAACCCTCTCAATAGATCTCAACTATACTGTATACATTGCATAATGACAAAACAATTTAAAATAGTCTCTTAATTAAAGCTTGTACTGCATGTTATATTTGCTCAGCAGTACTAAGATGTATTTAATTAATCTGCTTCCTTTCCCCAGACCATTTAATTTGGCACTTTTTGCTGCACTTTTTCTTCTATGGATCACAAGAGTGCAGTTCGTTCTCCTGTTTTCAACCGGTCCAGGTTGGGGAAAGATCCCGACTTTACAGTTGGGATCCACCCATATGCTGGTACTGGCAGCTGGTTCAGCCTTTCAACTGCACCACTGGGAGACTGAGCCAGCCACTCCTGTCTCTCCCCAGCCCAGCGCGCCAGTGAGTGCTGGAGGGACAGAACAGGGAGCCTGTGACTGACAGTCACTGCTCACTGCTCAGAGTGGAGGGGAGAACTGAGCAATCAGCAGTGTTTGATAGCTCAGTTCTCAGTGCACAGGGGCCTCGGTGGACAGATGCAGGATCTGATCGATGCTGCATAAATCAGAGTGAGTATCAGATTTATTTTTTGATACCCCTTACTTCTCTTTTAAAGAAACAGACTTTTTTTTTACTGTGTATATAGATTTGCTACTGTCATGGTGTAATTTTCCAAAGTTATAATATGTTTTTTTACATAGCCTAATTGGGTCATAATCAGTAAGCTGTTAGTCACAGTGTGCATTATGCATGTCCCATGGGATTCACCATGCTGTATACTATTGCTAGAAAAAAGAAAAAAACACCGCGCTCAAAGGAGTGATAATAAGCTGCAGCTCAAATGTGCGATGTCCACATTAATACAGAAAAAAGAAAAAAAGGAACTGCGCTGCACCCTAAAACCATATAAATAAACATATGTGTACAAACTAAAAATGGTGAAATACTTTGGCTAATTGAAATAGTACCTGGCTGTTATCACATGTAAATACACCAATACTATAAGCTATAAGTGAACCAAAAACCAGAAAAAAACATGAAAGTTGGAAAGTGAAAAACACCAAGTCCATAAATGAATGGACAGATAGTCCACTAGGTAGTGAGAAGAAGCCTTTGATCGCTGTTCATAAGGATCGGTGTACAAAAGGGGGAAATAGGAAACCACCCAACACAGTGATCCTCCACCACCTGAAGTGCATGCTTACCAGATGATAAGCTTAAATAAGCTTGATCGAATGAGCTGGAAACCAGATTTACTCTACATCAGGATGTAGAGTAAAGACAGGAAGTTCCAGAGGAGAGGTACTTGTATAGCATTGTCAATTTACAAATTGACTACAAGAATGTCGAAAAGCGCTGATCTATATCACTGGCAAGGGTACCTAGGAATGTTTTGATGCTGGTCGGATATCCAGGTCCTCACTTCACCCAGTCCATCTGCTGCCTGGTACACACACAGAGTGGCGCTTCAGATCCCGGTCCATCTGGTTTCCAGCTCATTCGATCAAGCTTATTTAAGCTTATCATCTGGTAAGCATGCACTTCAGGTGGTGGAGGATCACTATGTTGGGTGGTTTCCTATTTCCCCCTTTTGTACACCAATCCTTATGAACAGCGATCAAAGGCTTCTTCTTACTACCTAGTGGACTATCTGTCCATTCATTTATGGACTTAATGTTTTTCACTTTCCTACTTTCATGTTTTTTTCTGGTTTTTTGTTCACTTATAGCTTATAGTATTGGTGTATTTACATGTGATAACAGCCAGGTACTATTTCAATTAGCGAAAGTATTTCACCATTTTTAGTTTGTACACATATGTTTATTTATATGGTTTTAGGGTACAGCGCAGTTCCTTTTTTTCTTTTTTCTGTATACTATTGCTGCCCTCTTCATACAGAAAGTGATTATGTATCTATCAGTGCTAATCTCTACACTGTATAGTCTAATTTATGCGAGCAGCACATATCTCTATGCAGGTGCAGTTTTATAAAGTAAAAAATAAAGAAAGCAGTACTAGAGTCATTGGTTCAAATTCCAGACACAGCACTAACAGCACAGAGTTTGCATGTTCTCCCTTTGCCTGTGAAGTTTTCCTCCACGCACTCTGGTTTCCTCCCACAGTTCAAATACATGCTGGTAGATTTATTGGCTCCTGTCTAAATTGGCCCTAGTATGTGTATGTATGAATGTGAGTTAGGGACCTTAGATTGTAAGCTCACTAAGGGCAGGGACTGATGTGAATGTACAATATATATGTAAAGAGCTGCGTAAATTGTCGACGCTATATAATTGCCTTTAATAAATAAATAAATAAATAAATAAAGGTTGCAAATTGTATTAACAACTGCAGGCTTTTACCTGTGGTGTATATGAAAGCGGTTTTGTGTATTTTTGTTTTGTAGATAAAGCAGCCAATATAAGCATTGAATATGTAGCATGGTCAAAGACTGATATAAAAACATATCAATAGATCTAATTACTGGTCTAAACACATGTAAGCTGATGCAAGGATAAGCACAAAATCTTTTATGTTAGACATGATATATAACAGCATTTATTTGACCACAGTAAGCTTCCAAATATAAGATGCTTTGGCCAAAAAACATTATTACAGACATACGCATATGTCACTTCAGTCATACCTCCCAACATTTTGAGATGGGAATGAGGGACACCTACTAGCAAATGTATGTAGGCATAGGACACGCCTCCTGCGCCACACACCCTTAAAGTAGAATTAACCCCAAAAAAGTTCAATTAAGTTAAAATGAAATCCACAAGGGCTTTTTTTTTTACCAATACTATTCCTTTATATTAGCTTTTAAAATTTACAAATGCAAAAAATTAGAATTTGAATGAAAGGTTTAGCACTGGGAAACACATTTTGAAAGATAAAAAGTGCATTTTATATACAATTATATAGATCAGACCAAAATGAGAGACAAATGAGGGGGAAAGAGGGACAAATCAGGGACAGTCCCTCAAAATCAGGGATAGTTGGGAGCTATGCTTCAGTTCCACTTTAATTCAATGTGCAAAAAAAAAACATTTGTGGAGGATGCACATCACACATGGTGGGAGCATAACACTGTGTCCATCCTATAGATCCCTGATGCAAAACCTGTGGCCTAGGGGGTGCATGGGGTCCTTTGACACTTACTGTGTGGCCTTTGGGGCCACTGCTGATAGTAGTTGTGTTTTCCTTTCCTAAGTGTTTACTAGGGCCAGTGAAGGAAAACATTCTTTAGACTGGTTTCTAGTATTTAAATGGTTTGGTTGCTTTACGCTGCCTTACTTTTTATGTGCCAGCAATCCCTTTTTATATTTTATGGTTTTCCTTGTGATCTTCATTGATCAATATTTCTCTCTCAGCTGAGTAATTTTTAGGGGGGCTCAGATGTGTCAGCATTGATCTGTAAAAGAGCTGTAATAATAGAGAGCTCTAATGGTCTCCAACAACTCCAACAACAAAGTATATTATGGGGTGTTTGCAATTTGGCATCTTCACCCTGGGCACTGGATATCCATATCACAGCACTGATCTCAGGTCTCTAAGGATTTAAAATAAAACAATATATATAATATATCATCTGTTTGTGTATTTATTAGAATTAGGTTAACAGTGTAAATGTCCATTTCTCACTTTCATCCTGTTTTTTGTTTTTTTTGTTTTGCAGGCTCATGCTATGGTTTGGCATACTTATAATACCAACTTCCGCCCTAAGCACAGGGGGTACTTGTCTGTGACTCTAGGATCTCACTGGTTGGAACCAGAAAATAAAAACATTGATGCTTCATCTATTGATATGTGTCAAGAGTCCATGGAAGCTGTACTTGGAAGCTTTGCCAAACCTATTCACGGTGATGGCGATTACCCCGACAGTCTGAAGACAAAGTATAGCTCTGTTTTGCCCAAGTTTTCTTCCCTTGAGAAAGCTTACATTCAAGGCACAGCAGACTTCTTTGCGTTCTCTTTTGGACCAAATAACTTTAAGCGCTCAACTGATGACAACAAGTCACTTAGAGTTTCCCTTTATCTGAGAGGGGTATTGAACTGGATTGAACTTGAGTATAATAGCCCCAGGATCTTGATCATGGAAAATGGCTGGTTCTCAAACAGCAATATCAGAACTGAAGACACTACTACGCTATACATCATGAAGAAGTTTATAGTCGATGTCTTACAAGGTAGTTAAATATATACTTGCATGCAGAAAAAGTACAGTCACTTTATAAATTAGTTAAACCCCTTGTATTTATAAATAGATGGTATTTTTTCAGCATTTATGTCTTTATCCAGGGGGATAAAGGGTTCCAGCAGCTAGGGGATATTATATGTGTTTTAGTTATACACCTGAGCGCTAGATTACATACTGTATTTATTGGCGTATAACACTCACTTTTTCACCCTGAAAATCGGGTGCAAATAACGTGTGCGTGTTATACGTCGATACTTCAATTTTATGTGCCTCGGAGGGGACAGGGAGAGGGGCCGGACGAGCGCCGTCAGATTATCAGATTACATACAGTGCGAATCTCCTGTTTACTTGGCGGCCTCTGTAATAGGAAGTCCTGTCTCCTGGGCCGCCGCTGGACCACTGTTCTGTCTATCATAGGAGATTCTCATTGTATGTAATCTGTCGGCTCTTGTCCCTTTTAGGCTGCAGATGGGCATCGATCAAGCTGAACTGATGGCAATGTTGAGGCTGCTGCATTGATGGCAATGGTGAGGCTGCTGCATTGATGGCAATGGTGAGGCTACATTGATGTGGACTGATGAGGCTGCGTTGATGGCACTTGTGAGGCTGCAGATGGGCATTGATCAGGCTGCATTGATGGCAATGGTGAGGCTGCAGATGGGCACTGACCCTTGTTCTGCTTTAAAGTTCCTTATTTAAAATTTAAGTTTTTTTCCTGAAATTCCCCTCTTAAAAATGAATGTGCATGTTATACGCCGATAAATACGGTATATTTTATGTAGGTAAACATATATTTAGGTCCCCTATGTGAAAATATATAATATCTGGCTCAGAGGTCTGAAATACAATGAGACAAAAAACTCCCTTTCCACTATATGAAAATACTATAGCACCAGATGTATACCAAAAATATGCAGGACATTGATGCAGAACTTGTACTACCCTGGCACTCAGTGGTCAAGCCTACCTCCTTCTATGCTCTGCATGGCCATCTTCAAAGACATAGTGTAAAGCCACCACCTGTGCTCTATTCAGTTTACTGTATGGAATTGAATAGATGCACTAGTTGGTTTTACTGGGTCTTATGGAGAGAACTGCAGTCAGTGTACATGAAAGCATTAAAATTTCAGTACAACTGTAAAACAATCTGCCATAATCTGTTTTTGATCTAAAGCTGCTTGATATAGTTAGTCATTGCCTGAAAATATCCACTCTGATGTCCAGCATAAGTCTCCATGTACACTGACAGTTGTTCAACTTGTCTGCTCCAGTCAAGCTTCATACAGCTGGTGAATAAGATAGCTGTGCCTGAATAGGAGGAAGGGCCAGTGCAAGAAACCCTGTGCACACGAGCAAAGGCGCACCCCCCCACACACACACACACACACAATGCAACCACCCCCACACTCCACTGATGCAGTGAAGGATGCAATGTTGCACCCAAAATCCCAACCAACTTCCCGCAAACATCACGTACAATGAGGATGCGGGTCCACCCATCCCCCAAATCCCCCCATTGACCACAGATGCCCCAACACCTCCCACGCTGCACCCACAATGTGATGGCGCACAGAATGAAAGACTCCACACAGCACCAAAAACCCAAGCCATGCCGAACTACCACCAAACACCAGTGTGCAATGAGGGGGCGAGGCCACGCACTCCCTGCATCCCCCCACCGGCCAGTGGCAGCTGACAGACGAGGAAAACCAAAACCTCAATGCTGCTCCCCGTGGGAGAGGGTGCACAGTGGCAGAAAACAGAAGACAGGTATTTTAAAAATCCGAATCTGAGAAGTCTGATATTTCCACCCCCCTATCCTGGTGTCTTAAGGCAGCTGTCTAGGCAGCCTTATACTGGCGCTAGGAGACTGGTATAGTGTAAAGTCATGGGACTTAAGCCATTGACAGTCACATCATTCTAAAGCTACCTTATTCAAGATGTTTGCCTAACATTGCATACAGTATATTATTTTCTGAAAATATTATGGTGCATCTTTGACATACTTCCTCTTTTACTTTTTTTTTAAAGCTATTAAACACGATGGCATACAGATCTTTGGTTATACCGCATGGTCTCTGATGGATAGTTTTGAATGGCAAGAAGGCTATAAAATTAGGCGTGGATTGTTTTATGTAGACTTCAACAACAAGGACAGAGCACTTACCCCCAAATCCTCTGCATTGTATTACAAGCAAGTCATCAGTCAGAATGGATTCCCTTCTGCTACTCTTGATTCACCAATCAAAGGACAGTTTCCATGTGACTACTCCTGGGGAATAACAGATTCTATACTGAAGGTATGTTTCACTACTCTGTACCCATGTGCGTTTCATGATATGTCCAATAAACATTATCCACTTCAATATCTACACTTCTAAGATCACTTTTCATTCATGGAAGCTATAGTACAGCATCAGTGGATGGAGAAGGTGACCTGAAAGGGCGGGCATAGTCAGGATTCCTGATGAGTGTCTGTCACAAGTCCAGAGCTGGTAATAATCCCCACTGCACTGAAAGATTACGGCTGCAGGGTATGGGAGGGGGCAACTTTGGAATTCAACTATTACAGCTGGCACCGGCAGAAGGGACCCTTTGGATTAAATGTAAATCATGTCCCTTGTAATGATTTTTAAAAACATTTTTTCCTAAACTTAGGCTTTAATTTGGGTAGAATCAGGAAGGGTTAGAATTGCTGTCAGTTTTGTTTTTTGCTGTTTACTTTTGTTCTGTGCTATCACTTTTTTATAATTTGGGAGAGAATTAGAATGGGGAGAAAGGCAGTTATAAAAACCTCACAGTTGTTCTTGGGTGAGCCTGTATGTTTAAACTATTATCTTTATCTATTTATTTAAAGCAATAGTCTGGCCTTAAGTGTTATTCCTTCTGGGCAGAGTAGGTAAGGCTTAAACTGGCCATACATGGATCATATTTATTTACTTATTTATTGATTTTTGTCTGTTCCTAAAATTCTCTCCTTGGCTGGCCCTGTCTGTCTGTCATCTTTAAGCCAAAAATGCATTTAATTGGAGATGGGCTTTATGAAAAGTAATTGAGCAGTTGAATTATGCTTGCAAGCTCCACCACCCTCAAATGTCTATGGTTAGCTCATCTTAAAAGAACACTGATTGACCTTTCCTAGAAGCATCAGACCATCAAAGCTTACACATCTCTGTAAATCCAGTAAATGATGAACACCTAAAAAAATATACTATACTGAAAGTTTGTCAATTTATATTTCCATTATACCACTGAATACACATGCTTGTAGATTACGTCTGTAGACCAATGTTGTGATCACCCTTGCTGAGATCAAATCAATTACAAGTTAGAATCGATCTAAATTGGCGGAGGTCCACTTTGTTGATCTGGGGAGCAGAGATTATTCATTTGTCAGAGACAGCAGACACACAACAGGATATAGTCAAAGACTATGGGAACAATACAAAAGATTGTCAAAGACTCTGGACATAAGATGTCAGAGATGTTTAGAAATTCCAGGCATGATACAAGAAATGGTCATGGACTGCAAGCATAATACAAGATATGGTCAGAGATTGCAGACATGATATAAGAGATGGCCAGAGACTGCCGACATGCTGCAGGAGACTGTCAGAGACTGTGAACATGCTAAAGGAGCTGTTGGAGGCTGGGGACATGCTTCAGAAGACAGTCATAGACTGGGCACATTTTACATGAGGCTGCTAGAAATCATTGCTATAACAGGGCAAAAGGGAAACCCAGATTAGTATTTGCAGTGGCCCCAAGGACCACACAAAATGTGCCCAAGGGCTGCAGGTTGGGCACCAGGGTTCTAAAACCTCAGCTTAAAAATAAACATGTATTACCATTTCCTTAAAGTAAACTCTGCAAGCTCCCTGTATAAATCACTAGGGGTTAGTATGTCCAAAACGTAGAATAAAGTTAGCTTAATACTTACCTTACCTTTGCTTTCTGCCCAAGCCCAAGAATACAGAACAGCTGAAATTTTGCAAGAAAGCGCTTTTCCAATGGACTGGTGCATGTTTTCAGGAGATTTAGCCTGTTCTGCATCCCCCAGGAATCTACAGGGAAAGATGGAGATGTCATGCTTTACAGATTTTGAATCTACTATCTGCTAATGGGGGCCTGGACAGTATAAGCAGACATTGTTTTTCACTACAAGGTCATCTTTAATGCTACCGATTTTGCCACTGTCATTCATTCTGCTACAGTGAAATCTGTTATTAAATTATGGCCTCCTGCTCTTCCAAAAATGACAATACCAAAAAGATCCAGTACCGAGTATGTCATCACTGGACATCCTCTACACTAAACATCCCACTACAACTTCACTAGGTCTTGCTAGGCATGGGCACGTGCAGCCTCGGGAAGCACTATTGTCCTGTGCTGCAGTGATGTTCACTAAAAGAGAAAGAAAAACTATGTTTAAAAAAACTAGCAATGGATGTGGGAACCTCATTAGCATTGTTTAGTTGTGTGCTGTGGTTCCTTCCTCCAACCCCTATGTCATTACAAGACTCAACAGTAATGTAAGGGTCTAAGGAAGGAACCACAGCATGCAGTGGAGGACACAGGCAATTGACAATCCCAAAAGAGATTGCCAAAGACTTTGATGGAGTTTTCAGTGTTGGAATGGAGGAGAGGTAGGATACACAGGTTGCCAGGGAGATTCTCTTTGGTTCTGACAGATTAGCCACCCAGTAATAACACTGTTTCAATACATTTGGGCATACAGGATGAAAGACATTATACAACTTTCTAAAAGAACAGGAATAATAAAGCAGCACTGTAATAGTAAGATAAATCACCATATGTACATGTGATGGGCAAACCTGCTTATCTCCTTTATATATTTATAAATGATAAAATATATACATGTTTATTTAACAAGCCTATTTTTTTTCACAGTATATATACTACTTGAGATGCCTTTATAAATATGGTGCTACAGTGCCATTAATATAAATTGTATATATATTTTCTTTTCCCACTAGGCAGAGCAGACTCCCTCCTCACCACAATTTGTAGATCGTAGATTGTATGTGTGGAACATTACAGGTGATGGCTTCCTTCATGCAGTAAAAGGAGTGAAACTAAAGACTCGTCTACCTCAATGCACTGACTTTATCACCATCAAAAAGCATCTTGCCCTGCTGACCAACATGAAAGTCACACATTATAGATTTGCCCTCAACTGGTCTTTAATTCTGCCGAAAGGAGATCTGTCCACAGTTAACAGAGAAGTCCTTAGGTATTATCGCTGCATGATAGATGAGGCATCCAAGCTTGGAATCAAGACCATGCTGACACTTTATTACCCAACTCATGGCTCTTTAAGTCTTCCAGGGCCATTATTAGAAAATGGAGGGTGGTTAAACAGGACAATTGTTCAAGCATTTGTCAATTACACAAATCTATGTTTCCAGGAACTTGGTGACTTGGTGAAGCAGTGGATCACAATCAATGAACCAAACCGGCTAAGCCAATATTACCATGGCAGTAGCAATAGGACTTACCAAGCTGTGCACAACGCTCTTATAGCCCATGCCACAGCATGGCGATTGTATGACAAGAAATACAGGCCTCTCCAACATGGCCACATATCATTGTCTCTGCACACTGACTGGGCTGAGCCCGCCAACCCTTTTCTCCAATCTCACGCTGCAGCAGCTGAGCGTTTTCTGCAGTTTGACATTGCCTGGATTGCTGAGCCAATCTTTGGTTCTGGTGACTATCCGCTGCTCATGAGACAATACATCCTTTCTAAGAACCAAAAGGGGACATCCAGGTCTTTCTTGCCCCACTTTACTGAAGATGACAAGAAATTGGTGAAAGGCTCTGCTGATTTTTTAGCCATAAACCATTTTACCACCAGGCTGGTGATCCATGAGCCAAAGAATGACAGCAGGTTTGATGCCGACCGGGATGTTTACTTTCTTTCTGATGTAACAAGTCTCACTTCATCCAGTGGGCTAGCAGTAGCACCACATGGGATTAGAAGACTATTAAACTGGTTAAAAAAGAATTATGGAAACCTGCCCATTTATATTACAGCAAATGGAATAGATGACAAAGCTTCAGACAATGATGAACTTAGAATGTATTATTTACAACAATACAACAAACAGTTGTTACAAGGTAAGTGTGTGAGAATATACATGAATGGTACAAAATGACCTGTAAACCATTAATGGATCAGTCTTCCAAAAATTTAGATATTTCATTTTCTGTTGATGCTAAAGTAGGGTGACCAGGCGCCCACAGTTATCAAGGACAGTCTCCAATGTTAAGGGTCTGCCCCAGAAAAAAATGTTCCCTATTTCATCCACAGTTAAAAGAATGGGGCCTCGATTTCTTTTCAGATATAATAATGGCATCAGGGTCCGCAGGGTAATCCATTTTAGCAACATTTCTGTGATGGCATGGAGCAGGAGGAGGGATGGGAGGGGTGTGTCTGCTCTGGGCTGTGTCCAGGTTTGTTGATGATGTCACATGCCCATATAACATGGTCTTCCCAGTTCCTCTTCTCTTGACTTGTGCATACTTCACTGCAGGAGGGCAGGATGTGGATGATTTGATGTGTTGTGACGGTGACCTGCAATGTACACCTGGACATGCATTTTTTCAATCTTTGTTAAGATCTGCATTTTTGCTAGATATTAGTTTGCTAGTATTAGTATTGCTATTAGTGTAAACTCCCAAATATACAAAGTGTATATATTCTCTGAAAGCAGAGACTCTAAAGAATAAAATGGTGGTAGTTGCAATTTTTTATGTCTCACAATATTTGCAGTTATTTATCAAACACATCTCTTCAGGAAAAAAATACACTAAAATTAATTTTAGTGCAAACTAAGTTTCATATCCAAATTTTTGGTAAGATATAAAAGATGGGGTTGCATTGAGTAAATAAATACCAAACATGCCCCTTTGAGAGCCCCATAAAATTATTCTTTCACATGAAAGCCCTTCCCTAACTCTAAAACCAGGTACCAGGCTCACAGCTGCAAAGATAGTACACAACTTGTCTGATATGCCATTTAAAAAATGTATCTTGGTAGACGTATGGTTAAAAAAGCCACTATTTCATTTAGAAATAATGCCACCTTGCTTTGTAATAAAAAGATAGTTTTAGCACCTTTACAAAAGAGACAGGTCACAGAATAAAATTCATACTTTTGAGGGGTTTGTTTCTAGATGGTGATGTTAATGAAAACCCATCTTTGTTTTATCATGTTTATTTAGACCAAACTGACCATAGTGTAGAATCCAGGAACTAAATTTTGGCAACCACAGGGCCTGCAGACATTCTTTTTCAAACTGTGTTAGCCACGCAACTCCACGAGAGGTTGTAGCATGATCTGTGGGGTGGGTGTACTTTTGATTTGGATGCCATTAAACCTTGTCCCTGCTCTTGGTGGATAGAATTAGTATCTTAAAAAACAGAAAATTATTATTTCAAATTAGCAGTGTCTATTCAAAACTCAGTACAATCTTTATGTGGACTGACCCTTTATTTAAAATTGATTACATGTCAAAGCGGAACTAAACCATTCTATCATTTACAGGAAGCTGCCAACTTAGCCTCCATTTGATCTGCAGTTGTCATGGCTTTGCACATTCGATCAGTTATGAAACCAGCTATTTAATGGCTTGACAGTCAAGTTGCAAATACAAGAAACTGTGACAGTTATTATTCACGGCATGTCTTGAATATAACTGTTTTGGCAAACATTTAAACTGATGGCCTTATTTCCGCTTTAAAGAGTTATTCATAACATTTAACGACATACCTAAATGTTAAACAGAGGGAGAGGAAGAGGAGTCTAGTAATTTAAGCATAACTTGGTGAAAAGGGTTTGGTAATTTAGGCATCATTTGCTCAGTACAGATCTGATGATATGACCCCGCAGTCCAGCCATGTGATGGCCATGGACTGCTTAATTGTTTCAGCAAATATTCAGACAGAATGGAAAATCTAGTTAAATGACGACAGTATCTTGTGCAATTCACACCTTTATATTAAACCATTAGAACCATTCCTCATAATTAATTTAGTGTATCGCCAAATATTTAAATCTCCCACTCACTCTCCCAAGTGCCAAATGAGATGGGCAACTACAATCTTACAATATTTGAACTGCGTTATTGCCAGAAAAAATTAATAACTTATAACTTGTACTTTGCCTCTTATCGATGGTTTCTCTTCCAGCCTACCTACAAGATAACATCAACCTCAAAGGATACTACGCTTTTAAACTAACCGATAAAACAAAACCACAGTATGGCTACTATAGCTCTGCCATTTACAACATGAAAGCCAAGGCTTCTGTAGCTAAATACACTACAATCATTACCGCAAACGGCTTCCCAGCTGGCCAAGTGGAGAACCCATGCAGAAGAACGAATGAAGAGGACTCATGTCACTTCTGTACATTTGTCCAGCAGAGAAAACCCCTTATTTTCTTCAGCTTTTGTCTTTTCTTCACTTCAGTTCTTTTGTTAACTGTTACAGTAATAAGAAAATATAAGAAAAAGAGGAGAAAACTGCACACAATCAAGCACCAACACAACGCCTGCTTGCTCATTAAAAAGAAAGGTGGTTTCAGCCAGTGCTGAGAGAGATTGCACACTCTTTATTACAGTTCACTCCATTTGTTCTCCTAACACTGAAGACCGATGAACTCCCATGTGTATGTGAGCATGTTTACACTGGGGACACATCTAGTGACTATGTTGTGTCTAGCACATGCCTTGCCTGCACAGGTGTGTGTAGTTTTTCAAAACGCAGGACTTATTTGGATTCTAATTTATAAAATTCATTGCTGTTGTAATATTGTTTCCTTATTTAAAAAATGCAAAAAGCTACCTACAGTAGTTAAAAAAAAAAAAACGTTTTTCCTATGTCAAGCAATAAAATAACACTTTATTTCTGAGCCAGTAACTGCGCAGTTCACCCCACCTGGATTCCAGCCAATCAGCTCCTTACCACTGAAACCAAACAGTTTAGAGCAATAGCTAGTCACAAGTGTTTTCTAGGGCAAACAGTTTAAAACAGCTGTGTGTGGGAGAGGTGTTTCATGACTCAAATTGCATTCCTAAAAAAAAAACAGTTTAAAGAGCAAGTGAGGCCCCATTTAAATTAGTTTTGGGTGGACTTGCTCGCAAGTTTCAAAGATCTTGGAGATCTCTCCTAAAATCCAGTTCATCTACCCTTCCATGTTTCTATGTATGTCAAGGGCTTAAAGGTTCTTGTCTGGCAATGGTATGCCCCCATTTCATCCATCCCCACCATAACAGAATTCAGTAATGGCCAGTTGACAGTGGTGGTAGACCTCATAAGATCTTCAATCTGTCTTCAATGTTTAGTTGGCATTTTTGCTGGTTTCGTATAAGACATGCTGTCAGAAAAGTTAACAGAGATTGTCATGTTAATGATATCGTTTTATTTACAATTTATATTGTGCTTAACTAAATTGATAAATTGAGACCACTCCAAAGCATTATAAAAAATCAGATCACTGATTTTATTTTAAAGAGGTATTTACTCATTCATTGTGCTTCGTTTCTTCACTGGCTTGGATTAAATGAAATCCTCTAGAATATGTTACCCAAGATAAATCTGTCAGGACACATAAACACTATGCTTTTCAGGGCAGATATTGTGTAGCACATTTACTAAATCACTTTTGAAAACATGATCAATAAGGCCTCATGCACACTGCTGCTTCTAAACTGACATTTTTGAGCTTTTGGCCTTTTGGGTAAAAGCCTTGAATGCACCTCAATAAAAGCCCGTGTCCGTGCACACATAGGCTTTTAGAGGAATTTAGGAGCAGCAAAGTTTAGTGGTAGTCAAAGCTCTTTCTCCTGAATGAAGAAGAATCGTGTTCTGGAGAGGAGCTTTTGGGCATAAAAACAGCAAACATGGCTAAACACGCCTACGTTTTAGGTGCATTTAGCACCTCAGCATTTATTCCTTTCAATGGCCAGAATAAATTAAAATTCTGGCCAATGAAATAAATAAACTTCCAAATGCCAAACACTGCTAAACTCACCTAAACTGGTTTGAGAAAAAAATTAAGCTTAGGTGAGTTTATAACACTGATTTTTTCCTTTCAGGAGAAAGAGCGTTTACAAAATAACAGTGTGCATGACACTTAAATAGTCAGACAGGCTTCACAGCATCAAAAATGGTTTGGAAACATATTTAGTGCAGTCAGAGTTGTAGAATGTATTATTACATATAGATCATGCATTTATCATTGAAACTAAAATATTCACATTTTACAAAACTGACAGTTTTAGTTACTTTATGTGCTTTTACTACATTTTAAGTGACAGCTGGAAATGCACACTGGATGACTATGTTGGCATGAAGATTTTATTTATCCCAGGTTACATAAAGAAATGCTGAATAAGGCAATTATATATGTGCAATATTACTTGGCTGACATACCAGTTTCTGTCTTATTTAATTTTCAGCAATTATACTTATCATAGTACTCAAAATAGAGCAGTTACAACGACTGTCTATCCATTGATCATTAATATATATGCCCCAATATTTGCAAGTGATGCAACAGACTAAAGCCTGACCTGTGAAAAGCAGGCCTGCTAAGGTCTACAAAAGGATAGCCAGCACTCCATTTTTTGGAAGTGATTTCCGACATGTCAGAACATCTCTGTCTAACCTAACATAAATAATGTTTCTTATGTTTTATAAAAAAGGAAACAAACTTTTTTACTGTGTATTTGTCAGTAGTATTAGGTCTGATAGCATGGGTGTCATTCATGGGCAGGTAGGCTTCTCACAATCTATTATATTTTTATATATATGTAGCTGAAGCTACATACAGTTTATACAGGGCACTCAGCAAGCGCACTTGTTAGTTAGCTTGGCCCAAACGAACTATTTGGAGGGACATTAAACATGAAGATCAGTTTTAAAATGTAATCCATAAGAGCCATGTTTGGGTTGCCTGAATGCAAAACATCATTATATTGAATTAGCCAAATGGAGCTAAGTCTAAACACTTTCTCTACATTTTTTTACATGGAGAAGCCCTTGAAATAACTTTCTGGTTTTAGGTAACCCCCTCCAAAAATTATTATATCTACATCAGCCTTTCTCATGCCTTTTAACCGCAAGGAACCCCTGATCAAAACTAGTCCACGGGGGTAAGTGGGAAAAATACCAGATACATTGGTGGCTAGTGTGAAGAATGCCCCCCCTCCCTTTACACTGGTAGTGAAAATGCCACCCTTGCAGACAGCTAAAAAGATCATTGGTGTCATGCCACTGGCTCTTTCAAGTGTCGTTACCTACCAACCTCTAGAGTAGGGGTGTCAAACTGGTGGCCCTCCAGCTGTTGCGGAACTACAAGTCCCATCATGCCTTTGCCTGTGGGAGTCATGCTTGTAACGCTCAACCTTGCAATGCCTCATGGGACTTGTAGTTCCACAACGGCTGGCAGGCCACCAGTTTGACACCTGTGTCTAGAGGAACCCTTGGGTTCCACCTAATCCTAGTTGAGAATGGCTGATCCACAGCTTACAGTACATTAGCGTGGTGGTAAGTGGGAAGAATGCTCCTTATGTTGATTGGGAAGAATGTTCCTTTTACAAATAGCTAAAATGATCACCGGTGTCTGTCGTTATGTATCTAAGACTCAAGGTACTCCGAGCAACTTATGGAGGAACTCTAGGGTTTATTGCTCAAGGGCCCCCCAGCAGCCTTTTGGAGAAACTTTAGGGTTCAGTGGAAAGGCTACTCCAAACTCATTCATAGAATTCTGAAGCCTTACTTCTAGATGGGAATGTTCAGCAATAACTTATATTTCCCAAATAACTGGAAAAGCTGGGCAATTACAATGTGGGGACAGAATATCCCAGGATGCAGATCCCATATACTCTATTTATATAGAATAAATATATTTATTCTTAAAAATGTGAAATGTGTTAAAAATGAAGGATTTCTTCAGTCCCGACATAAGTCTCAGTTTGACTACATTTTTATTTTAATGTTAAAAATGAAGGATTTCTTCAGTCCAGACATAAGTCTCAGTTTGACTACATTTTTATTTTAATGTTAAAAATGAAGGATTTCTTCAGTCCAGACATAAGTCTCAGTTTGACTACATTTTTATTCAGTTCTTTTTATTGTCATTATTCAAATAAACAGTACAGATAGATGCAGTAGGTAATACAAATGTAGAATTGTACAATCTTTTGATTATACAGTAACTCACAAAAGTGAGTACACCCCTCCTATTTTTGTAAATATTTTATTATATCTTTTCATGTGACAACGCTGAGGAAATGACACTTTGCTACAATGTAAAGTAGTGAGTGTACAGCTTGTATGACAGTGTAAATATGCTGTCCCTTCAAAATAACTCAACACACAGCCATTAGTATCTAAACCGCTGGCAACAAAAGTGAGTACACCCCTAAGTGAATATTTCCAAATTGGACCCAAAGTGTCAATATTTTGTATGGCCAACGTTATTTTCCAGCACTGCCTTAACCCTCTTGGGCATGGAGTTCACCAGAGCTTCACAGGCTGCCACAGGAGTCCCCTTCCACTCCATGAAGACATCACATTGCTGGTGGATGTTAGAGACCTTGCGCTCTTCCACCTCCTGTTTCAGGCTGCCCCACAGATGCTCAATAGGGTTTAGGTCTGGAGATATGCTTGGTCAGTCAATCACCTTTACCTCAGCTTCTTTAGCAAGACAATGGTGATCTTGGAGGTGTCTTTGGGGTCGTTATCATGTTGGAATACTGCCCTGAAGCCCAGTCTCCGAAGGGAGGGGAGCATGCTCTGCTTCAGTATGTCACAGTACATGTTGGCATTCATAGTTCCCTCAATGAACTGTAGCTTCCCAGTGCCGGCAGCACTCATGCAGCCCCAGACCATGACACTCCCACCACCATGCTTGACTGTAAGCAAGACACACTTGTCTTTGTACTCCTCACCTGGTTGCCATCACACACGCTTGACACCATCTGAACCAAATAAGTTTATCTTGGTCTCATCAGACAACAGGACATGGTTCCAGTAATCCATGTCCTTAGTCTGCTTGTCTTCAGCAAACTGTTTGCAGGCTACCTTGTGCATCATCTTTAGAAGAGGCTTCCTTCTGGGACGACAGCCATGCAAACCAATTTGATGCAGTGTGCGGCGTATGGTCTGAGCACTGACAGGCTGACCCCCCCCCACCCCTTCAACCTCTGCAGCAATGTTGGCAGCACTCATATGTCTATTTCCCAAAGACAACCTCTGGATATGAGTTCTGAGTGGAACCTGTCCTGTTAAACCGCTCTGTGGTCTTGGCCACTGTGCTGCAGCTCAGTTTCAGGGTCTTGGCAATCTTCTTATAGCCTAGGCCAGTGATGGCAAACCTTGGCACCCCAGATGTTTTAGAACTACACTACCCATGATGCTCAAGCACTCTGCAGTGTAGTTGAGCATCATAGGAAATGCAGTTCCAAAACATATGGGGTGCCAAGATTCGCCATCACTGGCCTAGGCCATCTTTATGTAAAGCAACAATTCTTTTTTTCAGATCTTCAGAAAGTTCTTTGCCATGAGGTGCCATGTTGAACTTCCAGTGACCAGTATGAGAGAGTGAGAGCGATAACACCAAATTTAACACACTTGCTTCCCATTCACACCTGAGAACACTAACGAGTCACATGACAATGGGGAGGGAAAATGGATAATTGGGCCCAATTTAAACATTTTCACTTAGGGGTGTACTCACTTTTGTTGCCAGTGGTTTAGACATTGATGGCTGTGTGATGAGTTATTTTACACTGTTATACAAGCTGTACACTCACTACTTTACATTGTAGCAAAGTGTCATTTCTTCAGTGTTGTCACATGAAAAGATATAATAAAATATTTACAAAAATGTGAGGGGTGTACTCACTTTTGTGAGATACTGTATATGGATACAGGGTTTTATACACATACTAAAGTTTAATGGTCCATTCTCAAATTTCATTGCATTTCTATTTTCATTGCCACAGCAATCCTTGTGTTGTTGTTGGTATTGGCATGTAGGGTCTTTTATGGGATGGTTAATGCTTGCACAGACCTATTTTACAATATGAAAAACTTTATTATAATATTACCTTGCACAAGAAATGGAAATGGTAGCAAACATAGTCTAATGCTTGAACTCTGAGAACTCCTCATAGTGATTTATTTGTTTATATTGAAATAAAATGGATATGCCGGTGAAAAATGTATTCGTTTTTCATTTATTGGACTATAAGCTAATGTAAAAGTCACATCTAAAAATGAGAACTGAAAAAAAAAAAAAACAATAGTCAGCCTTTAAAGGGAAGTAATCATGGCCAATGTATTGTTTTTCTTTTTAAGTTTGTAGGTTTTTAACCGATGTTTTATATTTTTTATTATTTACTTCTTTAAAATTGTTCTCTTACAAGTAAACATTTTTAATACAAGTGGTACCTATAACACAGGTTTTGGATTTCCTAAAGAAATGGCCCAGTAGTATTTATTTTAACTCTCAGACTGTCACTTTCTAATGTACAAATAGTGAGTCTCTGATTCATTAAGCTGTGTGTGTAATCCGAGATTCACCTATCCTGTAGAAAACAGATTTTTTTTCAACAAAGCTGTTAAAGTCTAGTTTATCTTGTTTTGGTAGGTAAGGGTTAAAGGGCTTTTTTAATAGCTGTCTGTTTCCCTGTTGGAATGATTTCCCCTCACTACCTGCCAGTACAGGAAGTGAGGGGAAATCTATCCAATGGGGTCAAAGAAAAATACAAAAACTCATTTTAAGTAGCACAAGGAAGGATCATTACTTCCTGTCCTGGTAACGTCCATAGGAGGTATGGGTGTCACAGGCAGAGAAGAGAGTGAAATTCAAGGAGTGAAGTCACATACAGGAATAAAATTAAAAATACTGTATTTATTGGCGTATAACACTCACTTTTTTACCATAAAAATCGGGTGCAAATAGCGTGTGCGTGTTATACGCCAATACTTCAATTTTAGCTGCCTCAGAGGGGACAGAGAGCAGGGCGGGATGAGCGCCGTCAGATTACATTTAGTGAGAATCTCCTGTTTACTTGGCGGCCTCTGTAATAGGAAGCCCCGTCTCCTGGGCCGCCATTGGACCACTGTTCTGTTCGATCAGGCTGCACTGATGGCAATCGTGAAGCTGCTGCATTGATGACAATGGTGAGGCTGCTGCATTGATGACAATGGTAAGGCTGCTGCATTGATGACAATGGTGAGGCTGCTGCATTGATGACAATGGTGAGGCTGCTGCATTGATGACAATGGTGAGGCTGCTGCATTGATGACAATGGTGAGGCTGCTGCATTGATGGCAATGTTGAGGCTGCTGCATTGATGGCAATGGTGAGGCTGCTGCATTGATGGCTTTTGTGAGGCTGCAGATGGGCATTGATCAGGCTGCATTGATGGCAATGGTCAGGCTGCAGATGGGCACTGACTCTTATTTTGCTTCAAAGTTTCTTATTTAAAATGTAGGTTTTTTTCCTGAAACTTCCCTCTTAAAATGAATGTGCGTGTTATACGCCTGTACGTGTTATACGCCGATAAATATGGTAAATGTTATTCTCACCTAATCTATCTGGAAATAGTAGATATGAAATGATGCAGTACTTCATATTTATCTATTATTTATACCTATTATACATACGGTATGTAAAATATATGATCTTTTATAAATTTATTTTTTAGAACTCAGTATAATGCACAAAGAAAATATGCCTAAATACTTATTATTAACCTAAAGCGGACCTTTATTCATTTGCATAAACCCCCCCCCCCCCTGTTTCCTCCCCTCTCCCTCTTACACAATTGCAGATTTATTTTTTTTTTTATACTGCAAATACCCTTTTCTTTTTCATACACACTTCCCTTTTCTTTGGCTGATGACGTAACCACCACCTCCTGGGATTTCTGAGCCATACATCCCAAGAGGCAGTGTATCTCTGCATGTGTGTGGGGATTCGGTGCATAAGCAGACACGCAGCAGGTCTCTGCCAAGTATATGGTATGGGATGAGCTAAAGATAAAACCTGACGGAGCCACTGTACTAACAATCCAATGTTAGTACAGTGATCTCCCCTGCTGTTCTATTGTGTTCTGACAGGAGGTCGCCCCCCTGCCAGAACACTCCTGATCTGGAGCCGGACGACAGACCGTTTTCGGTCATGAGCCCTCGACAGAAGCCGGCTGCCATACACACAGCCGACATTCGGCCCGTGTGTACCAGGCTTCAGTGTTGATGGGGGAATTGAGCGGCTTTTCAGTCATGCAGTCATGCAGCTGTTCAACACACATACACTTTATATATTGCATACTAACCATAGTAGTACATATAGTGTGATTCCATAATCTGCTCATAGAGGCCATATCATGCCTGCTGCATATCCGTTAACCTTTAAGCACCCATGTCTGCATGCAAGTCTCCAAACGTAAACATTTGACAAGTGTTTGCTTTTTACCTATGTGGAGAAGATGGGGGAGGCATATGTAAATACCTCATATTGTTTGCTCTTTATTGGAAAACTGGAAAACAATGGAGAACAGACGACATTTTCTAACCTTGTCAGCATTTCCTCTGATTGCTGATGGACAACCATATCTGCAAAAAGCTTAAGCTGGTCATAGATGAGTCCGTCTTTTTTATTTAACCAGTGGGCTGAACGTTAAAAAAATAACTTCATTCTCCTATCCACACACTCAATGTGGATGGGGGAATCCTCCCCACTGTCAGAATACACAGATCAGAACTCTGATCGAGCGTGAAAATCCCATCAGGGCTGTTAAACAAAAGTTGATCGGTAGATACACATGAATCAAAAGTCCCTGCTGAACTGGTCTAATTTCTATCCAAGTATGGCCAGCTTTAGTCAGGAGATTGTCACCTGAAAACAGCCACATGCAGTGGCGGCCACCCCATTAGGGATGCAGGGGCACTGCTCCCCTATTCCATGCGCCTGGCCCCTATAATCTACATGCAGGGCACCGGACACATGGATTTTAATGGGTTTTTTTTTTTTTTGAAGCATGTGATTAGAGCCTGAGGCACTGTGCCCTGAGCCCACACAGTTGTGTGACAATAGCAAATTAATATTGGCTATTGTCTTCCTGCTTCTCCTCCTGGCCAATCAGGAAGTGGGTCTTAAGACCCCATTGGCTGAGAGCAGGAGCGGCCGTATTGGCCAGGAGTGGGGGGAAGCACTGAGGAGACGCAGGGGGAAGCCGCCAAAGCTGCCCGCAACCTGGATGGGGTGAGTGCAGGGCTGGTGAGTGGACGGAGAGACAGGTGATCGACCGAGTGACAGGGGGGATGGGGGGTTGGACCAACCGACCGAACGGGGGGGTGTTGTTTGCCGTCCCCCCAAAAAAATAGGGCACCAGCCGCCACTGGCCACATGACACAAACACCATATCTCACATCTAGTGTACCTATAAGAAAGAAAGAAAGAAAGAAAGAAAGAAAGAAGTTTCTGCTCCAGGTTCAGCTTTAAGCAGTTGGCCTGCACTATACATTTTAAAGAAAACTAATTTGTAACATAATTACCAAACTGAAATCAATAGGAAATACAGCAGTTACAATTACAAATGTGCATGTCATGCATTATCATATTCTAAATACGTAAGTATATTAACCCTACTAAGAGCCAGTCTAGTCTAAATTAGGTGCCAAAAACAGGTAAAAGGAAATTGGTAGTAAAAATTTACTAATTTAAGAAGCTGTACATGGGTTTTGTGAGATTTTCCACCCCTGTCGAATGTTTTGTCCTCCACTATTTAGAGTTCCAAAATAGTAAAACTATGAAGCTTTTTGAGTCCTAAAGGTGACAAATGGCGATTTGAAACTTAGAAGAATCACTCCTTTCACACAGGAATTAATAGTTAGGATAAAAGGACCTTGTGTATGTGCTAGCAGGCATCCTTACCAAAGTATTCTATGAATGCTATTTAAGGTTCCATCTCAGCATTCACAGAATGTCTATGTACACTATCTTTTGCCAAGAAGTGGGATCTGCCAAAGCACTGCCAGCTGTAGTTTTTATGGCACAGCCCTTGTTATCAATAATGTCATCCTAAAACCCCCCCCCAACATAAATAAAGTAAACTTTTGCTTTGAGACCACATAAAGGACACCGACAAAACCTGGTATTTTTGTGGCCCACTGTACATTAGTGCTTCTATTAACAAGCCTGGAATGGTGGGACCAGGTCTCTGGTGCAGAGAATGTGAAATAAATCTGGGAGTTGTTGTGACATTTGCATTGCACTGATAACCTGCCTAGGTCATGTCATCTGATAATACCACCTACTGGTAGCAGGCACACTGCAAACAGCATGGAAGATAAGATTAGACCCCTGTGGCAATATGCATCATCACAAGGGAGGTTCTGCATCTCCTGCTCATCTACCAGAAGGAATTCTACCCAGCTGGTGACTACATTATGTTACCTTGCGGTTGTGTTTTATTGGAATCCAGTGAAATGAATTGATACACGCCAATCCTATAGCTGTATAAACAGCATGCCATGGCATTAGATGTAACATGAAAAACAAAAAAACAATTTCAATTACATAACACAATCCCCCTGGATATGGTCATAAATTTCTTTAGCTGACAGACAGCATTCCAGTTGAGTTTCATGACCCAATGACATTCCTTAGATAAGAATGACTTGAGATAACATTGTAGCTTTCTCTTCTCTAGGCGTTTTAGAACAAAAGGTAGACTTAAGCTGGCCATACACGGTTAGATTTCCATTTAAACATTCATAGAAAAATCATTTGTCAGAACAATCCTTCTTGCCAATATTGAGTCTATTTAATTTGAAAGCCCTTCCCCCAGATCTGCTATTTGAATGGAATTAAACAGGTTTCATTACAATATACACCGATCAGCCATAACATTATGACCACCCACCTAATATTGAGTATTGCCACTTTTGTTAAAACAGCCCTGACCCATTAAAGCGTAAACACCAGAGTAACATCAACATGAATGGCAGGATCCAAGGTTTCTCAGCAGAACATTGCCCAAAGCATCACACTGCTTCTGCCAACTTGCCTTCTTATAACGCTTCCTGGTGCCATCTCTTCCCCAGGTAAGTGACGCACACGCACCCGGCCATCCACATGATGTAAAAGAAAAAACATGATTCATCAGACCGTACAACTTCTTCCATTTCTTCGTAGTCCAGTTCTGATGTTCATGTGACCATTGTAGAAGCTTTTGGCTGTGGACATGGGTCACCATGGGCTTCACAGCCCCATAAACAACAATTGCGATGCCCATTTCTCTCTGCTTTCACCAATCAACTTCATTGACAACTTATTCACTTGCTGCCTAATATATCCCACCAATTTTCAGATGCCATTGTAACAAGATATTCCCTTTACCTGTCAGTGGTCATAATGTTATGGCTGATCGGTGTAGATGACTTTTCCGCAATAAAAAATGCATTTAGAGTTTAATTTATCCAAAAAAAAAAAATTCCATCTTTCTCCTTTAAAGAGTTACTCCACTTTTGTTGAGGAAAAAAACATTCCCTTCTTGGTGATGATCTACTGTATGTGCATTGTAAGGATTTTAACAAACCTTGCTGCAGATTCCTAACTTTGTTATTTTGTTTGTCTGTGTCCATGTGCTCTGGGAATCTGTATGGGAGTGGTTTTATAATTATCAATCAGCTGCTGCACCTGCACGGCATTAATCAGTTAAGCTGCAGGGTCTGCTTCCCTTAAGACAGGGTTCAGACTGGTACAACATGCGCTCCGACTTTGGGAGAACATGTCGCATGACGTGTGTAAATCAATGGTAACCTATGAGAGCCATCTTATTTTTTAAACATATCACAAGTCGACGCAAGCCGGTACCACTTTGAAAAAGGTTCCTGCACTACTATGGTCCGACTTTGGTCCTACTTCAGTCCATTGAATATCATTGAAGTTGGATCAAACTTGGATCCTTGTCCTAACTTGTCCTAACCATCAGACTTGTGACATCTGAGATGGTGATTACAGCAGCAGTAAAAGGAATTTATGTCACACTGGGATTGTTTTGATTGGTCAAAGGACAAGTCAGACTATCTCAAAGTTGGAGCAAAATCTAATCCTGTTCATTCAAGTCGGATGGAAGTAGGGCCAAAGTAGGACCAATGTTGCAGGGCAAAGTAGGATGACAGTAGTACAACAGTCGTGTTGTACTAGTGTGAACCCGGCCTTAGACGAGTCGTTTGAGTGCATCTCACCAAAAATGAAATGTTTGTTGCAGAGGATTCTAAAAATGGAACTTAGTGCAGACTTCTGGGTAAATCAGTAAGCCAATTACAAAAGCAGGAACGGACATATCTGCAGGGTGTTCTGTACACATTCTGCATTGCATTTTACAGAAAATGACAGCGCTACAAATTAAAAAGGAAAGGTAATTTTTAATAAAATTCAATTACAATATGACTTGTGTCGCATTTGTATAAGCTATATTAATTGTTTTTTATTTGCTAATTTTTTTTCCCACAAAAGTGGAGTTACCCTTTAAATTTTCTTTTCACTGTGGTCTAAAACCAATGCCGATTTGACCCCACTCACAAATTAAACGAATGTTCAGTTAACTAACATTTTCAAACATTCGGCCTCATACACACTGGACATTTTTGGATGTTTTTACAGCTGCTGTTTTTTTCAACAGCCAAAACCCAAAACTGGTGGGTTCTGAGAGGAGTTTTCAGCTGTAAAAATGCTCTAACGTCAAAAAGCGCTGATAAACGCTCAAAAACGTGGCTCACCAGCGTTTAATGTTTTTGATCCCATTGAAAAAAAAAAAACGCTAATGCTAAAAATAGCCGAAAAACATTAAAGAACGTTATTGCAAAAATGTTGAAAAACTCACTGCAAAGCTACTGCCGTTTTTATAATGTCCAGTATGCATGAGGCCTTCTAGTGATGAACAGCTTTAGTAAGGTTCCCGAAAATATTAGATGTCATCATTATGTTTTCAAGTTGACTATATCATGACAGATTTTTCAAGAGGAACAACAGGCAGTGAGACATCTGTCTATCAATGAAAGAGTCGTGTGCTGCTAGGGAAGTCTTCTTTTGATCTGACCAATGGGTGAAATGTAAAACAATTCACAGGGTGTCACTGTTCATTCACCACATCCGCCTGGGAAGCAACTGGTGCACTAGGCACGTGCTAGTGAGAGATGCTGGCTTGTAATTGTAGATTAACGACAATCCAACACAGTACAGCAATACAAATGGCATTTTTTAAAGGCAATACAGCCTACCTACTACCTAATGCAGAGTTGCCCTGCCTAACCATTGGCCAGTGGGACTATGTAGAGAGTCTTCCGGCAGCTGGGCCCTTCCGTGGGAGTACTCACTAAAGTAAACAAGATTGTGGCTGGAAACCTCTCACCACTGAGGACGGATTCTAGTCCTGATGGGTTCCTCTGTGGCTGGTGAAAGAGTCCTTCCTCTTGAGCCAGCTCTCTGCAGCTTTAGCAGGTAGCTGGAACACGTGGTCACTGGAGCAACTGGAATGCACTGGAATGGAAGCACAGTCTGTCCTCCCTCACTGCATTAAGTAGTGTTCAGCATAGCAACAGCCCACAGCTTGGTCTCTGCACACAGTTTTACATGTGATTCAAGTGCAGCACACTTGAATCCTGGCAGAACAGATCCTCTGGCAACAGCATGTGGTCAGCAGGTCACAACAACAGTCCTGTGGCTTCTTGCAGCCCTGAGCCCTGACACTGGTACACTGGCTGCAACTGGGGGTGCACACTCTCTGGCAAGGAATCACATCTGAAGGCAAAAGGAGCTAACAGCCCCTTCAGGAAGTTTGGTAGAAGCATTTGAAGTAACAGGTTTGGCTGGCTGGACTCACATCTCTTTTCTCCTACAGTGTTTAAAATGATGTTTCTGGTGATGTTTTGGAGGTTGGTGGACATTTCTCACTTGAACGGCATAAGTTGATACAGGGGTCCTAAGTTGTTTCTTTATAGTATCAGAAAGGGTTTTTCTTCTTCTCTTCACTCTTGCATCACGTCTTGACTGAGAGCTAGCTGAAGTAACTGCGTTGGTCTGGCACCTGCCTGGTGATTTCATGCGGCACCCTCCGAAAGATGAGCTGGCCTGGCAACCACCTAGATGCTTCACCCAGGGCCCTCCAATTTTCCTCTGTGACTTCCGCCAGCATTCCATCTTCTTCAACGGACTTGGGTATTCTTGTTGGTAATGACCTACACCTTCACAATTGTAACAGATCACTGAGCCTGAGAATTTCATTGCTGGAATGATCTGTGATATCTCTTCACATTGCACCACGGCTCTTTTTGTTAGTTGAGTCACCATCTTCATATTCTGGAGCATATGTGCCTTCAATGTGGCTATTTCAGACTGGATGTCAAACTGCTCTAGTCATGAATATGCAGTAATGTTTCATGCCCTGTCTGTCTGCTTACCTCTGGTATGTGTATCAGCTTTATGGACAGAACTCTCACACCTGCATGTTTAAGTAATGTTCTCTCAGCGTGGCTCCACCCAAGCCTTTAACAGGAAACACTATTTAACACCGTGCACTCCAAGCCTACCTTGCCCGAGCAATAGTGTGTATTTTTGCTGTGTGCTTTAAGTTTGTTTCCATGTACCGACTTTGGCTTGTTTTCTGACTATCCCTGTCTGCTTGTAGCCCCGACCTTTGGCGTGTTCTCCTATCCATCCCTTTCTGCTTGTTAGCCCAACCCCTGGCTTGCCCTTCTGACTCGTGTTGCCCTGCACTGCTGCTTCCTCTCAATCCACCAGAGCCTGCCGTGAGCTGGGAGACCCTGGGGGCGGGCTGGAGTCAGCTGCAGCAGAGGCCCTCCTCACCATCAGAGGCCCTGGGGAAAACCTGCTGGCTCTTAGACACTGTTCGATCAGTGTTGGTGCTCACGTGGAGCTGCTTTCCTGAACCACCCAGAGCTACATCCGTAGCACTCAGCGAAGGGTCCACTAGCTTAGTGGTGCACTGCTGACCCCAGCGGTGTGCATCTGTCACCTGGACTCAGATGACCTCACAGTTTGCTCGGACCTGGCTGACGTACCGCTACCTGCCAATAATCAGCTGCAGGGCATAGTCTGCAGACTCGAGACCCAGGAATCTAATCAGACCCAGGTGATGCGATTCCTTCAGGATTTGGCTTCCCACTTTGAACAGCTATCCCCCCAGGAACGTGCTAGGCACAGAACTGTGGGCCTGTATCTCTATTGTGGGGGCAAAGGTTATTTTCATGACACATGCTCACTTCGTCCAGGAAACGCTCGGGACTATTACATCTGGAAGGGGGAGTATTGGACCCAGAAAAATCACCTTTTCCATCTCCTTTCGGTGTTCTTTCATGTTGGTGCTTCCTCCCACTCGGTCTTGGCTTATCTGGATTCCGGAGACGCTGGCAATTTTATGGACTGGAGAACTGTATCTTCCATGAACCTTACCCTTTCGCCCCTCACTACTCCATTGGTGGTCT
This sequence comes from Aquarana catesbeiana, assembly GCF_042186555.1. Classification (NCBI taxonomy): domain Eukaryota; kingdom Metazoa; phylum Chordata; class Amphibia; order Anura; family Ranidae; genus Aquarana; species Aquarana catesbeiana. The sequence goes on along the minus strand of NC_133324.1, from coordinate 836,994,455 downwards.
CAGCAATCGATGGCACCCTTCTTCCAGGGGAAGGGGGGAAGAGGAAGGGGGATGCACTCACTTTTGTAAAATGATGGTGGGCGTCAATCCAACGAACGCTGAGTACGTATACCTCAAAAGGGTGTCTTCAAACCGTCCCCATTTCCTCAATGCTCGTCACAATAGGATGAATATATGTGGAGTGTTGGAAGAGAGTGCACATAGCGTGATCCCGTATATAAATCAGTTTATTAGGTTAAAAACAACATAGTACACTTACATTTGGCAGAAGGCTATAGTAAAAAGCATCCACAAGCACCGAGCTCGTATCCTATCGTCTGGTGATTTGTTAATGGATTACAAGCTGTTGTCTTGCAGCAGTAAGGTGAGCTGCTTGCGAGCACAGAGGTGTCCCCACTGAAGACATTTTTTCCTTTCCTGTGGCTTGTGGACTTGCCTTTTTGGAACTGATGACTCATTGTTTGAGCACTTTGTACTACAAGGTGGTGGGACTGTTCACCATTTATTTATTTACTTGGAGTCACTAATAAGAATGTGCTGAGTTACCACATATGTGCTGATACTAGCCCTTTTGCACTGAGATTCCTTTTTTTTTTCGTTTCAGTATTTAGAATATTTTTTATGTGCTAGTATGATACTAGCCCTCATGCACATGGACTTTTTTTTGATTTATATTTTTATTTGGTTCAATATATATATATATATATATATATATATATATATATATATATATATATATATATATATATATATATATTTTTTTGTACCCACACTGTATTTGTCACTCATTTTATAGCTTTTTATATGTTTTAGGCAATTTTGTTTCCACAGTCTATTCGGATTTAGTACCCATGTGACTGCACTTTATTACATTTCATTATACTGTTATATTTTGTATAATTTTTTCATTTTGCCTTTTTGGAACTGATGACTCATTGTTTGAGCACTTTGTACTACTAGGTGGTGGGATTGTTCACCATTTATTTATTTACTTGGAGTCACCAATAACTATTTGCTGAGTTACCACATATGTGCTAGTATGATACTAGCCCTTTTGCACTGAGATTTTTCTTCTAATAAGTATTTGCTGAGTTACCGCATATGTGCTAGTATGATACTAGCCCTTTTGCACTGAGAACTTTCTTTTCTTTTGTTTCAGTATTTACAATATTTTTCATGTGCTAGTATGATACTAGCCCTCATGCTTATTATACTTTTTTAAATAAATGTTTTTATTTTTTCACTCACCTCTCTATACATTTGAGCTAGCCCCTTCCCCTTCCTCTTCCCCCCTTCCCCTTTTTATCACAGCGCAATCACCACTCACTTTATTCATACCACTTTTGTCTGTTTGGATCAGCCATTTAGGTGTTGCAGCAGTGCCCCTTAGCATAGGTATTTCTGACAGCGCAGGAGTTTCTTCATCATTTATCTTCTTCCAAGGGGCCCTATCCGCTTCCAGACCCTCCCTCTTAAGATGTCAGTAGGGATACTCCACCAGGAGTGGATATCCTTCCTTATCCTACCTAAGGCCTCAACCCCTATCGTATTGAGCCTTCCTTGGTTACTTCTGGGCAGATCCTGGCTTGGGGTTCCTCCTGTTTCTCATCCTGCCTACTTAAGGTTGCCCCTAAAGAGAGACTTCCTGTTGCCACCACCTCAGTATCTTCTGCTCTTCTTGCTACATATAGCGATTTCCAGGATGTGTTCTGCAAAAAAATCAGCTGAGGTGCTTCCTCCTCACAGGTCCGTTGACTGTGCCATTGACCTTGTTCCCGTAACAACTCTGCCCAGGGGTCGTACCTACCCCCTTTCCATCCCAGAGACCCAGGTCATGTCAGACTATGTTGCGGCAAATCTAGAGAAAGGATTCATCTGGAAACCCTCATTGCAGAGTTCTTTTTTGTTGCGTTAAAGGATGGTACTTTAAGACCCTGCAATGACTATCGAGGCTTAAACGCAGTGACAATAAAAAATCAATACCCCTTACCCTTAATATCGGAACTATTGGACAGATTGAAAGGTGCCTCCATTTTTACTAAGTTGGATCTCAGGTGTGCATACAATCTAATCCGAATACGGGAGGTTGATGAATGGAAAACTGTGTTTAACACAAGAGATGGGCATTACGAATACTTGGTCATGCCCTTTGGTTTGTGTAATGCCCCAGCTGTGTTCCAAAACTTTGTTAACAAAATCTTCAAGGATCTGCTTTATCAATTCGTTGTCCTCTATCTGGATGACATTCTCATCTTTTCGGAAAATCTGTTTGTTCACAGAAACCATGTCCGGATTGTACTTCAGCCCCTTCGAGAAAATAATCTGTACATCAAGCTGGAGAAATGTTCTTTTGACTGTTCTGAGGTCCTGTTTCTGGGATGCTCTGTCTCTAGCTTCGGTGGATGGATCCTGGAAAGGTCTCAGCCATTACCAACTGGACTCTTCCCACCGGCCTCAAGCCATGCAGTGCTTTCTTGGGTTACAGGCAGTTCATTAGAAATTACTCTTCCATTGCTGCGCCTATTATCGACTTGACCAAGAAGGGTTCTAATGCCAAGGAGTGGCCCCCTGAAGCTGTCTCTGCGTTTCATGATTTGAAACAGGCCCTAATGTCTGGACCTTTGTTGAGGCGACCTGACCCTGGGGATCCATTTTTTATTGAAGTGGATGCTTCCTCGACTGCGGTGGGAGTTGTTCTTTTTCAATCCTTTGAGGAAAAACATTAACTATGTGCGTTTTCTCCCTAAAAAATTCTCAGGCAGAGAAGATTACGCTATTGGTGATCGGGAACTTCTTGCGATTAAATTGGTGTTGGAGGAGTGGCGTAATTTCTTGGATGGTTCCCCACTTTCCATAACTATTTTCATTGACCATAAAAATCTGCAGTATTTACAGAATGCCAAACGATTGAATTCCAGAAAGGCAAGGTGGAGTCTTTTCTTTTCCCGTTTTAATTTCATCACTACAAACAAACCTGGTTCCTGCAACAGTCAGGCTGATGCATTCTCTAGGTCTTTTGACATTCAGGATGAGGAACCTACCCCTGAAACCAGAGCCGATCATTCCTACATCATGCATCCTTGCCCATTCTACCACCCTGGAGTCAAAAACTCCTCCTGGCAAGACCTTCGTCCCCACTGAGCTAAGAGCTAAGATTCTTTGTTGGGGACATGATTCCAAGGTGGTAGGTCATGCTGGGTTCCTCTGATCCTTCCTCCTCATCAATCGCCACTACTGGTGGCCTACTCTCCATTTGGATGTCAAAGACTACTTAAAAGCTTGTCATGTCTGTGCCCAGTCTAAATCCTCCACGCAAGCTCCTGCTGGTCTTCTCATGCCCTTACCCATTCCTGAGGTGTCTTGGTCTCACATAGCTTGGACTTTATCACTGATCTTCCATCGTCTGAGAATAATACGGTCATTTGGGTCTTAATCGATCGGTTCTCCAAGATGGCTCATTTTGTTCCTCTTCCTGGTCTCCCTTCTGCTCCTGCTTTGGTTCCCATTTTTGTTCCAGAGATCTTCCGCCTCCATGGGGTTCCCTCCCATATTGTTTCTGACAGGAGTGCTCACTTTGAATCTTGTTTTTGGAGAGCCTTTTGCAAATCCCTCAATATTGTCTTGGATATTTCCTCTTCATACCATCCTCAATCCAATGGACAGACTGAGAGGGTTAATCAGGAGTTAGAGGTCTTTCTCCATACTTTAGTCTCTATTCATCATGATTATTGGACCTCTCTACTCCTGTGGGCAGAATTCTCTCACAATCATGTTAACATCAGTTCTCAGAAGACCCCCTATTTCACAGTTTATGGAAGACACCCTCAGTTCCCTCTTCCTATGACCTGTTCTCCAGACATTCCAGCTTTGGCTACGGTTCAACAATCATTCAATTCAGGGTGATGTTCATGATTCCCTCGGGGCAGCTGCTGATAAATTCAAGGGTTTTGCTGACTGTCGTACACGTAAGCTGCTTTCTCTACAGCCTGGAGACAAGGTCTGTCTTTCCACCAGGAACATCAAGCTCCAGGTTCCTTCTCTGAAATTTGCCCCAAGATTCATTGGCCCATACACTATAATTTCTAAGTTAAATCTCTTTTGTTTTAAACTTCATATCCCTAAAAGCCTCAAGATCGCAAACTATTTTCATGTTTCCCTTCTAAAGCATTTAGTCCTCAGTAAGTTCTCTCATCCTCTCCCTATCTCGGTTTTGGTCTCTGAGGATAATCAGGAGTACGAGGTAAGTCAAATTCTGGATTCCGGGCACTGTAAAGGCATTCTTCAGTACCACGTGCATTGGAAAGGTTTTGGTCCTGAGGCAAGGTCTTGGATCCCCGCATCTGATGTCTTTGCACCTCATCTTTTTGAGGAGGTTTCATTTGAGGTTTCCTTCCAAGCCTGGGCCCAAGCGAGGGAGGAGGACATCTCGTAAGAGCGGGGGGGTACTGTCATGAATCTACAGTAATGTTTCATGCCCTGTCTGTCTGATTACCTTTGGTCTGTGTATCAGCTTTAGGGACTGCACTCTCACACCTGCATGTTTAAGTAATCTTCTCTCAGCATGGCTCCACCCTAGCCTCTAACAGGAAACACTATTTAACACCGTGCACTCCAAGCCTGCCTTGCTCGAGCAATAGTGAGTTTAGGCTCTCCTGAGTGTTTCTTGCCATGTACTTTGCATTTGTTTCCATGTACCAACTTTAGCTAATTTCCTGACTATCCCTGTCTGCTTGTAGCCCCGACCTTTGGCGTGTTCTCCTGACTATCCCTGTCTGCTTGTAGCCCCGACCTTTGGCGTATTCTCCTGACTATCCCTGTCTGCTTTTAGCCCCGACCTATGGCGTGTTCTCTTGTCCATCCCTGCCTGCTTGTTATCCCGACCCCTGGCTTGTCCTTCTGACTATTCCTTGTTGTCCTGCACTGCTGTTTCCTCTCCATCCACCAGAGCCTGCCGTGAGCATGAGCTGGGAGACCCTAGGGGGGCCGTGACCTGGAGTCAGCTGCAGTGAAGGCCATCCTCACCATCAGAGGCCCTGGTGAAAACCTTCTGGCTCTTAGACTCCACGCCCTAGGGAATCTTATGCTTTAACTCCCTGTTTGATCTTTGTTGGTGCTCAGGTGGAGCTGCTTTCCTGAACCACCCAGAGCTCCATTCGCAGCACTCAGCTGAAGGGTCCACAAGCTTAGCGGTGTGCTCCTGACCCCAGCTGTGTGCATCTGTCACCTGGACTCGGGTGATCTGACACTCTGATTCTTTGCACAACCTGGAGGTGGTGACTGGGTCCATATTGATGACTTGACTGACTTGGCCCATTAGCACGGCTATCACACTGTGAGAGGTGTCAGAAGGTATCCCCGACGAGCTCCCACATGTAGCGCCACCCCCGCTGGTATTTTTATTGGGTCCGTTCTGCCCTGCACCTGTGATGACTCGCCCCTTTCCTGGACCCGAGAACACTGACACACCTTAAAGGTTTAAATGGGCTTTATTTAATGGCAAAGCCCTAGTGATAAGGTCAGGGATTTAATTTAGAGTTCTCACTTAATATGATGCCTACGTGTAAATCTGTTTTTGACTTTTTGGCTGTTGAACTCAATTGAAGCTGCTTTTGTTTTCTTGTAACTGTATTGCCATGGTGTTGAAGCTTGTGTTCGTAGCCCAGGTGACTCCTGTTGTTGTTTACCCTTGCCCTGTGTGGGGGGGTTGTGCTAATGCTATTGTTTGTATAAAAGGCCTTTGAAAGAAGTAAAGGCAGCAGTCCTTTATGCTGAGAACTGTGATACAGACATACCTGACTCCGTGTCATCTTTCTTATATGAAGCAATAATTAGACAAAGCAATATAAACTTAAAGCAACTTATTTAAAAGTTGCTCCTAACATTTTGGCGCTCGAACAGGGACTCACCGATGATACTACAAGAGGTGGATGAACGCGGCTGACGGAACAAAAAGGAATAGGCATTCCGGGAACCACAGATCAAAACCTGGCCAGGTAAGAAAAAGCTTTATTTTTCTTATATTCTGTGCTCCCCTGATTTGTGCCTATCCATTCTGTCAGTTACGGTTCTCCTGGTTTTAAAACACCAGCCTCTGTAGTGGTGAGTCTAGAATTACTGCATATTTTAGTTTATATTGCTGGAATTATTTGTTTGTTTTTGTTATCTGTGTTTGTCTTGTCTGTCTTGTTGAGAAAGTGAATGAGCCTTGTCAAGGATGGTATGAGTTAGAAGGGGATTGCCGAACTAAGCAACAGAATGCACCTTACCTCACACGATTGTGAACTTGGGGGCTTGTGAGCTTTGGGGTCTGACGCTTATGCTTAACCTCACATCTAACTCATAAACCATAGACGGGTTGAACGTATAAGCCCTGTCTGCTCCATAAAGCAGGGATAAGAGTGTATGAGAGGGATTCCCAGATACGGGAGGGGAATGAGGTCTCTATAAAGCCCGGAGATCTAGTCGGATACCTGGTCACTTCAAGGAATGCTTGTATATGTTGTAGTCGTCAGTCTGATCACAATATTTTGTCAGTTGACTAGCATATAAAGTAATTCGGTTTCAAGAATCTCATTTAGGAGAGGTTTTTAGTATTCTGGCATCCTAGGAGGAAAAGGCAACGAGGAACTAGTGTAACTTGGTTAAGTGTCCCACACGCCACCTAGGCTGGACTGTCAGAATGGGCCAGAGGAACACAAAACCCCGTCAGGGAATTGTAGCGCATTACACGGTGCCACAGATAATTAAAAACATCTGTGGGGAAGATGAAGCACGGGACTTAAAGGATGTCCTTCGTAAATTTAAGGTGAAAGGAGCAGCGGGTTTAGACCCGGATGTATGGAATGAGATAAAAAGGGACAGACAAGGGGAGGTGTTAGAGAAGCAATGGATGCGTCAGATTCAATGCTTAATTAAGGTTTCAAATAGAGTGAAAGAAGAGGGGTGGAAATATAATCCAGATTGTAATGGTTGGGACATGAAAGATAGAAGAACAAAAAATGTTGAAAGCTTAAATAAAATTACTTCAACCATCCCACCCCCATACACTGATATAGAGAAAAATTCACACAAATCAGGGTTATATCCTGTACTTGAGGGTAGAGGATGGGTTTGCCAGATTTGTGGATCACAAAACCCCGAATGGGCACAAGAATGTGTACGTTGTGGGGCGCAAAAACCTCACCCAGAACCTTTAGCCCCAGTACACGTCACCACACGAACGGTAACATTACCAAATCTCCAACACGGGGACCCAGACCATCCAAATGCGCCAGCCGTGGTTAATCGCAATGTGGCCGTACATACCTGGAAACCATGGTCGGCAGACACACTCATGGCTCTAATTCAGAATGCCCCAGACCCAGTAGCCAAGCCGGCTGCTTTTAGTAGATTTGTGACTCAGTTAATGAATACACATAGAGCGGCTTGGCAGGACGGGGAAGACTTGTGTAGACATAAAATGACTTTAACTATGTTCAATCAGTTTATGACAGAAATAGGTCCACATAGACCGCCAGAAGTAGCTGATGGAGACGGCAATCTGGCAGCTGGACATGTTAGACATATAGACTCACGAGCGCCCTTTCTCGTAAGATTAGAAGCTTTTTGTCAGGCAAAACAGCAAGAGAGAGGATCCACGTCACCCATGAAACAACTGCCAGGGCAGACAGTATCAGACTTTTACTTATCAATGGAAAGTATGATGGCAGATGAAGGAATGGATTTAGCACTGCCAATTACAATCCGAACCTTCAACAGACAGTTTATGGAAGGATTAATTCCACAGATAAGTGAAAGACTGAAAGCCTGCACACCAGAGTGGAGGGCAATTAGAGATAGAGGGTCGTTGTTACAAAAGGCACAAGGTATAGAAGCAGATTTAGCAGAAAACAAAAGTCGAAAACATCCGGCAATCAATACGGTTGTAGATTCCCAAGAACCAAGCAGAGGTTCCTATCGCAAACCCCTTACTTGTTATTACTGTAACAAGACTGGCCACATCAGACGCCACTGCAGAAAGAGAATAAGAGATGAGGGAAAGGAGGGTGTTGATTACCAAGAGAAGGAACTGGTCTAGGGACAACAATAATGATGAAGTCAGACGGCAGGGAGATGGTCCACGAGCATGACTCGCCCCAGTTTTAGAAAGATCCAAAACTAAGATGCTTAAGACTACTATAACGGTTGGTAATAAGAAAATCTCTTGTCTAATAGATACAGGCGCTTCACGTTCGTTACTTTCTGATTCTGAACTACTCCCTGAGCAAGAATCACCTGACACTTTATTGATAACTGGATATGATGGCATTTTAGCCGACGCGCCGCTCACAAAACCCTTAAAAGTTAAAATAGGGAATCATATGTTCCTTTCACGTTTTCTGGTATCTAGAGGAGCCCCCACTAATTTGCTAGGAGCTGACATTTTGCAGAAAATAGGAGCTAATATTACCTATCACCCAGATGGTACTGTCACCTTAGCTATAAACGATGATCAAGAACACATGGAGATGTGTAACCTGATACAATACCTGGAGGAGGAATCAGAACTGTCTGGTCCATCACCTCCAGATTTGGATCAGGTCTTGTCATCTCTTCCGGAAGAACTATGGGAAAAGCATCCAGCTGATGTTGGACTTTTGCCCGTACCTCCGGTTACCCTACAGCTGATTCCAGGAGCAGTGCTACCCCAACAAAAACAGTATCCACTCAGTGCACCCCAAGAGGCGGCCATTGAAATGCAGGTCCAATCCTTCTTAAAAAGTGGAGTTTTAAAAGAAGTAAAATCGCCGGCAAATACTCCTTTGTACCCGGTAAAAAAGAAAACGATAGCCGGTAGTCCGGTCAAGTATAGGATGGTCCAAGACCTCAGAGCAATCAACAAAATACTAGCCCCAATGACACCTGTAGTACCCAATCCACATACGTTACTGTCACAAATACCCTCAACTAGTATGTACTTTACGGTTATAGATTTAGCAAATGCTTTCTTTTCTGTCGCACTTGCTGAAGAATGCCAACTATGGTTCGCATTTTCAATAAAAAATCGGCAACTGACCTGGACACGCCTACCTCAGGGTATGGCGCACTCACCTACCTTGTATTCGCAAGCATTGCAAACGGTGTTGGGAGAATGGGTACCACCAGATTCTTGTGTATTGCTGCAATATGTGGATGATTTATTGTTATGCTGCCCTGACAAAGAAACTTGTTTGGCCACCACCCTTAATTTGTTGCGATTTCTAGCAGAAAAAGGTTGCAAGGTTAATAGGAAAAAGTTACAAATGTGTCAGGAAAAGGTTATCTTTCTGGGACATTGTATATCACAGGGTACAAGACATCTCACTGAGGAGAGGGTTCAAGTGATAAAGGGAATGTTACCCCCACAGAATTTCAAACAATTGCGTATGTTTTTAGGTATTGTGTCATATTGTAGACAATGGATACCACATGCTAGCGCTTTGATGCAGCCATTATACGATTGTTTGAAAATTGTACCGTATGTGCTTACAGAAGTAGCTTATGAGTCGTTTGTCACTTTGAAAAAGCTATTGATTTCTGCCCCGGCCATTGGTATTCCGGATTATACTAAGAAATTCAATCTATACGTTGCTGAGATCGCTGGACACGCCACAGGTGTACTGACACAGGCACATGTAAAACAAAGACCAATCGCTTACTTTTCAGCAGCATTAGATCCAGTGTCCAGAGGTTCACCGTCCTGTGTACGGGCGGTAGCTGCAGTGTCAATTATCATAGATAAGTCATCAGAAATTGTTCTAGACAATCCAGTTGTAGTGCATACCACACATGACATACATGCAATCTTGTCTCAAGTTCAGCCCAAACACATCTCCATGGCTAGGCAATTAAGGTTACAGTGTACTTTACTTTTACCTCCAAATGTCACTTTTCAGCGCTGTACAACCTTAAATTTGGCTACCTTTTTGCCTCTTCAGTCATCAGATTTGGCAAGGGGGAATAATAGTGCTAATAAGGAAGGAGATGAGGACACTGACACTCTTCTGTTTGAGGAAGTAAATGAACACGATTGTTTTCAGCTCATGGAACAGGAGACAATGGGATTCCCACATGTTATAGATACACCAATTTTAAACGCTGAGCACACTTTGTACATAGATGGTAGCAGGTTTGCTGATGACAAGGGTAAATATCACACAGGTTATGCCGTAGTGACTGATACACAGGTAATTGACGCACAGCCCTTACCAGCCCACATGTCAGCACAAGAGGCAGAATTAAAAGCTTTAGAACAAGCCCTAGAATACTTAAAAGGACGAGAAGGGAATATTTACACTGACTCTGCCTACGCTTATGGTGTAGCGCATGATTATGGCCACATATGGAAGGCTAGAGGTTATCTGACAGCAGCAGGTACACCTGTAAAACATGGAGAAGGGATTAAGAGAGTCCTGAACAATCTTCAAAAGGTTAAACGAGTGGCCATCATGAAAATAGCGGCACACACGAGCGCAAAAACAATTGAGGCAAAAGGAAATGCATTTGCAGATTTGACTGCAAAACAGGCAGCTCTAGGGGAAGGAAGCCCTGAGACCTTAGCAGCGGTAGAGGTGAGTATCCCAGAACCAACATGGCAGCAGCTGAGTAAATTACAGGAGCAAGCAAGGGAGAGCTAGAAAGATAAGTGGGTCAGTATGGGAGCAGCACCAGACCTTGACAATGTATGGAGGGAAGGGGGCAAAATATGCCTGCCTGCCTCTCTGTACCCAGCAATGGCAGCGGCAGTTCACCTACCCACACACGTCAGTTCCAATTCCATGTATAGGATTGTGAACCAAGGATGGCTCGCCCCTGGATTCAGTAGTACTGTGAGAAACTACTGTGCATCCTGCCAAATCTGTCTCCTGAATAATCCAGGACAGAGAGTAAAAACCCCACGAAAACACCAGGTCCGGGCCCAATACCCCTTCCAGAGACTGCAAATTGACTACATACAAATGCCCAAGAGCGGCCCCTTTGAATTTGTTCTCGTGTGTATCGATTTATTCTCAGGTTGGCCTGAAAGTTATCCAGTAAAAACAGCTACAGCAAAAGCCACAGCTAAGAAACTGATCACTGAGTTAATACCTAGGTTTGGTCTTCCTGAAACCATAGAATCAGATAGGGGGACACACTTTACAGGAGAAATCATGCAGAATGTAATGACCATGTTAGGGGTTCAACAAAGTTTTCACACCCCTTACCACCCACAGAGTTCGGGATCGGTGGAGAGAGTAAATGGGACAATAAAGTTAAAAATACAAAAAGCCATGCAGGAGTTAAACAAGCCATGGCCTGAATGTTTGCCTTTGGCTTTATTCTCTATAAGGTACACCCCTACAGGGAAAACGGGATTATCCCCATACGAAATACTTTTTGATAGTGCACCTAGATTAGGTTTATACTTTCCACAGAGTATGCAATTGCAATGTGATAGTTTGACTGCATATGTAATACAATTACAACAACGTCTAACTAAGATCCACAAAAGTGTGTATTCTTCTCTTCCAGACCCTAATTCAATAACAGGTACACATACGCTGCTACCAGGGGATTATGTATATGTAAAGAAACACACCAGAAAGACATTGGAGCCAAGGTTTGAAGGTCCTTATCAAGTGCTTCTGACCACAGCCACTTCAGTAAAGCTGGAAGGAAAGCCTACCTGGATACACGCATCACACTGCAAGAAACAACCCGAGAAAACAACATGATGAAATATCTACTTACATATTGGATGATATAACATATTACATATACTTACATAAAGGAATGGGTTAATAAATGACAATTTACACTATAGCAATGAAGGCTCCTTGTTAAGTGACACAATTCACAGGGTGTCACTGTTCGTTCACCACATCCACCACTGGTGCTCAAACGTGCACTAGGCACGTGCTAGTGAGCGATACTGGCTTGTAATTGCAGATTAATGACAATCCCTACACAGTACAGTAATACACATGGCATTTTTCAAAGGCAATACGACCTACCTACTTCCTAATGCAGCGTTGCCCTGTCTAACCACTAGCCAGCGGGACTATGTAGAGATTCTGCCAGCGATGGGGCCCTTGCGTGGGAGTACGCACTAAAGTAAACAAGATGGTGGTTGGAAACCTCTCACCACTGATCACTGATTCTAGTCCTCAGGGGTGGCTGTGGCTGGTGAAAGAGTCCTTCCTCTTGAGCCAGCTCTCTGCAACTTTAGCAGGTAGCTTGAACATGTGGTCACTGGGAGCAACTGGAACGCACTGGAATGTAAGCACAGTCTCTCCTCCCCCACTACATTAAGTAGTGTTCAGCATAGCAACAGCCCGCAGCCTGGTCTCTGCACACAGTTTTGCATGTGATTCAAGTGCAGCACACTTTTCCTGGCAGAACAGATCCTCTGGCAACAGCATGTGGTCAGCAGGTCACAACAACAGTCCTGTGGATTCTTGCAGCCCTGAGCCCTGTAACACAAACTTCCAGGCTAACACTCTCTGGGCACACGCAGCACAGTTCAGCTCCCAGGCTCTGTAATAGCAGTCACAGAAAGTTCTCAATTCTGTTTCTCTACTCACATGACACTTCCTGGGATTTATTGTACTGGCCAAGCACTCCTTTTCACCAAGTGGTTCCCATGCTCTCTAAATGGGTCCCAGAGTCCTCTCATCAGATGCCACATGGATCTCCTGCTTCTCTCAGTGGTGATAGGCTGAAAAACATCCCACAGCCAATTGGGAACCAGCCTGGCTTAGGCAGCTAATCAGGAGTCCTCCTTCCCCAGGCTTGCTAGGGGCAGGTCCTCTTCACCTGTAGCAACAGCCAGTCAGGGAACGGTCCAGTCCCCTCTCTTCCTGCAGCTGTCCATCACTGGAAAGAAGAGAAAAAAAGTCCTTTCTGTGTTTATTGTCAGCACTGCTGGGATTTTTTTTAAAGAGCCCAGCCCAGTGCTACACATAAAAGAGAAGTATGTTTTTTTGTTGCTTTAAAAAAAAATCATACTTATCTAGGTGGATGCAACATCAATCAGATGCTGCATCTGTCCACCGCCGGCGCTAAGACTGAGAACTAATCGATCAAAGACCGCTGATCATTCGGTTCTGGAGCGCTGTGCTGTGGAGGGAGCGAGAATGGCTGGCTCAGGCTCTCAGCAGCTCGCTGAGAGGTTGAGCCAGGTGTCAGGCCAGGCTCCTGGGTGGTTCCCGACCACATAGTTGCGATCTTTGAAAAGGCCACGCCTACTCAATTAAATAAAAAAGGATTACAGCATTTTGCCAATTCCTATAGTAGTAATAACTACAATTTACAATATTTACTCCCATATAAAGGGGCCAGAAAACATTTCCTGAAGTATTCAGCTGAAAAATTATGTAAGGAAAGAACTGTTTTACTTATAAAAACATTTGTATTTCTGTCAATTAAATCATAAGTAGGGATGAGCTCAGTTGTGTTCACATCTTAGTCTAAGGTGACTAAATTTTCAAAATGAAATCTGGGGACAGCCTGCTGACCATGCCCAAATGTTGGGTGAAGCCAAATTGTGCTAACAGTGGGAGTGGCTTAAAGGAGTAGTATTTAATAACACCTAAGCCTACTTTGCTTGACCTACTGTGGTCAAGAGTGCATAATGCACAGAGTGAAGAGGTCAAAGTAAGCAAAGTGCAGAGTGTCTCCCAAACAAAAATTCCTTCCGTCACCCAATGCAATCCCTCCCATGGCAAAACCACCTCCAGCTCCATATATTGTACTCACTGGACCTTGGAATGGAGTTGCTGTTGAGTCCCCACAATCCACCATCTGCTGGTGAGTTCCCTTCCCTCATCTCCATTGGTAGCACCTATGCAGTTTCAGAAGGCACCATATACTTTCAGGGTGGGGAGGCATATGTGGAATCAGATGGAGCATCTCACCTCTCCGGCACCCCCCGGTTCTCTCTGCACAGTCAATTGCCAACATGCCCATGTGACAGGTTATGTTCAAGGCTGCATTTGGAGGTGGCTGTCAGCAGAGGGCTCTCCAGTCACAATCCAGTTCAGTATAGTAGTAGCACAAGGTGCCAATGGTGTCGACTGCTACTGATTTACTTAGCCACATGAGACCCTATCTCTTTCCCCTCATATTTAAACATTGTGCCGGGGAAGCTGATCTTCCAGGATGCCCACCCACACCTTTGTCCTGGTCCTGTACCCTAAGGTGGCGGTGGGGGGGACAGGGACGGGTGCTGGTTGGGAGCTGTATGTATACAGATGGTTGGGAGCTGTGTATGTATGTATGTATGTAGAAGAGGGGATGGTACTGTTGGGGGGACTCTCTAAGGCAGGATCTATGGAGCCTATTGATCTCTAGTTTTAGTCTTGCTTAGCCCACCCAGCTATGGCAGACCAAGTACCCCGGGTGAAATATGGAGGGATGTAATGCAATGTGGAGGGAGCATTTGAAAGCTAGACTATGTTTAATGTGGCATTTCCCCTAGGAGTAGGGATGAGCCGAACACCCCCCTGTTCGGTTCGCACCAGAACATGCGAACAGGAAAAAAGTTCGTTCGAACACGCGAACACCGTTAAAGTCTATGGGACACGAACATGAATAATCAAAAGTGCTAATTTTAAAGGCTAATATGCAAGTTATTGTCATAAAAAGTGTTTGGGGACCCGGGTCCTGCCCCAGGGGACATGGATCAATGCAAAAAAAAGTTTTAAAAACGGCCGTTTTTTCAGGAGCAGTGATTTTAATAATGCTTAAAGTCAAACAATAAAAGTGTAATATCCCTTTAAATTTCGTACCTGGGGGGTGTCTATAGTATGCCTGTAAAGGGGCGCATGTTTCCTGTGTTTAGAACAGTCTGACAGCAAAATGACATTTTGAAGGAAAAAACTCATTTAAAACTACCCGCGGCTATTGCATTGCCGACAATACACATAGAAGTTCATTGATAAAAACGGCATGGGAATTCCCCAAAGGGGAACCCCGAACCAAAATTAAAAAAAAAAAATGACGTGGGGTTCCCCCTAAATTCCATACCAGACCCTTCAGGTCTGGTATGGATTTTAAGGGGAACCCCGCGCCAAAAAAAAAAAAAAAAAAACGGCGTGGGGTCCCCCCAAAAATCCATACCAGACCCTTATCCGAGCACGCAACCTGGCAGGCCGCAGGAAAAGAGGGGGGGACGAGAGTGCGGCCCCCCCCCTCCTGAACCGTACCAGGCCACATGCCCTCAACATTGGGAGGGTGCTTTGGGGCAGCCCCCCAAAACACCTTGTCCCCATGTTGATGAGGACAAGGGCCTCATCCCCACAACCCTGGCCGGTGGTTGTGGGGGTCTGCGGGCGGGGGGCTTATCGGAATCTGGAAGCCCCCTTTAACAAGGGGACCCCCAGATTCCGACCCCCCCCCTGTGTGAAATGGTAAGGGGGTACAAAAGTACCCCTACCATTTCACTAAAAAACTGTCAAAAATGTTAAAAATTACAAGAGACAGTTTTTGACAATTCCTTTATTTAAATACTTCTTCTTTCTTCTATCTTCCTTCATCTTCTGGTTCTTCTGGTTCTTCTGGCTCTTCTGGTTCTTCCTCCGGCGTTCTTGTCCAGCATCTCCTCCGAGGCGTCTTCTATCTTCTTCTCCTCGGGCCGCTCCGCACCCATGGCATGGGGGGAGGCTCCCGCTCTTCTCTTCTTCTTCATCTTCTTCTCTTCTTCTTTTCTTCTCTTCTTCATTTTCTTCTCCGGGCTTTTGATTTCTCCCATAGACTTTTAAAGGGTGTTCCGCGGCATTCGAATTTGCCGCGAACACCCCAAATTGTTCGCTGTTCGGCGAACTTGCGAACAGCCAATGTTCGAGTCGAACATGAGTTCGACTCGAACTCGAAGCTCATCCCTACCCAGGAGGTGTGATCATAAAATTATTCTTCCAGTGTCTGGTTCAGTCAGAACATACCCAAACCTCCCAACTTTTTGAGATGGGAATGAGGTACACCTATTAGTAAAAGTATGTAGGCATAGGACACCCCCCCCCCCCGTCATGCCCCCTTAAAGGAGAATTGTACAAAAAAAATTAATAGCTAAACCCACAAGTACTTTTTTTTACCACTACTATTCTTTTATACTGTCTTATGGAGTTTACAGATGCAGCAATTTAGACTTTGGATAAAAGGTTTAGCATTGGGAAACAGTTTTTGATGGATAAAAAGTGCATTTTATATACTATATAAATCAGACCAAAATGAGGGACAAATGAGGAGGAAAGAGGGACAAACGGACATTGCTCCAAATCAGGGACAGTCCCTCAAAATCAGGGACAGTTGGGAGCTATGCATACCTCCCCAGGACAGAAGTACACACAGTGTGCATTCTGCATCACCTATACCAGCGCAGCTCCAGACATCTTGGGACACGTCTGACTTGTTGCACTTGAAGTGTTTGGAAGAGCATTCAAGTCCCGCTATCAGCATCTCATTTTACAGGGAAAAAATGGCTTTAATATAATTTTGAAGTCCATTTAAACGTTAGTGGCCCTTAAACACATTAATGTGCATAGGGTGCATTACCATATATTGCAGTGATGCACATGTTTTACTGTGTGGGTGTCAAGGAGCCCTTGGAACAGATGTTCTTTCCTTTCTAACACCCAGGAATAAGCTCAGGCATGTACAGATCCTAGTCCAAACCCACCTGAGCTATCCTGCCAGGAAGCTGTCATTGCACAAAACCAATCATATGTATCCGAGGCAGCTGCTGGCGGGGAGGATGCCTCGGCCGCTTATGATTGCCTTTGTGCAGTGTCAACTTCCTGGCAGGATAATTGGGTTCAGACTAGGATCTGAACATGCCTGAGCTCATCCCTATTCATAATTACAGGCCCCAATTCGATTGACCAATATTAATACCCAATTAGCCAGATTGTCAAAATCATCATCACCCTAGTTTGGTAGCAGTATGACTTCATAAGATATCAATAGTGTGATTTTACTTTCTATATGGGTAACTGTGAATAAATCAGATTAAAGAAATTTGGAATTTTGTCACTGTTTATTAAATAATGCCAAATCACAAATACACAAGCATATCTCACATAGGGAGAATGTTGCTGTTGTACACTCAGAACATGAAATTGAGGTCCAGTTTCTGACAATGTTACTTGCATGACATCTGATTTTTATTATCAAGAGATCCAGTCCCATACCCCACCATTTGGTCCCATACCACCAAGTAGTATGGATATTACCAGTTACTAACTTTAGGGTGTATCTCTACTGTACATTCAAGGACAGCCCTGGGGTTTGGTAAGTTCTTTTGGATGCTCAGGAGTTAAAGTAATAGTAAAGGCTATTTTTTTTTTGTTTTAAAATAACAAACGTGTCATACTTACCATATTGGGGCACATGTTCTTGCTCGCTCTTGAGTCCCCCCCATTCCCTCCTCACTGGCTCTAATTGAAAGCAAAACAGGAGAGAGAGACCCGAGAGAGCATCAGCCCCCATGTACATCGCTGGATCTGGCTCAGGTATGGTAGCAGGAGAAGCTGAAAACAAAAGGTAAGGTAAAAAAAACCTTCTGCATTTACAGCCACTTTAACACTGGAAGATTTTGGCATTAAGTTTCAGTGTAATTAACAGGCTACAAAGCTAGTACTTTAGCACAACCCCTGACTACTAGCCTTAGGGGGTACGTAAACCCTAACAATGAACTTCAGCTTTTTGCTCCCATTTGGTCTGCTGAATATACCATTGAAAGCATTTTGTTATATCTGTCCCATAAATGCAAAAAAGGACTCATTGATCGTGACAGAAATCATTGATAGTGAGCTGTTAGCTTCCTGTGCACTTTAACATGCCACCAATTCCCGGAGGCATGTACTGGTCTGTATCAGGTTTAACACCCATGTACCTGTACCAGGGTACTGAATGGGAAGGTCTGAGGGGGTAATTTCTGGAAGGGAAGATGATCTGACATTTAAAGACATTATATGTAATAGCTGTAAACTTGATTGCACCCCCCTGTGTTCTTCTAGGCTCAGATGGAGAGTATATATAATGGAAGAGTTTTTGTCCTGAGGTTTATGTGTGTCTGTAAGACTCATTTATGGCATAGTAATTACAGAATATTTTGTGGGTACAATGACTAAGACAAAAGCGTGCAGTGTAAACTGTGGGTGACCTCTGACTCTTACCACACCCTTTAAGCTACAATCAATATTCACAGCAATATCCCATGTTTTGCTGTGCATTTCAAATATTATTCTCATGCCATGCCCTTCTTTTATATTCTGCCAGTCATTGCCTACCTGCTATTCTCTGACCCTAATGTCATGCCCTTCACTGTTCCTCCTATAAATGTTGCAAGGTATGGTAGTTATAACATACTACCTGTCCTAGGGTGACAACAGTGCTCCTCCATAAATATAGTACAATAAGTTAACATTGTCACCCTAGGACAGGAAATGTGCTAATGGCAGCATCACCATTTAAAAATAAAGTATGGGAAAAAACAAATGCATTTACCACATACTAGGACTGTTAGGCTGCAATATATACAATTTTTGTTCTTGGGTATGGATATGATTAAATGTAAACCTGTAATTTTGCATGACCACACTGATCAATGAGAATCCCTCTGATGCTCCTTTCTTTTGAGACAGCATCCAGAACAAGCAGAGATTCTCATTGGTCAGCATGGTCACGTTGCCACTGCTGCATCTGGACATGCATACAGCATCTGGACCAGATGGCTTACACCCATGTGTCCTCAAAGAGTAGAACTCTGTTATTTCTAAGCCATTGTTTCAAATTTTTAGAGACTCTTTAATGACTGGCACAGTACCACTGGATTGGTGCAAGGCCAATGTGCTGCCTATATTTAAAAAGGGATCAAAGTCTTTACCAAGTAACCGGTAAGTTTAACTTCTATAGTTGGGAACATACTGGAGTGTTTAACCACTTCAATACTGGGCACTTTCACCCCCTTCTTGCCCAGGCCAATTTTCATTGCTTTTTTTTGCAAAACTTTAAATGACAATTGCACGGTCATGCAACACTGTACCCATATGAAACGTTTGTCTTTTTTTTTTTTTTGAGACAGATAGAGCTTTCTTTTGGTGGTTGTTTTACCACCACTGGATTTTTATTTTTTGCTAAACAAACGAAAAAAAGACAGAAAAGATTAAAAAAAAAAGTTTGTTATAAAATTTAGCAAATAAGTAATTTTTCTCCTTCACTGATGAGGCTTCACTGATAATCAAGGCACTGATGATCAGGTGATCAGGGATGCCCAGGGTTTCCAAGCAGAACATTGACCAAAGCACCACACCATACTCAGCTGGCTTGCCCTGTTTCCATACTGCATCCTGGTGTCATCTCATCCCCAGGTAAGAAACGCAAATGCACCCAGCCATCTGCATGTAACAGAGAACATGATTCATCAGACAAAGCCACCTTCTTCCATTGCTCCGTGGTCTAGTTCTGATGTTCATGTGCCCATTATAGGCACTTTTGATTGTGGACACGGGTTAGCATGGGCACCTTGACCGATCTACAGCTACACAGCCCTATGCACAACAAACTACAATGCCCATTTTTACTGCTTTCAACACATCAACTTCAGGGACAACATGTTTGCTTGCTGCCTAATATATCCCACCAAATTTCAGATGCCATTGTAACGAGGCAATCAATGTTATTCACTTAACATGGTCATAAAGTTATGGCTGATCGATGTAAATACCAAAATGGTTAGCACAGATGTGTAGATCCAGAAGCACAGATATCTTGTCAGAGTCCCCTAAATATATAAGAATTGTCAGATAGTCTAAGGCAGGCCAAACCATGGGTTGCAGAAAAGAAATTTGCTTGATTTCCCCATCAACACAGGCAGCAACGACATGGGAATCAGCCAGTCTTTTCCCAGCGGGGGGTCGGGAATGCCTTCCCTGCTGGGAGAAGACAGTGATTAACGCTAGTGGCTATACCAGCCGCTTGTGATAATCTGAAGCAAACCCAGCAGGCTGGTTATAAGCCAAACTGATCAGTCGATCAACTTGGTACATTCAGCCTGCCCATCAACTGTTCTAATCGAGATTTGAACCATGTATGGCCAGTGTAAGGAGGTATCTCATTGTATAAAGTGGCACTTAAAACAATAACATATCTCCATTATTCCGTACCTTTTGGATGTTCCTTCCATTGGAACATATGAGCCAATGTTTGAGAACAGCAGGTTATCTCAATCAGCATTCAAAGTTTTATAATAGTGGCAACTGCAGTCTCATGTAGTTTGCTGATATGCTCAACTCTCCTGCATCAACCAAACACTAAAAAATTGACTTTGGGTTGTATGACCCTTTAATTTCCTGTTCTCCCCCATAACACACACTTTCCTGGAAAATTTCCCCCAGATGTTCAGTGACTGTCATTTTGTGTGTCTTTAAAAAGATACACTGAGTGGCAACAACCGGGCATTGTTTGCTCAGCTAAATCTATAAATCAGAGCTCAGCGTAGTCACAGTGGACTAACAGCCTTGTAATGGTAAATTGCAAGATAAAACATCACTTTCTAATCTGGTTAATTGCTCCAGAAAAGATAGGGCAATTTTACATATTTAACATGGCTCGCTTTACTTAGGACTTTATTGCCAATTAAACATTTTACACAATTTCCTCCTTACCTGTCCTAAAACATGGTTGCTATGCTCCCTAGAGAATGCCAGCTGTATAGCCTAACCTGCTCCTCACCTTTCTGTATCGCTACTAATTCCAACACCATAGAAACAGGATATGTGACTGAAGCACGTCATGGAAAAATACTGATTATGGGATAAGTGTAAAAAAAAGTCTCCTTTAATCCACGTTTCTAATAAAACTAAGACTGTTGTGGTTGTGTAATGTGTTTGAGCCATTTCCATGACAAACAGCACTGACTAACAGAAATAAAGCACTCTAGTCTGAGAGAGCAGAGCTTGATAGAATATTAAAATTTACTGGAAGACAATTATTTAGGGCTTATTACACTAGCGGCAGGGATTGCTGCTCTTCTGAAAAGCGTTCCACGTGCAGACTGCTTTTCAGAAGCATTTGACAGGCTGTGAGGAGGCAACATGTCACCTTTTCATCGCTGTAGCTGTAGTAAATACTGTAGCTGCTGACTTTTGATATTAGGACACTTACCTGTCCAGGGATCCAGCAATGTCTTCACCCGAGCTCTTAAGTGCTGTCGGGAAACCGGCAGTGAAGCCTTGCAGCTTCCCTACTGCGCATGCGCGAAATGTGCTGCACCTTGTAAATGGCCCGGCGGCAGGGAAAGGAGGAGGAGGGTCCAACTTCCATAGACTTTGCCATGGCAAAATCAGCTAGAAGTGGGAGCGGGTACCTGTCAAAACTAGGTACCCCCCCCCCCCCCCCCCCCGAAAAGGTGCCAAAATGTGGCTGGGGGGGGGGGGAGGCAAACAAGCGGAGTGCTCCACTTTAAGGGGGAGCAGTTGTGGGGCAGTAAAAATGTGGTTCAGCCACATGTTATTATCACCCACCAACTGCAAGTGTAAACAACTCCTAACGCAGTTGTGTTTCTAAATGTCAAACCATGCTACCATGCTACTGTGTGTACCAGTTATTTGCAATTCATATTCTACCATTTGCAGCTTGACTTTCACGCTATATGTGGGTGCCAGCCAAACTGCAGGCTCTGTCAACTCCTCTTGTGTGGCAAACAAAAATATGAGGCCACACACCGCCCTCTTCCTCTGCAGAAAAACGTTATTAACAAACATCATCAGAGACGCTACACCCAATCCTCCCACTATCACATCTTGCTCCCTTCTGTGGCTTAATCATAGATTCTCAGCCTGAAACAAGCATATGCAACACCTGGTATACAGTGCATCCGGAAAGTATTCACAGCACTTTACTTTTCCACATTTTGTTATGTTTCAGCCTTATTCCAAAATAGATTAAATTCAACATTTTCCTCAAAATTCTGCAAACAATACCCCATAATGACAACGTGAAAGGAGTTTGTTTGAAATCTTTGCAAATTAATAAAAAAATAAATAAAAAATCCCATGTACGTAAGTACATATGTACAGCCTTTCCCATGACACTCAAAATTGAGCTCAGGTGCATCCTGTTTCCACTCATACTTGAAATGTTTCTACAACTTGATTGGAGTCCACCTGTGGTAAATTCAGTTGATTGGACATGATTTGGAAAGGCACACACCTGTCTATATAAGATCCCACAGTTAACAGTGCACGTCAGAGCACAAACCAAGCCATGAAGTCCAAGCAATTGTCTGTAAACCTCCGAGACAGGATTGTATGGAGGCACAGACCTGGGGAAGGGTACAGAAAAATTCCTTCAGCAATCGAAGGTCCCAATAAGCACAGTGGCCTCCATCATCTGTAAATGGAAGAAGTTTGGAACCACCAGGACTCTTCCTAGAGCAGGCTGCCCGGCCAAACTGAGCGATCACGGAGAAGGGCCTTAGTCAGGGAGGTGACCAAGAACCCGATGGTCACTCTGACAGAGCTCCAGCATTTCTCTGTGGAGAGAGGAGAACCTTCCAGTAGATCAACCATCTCTGCAGCACTCCACCTATCAGGCCTGTATGGTAGAGTGGCCAGACAGAAGCCACTCCTCAGTAATAGGTACATGACAGCCTGCCTAGAGTTTTCCAAAAGGCACCTGAAGGACTCTCAGACCATACAAAACAAAATTCTCTGGTCTGATGAAACAAAGATTGATCTCTTTGGCCTGAATAACAAGCATCATGTCTTGAAGAAACCAGGCACCGCTCATCATCACCTAGCCATTACCATCCGTACAGTGAAGCCTGGTGGTGGCAGTATCATGCTGTGGGGATGTTTTTCAGCGACAGGAACTGGGAGACTAGTCAGCATCGAGGGAAAGATGAATGCAGCAATGTACAGAGACATCCTTGATGAAAACCTGTTCCAAAGTGCTCTGGACCTCAGACTGGGGTGGAGGTTCATCTTCCAACAGGACAACCACCCTAAGCACACAGCCAAGATAACAAAGGAGTTGCTACAGGACAACTCTGTGTATGTCCTTGGGTGGCTCAGCATCATACTCAAAAAGACCTGAGGCTGTAATTGGTGCCAAAGGAGCTTCACCAAAGTATGGACCAAAGGCTGTGAATACTTATGTACATGGGAATTTTAGTGGGGTTTTTTTAACAAATTTGCAAAGATTTCAAACAAACTTATTTCATGTTGTCATTATGGGGTACTGGTTGAAGAGTTTTAAGGAAAATAATTAATTTAATCAATTTTGGAAAAAGGCTGTAACATAACAAAATGTAGAAAAAGTGAAGCGTTGTGAATATTTTCGGGATGCACTGTACATATAGTATACCTTTTCCAGATTTTTTACACACCAAGTAATGAAGAAATAATAAGGATGGAGCCTCCCACCTTTAAAATAAAAAACAGATCAGCAATGGCAGCTCACTTGGGGCACCTATTTAAGACATCAAAAGTTTTTATATGGAGGAGGCTATTCTGTGTATGCAAAGTTTCAAGTCTTAGGAGGATGTTTTAATAATCAAATAAGGTATAATAAGGACTCATGTACACAGGGGCACAAAAATACACATGTTTTTATCCATTCAGTGTTTTTTCTTTTAATATCTGAATGAAAGCTCTGTATTTTAATATTGGCCCATGCACTCAAGTCTCGTGCACACACTTAGATTTTCAGAAGACCAAACGCCTGAATTTTGTCTAAAGCGGGTGCCCTTGATTTTGGAGATGACATTGACCATCCAAAATTTTTTGTTCGACAAAGGCTAACGTAGCTACATACTAGTATAGTATAAAGAGTAAGTTCTTTTGTGTGCGTGACCCCTCTGGGCCCCATCCGCTAATTCATTTAGCAGGCTTTCCATGACCGAGGTTTCATGATAATCCGATCTTTCATTCGAGGACCAGCTATTATGGCAGATAATAGAACTCTTGCTATTGTTGGGTTTGGAGCAATTGCTCTGACCTGAGTCCTTTGCAAGAAAAAGAAAAAGAGGAGCTCCTGGTCCAAAAATTGGTTGCTCAACCGTGAGCAATTTTGCCACAGGCCCTTGCTGCGGGAGCTTCAGGAGAATAATCCTGATGATTTCAGGAATTATCTCCGGATGACGGATCCCTGTTTTCACTGCCTTTTAGCCTTAGTGTCTGCTTATATCCGTAAGCAAGACACATATATGCGAATTTCTATCAATCCTCAGCAAAGGCTAATAGCAACCTTGCGGAATCTAGCAATGGGGAGAAGCCTCCAGGATCTAAAGTTCACCAGTGGGATCTCCCCCCAAGCTCTGGGAGTCATCATTCCAGAGACATGCTCAGCCATTATTCAAGTGCTGCAGAAGGACTATATCAAGGTAGGTTTTATCTTTATACAACTTACATTCTATGTATTTGTGCTTGCAAATGTTTTTCTGTCTATTTTTTGGATTACATAATTGTCAATATTGTAATATGTTGTGATTGTCCTCTTTGGCCTCATGCATACTGTAAGGTTTTCCTGCTCCTTTTTTTGGCTACAGGGATATTTTCCTACAGTAACCTCCGCAGTATGTTATCCTGCGTCCATACACACCTAGCCTATTAACTTACCAGTGTTTTTTCCCAGCTACATTTTGTGGCTTACCAAAAAAAAATAAATGTGGCTTTAACCACTTGCCGACCAGCTGCCGTCATTATACGGCGGCGGGTCAGCATGATCCAGCGAACCGTTGTAGCTGTACGTCAGCTCCCGCTGCATTGCGGGGGTGCCGATACTCGTGGCTGGAGGTCGCGATAATGACTGGCCGTGTGATCATGGACACGAGAGGCAGAACAGGGACGTGTATGTGTAAACACACAAATCCCTGTTCTGTGAGGAGAGGAGAGGCAGATCGTGAGTTCCTAGTAGCTAGGAACCATGATCTGCCATCTCCTATAGTCAGTCCCCTCCCCCCACAGTTAGAACACACAGTCAGGGAACACAGTTAACCCCTTTCCTGCCAGTGACATCTACACAGTAATCAGTGCATTTTTATAGCACTGATCGCTGTATAATTGTCAGTGGCTTCGAAAATGTGTCAAAAGTGTCCGATGGGTCCGTCATAATGTGGCAGTCCCGATAAAAAAAATCACAGATTGCTGCCAGTACTAATAAAAAAAAAATAATAATAAAAATGCCATAAATCTATTCCCTATTTTGTAGACGCTATAACTTTTGCGCAAACCAATCAATATATGCTTATTGTGATTTTTATTACCAAAAATATGTAGAAGAATACATATCGGCCTAAACTGAGGAAAAAAATTAGCTTTTTTTAATTAAAAAAAATTGGGGATAATTATTATAGCAAAAAGTACAAAATATTGTGTTTTTTTCAAAATTGTCACTCCTATAGTGCAAAAAATAAAAACTGCAGAGATTATCAAATACCACCAAAAGAAAGCTCTATTTGTGGGGAAAAAAAGGACATCAATTTTGTTTGCGTACAACGTCGCACGCCACGCAATTGTCAGTTAAAACGGCGCAGTGCCGAATAAAAAAATGGCCTGGTCATTGAGCATCGAAATCTTCCGGGGCTGAAGGGTTAAAGAGGAGTTTTTCAGATGAAAACTCATACAGAGAGCATGAGGCCTTATTATTTAGCAAAAGCAGTTTGGCCCTTCCCCAGGCAAAAATGCTAATTCAGCAGATACAAATACTGTAGCTGCTGACTTTTAAGATAAGGACACTTCTTACCTGTCCACTGGCCCAGCAATAGAGGAAGGAGGAGGGGGCCAAACTACCAAGTAATCTTGCTGCAGCAAGATCTCATAGAAGTGGGGAGGGGTACCTGTTCAAAACAGGTACCCATACCTCCTCCCCCTGAAAGGTGCCAAATATGGCACCGGGGGTGGGGGAGCAGATAAGTGGAGCTTCCACTTTTGTCTGGAAGTCCTCTTTAAAGTATAACTAAAGGCAAAACTTTTTTTTTCGTTTTGGAAAAAGTGGAGAGTGATTAGAGGCCCTGTCAGTTGTTATTGCAGTCTGTGCCCCCCGTTAGGAAGATTCAACCTCTCTATTTAGAAACAAAGAGAGCCCCCTAGGGGTGGGACTTTGAAGGCACTACCACATAAACGAACAATGTTAGAAAAATATAAAGTATTTATTATAGAACACATATGAAATATTGCACATAAACGTGGATGTACATATACAAAAAATGCAAAGAAAAGATATAGGGTTCGGGAAGCTATATCTTTTCTTTGCATTTTTTGTATACGTACATCCACGTTTATGTGCAATATTTCATATGTGTTCTATAATAAATACTTTATATTTTTCCAACATTGTTCGTTTATGTGGTAGTGCCTTCAAAGTCCCACCACTAGGGGGCTCTTGTTTTTTCTTGATATATTTGGGATGTGGCACACCTTTTGAGTTCTCCTTATCAGAAACCTTTTTCATCCTCTCTATTTGTCATGTTTACCATTATCATTGAAAGTGAAAGTAAACAGAAAACCCCAAATTTTGGGTTGTCCCCAGAAAAGTAATAGATGGGAAATCTTCCAATGGAGACACTAGTTCTGGTGACTTTGGGGTCCCCAAAAAATTCCTTTAATTTGTAGAGATTTTCTCTCACTTCCTGTTTGGCTATGGGACAGGACGTGAAGGGAAATCTCCACAATGGGACAGAGATGGTGAAAATAAATTCTGACAGGGGTTATAACCCTCCCTTGCTCTATCCAAAATGAAAAAAAAAACGTTGCCCATAGTTCTACTTTAAGTGTATCTTTATGTTGCCTAAGCATGTGTGTGTTAAATATGATTGCAATGTTATGTGCTGAAGTACAATTTTTTTTTCTCCACAGTTCCCATCAAACCCAGAGCAGTGGCAGGAAGTAGCAGGCCAGTTTCTCCAGCAATGGGATTTTCCCAACTGTGTGGGTGCTAGAGATGGAAAGCACGTCCAACTCTGGCTCTTATTATTTTAACTACAAAGGTTTTTGTAGTATAGTCATGCTTGCTGTTGTCAATGCAAATTAGGAGTTCCTTTATCTGGACATTGGCAAGAATGGGAGGAGTCGTCATGCAAAGTGAGTTCTATTGCCGTCTCCAGAACGGCTCGTTAAACTTGCCATCCTGCAACCAAAATATTGATGGCCTTAATTTTGTTTTTGTGGCAGATTAGGCATTTGCTCTTGGGGAACATCTTCTAAAGCCCTTTACTCTGCACAACCTCACCCCAGAGCAAAGAATATATAATTATCAACTATCCCGTGCCAGAAGGGTTGCTGAGGATGCTTTCAGGATATTGGCAAACCAGTTTCATCTCTTGGGGTTCCACCAAGAGAGAAAGATAAACGAACTGGACATTACCCAGTCAGAAGGTCTCGTAGCTCAGATGATTCTCTATACACATTTCAGGGGCGCCAAGTCTGGTGACAGCGGCCATGCGTACCCAATTCCTGTGACAGGAGTGATTCCATACGTTTAATGTGGTCCAGCTCCACAAATCCACAAGTTTTGGAACATATGTTGTTCGCCAATGGCCGGGGATAACCAAGCAGTGTCGTAAGATACTACGTTTGATACGCTTGTACGAACCCGGTAGAACGGAAAGTAAAACCACCTTAGATGTATAAGGGACAGTCTTATCCATGACAGTAGTGTAGACACGCAAGACAAGATCCCAGAACGCATGGATAGAGGGACATTCCTACCAAATGTGAAGCAGGAAACCGGTACCCTCAAGGCAGCGCCAACAACGGTCAGAGGCGGTAGTAAATAAAATCCTATGAAGCAAGATAGGGCTCCGGTAACACCTAGTGAGCAATTTACCCACTTCACGCAAATCGCCGTACTGGTAAGTCGGCTTGAGGAAGGGAGAAGTATCGATATATAGCCTGCAGCTGCAGGCTATACCCCGATACAGTTTTTCAGAGCGGGCTATCGGCTATCTGGTAAAAACGGCTGATCTGGCTCGGCAGCCGCTCGGCTTTTATCCCAGGCAGCGGAAAGGGACGTCCTCAACCCCCTCTCACCACCTTCAGGCCTCTCATCCCACCGGGAGACCCGATCCACGATCCGGCGCGTCTGTCGGCTAGGCTGTCAACCCAACGAAGCCGGATTTGGCTGCGATCGGGTCTCCGTAGTAAAATTACAGAAGCAACGTCACACAGTTGGCAGTTTACTTGGCTGCCAATAGCACTGATTTTTAAAAAAATTACAGTGTTCAGAATCGCTGATTTTGGCAATCTGAATACTTTGAAGTGCAAAGAAGAAATTTGATGTCTTTTAGATCCCCGATCCCGTCATTAAGAGTACCTGTCACCCCCTATTACTGTCACAAGGGATGTTTACATTCCTTGTGACAGCAATAGAAGTGATCAGATTTATTTTATTTTTTTAAAGAGACAGTGTTAAAAATTTTTTTTTAAAGCGCCTCTGTCGCCGCGTGCTCAAAGCAAAGAAAACACATAAATAAGTCGCTCCCGCAAATGCAGACAGTGTGAGGTGTTGCCGTGATTGAGTATGAGCAATAATTCAGCTACCTCCTCTGTACCTCTAACCTGTTAACCATTAAAAATTTGGAAAGCGTCGCCTATGGAGATTTTTAAGCATCACCATTCCACGAGTGTGCGCAATTTTCAACCGTAACATGTTTGGTATCTATTTACTCAGTGTAACATCCTCTTTCACAATATACAAAAAAATTGGGCTAACTTTACTGTTTTCTTATTTTTTTTTAATTCAAAAAAGTGTATTTTTTCCAAAAAAATTGCATTTGAAAGACCGCTGCGCAAATACCACGTGAAATAAAATATTGCAAAGTAATTTTCTAGCAGCAAAAATTCAGATTTTAACTTGTAAACAAGTGTCAAAAATGGGCTCGGCCTTTAAGTGGTTAAAGTTGGTCTCTTGGGCTTTGTTCGCTAGGGATAATCGATGGGTAAGAGCAAAAGATTTCTCCCAGTCTTCATCTGACAACTGAGTGTCAAGGTCTGCAGCCCATTTGGATTATGTAAACATTTGTGATAACAGAATGTTAGGATGCTAGGTAGCAAACACTACCTGCGTCCTAGCAAAAAAAAAAAAAAATGGTAGAAGGCAGAAGCTGCCTGCATCCTAGCAACAGAAGGCCATTAAAACATTAGCATTGTATGAGTGTAAACATTGCTCAAATGATATATATGTGTAGAAAGCACCATTTAAAAAAAAAAAAGAGAAATAGAAAGCTTTTTTTAAATACAATCTTGCTGCCAGCAAGAACCTGCCTACTATTTGCCATATTTTCATTTGTCCATTTGCATGTACCTTTATGGAGAGATGTGGCTGCAGTCAGATCATATGAATAAACTCCATTGGGGAAAAAAAATATCTAGCTATGGTCATATGGATATTTTTGTGTGACTAAGTATCTTTGGCACAATTTCCTTGAAAATATCTAAAGATAAATAAGCAGCTTTCAATCAACATGCACAGAAAATGATGAATGTAAAGTAAAAGAGTGCCCCCATATGGCTGTAAGTTAAAAGTACATTTAGCAGCATACTTGGGCATACACTACAGCATTTTAGAAGAAAGAACATTAAAGTTAAGTGTCTCACAGCTCACAAAGACTAACGTTCTTCATCTTCTACCAGCTAAAATGACCATAGTTAGAGCATAGAAGAAGGCTACAGTCTCGCTGTCTCAGGCAAAAAAATAAGAAATATTGGATTACTACACAAAAAAAAAAAAAAAATTGCTAACATAGTAAATGATAAAAAGACAAAACTATTTTAGAATACATGGGACCCATGTGCACGTGTGAGCCTCTCATCTGGACCACCTTCCTCTTTTCTAGCTGTCGGTATATTCACAATATTGTTTTGTTGTATACTTGCTATGGGTTATGCAAAACTTTAGTTCTTTTTTGATGTGTTACTTTAAGACAACTGTTGACGACAGTTGATGAACCTACATTGTTATTCTCTTCTGATAAACATGTTCATGTGCAAAAGGGAATGATAACTTCTTTATATTGTACTCTTTAACCACTTCAGCCCCAGAAGGTTTTACCCCCTTAATGACCTGAGCATGTTTTGTAATTTGGCGATGCGCTGCTTTGACTGCTAATTGCGCGGTCATGCAATGCTGTACCCAAACGAAATTTGCGCCTTTTTTTCCCCCACAAACAGAGCTTTTGGTGGTTTTTGATTGCCTCTGCAATTTTTATTTTTTGCAATATAAATGAAAAAAGACCTAAAATTTAGAAAAAAACGTGATATTTTCTACTTTTTGTTATAACATTTTTTTTCAATAAGGGTATATTTATTGGTTTGCGCAAAAATTATAGCATCTACAAACCATGGTACATTTACTGGAATTTACGCAGCTTTTAGTTTAGGACTGCCCATCTCATTTCTTGAGGTGCTAAAATGGCAAGGCAGTACAAAACCCCTCCAAATTACCCCTTTTTGGAAAGTAGACACCTCAAGGAATTTGTTGAGAGGCATGTTGAGCCCATTGAGTATTTAATTTTTTTTGTTACAAGTGATAAAAAAAAATAAAAAATGATATATATTTACACAAAGTTGTCACTGAAATGATATATAGCTCACACAAGCCATGGGTATATGTGGAATTACACCCCAAAATACATTCTGCTGCATCTCCTGAGTACGGGGATACCACATGTGTGAGATGTTTTAGGACCCCGAAAACCAATCACCGCCTTCAGGATTTCTAAGGGCGTAAATTTTTGATTTCACTCCTCACTACCTATCACAGTTTCAGAGGCCATGAAATGCCAAGATAGCACAACCCCCCCCCCAAATGACCCCATTTTGGAAAGTAGACACCCCAAGCTATTTGCTGAGAGGCATGTTGAGTATTTTGCAGATCTCACTTTTTGTCACAAAGTTTTAAAAATTTAAGAAAAAAAATGTTTTCCTTTTCTCTCTTTATTTTTCAAAACAAATGAGAGCTGAAAAATACTGACCATGACTCTTGGCAAATACCTTGGGGTGTCTACTTTCCAAAAAGGGGTCATTTGGGGGGGGTTTGTGCTATTGTGGCGTTTCATTGCATTTTCCCGAAACTTGTGGCAAAATATAAAACATTCCATTGACTCAACATGCCTCTCAGCAAATAGCTTGGGGTGTCTACTTTCCAAAAAGGGGTCATTTGGGGGGATTTTGAACTGTCCTGGCATTTTATGTCCAACATTAGAAGCTTATGCCATACATCACCCACTTTTCTAACCACTTGAAGACAAAGCCCTTTCTGGCACTTTTTGTTTACATGAATATTTTTTTTTTCTAGAAAATTACTTTGAACCCCCAAACATTATATATATTTTTTAAAGCAGAGGCCCTACAGATTAAAATGGTGGGTGTTGCAATTTTTCACACAGTATTTGCGCAGAGATTTTCTTTTTATTTTAATGCACAAAAACACACTAAATTGCCCAAATGTTTGGTAAAATATAAAAGATGTACATAGATACCAAACGTGACACTCTTTAAAATTGTGCGATCCTGTGCAGCGGCGACAAACTATATACATTTTTAAAATCCTTTAAAAGCCTTTACAGGCTACCACTTTAGATTTACAGAGGAGGTCTACTGCTAGAATTACTGCCCTCAATCTGATGTTTGCGGTGATACCTCACATGCATGGTGCAATTGCTGTTTACATACAACACCGATGCTTGCGTTCGCCTTTGCGCGCGAGCAGGGGGGAACATGGGTGCTTTAATTTTATTTATTTTTCTACTTCTCTATTTTGCTTTTTTATTTTATTTTTACACTTTTTTTACAATTATTATTGTTATCACAGGGAATGCATATATCCCCTATGATAGCAATAGGTAGAGACGGGCACTCTTTTTTGAAAAATTTGGGGTCTATTAGTGTCTGATAGACAGAGATAGAGATGGTTGAAGCAGTACTGGTCTCCGATCAGCTCTATGGTCAGCTGGTGGAACCACCGGCTGCATTCTTGGGTTCCCTGGTAGGACAGGAGGGCCCAAGAAAACCATGGAAGGCAGCGGGAGGGGGATGCCCCCTCCCATTGCTTGTAAAAGCAGTCTAGCAGCTAATTAGCCCCTAGGATTGCTTTTACAAAAAAACTATACTAAGATGCTTAAACCTGCAGGCATCATTCCGGTATAACCACTTAAAGTCCAGCAATATACCAGTACGTTGCTGGTCCTTGTTGGGCATTTATTGTAATGTTCTTTTTTTTCATGCAGCCTGTGGCCTGAACGAAAAAAGAGAACCTAACAGATTCCTCCTTTCACATCGATTGATCTGTGGTATGTCCACCATTAGAATACCGCCCTGCATCCACCCACTTCTAATGATGGTCATATATGCACTGTTCTTTTTTTTTTCGATTGATCCAATTGATCGATGTGGATGAAGAAATCTCTGCCAAGAAAAGTGAATAAAAATATATGCCCAAGCATAGGTGCAAGTGCTCCAAGCAGTGGTGGCCCCCATCCATGCGCCTGGCCCCTTTCAGGACGCCGGATGCATGGATTCTTATGGCGGGGGTGGGAGGGGGTGGTACTTTTTGAAGCACCTGATTAGAGCCAGAGGCTCTAATAGGCTTCAAAATAGGGTGAGCTCGGGGCACAGAGAGTGCTCCCTGATCCCACCCAATTGTGTGATGATAGCCAATTAATTTTCGCTATTTCCACACTAACCTTCCTTCCCGCCAATCAGGAGGCAGGGCGTCAGACCTGCTTCCTGACTGGCCAAAGCACCAGGCAACCGCTATGGTAAGTCCCCTCAGCTCTGTCAGAGCCGCGTGCGGGGGGGAGGTTTTGGCACAAGTGGCTGCATTTGATGGGCAAGTGGCTGCATATGATGGGCAAAGGTGGCTGAATTTGATGGGTACAAGTGGCTGCATATGATGGGCACAGTGGCTGTATATACTGGGCACAAGAGGCTGCATATGATGGGCACAGGTGGCTGCATATGATGGGCACAGGTGGCTGCATATGATGGGCACAATGGCTGCATTTGATGGGCACAGTGAGGCTGCAATTGATGGGGGGTGGGGGGGTTTCCACTGGCTCCAAGTGACAATACTGAAAAAAAAAATTGTGTAGATTAATATTACAATAATAGAAAAGCACATCATTCATCAAAATGTATTAAAGTGCTAATATTGTATAGGAAGTCCATAAAAAAGTGAGCTAGAAAAGTGACATGCTATGTCAAATAGCACTTAGTGCAAATCCAGGAAGAAACAAGTGACATGGTGACTTTAGTGGTAAAATCTTCAGTGTAAATTACACCTCTGTGCAAGGCGGTTTACCTCTGGCATATTTGTATTTGTTTCATGCCATTACCTTACGGCAGTAAGGTAAGGGACCACCTTGCACAGAGGTGTAATTTACACTGAAGATTTTACCACTAAAGTCACCACGTCACCTGATTTTTCCTGGATTTGCACTATAGCATGTCACCTTTCTAGCTCACTTTTTATGGACTTATAGTTACATAGTAGGTGAGGTTGAAAAAAGACACAAGTCCAACCTATGTGTGATTATGTGTCAGTATTACATTGTATATCCCTGTATGTTGTGGTCATTCAGGTGCTTATCTAATAGTTTCTTGAAGCTATCTCCCCGCTGAGACCACCGCCTGTGGAAGGGAATTCCACATCCTTGCCGCTCTTACAGTAAAGAACCCTCTACGTAGTTTAAGGTTAAACCTCTTTTCTTCTAATTTTAATGAGTGGCCACGAGTCTTGTTAAACTCTCTTCTGCTAAAAAGTTTTGTTTCTATTGTAGGGTCACCAGTATGGTATTTGTATATTGAAATCATATCCCCTCTCAAGCGTCTCTTCTCCAGAGAGAATAAGTTCAGTGCTTGCAACCTATCCTCATAACTAAGATCCTCCAGACTCTTTATTAGCTTTGTTGCCCTTCTTTGTGCTCGCTCCATTTCCAGTACATCCTTCCTGAGGACTGGTGCCCAGAACTGGACAGCATACTCTAGGTGCGGCCGGACCAGAGTCTTGTAGAGTGGGAGAATTATCGTTTTATCTCTGGAGTTGATCCCCTTTTTAATGCATGCCAATATTCTGTTTGCTTTGTTAGCAGCAGCTTGGCATTGCATGCCATTGCTGAGCCTATCATCTACTAGGACCCCCAGGTCCTTTTCCATCCTAGATTCCCCCAGAGGTTCTCCCCCCAGTGTATAGATTGCATTCATATTTTTGCCACCTAAATGCATTATTTTACATTTTTCTACATTGAACCTCATTTGCCATGTAGTTGCCCACCCCAATAATTTGTTCAGATCTTCTTACAAGGTTTCCACATCCTGCGGAGAAGTTATTGCCCTGCTTAGCTTTGCATTGTCTGCAAATTCAAAGATTGAACTGTTTATCCCATCCTCCAGGTCGTTTATGAACAAATTAAATAGGATTGGTCCCAGCACAGAACCCTGGGGAACCCCACTACCCACCCCTGACCATTCCGAGTACTCCCCATTTATCACCACCCTCTGAACTCGCCCTTGTAGCCAGTTTTCAATCCATGTACTCACCTATGGTCCATGCCAACAGACCTTAATTTGTACAGTAAACGTTTATGGAAGGTTACTTCCTATACAATATTAGCACTTTAATAGATTTTGATGAATGATCTATGTGCTTTTCTATTATTGTAATATTAGTCTACACAAAGTTTTTTCCACTATTGTCACTTGAAGCACTTGCACTTTATTCTTATATACTGGTTACTCCCTAGTATTGGACGTTTACTACCTAGGATTTATTCCATATATTTTTTATTGTTTATTTGTTTACCTAGAGTGCAACATCACGCATTGCTTTTTATTTTTTAGTACAGTAAAACAGTTGAATGATATACCTGCAAAGTAAACACAATAAAATACAGTAACAATAAAACATTACAGTATAGCATAAAATACAGTAACAATAAAACGACAACTATTTTTGGCTTTTTCATTTTTTTTTAAGTTTTATTTTTATTTTTTTACATTTTTATTATAACTACAAACGTTCCAGTTTAGGGTCTCTCAAAATGCAATGGCCATCTCATCTTTCGAGACCCTGTGTGAAAGTGTGCCCTAGGACTGTGCCGTGCTGTACCCTATACTAATACTCAACTAGTGTGTGTGGTAGCAACTGAAAACATCCCCGATGCAGAAAGCAGGTTGGCCTGGTCAGGAGGGACAATAATAGTGGGCGTCATGCCTATGTTTGGGTTTTCCACTGACACATCTTCCTTGGGGTGCACTTTGGGTAGGGGTACCAGGGAGGACATCTGGAAAATGCCTCTCATGCAGCCGGCTCACTGGATTTTGATTGGGAAATTGGGCCACAGTATCATCTGGATACAGAAGGGCTGTGATGATCTCTTCCTGGAATTTTAGGAAGGATCCAGTTCTTCCGGTCGCTTTGTATAGTACATAAGCATTGAACAGAGGCAATGGAATAGGTACAGTATACAGACACTTTTTGTACCAGCGTCTGGCTTTACGGGCAATTACCGTATTTATCGGCGTATAACACGCACCGGCGTATAACACGCACCCCAATTTAGGAGGGAAGTTGAAGGGAAAAAAACTTACATTTAAATGCCCTTCATTGCAGCCTTGTCAGTGCAGCCTTGTCAGTGCAGCCTTCCCCAGTGCAGCCTTCCCCAGTGCAGCCTTCCCCAGTGCAGCCTTGCCCCAGTGCAGCCTGGGATCCCCTGTCCCTGCTTCCAGGGCTTCAAAATCGCAGTCCGCGATTTGAAAATGGCGCCGCCGGCGCCGAAGTACACAGAGCCGGTCCTCGGCTCTTTCCGGCGGCTCACGTTTACTTTCGGCTCCACTCGTAGTCCCGAGCGGAGCTATCCGAGTAGGTTCGGATAGCTCCGCTCGGGACTACGAGTGGAGCCGAAAGTAAACGAGAGCCGCCGGAAAGAGCCGAGGACCGGCTCTGTGTACTTCGGCTCCGGCGGCGCCATTTTCAAATCGCGGTCCGCGATTTTGAAAATCTGACAGCTCGGGATCGGCGGGGATCGGCGTATAACACGCACCTGCGACTTTCCCCTGATTTTAAGGGGAAAAAAGTGCGTGTTATACGCCGATAAATACGGTAATTACGGCCCCATCATCTGGTCGTTGAAGTCCACCCCTTACATTTTAAGGTTGTATTTGTGGACACAGAGGGGCTTCTCAACATAGTAATTTGGACTGCTGTGTCTGCGTGAATGGAAGACAGAACAAAAACGTTCCGTTTGTCCTTCCATTTCACTGCAAGCAATTCATTGGACCTCAAGCAGGCTCTCT
The DNA here is from genome assembly GCF_042186555.1 of Aquarana catesbeiana. NCBI lineage: Eukaryota > Metazoa > Chordata > Amphibia > Anura > Ranidae > Aquarana > Aquarana catesbeiana. The sequence goes on along the minus strand of NC_133324.1, from coordinate 836,958,168 downwards.
CCCCCTGTCTAAGTCAGGTATCTACAAGCCGCTGGGGAAGCCCGGGCGACTGGATCGCACAGTGTCATGTGCGCCAATTCCTAATTGAAAAAAAAAAGGGTCTAAAAAGTGGCACGCTTGTATAAAAATTGTCCACATATAAATGGTACCCCTTTTGGAACAAGGGTGACAAGTCCCAAACAATCTTGCCACTGCTCCCTATTTAGTCTGGGCAGTCATGTGGCTCCACGCTGCTATTTTTTCCCTCATAAACCAGGAAACTATATGTATAGCGTGTTGCCCTGTCACAGAGCTTATGCATTTTGACCCCATTTCTGGCACGCTTGCTAGGGATTAACTATTTGAAAACAAGGCAGCCAGAAAATTTAATCAGGGACTCATGAATGCAGACATCTTGATCAGGGATAAACAAGGCTGCAAATTGTTGTTTGAAGTGGTTTACGAGGGGCCGCATTTTGTGGAGCCAATCATATTCAGTGTCACTCCAAGGACGACAGAGTTCATTGTCGAAGTGCATGAACCGCAAGATTTGCTCATATGTAGTCCTGGCCATGGCAGCAGAGAACAGGGGCATATGATGAATTGGTTCAGTGGACCAATATGACCGCAACTCATTCTTTTTAGTAATGCCCATGAGGAGGGAAAGGTCTTAAATTCAGGAACCGTTATAGGTTTCCAGCCAAATTCTCTAGCAAGAGTCAAATTTGGATTTGCGGCGATGAATTGTGGGCTCCCAATCAGGACTTGCAAGCCCAGTGGGAAGCCACAGGTTTTAATTGTGCAGCATTACAGTCTCGGGCACTGTGCAGGTCAGCTGCTGGCTTTCTAACAACCAATGCCGTAGGATGATGAGGACGGTGGGCACCTGAGGACATCCTTGTTTGCCCAACTCTGTCAGCACTAGGGTCACATGCGCTGAATAAGGGAGAGAAACTGAGGGGGAAAAAAATGCTGGAATATTAGTACCAGTGTGAAAAGGTGCATTTGCTCTGTAATAATAAAACATCTCTTAGACTGCGTTCACATCTCGGTGTTTTGAATCGCGGGCAGATTTGCCGCGATTCTGCCCGCAATTTCGAAGCGCCGAGGTGCGAATGACAACAGAAAACACATTTAAGGGGGGGCGGAGCCGGCGGCCAGAGCGGATGGCGGTGTGAGAGCTTAGCTCTGCCACAAAGACAGCGGCTCACAGGGCACAGAAACAATCGAAAATAACATCCCTAGAGAGGGGAGATAGTGGAGAACACCGAGGGCATGATGAGTAAGAGAAAGGAGAGAGAGAGGGGCCACGGAAACAAACGGAATTCTTCCCTCCTGTGATGGACCAGCCGATCCAAGATAGCGCCAGCGCTGGGACCTGTGTTCCCACAGCATCAGCTAACATGCCCTGCCATCCTGTACTATCCGGGGGGTGAGTCACCTGATACAGGCCATCCACTGCCATCTTCAGCATTTAACAGCCCTGTTAAGCAAAAACTGAGGCTGGGGGAGCAGGGAGGTATGAAGGATGACACAGAACTGGAGGGGGAAGAAATGGAAGCATCTACCTCATGAGGCCAGCACATAGATGCCATCCCTACTACAGGGCAACCCATCATTGACACTACCATGAAGGAGATGCTGCAAACATTAAGGGGGGCTCTCCAGCAAGATATGGCAGCTTTTATGAGATTCACAAAAACAGAAATAACTGCAGTTAGCAATAGAGTGGAGTATGTGGAGAAAAAAAAAAATGGAGGAATTTACACTAGCGGACAATGAGCTGGTAGATGCCCACTTTGATGTGGAAGCTGAGATCAAAGCTATGCGCCTCAAAATGGCAGCTATCGAGGACAGGTCCCACAGGAACAACCTCAAATTTAGGGGGCTCCCGAATCCGTTATACCGGCTGACCTGCACTCATTCCTTCAAAAGCTTATGACAATGGCTCTCCCATTCCTGGGGCATACTGACAGTGTCATAGACAGAGCCTACAGACTGCCAAAGCCGTCGTACCTACCTGAGAAAACCCCAAGGGATGTGATAGCTAGAATCCATTTCTACCATGTGAAGGACCAATTAATGCAATACTACAGACAACACCCTGCACTCCCAGACCCCTTTGCAGGGATCGCTATATATGCCGACTTGTCCCAAGCTACCATGACGGCGAGACACAACCTAGTGCCAATTACTAAAATCCTGCGTAACCACAAAATTATCTACAAGTGGGGCTTTCCAGCCAAACTGCTAGTCGAAATGCACAACGAATCACACTCCATAACTTCGCTAGACAGAGGCATGGCACCCCTCCAGAAATGGCATCTACTCCCGCTGAAAGGCGACACTGCTGGCCCTGGGCCATTCCTGGAGCAACGTCAAAACCACCGCCAAAACAGGAGAAGTAAATAGTGCTCCACTGCAAGAGCCTCACGGCCTATACACCAGCATCAGTACACTCCTCAAAGTGCACTTAGCCTCGGTGCCTTTCGGCTTCAACACATGTCTTCTGTGACACTTCACTTAATGCCGGTTGTTCGGCTGACACTTGAACTGTTCTTAATCCCACATTTATATCTGTGATATTTCCCGTATTCTGTTCTCAACAACATGTGAAAATTGCAGCTAGCAAGTTAGTGCCTATCTTTGTTTGGCTTAGTTTTGAAGAACTCCTTAATGGTTATTCAAAATATTTCAACATGCACATTTCCTACACTGAAGTCTCATCTCGTCTCATACTGAATTCCACCACTGGATGGCGGCAACGCACCACCTACTATACAAATGAATCTTAAAATAATGACATTTAATGTGAGAGGCTTGAATAGCCCACACAAGCACAGAACTCTCTGGAAATCAGCAATGGACTTACACTGTGATGTTCTTTGTGTGCAGGAGAATTTCCTCACATCTTTACAGCAAATGACTCGGCCAAAAAAAAAAAAAAAAAAAAAAGGCGTACTAAACGCTATCAAGGACTCTGTATCGTTTTCCTTAATTCAACAGCATATTGACCCTCAAGGGCGCTTCATCATTCTGGTTGCAGAACTCAACAGCAAAATCTACACCCTGGGGAACCTATACGCACCTAACATAAAACCCCTGAAGTTTATCCGTAAAGTCGTTAAGCTTGCCAAGCAAATGTTGAAGGGTAATTTACTGTGGTGATTTTAACATGATCTTAAATGATGAACTTGATTCCTCTTCAGTGGCTCAGAGAAGGAGACCTACATTAGGTCCTCTATGCTTAGAGGAAAGGCTTTTTGATCCATGGCGATGCCTCCGAACCACTGAAAGGGACTACATACACTATTCAATTGCTCATAACAGTTATTCAAGAATAGATTTCTTTCTTACAGATGTGTACACCCTACAGACCATAGGCAAAGCGGATATCCACAACATCACATGGTCAGATCACGCACCGGTGACCATTGAGGTTGTGGATACAAGCACTAAAAACCCCTGTGGCACAATAATACCTTCCTTCTACCGCAGCCTAAATTAAGAGATGAGATTGAAGGAAAAATACAGGAATACTTCACAATTAATGACACTGGTGACTGTTCCCCCCACGACAGTTTGGTGTGCACACAAGGCAGTCGTCAGAGAAACTCTTATACAAATTGCCTCTAGAGAAAAGAAAAAGAAACTGCAGCGCATAACTACACTGCAAAAGTCCATAGCTGACTTAGGAGCGAAACACAAAAATCCCACTTTCTCTTCTACCCTGGTACGAAAAAACCTTAATTATTGCCGTGAGGAACTGAGACAGGAACTTAGGGCAGAATATGACATACATATTTCAAAAGACTTAAATTATCATTTTATGCACAAAACAATAGAGCAGGGAAGTTGCTGGCCTCCCAACTCAAAAAACGCCAAGCACGCTCCAACCTCACGCCACTTTACGTAATCCGAAAGCCATAGCTAATGCATTCAAAGACTACTACCACTCCCTCTACAATCTTAACGCTGATCCTGGCACTCACCAACCCACTGAAGTCGAGATCAATAAGTTCCTTGAAGGTATCCAATTACCCTCGATTGATGACACCACTCTGCAGAAACGTAACTACCCATATACTGTAACAGAAGTTGAAGCGACTATTAAAACCCTTCCTATGCATAAGGCACCTGGAGCGGACGTTTTTTTCCGCTGAATACTACAAGGCTTTTAATAAGCTGATTACCCCCAAACTAGTTGAAGTCTTCAAAAGGGGCAGCAAAATCTGTCTCTTTCCCGAGAGAGATGCTATAAGCGGTCATAGTAACACTACCCAAACCTGGCTAAGACCCGTCAATCCCCCAAAATTTTAGGCCCATATCATTACTGAACACGGATCTTAAAATATATGCCAAAACCCTAGCTAACAGATTAATGGAAATCACCCCATCCCTTATAGGCCTAGATCAAGTTGGCTTTGTAAAAGGCAGACAGGCACCTGACGGGACTAGGAGAATGCTCAACTTACTGCGTTTTGCAGAAGTGACTAAAGAACCTAGCTTATTCCTAGCCCTGGACGCTGAAAAGGCCTTTGACAGGGTCCATTGGGGATACCTGTCTAAGACCTTACATAAATTTAGTATATCTGTGAATTAACTGAAAACAAAACAATATACTTTAACAACGACTTAAAATTTAATTGATACTTTAAATTCAAATTGAAATGACCCAAGTCACGCCTCGACTTGGATGTAGATATAATTGCATTAATACCCATAGTGACTGGGAAGATAGCGTTCTATGGTTTATGTGTTACGTTTTATATTTTATTTTACATCTTTTCATACCAAACTGGAAATGCATTTTCACAATAGGGGAATTCTACAGATATATTTTACCATAACTCAAGGCTTATTCCCCCTTTGCGTAGGAAATCACCTACAAAATTTCTGAATGTAGCTCTTTTTTGTCTCATACTATGTTGTAGTACTTACAATGTTGTACAATATGATGTACTGTTTTACTTGGCTTTGGGCTACTATGTGACGTTTACTTACATGCTTTCATTACTGTAACTTATGTGAAAACTCAATAAAATATGTTATAAAAAAAAAAAAAAAATTGGTATATCTGGGATGATCCACTCAGCGATCATGTCATTATATTCCAGCCCCTCTGCCCAAGTCTCTACTTCCAGCTTACTCTCAGATCCATTTGATCTCTCAAATGGGACCCGTCAAGGATGCCCATTGTCCCCGATAATTTTCTCACTAGTTATAGAGCCCCTACCAGAATACATAAGATCCAATAAAGCAATACAAGTTATCAACATAGGCACCGACAGTCACAAACTAGGTTTGTTTGCTGACGATGTTATACTGACTATAACCAAACCAGAATCTATCCCAGTAATACAATCCCTACTGAACAAATTTGCAGAGGTCTCCTTCTATAGAGTTAACACAACTAAATGTTATGCCCTCACACTAAAAACATGACAAAGGAAGCAGTCAAACTCAAAAAGGAGTTCCCCTGTAATTGGGAGCCCTCTCGATCACTTACCTAGGTATACAGATTACCTCATTCTCCACTAAAATTTACTCAAGTAACTACCCTCCTCTGCTCACCAAAGTGGAAGAGGAACTGAACCAGATCGGCAAACTCCACCTGACATGGCTTGGAAGGATTGCTGCTTACCAAATGCAAGTTTTGCCCAAACTGTTATACTACTTTAGAACACTACCTATCCCCATATCTCAGTCATTCTTCTCGCAGCTAACAACATGCTTGCGGAAATACATATGGGCAGGGAAAAAACCTAGGATAGCACTAACAAATCTATATAAAGCTAAACAACTTGGGGGCGTAGGTCTTTCCAATGCGCAAGAATACTATAGAGCTGCAGTACTTGACCATATGAAATATTGGTTCTCTTGCCAAACAGACAACAGATGGACACAAATAGAAAGAGAAATTACCCCAGGGCACAATCTTCCAGCCTTAGCAATGGCTGCCACCCTGCACCATAGCCCATCAATTCCTCCTTACCCGACCATACAAGCCACAACAGCAACATGGTCCTCACTGACGAAGCAAAAATTTGCTAACACACCAATATGTACACTACCAGTACCCTTGGCATCCTACGAATACCTAATTCTGGGGCTATCCACCCAATCCTGGGCAAAAAAGGGGGTGCACTTCTCTACAGCCGATATACCAGATCCAGATGCACTAGAAAGGTATAAAACTTACCAGATACAGCACTATAAACTTTCGAACCAGGCCCACCCCATAAAAATACCTATATCGGTATGGAACTATCTAAAGAACAAGCAACCAAGTAAAATAAAAGGGATAGCTTTATTTTATAAGTCTACCTCCCCCCTATATATTCAGGTTAAAACACCAAACATGATAAAATGGGAAAGGGATCTACAAAAATAATTTACACTACCCCGATGGCATTTAGGTATACGATATAGCAGCAGGTCCTCAGCGTGTGTAGACCATTGGGACAATACCCAGAAACTACTTCACAAATGGTACCGCACGCCTTTACGCATAAACAAAATGAATCCAAACACCTCACCAATGTGCTGGCCAGATTGCAGTGGTACTGGCAATCTCCCTCACATACTTTGGAGCTATGTAGTGATACGTCCTTTTTGGGAAAAGGTGATGTCCCTTATCCAAGAAACAACGGGGCATAGGTGCGCGCTAATCCCATCTTTAGCATTACTGAGATTGGGTATTGAGCAGTTCCCCCCCACTAACAAGAAAAGTGCATAGATCTACTCCTTATGCATGGGTTTATGAGTTTGTTTATCAACTAATAACAATGTACACAAGTAGCTTTGACGTGAATGAGCTCTTCAGCCCTTCTCCAGGGTTGGGGGCGGGCCTCTTCATAAATGTATGTTTCAAAGCCTGCTCACAGTATGAACCCAAAGGGGGTGACAGGTTTTAGCTCACTGCGACACCATCTTATATTGCATTATGAAGAGCCTGCATATGATTAGATATACCTTAATAACCTGTCTTGTGTTAACACTACTATCTACTGTAATAATCAATAAAAAATCTATTGTTAAAAAAAAAAAAAACACATTTAAGATGCCATTCATTTAAATGGCACCTAAAATCGGTGTGGTTCTGCCACAATTGTCACGCAATAAATCATGCTGCAATCGCCTCAACCGGCATCGCATGAAGTGCTTGAGTGCTATTTTTTATCCTTTTGGAATAAATCTTAATTGCATCGTGTATGGGAGTGCTGCCATCCTTTTTTTTTCTACACATATGCTTCTGTTGCAGTGACAGGGTGTTTATCCCTAACAACGAACTTTTAATTCTATTCCAGTTTGCCTAACCCACCTGGAGCAGCTGAACTCGTTTAGCTTTCATTTGGATTTTCATTGCACAGGCTGGCTCAGTGAGGAGACGGCTTACAGACTTTTCCTGAGGAGTTTGATTTATACAACATGAGCACTTTACCAGAGAATGGTACGGGGGGGGGGGATATTGAAGAACCCGTTGCGGTCAGTCGCTCCCTCACCGGTGCTTATATACACCATTGTGGATGATGATATCAGTTCCCTCAAATGTATTTTTTTGCAAAAGGGAGCGCCTCGTGATCAAGGAGGTTAAATCGTTTTGGGACAAAAATACGTTGACTGGGTATCTCACTCTTGAGAGGATCCCAAGGGGGTTAAGAGTAAAGAAATTCTCCACGTATGAGTTCACTGATGACAATCTCAAAAAACAGTGGACAGATACACTTACTTTTTGCTCACTGGAGTTTGAGGATTATTGTGAAATCCAAGACTGATGTGATGGAAAAACTGCAAAAGGAGATTGCAGACATCAAGGAGGAGATTCTTCCTTTCAAGGATACCCCCTCATTTAAGAAACTGTACCTCAAGTTAAGTGAGAAATTGGGTCACATTGAAAAGGGGAATAATAGAGGTCAAGAAGGAAGTTGTTACGTGATCGATTTTGACTGAGTCAAATATGGTATACGTCTAGGAAACTGTCTACTTCGTCTAATAAGGAGAAACATGTCAGTTTTTCTGACACGGAGGTATTCAATCACACTCTAGCTGACTCCGGATCAAATTAATCTGTGGACAGAAATCGGGGAGTGGGTACCCATTATGTTGTTGAGCCTCATTTAAACACGCAACATGGTCTCCTTCAAAAGAAAAAGGGGAAGGGAAGGAGACATCCCATAAGAAAATCAGGAGAGGAGGGAGGAGGGAAAAGTCACTACAATCTAAGGGTTCAACAACCGAGGATTTCTCAGGCATCCTGAATTTGTCCATGAAAGAATTAAGCACATCAGAGATGTCATTGCTTGCCAAAGGTTTGAATTTTTGTCCTGTAAGACACTTTAATTTGAGACTATTTTGGATGTGAATAAGTTTGCACACAAATTAACACTCCGTAAGCATCACTTTCAGGACACTCAGGAAGCTTTCCAGGTCTGTAGCGATTAATCCATAGGATCTGAGGTGTCCATGTGTATGGGGTTACAGGAATTGTGTGCTATACAAGACCTTGAGGAGTTGCAGGGGGAATCTACTGGTGATCAGGAGGGAGCTGACACCTCACTAATGGAATTACTCTTCAGGTCACGATCGGATTTCTACCCTGTGAACTCCAGAGGTAAATCTTTAGATCCAATTCAGAAGTCTATTGAAAAAGAGTTAACAAGGTTGGCATCACGTACAAGTAGCACAGGATTCATTCATAATGATAATCTCACCAGAAGTGAACGGGATGCCGTATAGGCCCCTTTCACACGGACGGATAGAATGGTGCTTTTAGCTGCGGATTTTCAAATTTTCTACCGCAGCTAAAAGCACACAATGCTTTCCTATGGCCCCATTCACACACTGCGTTTAGCTGCGAATTAGATACATGCGGTTCTGTGCGGATAGAAAAAATAGAATTGACTGCGTCCAGGATCGATTTAGCGCAGCTATCTGCACATAACCGCAGTGCACTGTGTCAGCTGCGGATAACAGCGCCGAGCTGCTCATCGGGAAAGGAAAAATTATTTTCTGCTCTTAATAATGTACACAAAACTGGTCAGGCTGTAATTCAAGTCTGTATTTGCAATGTAGTGTGTGGCTGTTACTCAGCTCTGCCAGCACAGACCACTGCAATGTGAGGGCAGGAGGTAGCAGTTTTACAAGGACATAAAATAAAAAAAGACAAGTGAAATTCTGTCACAAATTATAATATGTAGGGTACAAGATTATAAAGTGATGAAAATGTTTGACATTTCCAACTGGGCTTTAAAGAATTGAATATTGCCCAGGCTATGGGCTGCTGCACAAGCAATCAGCAGGTACATGTTTTCAACCCAGCAAACACTTGTAGGCGGAGTAGTGTTTGCAGTCTCATCACTGCTGATTTTTAACAAGTGCCAAGCAGCATCCGGACTCTGTTCCACTCATCGAGAAGAATGACCAGCCTGATGTAAGCTGTACAGACTAGTAGGTGATCTTATGTGTGCTTTAACAAACTTGCAGTGTTTCCTGGACACATTAGTAATTTTGCATTCGATATACATCAGCATCCACTCATTTCTAATCTTTTTACTACAGAATAAAGGAAACGTCACTTCATGAAAGTGTTTCAGAGTTAAATATGTAAAACAGAACCAACGTGCCTTATATCCCCCTCTGCATTGCTTGTGCTCCTTGCTGTTTTCTCATCATTGGCATCCCTACAATTGTGCACAGCCTGTTCTAGCAGATGGATGAAAGATGTAGACCAGGAGCACAGTATTCCATATGATCTGAATTCTTTCCACACATATTTCTGTAACACTTTGTCTCAGAAATCTTGCCACTACAACACACATTTTGGACTGTCTATCGCTGTTTGTATGCTTACCCAAGTCAGATAACGTTAAAAATGTAATAAAAAAAAAAAAATAGGTATATATTTGTAAATAAAGCTTTGTGTTTTAGAAGTAAAGCGGAAATTCAATATTTTATGTACGCTACTCTATAATTCACTAGTACTTAGTACTAGTAAAATTACAAAAATGGCCATCAGTATGATGAAGGGTAAACTAACCCCATGTATGTGTTATTCTTTATTCTACACCCACATTAATTATGCAAACTTACAAACTGATAATTTGAGCAGATGGTTTCAGTGCCAATCCTAACTTAGAAACTGGCAAATGCTGTACTTTAGGTGAGGAGAAAGCAGGGTGAATTTGAATTAAATCAAGTCGATTTTAATCATGATTTAAATCGCTAGAAAAATAGCATGATTTAAATCAACTTGATTTAAAATCATAATTTTTTAAAGTGCAACTGTCATCTCTGTCTGGCAGCGGCTCCTCCTCTGACCCGCTGTTGACTCACTGACAGTCCCATTCACTTTAATGGGACGGCTGGTGAGTGGATGCCCGCTAACAGGCACTGCCATGATGGATCTGAAATGACAGGTGCTCTTTAACCACTTGCCTAAATCCCCAGGACTCTTCTATTATCATCAGGAGTTCAGATAAGGGTGGTTTGGTGGTTATTCCGGACTCCCTTTCATACCAACAGGAGGCTTTCAGGCAGTTGTCATATGAAAACACCTATGAGATTAAGGGGTAATCCCACTGTTGAATTCAAAAAGATGTTAATAGATTTTTTTCTAAATTCCAGCTCCCCTATGTACCAATATAGCATTCATGTACTTTTTTTGCAAAAATATCAGAGCTTTCCATAAAATCTACAGACACTTACGTTTGGAATCATGGCTGGAGGACAGTTAAGCCTCGTACACACGATCGGATTTTCCGCAGACAAAACCTCAGACTTTTGTCCGAAGGGCATTGGCCAGGATCTTGTCTTGCATACAAACAGTAAGGAATTGTCGGCCAACAAACACGAACGTAGTGACGTACTACATGTTTTTTCAGCTCTTTAGCGCCACCCTTTGGGCTCCTTCTGCTAATTTCGTTTTAGTATAAGTTTGGTGAGTGTTGATTCGCGCTTTTCATTTTGCCTATTGCATATTCAGGTAGAGGCGGCAAAGATTGTTCGCCGTAGATCGATTAGGTATGAATTCGGATTGATCTGGATGTACAAATTTAATCACCACCTTTGAGAGTCTCGTGGCAATGATTTTAGTAAGTAACTTTAGATCCGTATTTAGCAGGGAGATGGGTCGATGGGATTCAGGTTCTTTCCCTGGCTTCACCAGGACTACCACCAACACTTCATACATAGAACTCGGTAGAGAATCTAAGGAGTGGGCATTGTTAAGTGTATGAAGTAACTCCGGTAAGAGTATCCTCTCAAATTTTATATAATTCGATAGGTAAGCCATGGTTACCTGGGGCCTTAGAATTCAGGTATGTGGCCAGTGCGAGTTGTAGTTCCTTAAGGGTGAGGGGTGCATTTAATTGTTTTTTTTATCCTCCTCCTAAAGCTGCGGGAGTTGCATGTCGTCCAAAAAGTCAGACAATTCAGCTGCAGGTTAAGACACTTTTGAGGAGTATAAATCCTGGAAGAAGGTACAAAACCTCTTCAGTATGGAAGGGGTAACTAACCACTTGAGAAGGTGATATGGCTAGTCTATGTATAATCTGGGAGGGTTGTTGGGATCTGGCTATCATAGACAGCATATGTCCAGTTTTCTCACCCTCCTCAAAGTATGTTTGAGAGGTGAAGAAACGCTTAATTGTCAGCTTGCTGTTGCTGTGGTAAAGTTTCTGTGCATCTATCCACTGCCTCTCATGGTCATGCAGGAATTTTTCTTCAGCTTTATCTACTGCTAGACTGGCATCCTTGGCCTACTGTCTGCTCTTGGTCTTAATTTTAGCAATCTCTTTAATGCACATACCTCTAATGAAGGCCTTCAGGGTATCCGATACCACCCCGAAAGTGGCTTAAGGCTTATCTACTAAAAAGTTTCTAATGTGAACATGCTTGAGTTCAGTGTCAGTAAACAGCTGAAGCCAGAATGGGTTTAGCTTCTAATGGACAGGCAGTCTAGCCTTATGGAAGTTTAACCAGAGTTGCACTGGGGAATGGTCAGAGAGGCCCCTAGGCAGGTAGGTCACCACAGAGTCAACGAGTCATGGCATTTCCCAGTGCAAAATTTATACGCAACAGCGTAGCGTGCGTCAATGAATGGGGGGAGAATTGGGCCCTGAGTGGGAACTGACATCTCCATAGATCCATCAACCCAAGTTCAGCTATAAATTTGGCTAAAGTAGCATTGTTCTGGGGCCCTTCAGGCAGTACTTTTTGTGTATGTCAAGTGAAGTATCCAGTGCACTGTTGAAGTCGCCTACGACATATACTGGGAGCTGTGGATGCCTAGCCAAAAACCTAGATAAACATTGCAGTACTAACAGTGTAAAAGGCGGGGGCACATAAACATTAGCAATTACACAGGCATGAGATTCCCACATACCCATCAGAAAATAAATCTACCCTCAGAGTCTATTTGGGCGTCAAGTTTAGTGAATAAGGCAGTCCTGGAGAACAATATACTAACCCCTATAGAGTATCTGGTGTGCACAGAGTGATACTGTGCAGGGTATTTAGACACATGAATAAGTCTGGTAGTGTCACTGGTGAGGCGAGTCTCCTGTAAGCAAATAACAGCGGGAGACTGGTATGAGAAAATGATGTTTCAGGAGAGGACAGAGTCTACCTGTTTACCCATTTAAAAAGGAGAAATGTGGAAAAGTCCCCAGACCAACGTAGGTCCGGTCTGTGGATGAGGGACCCAACGATCCAATCAAGCAGATTCCCATGATAACTTTTGTGCAGTAGGCACTCCATGTGGCTGGAAGCAGTCGCCTCACTCTTGGGTACAGAGTTGAGAGGCAGCGTAAAGCTGTAGAATGATCTGCAGAGGTAGAGCCCACCCAACCAGGGCTGAAAAACAACAATAACAAAAAAAATGAAAGGAACATGAACAGTCATCCTATCAAAAATATGGAAGTTCCAATTGGAAAGCCTTCCAGGTGTGCCCCGCAGGGCTATGTGGGGGGGGGGGGGGGGGGGACAAGCGAGGGCTAGGACCTCGTGTCGGAGAGACCAGTAGACAAGTTGCTGCTAAAAGATGTAATACACCAGCAAGTTTAGTGTTCCTCTTTGGGTTCCATTGTTAGCAAGGTGAGTAAACAGAATAAGTGAAGGCAGGTTAGCGTGTTTCTAGCTCGGGCCGTCATCTCGGGCAGCAGCTCGTAGGTGTCGCTCATGCCGGTCAAGCCAGTTGGCAGCCATAGCCGGGTTTTCAAAGAAGTGTACAGACCCATCTGCAACTATACGTAGTTTGGCTGGGTAAAGCATGGAATACATCACTGATATTGCTCGCAGGCGTCTCTTTACATCGCTGAATCTGGCCCTGTTTTTGGACGGCTGCTGAGAAATCCAGATATATGGATATTCTGGTGCCCTGTATTTCCAGATTAGCTTTTTGTCTAGCCAGGCGAAGGATAATATCTCTATCTTTATAGTGTAAGAGATTCCACTCTGGCCGCCGTATCTGTCGCTTTAGCAGCAGTCATTTGAACATCTTGCTGAAGTGGAGGCAGCTCATCCTCCAGGGTGCTCACAATCCAAAGCAGTGGCCCTTTCCCTTATCTTTTGCATGTCATGCCTAACCTGCATTATACCTTCTTTCAGACTTCTATCTTCTGTGGACAGTTCAGTGAGTGAGGAGCCATAGGTATAAACTGTAGTTAGAATGTCAGCAGGCAGGGTTCTCTGCTCAGAGTCAGGGGGGTCTGCTATGGAACTCCACTTTAACAAAGCCTGTCCAAAGCCTTGCTTTGAAGCAAGTGTAAACTAGCCGTTAATGTGTTGAAGCCCAACTGCCTCAATACTGGGCACTTTCACCCCCTTCTTGCCCAGACCAATTTTCAGCACCCTCCCCAAGCCACACTCGGGATTGCATTGCAAGATCCTGGTGCAGGTTACTTACCTTGTCTCCAGGATCCTCCAATGTCCCCCAACTGTGTCTGCGGGCTCTGTCCTCTTCCTCTGTGTACTGGGCTCCGTTCCCTGCGAGAGTTGCGACGGACGGGGGCGGAGCCTAGCAGCAAATTCAAAAAAATAGAAAATTCATAACACATACAGTACACTGTAATCTTACAGATTACATTATTGTATGAAATCATTTCACATCCCTTTTGTCCCTAGTGCTTTGTCCAGTGCACTGCATGCAGTTTTATATTATAAAATACTTTCTTCTGCCTGGAAACTTGAGATTGCCCATAGCAACTAAAAAGTGTCCCTTTACATCAAAAGTGTTTTTAGGCCAGCTCGTAAACAGCGATAGTAAATTAGAACACTTGCAGAATTGAGCGATAGTGACTCGTGAGGAAAATTTTATTATTTGTTATAGTTATTTATTATATTATAATTTACAATTTTGTGTTTCAAACTTTATCATACCGGGGATGTCTACTAGACTCTTGTTTGGACAGATTTTAGTGTGTTATTGCTAAGTACAGGCCAACACCAAATTTCTATGCAAAACAATTGTACCGCTTTGAGACGCAAAAATCGGACATAATCATACCGCCAGGGAGGTTAATAAAATTTCCCAAGGATACTTAGAATGGAGGGGCCTGGTGTCACTGGCAGTCAACTTAACAATGCTCAGGCAAGATCAGTAGCAGATATAAAGCAAAACAGCTCTGGTCTTTTCCTAGAAGCCTTTTTTAATCCAAATCCTTTACACTTGGCCCAAATTTACCATCAGACAAAATGTTTTTATAAACCTTATTTTGGAGATTTGCTCTCTTTTAAAAGCATATCAAAATTTAAAAATATAATTATTGCCGTTTACCAGTCCTCGGCTGTGGTGGTTATATAAGCTTTCATTTTTCAAGCGAACAACATTTTTGGCATGTACAGAAAATTGCCTATTGTTCTTGCCAAAAATGCAGTATGTTCCTCACTTCCTATTAGCTGAAGAGAAAACACAAACATTCTTATCTCTAGGGTTGTCCCAATACCGAGTATTTGCAGGAGTACTTGTACTCGTGCAAATGCTCCCAATGCCTAGTCCGATACCTGGACACTCAGGAACAAATCAGTGTGGCAGCAGCTGCGAAGTTATAAATCACCGGTTTCCCTATGTGGCTTTCAATAAAAGCAGCTGACAGCCGTGGAGGGGAGAGGAGGAAAACAGGGAGATTGGTGATTATAACTCCCCCCCACCAATTGTTCATAAGTGTCCCCTGTATCCTCCTCTGTGTTCCTCTGATCTGCCCCCTGTCCTCCTCTGGTGCCGCTGCCCCTCCCACGTGCTCCTCCGGTCCCCCATCACCAAGATTTTTCAGGATGGAGAGCAGAGGAAAAAGCCAGTATATATGTCATTTACCAGCTCCTTCCTTTTCCAAAATGCACAGTCAGTGCTTACTGACTCTGTCCATTCATAACTGAGCATCGTAAACTGTGTTGTGAATGGAGAGGAGCCGCTGTCTCCTGTCCATTTATGTTCAGTGCAGCCGAGGCTGCTAAGAAAAGGACTGGGGAGTCTCTATCTTCTGTTACTTTCCATGTCTCAAAGGGGAGATGTCAGGGGTCTGTTTAGACCACTGACCTCTCACCAGAGCGCCCCTACCCCCACCAAAAGTGGTAAAGTAAAAATTTTAAAATAAAATATGAAACAAACATTGACACTGCACCCCCCCCCCCCCCCCAAAAAAAAAGGAGTATACCCCTCTCATTTTTGTACAAATTTATATGTGTAAATTTGCTGTCCCCTCAAAATACCTCAACACGAGTGAGTACACCCCTAAATGAAAATGTCCAAATTGGGCCCAAATTGTCAATATTGTGTGGCCACCATTATTTTCCAGCACTACCTTAACCCTATTGGGAATGGAGCCTCACAGGTTGCCACTGGAGTCCTCTTCCACTCCTCCATGACGACATCACGGAGCTGGTGGACGTTAGAGACCTTGCGCTCCTCCACCTTCCATTTGAGGATGCCCCACAGATGCTCAATAAGGTTTAGGTCTGGAGACATGCTTGGCCAGTCCATCACCTTTACCCTCGGCTTCTTTAGCAAGGCAGTGGTCATCTTGGAGGTGTGTTTGGGGTCATTCTGTTGGAATACTGCCCTACGGCCCAGTCTCTGAAGGGAGGGGATCATGCTCTGCTTTTGACTTTTTCCCTTTTATTTTCACCTGTTAATCCAGTCAATGCCTCATGCACACTAGCTCCTTAGCCCCTGTGCATGAGGTTTGGGTGTTTTCCTACTGGCAGAAGGCAGAGTTGCATCATCCAGCCTCACTGTCCTGTAGAACTATGAGAGGCTGAAAGCTATTGCAGTCTGACAGGGCAAGATTGTGCATTGAGTGGTAGTATTTAGGGCAGTACACACCCAGAGAAAAATGCTTGGAATGCATGAAGTTTACCTCTCATAGCAGGGCTTGAAGGGTTTACCTGTGTCTAGTGCACTAATAGACTATAAATAGCTGCTAGCACCACAATTGACAAATTTTGATGAAACCATATAACAAGCCTTTGTATGAACAAGCATTAGATCAAAACCATTAGACAATAATTCTGATATAAAGTGCAGAAAATAAAAACGTGACCATATATAGTCCAAAGGAATCTTGAAAGGTGAAAGTCTCAACGTAGGAGGCCACCATGATGCACCCCAAAGTTCATAAGTGGCAACAGAAGGGTGTCTAATCACTCCATGAATTCCACCGCAATGTATTGATCCACCACCAAGAATAGTGCAGGTACGCTTACCAGAAAATATGGACCCAGAAACCCTTCGGCAATGAGTCAACAAAACT
This sequence comes from Aquarana catesbeiana, assembly GCF_042186555.1. NCBI lineage: Eukaryota > Metazoa > Chordata > Amphibia > Anura > Ranidae > Aquarana > Aquarana catesbeiana. Next base: position 836,941,441 of record NC_133324.1, on the reverse strand, counting down.
GGCGTGATTTCCAATCACATATGGCAAGATACAAAGAACAAACTTTTGTAAGCACTGAAGGAACCTGTAATGGTGGGGGTGCTACTCTTTTAAAGAAGTTGAGATCAGATGACATTTTAATATATTTTTCAACTGTTTAGAAACAGGCCCCTTTATAAAGCAGCAGTATTGCAGCCAGCACATTTAAAAAGCCACTGTGTTTTGATCTACAAACATGCAGTTGTTTTTTTTTTTTTTTTTAATTCTGAGCCTCCTAACAAAATCTTGTGCCTATACTCTACTACTACCAGAGGACAACGTCATTTTCACTTTATGAAGGACTTTAAAATGCAGGCACAACGTAAAGCAAAAATTTTGGTGTCCTGGTGACAGTGGTAGTTCTCTCCATTATAAATTAGGGTGTACTAGTATACAACGGCACCCATGCCAAGGAGTACTTGAGCTGAGATCCATGTCATTAGGTAAAATTACATTTCACAAAAAAGTATTTTAATAAAGCTACAAAATACTGATTCAACTCTGAAAATGAAGGTGATGAGTACTTTGAAAATGTGTGGTAACCTTAATGCCAATTTAGTTTGTACAACCCCTGGCAAAAATTATGGAATCACCAGTCCCTGAGGATGTTCCTTCAGTTGTTTATTGTTGTAGAAAAAAAAGCAGATCACATGGCCAAAAACTAAAGGCATTTCAAATGGCAACTTTCTGGCTTTAAGAAACACTAAAAGAAATCAAGAAAAATAATTGCGGTGGCCAGTAACAGTTAGATTTATAGAACAAGCACAGGGAATAAATTATGGAATCACTCAATTCTGAGGAAAAAATTATGGAATCATGAAAAACAAACAAAATAACACTCCAACACATCTCTAGTACTTTGTTGCACCACCTCTGGCTTTTATAACTGCTTGAAGTCTCTGAGGCATTGGCTTAATTAGTGATAAACAGTACTCTTCATCAATCTGGCTCCAGCCTTCTCTGATTGCTGTTGCCAAATCATCTTTGCAGGTTGGAGCCTTGTCATAGACCATTTTCTTTAACTTCCACCACAGATTTTCAATTGGACTGAGATCTGGCCTGTTGCAGGCCATGACATTGACCTTGTGTCTTTCTTCAAGGAATTTTTTCACAGTTTTTGCTCTATGGCAAGATGCATTATCTTGATAAATGATTTCATCATCCCCAAACATCCTTTCAATAGATGGGATAAGAAAAGTATCCAAAATTTCAGTGTAAACCTGCGCATTTATTGAAGATTTAATGACAGCCATCTCCCCAGTGCCATTACCTGACATGCAGCCCCATATCATAATTGACTGTGGAAATTTGCATGTTTTCTTCAGACAGTCGTCTGCATAAATCTCATTGGAACAGCACCAAACAAAAAGTTCCAACATCATCACCTTACCCAATGCAGATTCGAGATTCATCACTGAATATGACTTTCATCCACAGTCCACGATTGCCTTTCCTTAGCCCATTGTAACCTTGTTTTTTTGTGTTTAGGTGTTAGAGATGGCTTTCTTTTAGCTTTTCTGTATGTAAATCCCATTTCCTTTAGGCGGTTTCTTACAGTTCGGACTCCAGTTTCCTCCCATTTGTTTTGTTGTACATTTTCTGTTTTTAAGGCATATTGCTTTAAGTTTGCTGTCTTGACACTTTGATGTCTTCCTTGGTCTACCAGTATGCTTGCCTTTAACCACCTTCCCATGTTGTTTGTATTTGGTCCATGTTTTAGACACAGCCGACTGTGAACAACCAACATCTTGTGCAACACTGCGTGATGATTTACCCTCTTTACCTACATACTAACAAGCAGATTTAATCCGATGCAGTCGTTAGTGTTTGTAATGAAAATTTACAGGGTGATGCCATAATTTTTTCCTCAGAATTGAGTGATTCCATAATTTATTCCCTGTGCTTGTTCTATAAATCTAACTTACTTGCCACCACAATTTTTCTTGATTTCTTTTAGTGTTTCTTAAAGCCAGAAAGTTGCCATTTGAAATGCCTTTAGTTTTTGGCCATGTCTGTGATCTGCTTTTTTCTACAACAATAAACTGAAGGAACATCCTCAGGGACTGGTGATTCCATAATTTTTGCCAGGGGTTGTAGTTAACTTGCCTGGGGCCTGCAGCAATTCTGTTTGATGGGTTTTTGTAAACTCACTCAGACTTTATATAGCAATGTATATGTTAGCATGTCCGATTTAAAAAAAAAAAAAAATTTTGGTACCCATAAAAATTGGGTATTCTTGTACATGACCATTCATAGCTCGTCAAGTTGAAAGAAAAAAAAAAAGAAATTGGAGCAAGGCATGCTCCAATTTGCTACAGCAGGGGAAAAAAAAAAAAAAGCCTTCCTGATCCCCCAACGGGATAAAGGCTATAAAGCTGGGCCAGCAACAGATCAATTGCAATGCCTCTCAGTGCAGCAAAAGCCATTAGAGAAGGTTTTTTCTCTCAGCTGTGTCATGTCATGGGAGGACTTCTCTTACTCTGCCAAGCACTGCTCCTTCTGAAGAATGGTGAGTTTTACAGAGGGGGGGGGGGGGGGGGGGGAGAGATTTGTGCTGTGGGCAATTTTTAGTTTACAGGGGGTAGCCGTTTGCAAGGTAAAAGGGCAGTTTTGCTTGTGAAGCAAGATTTGTGTATTAGTTACTTCTGACCTCCAAAACCTAGGTTACATACTGACTTCCAAAATCTGTTACACTTACTTCTGACCACCATGTTACTACCAATATCCAAGTTGCTTACTCTGACCCCTGAACTCTGAAGATACAGCCATGAAGATTCCAAGAACAAATGAAGATTTCACACTGCTAAAAATTACTGTTCAGATGTGAGGGGTTATTTCTCATTAATTTACACCTAAAGACCAGGTGACCCTGCAAATTGGACAGTTTTGTTTATCTAAATACTTCCAAATAAAACTGACTGGTGTGCATGAAAAGCCAGACACACACAACCTTAACCAGTGAATACCTAAAGATTAGCAAAGGGGGCATGAATAGTTGGGCAAAAATCAAACTTACAGATTTGCTAAACCATTATGGTCATTTAGCTGTATGATTACAGAAAGTTCCATTAGATTAAATCCTAGATTTTTGCACACCATTTAGAACATGACCTGCTCTCAAAATGTAGACACAGAACACATGTTTTGATAAATGGGTTTTATTAGACATAGCACAAGATCCAGATTTCTTGAATTTAATCTGTAAAAGAAAACATTTGATATATTAGTATTGCATAGTGTGGATAAAAACAAAAACAAAAAAAAAAAAAACACACTTAACTACACACTAGACTTCACTACATTATGGCACACTCCTGCACAGATAATTGCCATACTGCAATTTATGCATGTCAATGCAATGCCCAACAGTAAATATCTGCCTTACTGAACTGGGAGGTACAGACATTTTTCCTGCTAGAAAGTGGCGATACAACTCATCTATCCAACTTATTTAACCCCTTTGCAGTAGGGATGCACCGAATGACGGTTTTAAAAAAATATTTTTATACAGGAGATGGTGAGAGACTGGGGACATGGTACAGGAGATGGTCAGAGACTGGGGACATGGTACAAGAGATCAATGCAGGCAGCCTGTGGAGAGGAGAGCTGCCGCCTGTTTGATCACAGCACCGGGAACATCACAGCCAATAGGACGGGTGATCTGTCTATCAAAGTGCCCGAACAAGGGGAAGGGGCTGTATGTGACGGCGCGCAGCGGGGAACACACAGCTATTAAAATGAAAGCTGTGATGTTCACGGTGTTGTAATCAAACAGGCCGCGGCTCTCATCTTCTACGCTATAGGAAGCCCCCTGATAGGCAGCACCAGGGGCGGGGCCCCACCCCATTCGGTATCGGCAAAAATTTTCGCTTTTTGCCAAAAGGGCCATTTTCGGCCGATATGTTTCGGTGGCCAAAATTTCGGTGCATCCCTACTTTGCAGTTTTTGCACACATTTAAAAAAATCATTTCAAGCATGAAGCCAAGTTGAAACCCCAAACATTTTCTAAAATCAGAAAGCCTGAATACCATATATACTCTAGTATAAGCCAACCCAAATATAAGCCAAGGCACCAAATTTTACCAAAAAACTGGGAAAAACGTATCGACTCGAGTATAAGCCTAGTTTGTGAAATGCAGTAGCTACTGGGTAAACTTGTGCCCATCTGCAGCTGTACCTTTCATAACCAACACAGCGGGTGTCACAGCTGCAGATGGGCACAATGAGGCTGCACCCTCACTCGAGTATAAGCGGGGGGGGGGGGGGGGTTGCGCTTTTTCAGCATAAAAAAAGTGCTGAAAAAGTCAGCTTATACTCTAGTATATACGGTAAATGGTAGTTTCAAATTTTTTAATCACACAGTATTAGCACAATAGGTTATGAATTCAGTCAAATACCATACATTGAGCATTTGAGCTTAGTATCACATCTAGAAGCACTCTCATTCTCCTGCAATCACCTCTGCTATAACGATTTAGTCCAACACCAAGCGGTCAAAAGATTGCCCACCCCTTATGATTGACAGACTGGAGAGGCAGAGTTGGTAGGCATGTTAGTCCAGGAAGCAAGTGATATCAAATCTCCACCTCCCCAATCCTAACCAGTTAGGAGACTTGGGTAATATCACGCAAGTCATAAGTACATTACATAGCGGTAATGAGTTTGTTCTCTTTGAGAAAGATTAAGGCTTACAACCTCTAAATATTTTAGGTCAGACAAATGCATTGCCCAATTATTTGGTTAAATATCAGGTGAGGTTGCAAAAAACAGACACCAAACATGACAAACTTTAAAACTGCATGCACTCATGAATTGACATACTTTAGTACCCAAAAATTTCCATAGGTGACACTTTAAAAGTTCCTACAGGTCCCCCTTCCTGCTATTTTTTTTAAATCACATAAACACATAGGACCAAAATGTCCCTTATGCGATTACAATTTGCTATAACAGGTTCTTCTAACAAGACATCAGGGGTTTATTAGACCCCTGATGTCTCACCAGCCATCCACTGAAGCAGATTCGAGCACATTGCGTCCGTGTTCATCCTAGATAGAGGATATCAAAACACAAGTTTGCTGGTTTCCCCTACCCGGCAGCACCCACCATGGGGTCGTGGGCTTGCACCAGAGATCAGTGGCAGCAATCAGGTGGCACACAGTCACTAGGTCACTTCCACCTTACATAGTTGGTGAGGTTGAAAAAAGACACAAGTCCAACCTATGTGTGTGATGTGTCAGTATTACATTATATATCCCTGTATGTTGCGGTCATTCAGGTGCTTATCTAATAGTTTCTTGAAGCTATCAATGCTCCCCGCTGAGACCACCGCCTGTGGAAGGAATTCCACATCCTTACAGTAAAGATCCCTCTACGTAGTTTAAGGTTAAACCTCTTTTCTTCTAATTTTAATGAGTGGCCGCGAGTCTTGTTAAACTCTCTTCTGCGAAAAGTTTTATTTCTATTGTAGGGTCACCAGTACGGTATTTGTATATAGAAATCATATCCCCTCTCAAGCGTCTCTTCTCCAGAGAGAATAAGTTCAGTGCTCGCAACCTTTCCTCATAACTAAGATCCTCCAGACCCTTTATTAGCTTTGTTGCCCTTTGTACTCGCTCCATTTCCAGCACATCCTTCCTGAAAACTGGTGCCCAGAACTGAAAGCATACTCCAGGTGCAGCCAGACCAGAGTCTTGTAGAGTTGGAGAATTATCGTTTTATCTCTGGAGCTGATCCCCTTTTAATGCATGCCTATATTCTGTTTGCTTTGTTAGCAGCAGCTTGGCATTGCATGCCATTGCTGAGCCTATCATCTACTAGGGCCCCCAGGTCCTTTTCCATCCTAGATTCCCCAGAGGTTCTCCCCCTTAAAGCCAACAGTTAGCTTGTCAGATTTACATGCACTTTAGAGATAAAGTAACTAACCTTTTACTCTTCAAGCTGCTGGACTGTTCCTTTTTCTGAGACATAGATACCGTCCAAGAATTTTCGGATATCCTTGTTCTTCACTGTGGTGGCTTGCTGGATCAATGCAGCTAAGAAAAAAGGCAGTAAAAAATGTAATTTAACTTCCGATCACACTTTGTATCACATGACAAACTATAACAAATTGTAAAGAGTTATATGTTGTGCAGAGCAGAATATAAATGAGAATACTCTGCTATCACACAGTAGTAAATATTTTACAGACCGAAAAAAGCTGAACATCGAGCCCTAAAACGAACACCAACAGCCGATCTTT